>NC_136058.1:141903065-142503065 GCF_964261635.1 Lissotriton helveticus
CGAGTTTTGAAAGTCGAAAGTACCTGGCAAGCTAATACCCCGTCCCAGATGTTACAGATGCTCCAATACCACCAGAATAGAATCAGGGAAGAGCAAGAACACGAGAGAAAACGTATGAAAGACACGAAAATGAAAGTACTAGTTGCACAATCTGTTCCTCAAGACAGTCAGAAGAGGGGTCCGAATCAAGCCAGTCATCCGGCAGCTCCCGTTAAAGGGAACTGCAATTATTGTAAACAGCCAGGTCATTTTATAAACGAGTGTGCAGTTCTGAAACACAACATAGCTACTGGTAAGACTAAAGAAAGACCACGTCCGCCTAGACAAGAACAAGTTTCACAGATTCCTCAGCCACAGAATGCACCACAGACAGTTACAGCACCGCAGCCCATCGCTGCTACACAGCACGTTACACAGCAGATGTACCAGTATGCACAGTCTGAGTATCCAGAGTATCAGCCATATTCATGAAACAGCCTAGAGAGGGAGGTAGGCTTGCCTCTCATCGAGATACCTGTAGATCAAGAAGGTCCCTATGTTCACAGTCAAGTATTAGGGAAAGACAGAAAGTTTTTGATTGATACAGGGGCAAGTAGGACCACAATTAGCCACGCCGAAGTTCCAGGGGCTCCGCTCTCAGGCTCAAGAAATGTTTCCCTTGGATTTTCAGGAAAACCCATTGTAAATGAAATATCAAAGCCAGTTACTCTAGAAGTAGGTCCATTGTCCCGTACTACTGATCTGTTACTTACTAAGTCATGTCCAGAAAATCTGTTAGGCATTAAAACACTGAAAGAATTAGGTGCAGTTATATGCTGTTCCCCAGAGGGAATACGATTGTTCCTGCGTGACTTTAAGGGTCACTATATATTACGAGATTTTGATCCCAGATTGTCCAATGTTCCGCAGCATTTATGGGCGCAAGGTCCAACTGATGTTGGTTATATGCAAATCACACCCCATCGTGTGACTCTGAAGCCAGGTGTAGTGTTACCACGAATCAGACAGTATAGATTGCCACCTGAGGCTGTAGCAGCCTTATCCAAAATTATTGACGAGCTCATCGCTCAAGGAGTGGTTGTAGAAACTGACTCCAATGTATGCAATTCTCCGATCATTCCAGTCATGAAACGTACTGATCCAAATGCACCCCCAGTATATCGATTAGTGATTGACCTACGAGAACTTAATAAATGTATTATTCCCCAGTACCCAGTTGTCCCAGATATCTCTTCCCTATTGACAGCCATTGATTCCGAAGCCACATTTTTCACTGTCATAGATCTCAAGAACGCATTTTTCAGTGTTCCCATTCATCCAGACAGCCAGTTTCTTTTCGGATTCTGTTTAAATGGAAGGAGCTATATGTTCACACGAGCTCCTCAAGGTTTCACAGAAAGTCCTAGTATTTACAGTCAAGCACTGAAGAGACAACTAGACAACATTCACATGCCAACTGACACTGCCCTGCTCCAGTATGTCGATGATCTACTGGTCACAGCCCGTTCTGAACGTGCTTGCGAGCGAGCATCCCTTACAGTCTTGTATTTCTTAGCCGAGATGGGGCACAAGGTGTCCCCTTCGAAGCTTCAATTCTGTGTCCAGCAAGTGGTATACTTAGGACACTTACTGTCCAAGAGGGGTAGGCAGTTGACACTAGACCGTATCCAGTTAATAGCGAGTCTTCCTCAGCCCAAGACCCAGAAGGAGGTACGTGCTTTTATCGGCCTCACTTCTTACTGCCGACAATGGATTCCTCAGTATGCATTTCTAGCCAAGCCACTGATACAGTTAACGACACAGGAGGCAGCCGTATCGACTGTCCTCCCTTGGACATCTGAACATACACTCAGTTTTAATGAGTTAAAGAAAGCCCTATGTCAAGCTCCAGTTCTAGCTACACCGAACTATAGTAAGCCTTTTACACTTTTCGTCACTGAACGTGAAGGTACTGCATTATCTGTTCTCACACAAGATCAAGCGGGACAGTACAAGCCTTGTGCTTATTTTTCGAGCACATTAGATCCTGTAGCCCAGGCTCTGCCTGCGTGCCTCAAGTCAGTTGCAGCCACAGCACTAGCTATCAGACAAAGTGATTCCATAGTATTAGGACACTCCCTGACAGTACAAGTTCCACACTCCGTGGAAGTTCTTTTAAATCGAACACAGACTCAGCACTTGACAATTGCACGTTTAACAGGTTATGAATTGACACTGTTCCAGCCACACATAGAAATCAGACGCTGCAACATCCTGAACCCTGCTACACTGTTACCATCAGTTACTTTAAGTCCGGACACACACGACTGTGTGGAAGTAGTTAATATTACGACAAAGCCAAGACAAGATCTGACAGATATTCCGTTACCAGATCCCGACCTGACACTTTATGTGGATGGTTCATGTATGAGAACAAGTACAGGAGAACTAGTCGCCGCATATGCAGTGACTACCGACACCGAAGTTATTGAGACACACCGTATTGACACCCTGTCCGCTCAAGCAGCAGAGCTAGTTGCTCTGACACAAGCCTGCATACACGCTAAGAACCGGAAAGTAAATGTTTACACAGATTCACGCTACGCATTCGGAGTCGTACACGACTTTGGAGTGCTCTGGCAGGAGAGAGGTTTCATGACTTCTCATGGAACCAAGATTCAGCATGGTCTCCTTATTCAAGCTCTGTTAGATGCAATACATTTACCGACATCCATTGCTATCATGAAATGCAAGGCACACACGAAAGTTACTGACATTATTTCCCAGGGTAACGATCTAGCAGATCGCACAGCCAAGCTTACAGCACAGACTCCAGACATTCCAGTTAACATGACACACACTCCAGATCCGACTACATGTATGACAGTTAAGGACCCTACTCAAGATGTCATAGATATCCAGTTACATGCTACTCCCGAAGAAATCAAGAAATGGTCCGAACAAGGAGGGGTCCAGACAGATCAAGGATGGGTAACGAAGGGTAAAGTCACTTGGTTTCTCCCCGACTCTATGGTTCAAGTCATTATCAATACTGCACATAGTCCAGCACATTTAGGAGAAAAAGCTATGTTAGACAGCATCCAGAACATTTGGTTCAACAAGCATTTACGAGCTGCAGCCAAGCAAAAAGTCCGTACCTGTATGATATGTTGTCAGTTTAATCCAGGTAAAAGTGTCCCGGTGGAACAAGGTGGATTCCAACCTCCTGACCACCCTTTTGAAGTCCTCCAGATGGATTATATTCAGATGGAGCGATGTCGAGGTTTCAAGTATGTCCTTGTAGTTGTATGCGCTTTGTCCAGGTGGACAGAAGCATATCCAGTCCCAGATTACACAGCCGCGACCACTGCCAAGCAGTTGGTTCGTGAGTTCTTCCCCCGTTACGGACTCCCTAGGGTCGTATATTCTGATAACGGCCAGCCATTCTCCTCAGAGTTAATGAAGCACGTTTCCCTTTTGTTAGGATACCAGTGGAAGTTCCATTGTGTACGCCATCCTGAAGCAGCCGGTCTCGTAGAGAGACATAACCAGACCCTGAAAATCCGCATCGCCAAAGTATGTAAAGAGAAAGGTGTGGACTGGCTAGTAGCTCTGCCAGTCGCTTTGTTCTATATGCGCATGGTCGCACATTCCAGATCAGGTCTGTCCCCGTATGAGGTCGTTTTCGGCCGCCCCCCTAACATGTGGGGTACACCCAGACCCCGAAGTATTACCGATGTTTCAAGTAATATGCTGACAGATTACCTAGCTTCCTTGATGTCTGCCCTCAACTCTTGTCGTTCACAGGTTGCCGCCGCATTTCCAGACAATACCGAGGTGGCACCGCATGAAATCGTTCCAGGATCCATGGTTCTTGTCCGGAATTTTGACCGCTCAAGTCCGCTGGAGCCTCGCTGGAAGGAGCCCCGACAGGTCCTCCTCGCCACCCGTACAGCCGTGAAGTTGGAGGGTCGCAAAGGCTGGGTGCACCTTTCGCACGTAAAGAAATTTTATGGACTGAAACCCGTCTCAAAGAACATTTCCCAGGATTCGAAGGATTGCCAAAGTACTATTCTTAAGGACTGTCCCGCAAAAGACATTGCTACAAACCCTCCCCTGTTAGAGAAAACTCCGCAACAGGAGTATAAGTTGAAACTCCGGTCTAGTAAAATAAGTCAGCCAGTTTGATTGTCTAAGTCCTCCCCTAGGTGAAACGGTTAGACTGTTTCTGACATGTATAAAATAGACCCCCATAGTGAGAGAGTTAGTCAAAACTCGATCCGATGTATCGTTTTTCTATGTTTCGTATTATTTCTCAGCATTATGATTTCCTGCACCAGTTATGCGTTTTACCTGTATTTTCTAGTTTCTCATGTAAATAAGTCTACCAATGCTATAGTAGAGCATACGTTTAGTGATCTGCCTCCTCATGAACTCTCTTACCGCCTCGCTATGCGAAATAATTCTTTCATCCGCATGTTACATTATTCACACCAGACCAGCAATGCCACTAATTGTTGGGTGTGTGGTCGACTCCCCCCTTTTCAGACACCAAAGGGAGTTCTGCCACTCTTTCCTTATCCGTTTTCACATAATGGTTCGTGTGGAGCATGGTCCACGTTAACGTCATCCTCAACAGATATGTCTTTTCTTAACAGTACATGTTTTCCAGACAAGCAAGGTCTCCCCCACAGAACCGGGTTAGATCTAGAAAATGAAGTGTATAATTTAGGTAATTATTCTTCGAATTTCATGGTCCTGAATGTTCAGTCTGATACTACTCCAGACTTACCTGCAATTTCAGTACTACCAGTCAAAGGCGAATTATGTGTCCGAAATAATGGTTCCATACATGTAGGACATAGTGATTGTACTACTATTGTCAAGTATAGTGACAGTAGGAAATCTATTTTCAAAGCTTCACGTCATTCTTATTTTATTTGTGGTCAGACCGCATATGTTCGTCTGCCCCTCGATTGGGAGGGAACCTGTTACATTGCCTTCCTACTGCCACCTGTTTTTCTAGCCCCACCCGACTACCATAGGAATTCCCACCTAGTACATACTAGACACAAGAGAAACCTCCCGATTGTCGATTATACTGAAACTGTTCTAGAACAATATATAGATATCAATAAAGGTGTTTTCCCTTATTTAGGTACAGTCGTGAATAGTAAACTGATACGTAGATTAACCAGAACACTCGAAGCAGTAGTAATTGAGACTACTTCTGCTCTAAGTAATTTAACCGAAGAACAATCCTTTATGAGAATTGTCGTGCTCCAGAATCGTCTCGTCCTTGACGTCATATTGGCCGATAGGGGCGGGGCCTGTAGAGTCATCGGATCTAGTTGCTGCATTTTCATTCCAAATAACGCGCCGTCTGTTTATTCAGCTATAACCAGACTTCATAAAATTGCCCATCTGTTACACCAAAATCCAGGCATCTGGACATGGTCCGGTTGGTTCTGGAATATAATTTCCGCCTGGGGATGGAAAGTCTTGTCCTTTCTAGGTATTGCAGTAGCGATCATATTTAGCTGCTGCCTCTGTATACAATGTGGCCCTGCGATTTGCGGCATTTGTGCTACCTCTTGTATTTCTAGTCCCAAGCCCCGTTCTAAATCCCGTTCCAAGAAAATTCGAGACGAGCAAATGATACTGTATGAAATGATAGATGGTATCATGAATATTGATGTTTCCTGAAGGAAACGTAGTGACAAGGAGGGAATGTGGAAAAGTAAATTTTGCCATGTTCTGTGTCCCTACGCGTCCTCCATCATATGTTATATGTGCATGATTAATATGCATATGTTATTCCCCATGTTTGATTAAAGACGCAATTACAGTTGTGTCCATCTCTAGTATGCCAGTTTCCAGTTCTCGTGAATACCACGAATATCAGGCCTATGTAAAGCTACGTTGCCACGTTTCTCAGTGTGCACGTTATTCCATTGAAAAGTCCCCGTTTCTAGGCCTCAAAAGGGCCTGGACACCAGATTCAGCTCCTGTCTTCTGAGTCCTCGCTGAGGAGCGATACAGCCCCCACCTGTATCCTCGACCCTTCACTTACTTCCTGCCTCACAGTGCCCGGTTCAGCCTGGCTCTGCCTCTGAGTCTGCCAAGAGTATGTTATGATTCCAGTTATCAGTTCAGTCCTCCTCCTCTGCATTCCTAAAGCTACTGAACTGCATCAATAGTTTCCGTCATTGTCTAGCCTTTACGGCCCCATGTTAGAGAAATACTGTATTAATGGTCATTTAATATTCTTCATCACGCACTACATGTAGAATAATGCATGCTCCAGTCTTAAAGAGTCTGTTAGCTTTTCCCCTCCTGACTTCTAGTTTATATCAACATGTTCCCTAAACATCAGATACTAGATACTGCTTAGGTACATGTCGCCCTGACTCTCCAGACTTCAGTCTCTGCTCCTAGCACAGAGTTCATAGCCCCCAGCTTCTCCTAGTAACACGTCATTGCCAGTTTGCGCGCACCATCAGGTTAGAGGTCCCGGCTCCTTAGGTAGCCCCCTCCATGGTTTCCGCCCCATTCATGACATATTCTGTTACGTTTGCATCACATGTCTGTGTATACGCCCTGTTACACCTACTTTCACCCTTATCTTTCGCGACTGCTACGCGTCACGCCTCTTGCTCCACCCACTGCTACGCCTATTGCAATGTAATGCTATGTGTTTGCGCTATGTATATATGCTCATGTACTGTTATTAAAAAGTGATCCGTTCCCTTGTCCCGATCCTGTCCCCGGCAGCTGCCATCCTATTCCCGTGCAGGTCGTCCTGTTCCTGTCCTTATGCTATATTAAACCTGCAAAAACTCCTACTACCTCGAATCTTGACTCTTATTTATTGAGCTATCTGTTATTCATTTATGCATTCAAAAATAGGGTATTATTTATTTATTTACCACAGTTTCCGCAGATAGGAGAAGGTGGGTCTGGTTGGATTGTTGAACACCTGCATTTCGATTCGTTCTTTAGCCGGGATATCCATTTGGATCGAGTCGCTGGGGGTCAGCGGGCAGAAGTGTGTCTTTGTCTTGTTTCGCCCGGCCCCGTGAGAAGAATGTGTTGCAGTTCTGCTGGAGGTGGCATTGCCCGTATAGCTTTCTTGCAGGAGGATCAGCCAAGCAAGGCAGGAGCCGTGGACAGAGAAGGGTGAAGGGATGAATGGTATTGAATGTCCAGTGGCATGGGGTAGCAACCCACAGATCCAGCAGTTGGTGGTATTGGTGGCAAGATTGTGCTGGTGAAGTAGCTGCACGAAAGAGTTGTTCCAAAACTCCTTTCGCCTCTCTCTTAATTGAGGAGAGAGCGAAATTAGATAATGGTCCTTCATGGTGGTAGGCTGAGCAGTGGTTAGGAATGTTTCGTGAGCAGGTGCATGTTCTTCCAAAATCCAGAGCGTGGTCATGAGGAGAAAACAGAAGAGGATTGTGATGAAGAGTGCAATTGTCTTTGAGCTATGGAGTCCGTCTGTTCTCGGATTTCTGTAGTGGGTATTTCCTGCTGTCCCCGTCGGCTTCTTGTTTGGCGCTTCCATCATCTTCTTATCTGGCGCTTCCATCATCTTCGTTTTCAAGGTGCTCGGTAGTGGGCAGGACCACAGACTTAGTTTTAGCTTCTCTCCAGGTAACCCTTGGTAGTTTGGGTCACCGTTCTGAGATCCTTTAACCTAGTCCGTGGCCTACTTAGCCGAAGCTCCCTCCTTTCGACGCAGGAAATACCCTTCTCGAGATGGCACAGTGGGGTCAGGATGTTTTGAAAGTTCAAGTGTCTCAGTATCAGGATAGCAGTTCAACGATGGTCGGTCCTGGTTCAGGAGCTCTTCTTGGGTGTTGACGGTGTCTGTCGTGGCCAGGGCTGGAGAGACCTTTTTGCAGTGATGAGCGTGCAGCCAGTGTTTCTTCCCCTCCACTCGAAGTGCGGTCCGAGTGGTGATCAGCACTTGCCAGGGGCCCGTCCACCGGGGTTCCAAACTCTTTGATCGCTGAAAATTTCGGATCAGCACGAAGTCCCCCGGCTGGATGGCGTGACCCGGACCCCTGGAAGCATCGGGGATGGCCTGCTGCACCTGCTGATGAAGGACAGACAAAGTTTCAGTCAATTTGTACAGATAATCAGACATTAGGACGTCCGGAACGTCATGAATGGAAGTTGGTTTCGGGGCAGACCAGACGCTCATGGGTCGACCGAAGACAACTTCATAAGGGGTTAAGTGATGTCGGGTGGGGGTAGAGCGCATCGATAGCAATGCCAATGGGAGGGCGTCTGGCCATTTCAGGCCCGTGGTAGCCACTATTTTGGCCAGTTTAAGCTTTAGTGTGGCATTGTGTCGTTCGACAAGCCCAGCAGATTGAGGGTGGAAGACTGCGTGGAATTTCTGTTCAATACCCAGCCCATTTAGGATGAGCTGGATAACTTTGGCTACGAAGTGGGGGCCATTATCACTCCATAAAACACGACAGAGGCCATAACGGGGGAAAAACTCCTTTAACAGAACCTTTGCAGTGGCCATAGCGGTGTTGTCACGGGTTGGATATGCTTCCACCCACTTGCTAAATGCGCACACCACGACGAGCACATATTTCAAGCCTTGGCATCTGTCTAGCTGGATGTAGTCCATCTGCAGGACTTCAAATGGGTGGTTTGGGACCCCAAATCCCCCCCGGGGTACTACAGTTCCTTTCCCGGGGTTGTGTTGCAGGCATATTAAGCATTGTTGGACCAGGCGTTTGGCGGAATCTGGGATCTTGTCATTGTGCCAAACCCTGGAGACAAGTTCGATCATGGGGGCTGATCCTATGTGGGCAGGGGAGTGTGCCATGGTTAATATGGGAATCAAGTATGAATCAGGTAGCAACCATCTGTTCGTGTCTTTTGTCCGCCAGCAGCCTTCATCGTCTTTCAATCCCACCCGTGTCCATTCAGTCAATTCGTGTTGTGTGCTAGCCGTTTGTATGTCTCTAATTGTGTCCTTGGTGTCAGTCCAGTTTTCTGCTTGTGACCTGGTCACGTACATACGTGTTGTCGTTCTATTTTCAGCTGTCGTTCGGGCGGTGATGTCGGCTAGTGCATTTCCCTGTCCAATAATGTCTGTCACTTTCTTGTGTGCCTGGCATTTGATAACGGCAAGTTTGTTGGGGAGGAGGACAGCTTCGATTAAGGCGGAGACTAAATCCCCGTGCAAAATGGGTGTGCCGTGTGAGGTCAAGAATCCTCTCTCCCTCCAGAGGAGCCCAAAATGGTGAACCACCCCGAAGGCATACTGGCTGTCGGTGTAAATGTTCGCTGTGGTTCCTGTTGCCAGGATGCAGGCTCGCGTCAAAGCAATCAGTTCCGCTGCCTGGGCAGATCGCTGGGTGATGCGGGCTGTTTCTACTACAGTTCGAGCCGTGGTGACTGCATAGGCAGCGGAAGTGGTACCATCGGAGAGTTTGATGCAAGAACCGTCCACCCACAGCTCCCCGTCGGGGTCAGGGAAAGCCGTGTCTCTGAGATCGACCCTACTCCTGGTCTGTTCGTCCGTAAGAGTCACGCAGTCATGTACGGGGTGCACATTGGGATCGTTCTCTGGCAAGGGTAACAGAGTTGCTGGGTTCAGTGTGGTGCATCTTTTCAGGGTGATATGGGGGGCAAGCAAGGTCAGTTCGTATCCAGTCAGTCGTGCACTCGTCAGATGTTGCGTCTTGGTTTGGTTCAGGAGGGTGTCGACTGCATGGGGTACCAGTACCGTGAGGGAATTCGAGAGTACAATCCCCTCACTCTGTCGGATTGAGATTGCAGCAGCAGCTACAGCTCGAAGGCAGGCAGGCAAGGCTCTGGCGACAGGGTCAAGAGTGGCAGAGAAGTAAGCGCACGGTCGTTGCTTAGGGCCGATGGCCTGGGTCAGGACAGATAAAGCGCACCCCTCCCTTTCGTGAGTGTAAAGGGAGAAGGGCTTTTTGTAATCAGGGGTACCTAGGACAGGGGCTGAGCAAAGGGCATCTCGCAGTTCCGTGAAGGAAGTTTGACACTCAGGGGTCCAAGGGAGTGGGAAAGGGACGTCTTTGTTTAGCAGAGAAAGCAGTGGTTTTACAACGAGGCTGAAGTTTGGTAACCATTGTCGGCAGAAGGAGGTGAGGCCTAATAGGGAGCGAACCTGCTTCTGGGTCTTAGGGACAGGGGTATCTAGAATGGTTTGGATTCGATCAGGGGTGAGTTTTCTTCCATCTTTGGACAAAAGGTGGCCTAGGTAAGTGACCTGGGGTAGGCAGAATTGCAACTTCTTCTTGGAGACCTTGTGGCCATTTTCCGCAAGGAAGTGCAAGAGTTGAATGGTGGCGGTAACCGCTAGAGGGGTGGTGTCGGCTGCCAAAAGGATGTCATCGACATATTGTACCAACACCACTCCGTCGGGTAACTGGACTTGGTCTAGTTGTCTTTTGAGGGCCTGGCTGTAAATGCTAGGGCTTTCCGTGTAGCCTTGAGGCGCTCGGCAAAACCTATATGAGCGGGCTTTTAGGGTAAAGCCGAAGAGATATCGGCTGTCTGGGTGGATGGGGATGGAGAAGAATGCGTTCTTGAGGTCGATGACGGAAAAGGTGGTGGCAGTGGATGGAATCAAAGTCAGGATGGTGGTGATGTCTGAGACCACAGGGTACTGGGGTACCACCACTTTGTTGATCTCTCGGAGGTCGATGATAAAACGGTATGCTTTCTCATCTCCCTCTCCCTGCTTCTTGATAATGGGCAAGATAGGGCTGTTGCAAACGTTGCTAACCACTTCCTCTACCACTCCTGCGTCTATCAGTGACTGGATAATCATTACCAATGCCTTCTCGCCCTCTGGCGATATCCGATATTGTGGGAGTTTTGGGAGTGTTGCGTCTGGTCGGACAGCAATGTGCACTGGGTCAATTAACATACGCCCTACGTCCGAATCCGCTTTGGCCCACAGATACGGAGGTAGAGTGTCAAGCAGGGACGCGTCAACGTCGGTGATGGAAAACATGTGTCGGGGAGAGCAATGTCTAAGCAGAACGGGGTTGTCGTAAAGAAACACTCGAACTCCATCTTGAGAACACCTGATCGTCGCTCGGAAGTGTTTCAGTAAGTCAAGTCCCATAATGGCGTCAGGGCTATTGGAGGAAAGCAAGAACGTGGTGTCGGTGGTGTTGTTTTCTACGTCAAAGAGAATCGGGGCAGACAAAGGGTTGGTGGAGGGCGTTCCATCGAAACCTGTCGATGTTATGAGTGAGCCAGACAAGGGTGCCCTTGGAATCAGTCGTTTAGATAACGCACTACGTGTTGCGCCAGTGTCTACCAGAAATGGAGACTTGGTACCCAGGACCTTAGCAGTGACATAAGGGCCCTGCTGGTCAACATAGAGCTCGACTGGATCCCTCCCTCGCCCTTGGCTGTCCTATGCGAAGGTGTGAGTGTCGTCATAGTCAGATTGTTGATATTGGTTCTGCCTGGGTCGATCGAACGTATTTGGTCTGCTTGATCTGTCGTTAGTCGCGTCATTTGGGGGCCCTCGTTGTTGTCCCTTAGGTCTCGGTCCGTTTGCTACATCCCTGGGGTCTTTGTTTCTGATCATTTCCAGAAGAACTGGGCACTGGGATTTCCAATGGCCAGTCCCTTTGCAGAAAGCGCACTGGTTTTCTCTAAGGTCTGTGCGTCCACTGTAGGAAGTCAGAGTGCGGTCCTGGGGAAATGTAGTCTTAAGGACGTTTGTCTGGTAGTTTCCCCGGTATTGGTCTCGTCCTATAGTCACCCCTTGCAGTTTGGCAATCATCACCCTCTCTTTTAAGTCCTTCTTCTTTTTCTCTGTCGCCCTATCGTTTTCATTTTTCTGATGCTCATAATATTGGGCCATTTGGAGAATCGCTGTAGGTTTGGAGGCTGCCCAACTACTCTCGCTGGCCTGTAGTTTCTGGGAGATTTCCGATGATAGGCCCTTAACATAATTCTGGACAAACAGATGGTGTCCGGTTGCAGTGGTCATGTCCTGGCCGCTGTAATCGGAGAACACCGTTTCAAACCGGGAGAAGTATTCCGATACATCCTCCTGGGGTTTTTGGCGACAGGCTGTTACTATCGACCAGTCCACTTTCTTTTCTGGGATTAGGGTTTTTAATTTCTCTACGATTTTATCTGGGAGGTCTGGAATGGATTTCAAAGGCTTTTGTCCTGGTCCCCGTTGTTTATCCAGGTCATCGAGTTGTGACCAGGTATGTCCAAACAGCTCAAGGTGGTCGACTTTCCGGATTTGCTTCCACACATCAGCTGGTAGACATAACCCGAAGAACAAGTCGATGTCAGCCAGGGTCATAATCGTTGAGCCCAGGGCTGTACCCAATTCAGTATAGAAGGCAGTGGGGTTTTTACGTAGGTCGGGTAGAGATTTCCGGAATGTCAGTATCTCTTGCCGGTCCCATGGCTGGTAGACCCAGTTGTACACTACCCTTCCCTTCGCATCTTGGTTGTTTGCATCATCGTGAGTCCCTGTACCCCGAGGAGGAACCCAGTAAGGGGCAGCCTCCCGTATCGGCATCATGGTGTTAGATTGCTCGGTTGGTGGTTCGGTCACTACGGAGGTTGCGGATTTAGCTCCCGGCTTTCGTTCAGTGAGGTGGCGGAAAACCTCAAGCGTACGCGTAAGGAGGTCCGACACATCACACTCGCCCTCATCCCCGATATCGACCTTCCGGTACAGAGTGCTTAGGCTCTCGGGACCTTTGTCTCGATATCGGTCCTCGTATGCATTCAAGACATGATAACACAGTCGTACGGTAAAATGTCGTCTGTGACTCCCTGTATACGAGCTGAACATATCTGTGATGTACTCTTCATCATCCTTCCTTTCTACCATTGTCCTTGCTATTTTGTCGATCCCCGCTCGCTCATCTTTGTCTAGTCTGTTTGTTCTTGCAGGGCCAGCCCCTCGAGTCTCATGGTCGTCTAACGTTGTTGTTGATGCGGGTTTTAATACAAGGGGTTCGGCCGGCACAGAGGCCATTGGGGCCGACGCTGTGGCGGTACCTTCGTTTGTACCTGGGGGTGGCGCGTGCTGCGCCAAGGGTTGAGAAGGGGCATATGGAGGGGGCATGTAGATGATAGGAGGACCTAACAGCAGGTCCTCATTGGCTCGTTGTTTCGAGGGTAAATCAGGGTAGAGCATGGAGGGAGTTCTAACCGGACACTGGCTTGGCGTTTCCATTTCTAGTTTCTGTTTAGCTTTCTCTCTTTCCTTTATCTCTTTTTCTAAGTTCTGGGCAGCTAGGTGGGCTGCTTTTCGCAGCTCTTTTTCCAGCCTACTCTCAGTTTTCTTTTTACGTTGTTCAGTTTCTTTTCGCCACATGCCGAAACTGTCAAGCATAGTGGGTGTTGTCTTGTTTTTACCCAGGGCAGTTTCTAGCGTTTTTATTTTATCATCATCGAAGGATCCTATCAGGGGCCACTGACTTTCTTGACCCTTTTTCGTATATTTATGCCATAGTTTACTATAGGCTATAGCGGTCAATCCATGCTTCATGAACATGTCCTTATTAGGGGTGCCTTCCAGTGGGGCTGGATGGTCCATCTCTAATAAGCGGTCCGGGCTAAACAGGCTACTAATCAGTGGGGAGAAGACAGACATGACGGCTCGTAACGAGGGACTAAAAAGTCAGCACTGCCTATCTTATCACTAGGTGCAAAGACTGGACAGAATATTTCTATTCTACGTTGTTTGCAGGCAGTGAATACCTCATGGATCAAAATAACAAAAGACCAATAAATAACAATGGGGAGAATGAGTAGGTCCGCAAAGATCTGCGTTACCTACCCTTTTCACTGTCTGCAAAAAGGGTGGTCTCTTCCCTGTTTGCAGACAGGGAATCTCCAGGAAACAATAGTTTTGCGAACAACAGTTCAGTTTCAAGTAATTATTGAGTGGGGGAGAAAAAATAAGCACTGCTGCTGCCCTACCTATCCTCCACTGCTTGCAAAGAGAGAGCCCGTTGTTTCTCCGTTTGCAGACAGTGAATCTCCAAATAAATAAAAAGAGCAATACTAGTATTTTTAAACAATCAAGCAATCAAGCAATCATTTCGCAACTTGTCGTGATTACACGACCTTACCCGGACCGCATGGACAGTTTCTTGTCTTCCGAATCCAGCGCCCGATCGTCCTCTCTTCTCCGTTATCCTCGCGGCACTCCTTATGGTTCCCAGTCAGGACCGCAGATCACTCGAGAGAGGTCTGTTCGGAACCAGTGAAGTTCGGATGATCGGCTGTCAGACGAGGGTCTATCGGACAGACGCGTTCCCGGTCGTTGCAGTCGTTCACTTTGGCGTCAGGACCTCTCCCACTGGATCCATGGGTCGCTGATGGGCCCCACGCTTGGGACGCCAATTGTTGAAAAAAAAGGGTGGCACTACCAACCAGAATATACGATCCTTAAGTATTGCCCGGCGGTGTCGCCTCTTGAACCCACAAAGAAGTTAAACTATTGAAGAGGCAGGCGCTGGAGACTGGAAGGCAGGAAACAAGATTTTTATTCTCTCCGGAGGAGAACACAACGAAACGGACAGAAGGTATCGTTCTGAGGTGCTCTAGCTACATTTCTGAGGCCTGGCCTCTTATACACTGTTTTATGACTTTATTGCAGATTACATATTCATGTTAAAGCTTTGATGTATGGAAAAGACATTCCCGGAACTCCCCTTTGGGCCCGTTCCCACACACATTTACAGTTGAAGTCCCCACCCTAGTCACAACAGGTGATGAGTATCGCGCAGCTGGATATTCCGCCGATTCACGGAATGTGGGGGGTTTGATCGGATCTCATGGAGTGGGGGCTTTGATCAACCCGGGGATCCTTTGGTGGGGGAAGCTTTCTATTGTACGGGGAGGGGCAAGGAATGGTATCGGCAGAGCTGGGTGTCGGCCTGGGAACGAGGAGGACGAACGGGCACACGGGAAAAAGGGGTTTGCATCAAAGGGCCGGGGATCATAAATGGGAAGAGGGGAGGTGTAGCGCTGAGAACAGGACGAGGGCCCGGGGCAGAGCAGCGCTGAAGAGGGGTTTTATGATTCGCGGCAGGTGCAGGCAGGGGGGTTGTCAGTATGCGGGGGATGCCGGCGAAGCTAGGAGGGGGAGAGAGGCGCGCTGGCTCTCGGCGAGAGCAGGGAAACCATGGTGTTCAAAATGGCGGCTGTTTTACGCGCACAAAAAGGTTTAAGGAGAGCAAGAGGGCGCCGATAATGTTGACGGTCTCAGCCCAACTTTCAACAATGCGTGGGATCTTTTGGAGAAAGCAGCCTTGTCCTCTAATAAGGAGAGTAATTTGACATTTTTCCAGACTAGTTTTCTGAAGGTGGTATGCCCTAGTTGCATGTCCCAAAGCGCCGTGAGTTTAGTCGTTCCTAGCGCAAATAGGATCTTGCTTGAGATACATCCCTGCCTCGTATGTCCTGCCAGTGCAAGGAGTTTAAAGTGTCTGTAGTGGCGGATCTAAGTTTGTGGCAGCAGATAATATATGCTCCGTGCCTGGCTAGATTTTGTTTTTGCAAGCCGAACTCCAGTCTTATTTGAGCTGGCGAAGTATAGTGCGGGAGTGAAAACATTGACCTGTAAGCTTTGACCTGTATAATGTCCAGGTTTTTTGAGTCTCTGCCCCGCAAGGCCTCGCTGCCATAGTTAATCGAGGGGAGTAGCTTCGCCTGGATGATTTTCAAGTAGGGGGTCAGAGTCGGTCCCATCAGTTGAGTTGCTAGGTTTTTCAGCATCATGGCAATCAATGCTCCTCTCCTTTTTGATTCCTGCTTCTGTTGCACAAATGAGCCTTCTCTATCAAAAATGACTCCCAAATATTTATATTCACTGATTTGCTCAATTTTTATGCCGCCAAGAGACCAGGGCTTCTGTTGTTTTTCGTTGATGTTGATTGACATAGTGCGAGTCTTGCTCAGGTTTATTTTTGAGGTGTTTTCTGTTGCATAATTGTGCATTTCCGTCAGAAGCTGCTGGAGACCGATGTAGGTGTGGCTGATCAAAACAACGTCATCAGCATACAGAAGGTTATACTCAGATGTGAGTCCCTTGCTCATTGCACCATCAGGATTCAAGCAAGCCGGGCCGAAGACGGCTGAAATGCCAGAGACCGGTCCCCGGAAGCTTGTTTCCTTCCCAGTGTAAGAATTGGCTTTTGTAGTCTGGTCTGCCCTGTTCCCATGATGCACTGGGCCAGGGACAGACTAATTTGCATACAGCCAGGTTCTGAAACTGGGATGGTGCAATGAGCTAAAAAACGGTGTTGGATCTAGCCCTGATCTCTTGACTGGGTGAGAGTATTCTGCTTAATTCAGAGACTCTGTCCATCACCACCCCTTGTTGTAAATATTTTTGTCCACCCTAAGCGTGGAAGGGTATACTCAGATGTGAGTCCCTTGCTCATTGCACCATCAGGATTCAAGCAAGCCGGGCCGAAGACGGCTGAAATGCCAGAAACCGGTCCCCAGAAGCTTGTTTCCTTCCCAGTGTAAGAATTGGCTTTTGTAGTCTGGTCTGCCCTGTTCCCATGATGCACTGGGCCAGGGACAGACTAATTTGCATACAGCCAGGTTCTGAAACTGGGATGGTGCAATGAGCTAAAAAACGGTGTTGGATCTAGCCCTGATCTCTTGACTGGGTGAGAGTATTCTGCTTAATTCAGAGACTCTGTCCATCACCACCCCTTGTTGTAAATATTTTTGTCCACCCTAAGCGTGGAAGGGTATACTCAGATGTGAGTCCCTTGCTCATTGCACCATCAGGATTCAAGCAAGCCGGGCCGAAGACGGCTGAAATGCCAGAAACCGGTCCCCGGAAGCTTGTTTCCTTCCCAGTGTAAGAATTGGCTTTTGTAGTCTGGTCTGCCCTGTTCCCATGATGCACTGAGCCAGGGACAGACTAATTTGCATACAGCCAGGTTCTGAAACTGGGATGGTGCAATGAGCTAAAAAACGGTGTTGGATCTAGCCCTGATCTCTTGACTGGGTGAGAGTATTCTGCTTAATTCAGAGACTCTGTCCATCACCACCCCTTGTTGTAAATATTCTTTTGGAGAAAGCAGCCTTGTCCTCTAATAAGGAGAGTAATTTGACGTTTTTCCAGACTAGTTTTCTAAAGGTGGTATGCCCTAGTTGCATGTCCCAAAGCGCCGTGAGTTTAGTCGTTCCTAGCGCAAATAGGATCTTGCTTGAGATACATCCCTGCCTCGTATGTCCTGCCAGAGCAAGGAGTTTAAAGTGTCTGTAGTGGCGGATCTAAGTTTGTGGCAGCAGATAATATATGCTCCGTGCCTGGCTAGATTTTGTTTTTGCAAGCCGAACTCCAGTCTTATTTGAGCTGGCGAAGTATAGTGCGGGAGTGAAAACATTGATCTGTAAGCTTTGACCTGTATAATGTCCAGGTTTTTTGAGTCTCTGCCCCACAAGGCCTCGCTGCCATAGTTAATCGAGGGGAGTAGCTTCGCCTGGATGATTTTCAAGTAGGGGGTCAGAGTCGGTCCCATCAGTTGAGTTGCTAGGTTTTTCAGCATCATGGCAATCAATGCTCCTCTCCTTTTTGATTCCTGCTTCTGTTGCACAAATGAGCCTTCTCTATCAAAAATGACTCCCAAATATTTATATTCACTGATTTGCTCAATTTTTATGCCGCCAAGAGACCAGGTCTTCTGTTGTTTTTTGTTGATGTTGATTGACATAGTGCGAGTCTTGCTCAGGTTTATTTTTGAGGTGTTTTCTGTTGCATAATTGTGCATTTCCGTCAGAAGCTGCTGGAGACCGATGTAGGTGTGGCTGATCAAAACAACGTCATCAGCATACAGAAGGTTGCTCAAAGTTTTCCCTCCCATCCACGGGTAAGAGAAATGCAGGTGTCAAGCCGTCTTGATAGATCCGCCATAAAGAGGTTGAACAAGATTGGAGCAAGCACGCACCCCTGTTTAAGTCCTGTGGTGGTGCGAACTTTTGAGGACAAATGGGTGCCGCTTCCTAGTTTCACCTGCACCCAGGTGTCAGTGTGAAGAAGCTTCAACATGTTTAGGGTCGTCTGTGGTATGCCCCATTGTGCCAATTTCCCCCAAAGTCTGCCTCTTTCGATGTTATCAAATGCAGCGCTGAAATCGATATAACACAGGTGTAACAGGAGTTTTTTGGATTTTGCTGCATCACTAAGTAATGAAATGGCAAGAATGTTAGTTGCTGTGCCGGTCTTTTTCCGAAAGCCGGTCTAGTTTAGAGGTATAATCAGGTTTGACTCAGCCCAAAGTGCGATCTCCTCTAAGATGGTACCCGCAAAGTATTTCGCCTCGTTGTCAAGGAGGGCTACTAAGCGGTAATTGTTTGGGTCCATCTTATCTCCTTTTTTGTAAATAGGGACGATCATCGACCCCCTCCAGGATTCTGGAATTCTATTTAGAAGCCTGACTTCCACGAATAAGGTTTGCATGATGTCCGCCCACTCAGTGTTTTTTGCTTTGTAGAGAGCCGGAGGAATGCCATTTGGTCCTGGAGCGCCTTCTTTCCTGCCTTTCGTTATCTGCTTTATAATTAAGGCTATCTGTTGGGTATTAGAGGTATCTTGGCTGTTGGTGGGTGAGCCTTGATCAACCTGACCCAATATCGCGGACATATGTATTGCACGATCTGACTCTGTGCTCTTGTTGAATCTTTTTTGTGCTCCTTCGTGCTCTGAACGGTCATTGAAGTGACTAGAGAGGGAGGTAATTAATCCAAGTCTCTTCCGTGATGTGAGATCCCAAGTCTTTGTGCTGTGGGCTCAAGATCCTATTCACTGATTGCCAGAAGCGGGCACAGTTATTGGTTTTGGTGTCGTATAATAATTTTGCCCAAACCTCATTTTCTGCCTCTCTTTTAAAGTTCCATTTGGTTCGATTGAGCGCAGCCCTGTGGTGTTTCAGCTCTGCTCGTAGGTAGATGTTATTAGGGGCTGATCTCAGCTTTCGTAGTGTTTGGTTTACTGATCTTTTTTGTGTCTTTAGTTGTACTCTCTGTTCTTTCTTTAAGTTGTTTATGCTTCTCTCTTTGTGAGGATTGCTTTTTGGGGCAACCTTGGTTGCCAGTTCTTTGAGCAGTGTTCCCATGTAGTGCTCCCAATAAGTGATGTGCCCAACTGTACTTGATTTTTGGATGTTGTATAGTTGAAGTGCGGCTTCAGCCAGAGTGGTTGAATTAAGTGACGTACATTTGATCCTTTTTTGGTTCATGGAATAAATCGACCCAAGCGTTGTGTCTGGCCTTATTACAGTTGATGGCTTTGATGTTATGTGGCATTCCTGGGGGCGGTGATCACTTTCCCCCTTGTCCCCCATTCTGAACCCCAGGATGTATGGAAAAACCTCAAGACTGGCAAAAGTGTAGTCAAGAATGGAGCTTGCTGTGGTCGAAGAAAATTTTTCTACTGGGGGAGAGTCTGTCGGAAATCTTCCGTTTAGAGCCCTATGGTTTTGATGTTCAAGGTCTTCGAGGAGGCGGTTGTTTTGTTGTTTTCTCCTGTTTGATGGAGCGCTTTGCGTTGGTATGGTGTAAATTCTATTTAGAGCCAATGCCTCTTCTCCTGCTGACGAGCCGAGTAGGTCTTGGTTTAAGTCCCCTGTCAGAAGGAAGAGTGGTTTTCCCATCTGGGTGACATACTCAGCCAGTTGGTTGACGATTTTGGAGGAGTCGTTAGCTCTGTTTTTGGGATGGAGGTAAGCATTGATTATGCATACCTCTTCTTCTTTGTTCCCAAGGGCTAGTTTTATCCTTACTGCTAGCGTTGTAGATGAAGATGGATTCATAAGGATGGCTGAGGATATAGATGTGGTGGAAACGTAGGTGGCCAAGCCTCCTGAGTGGTGGCCAAATCTGCTAGTCCTTTCTGCTGCTATGGCAAAACAGGTGTATCCTGTGATGTGCTGTGGAGTTGTAAGCCAGGTTTCTTGTAGCGTTATTATGTCGAAGGAGGTAATGTAACGCTGAAAATCTGGATCTCCTATTTTTGAGTTTCGACCGTTAATATTACAGGAGCAGATGCCTATAGTTGATGCCCTTACCCTGCTGCCTTCGCTGTTATATTGGAGGCGTCAGGCCTCTTCAGGGCGTATAAAAATGGTTCGGGACAATATTTCCTTTGTTGGAACTTGATTTTGCTCCGAACAGCCCCGGAGACTGCATATGCTTCCTTTTGGTGAGGTTCCTCGTGTGGTCCTGATTGCACTAAAAGTGCGAGTCTGGTGTTTCTTTGTCTCTGGGCTCAACCGGCATATGGATGGTACTGAGTGGATGCCTACTGCCGCCGTCGGGCGTGCTACTGGTCGCTGCCAGGGGCTGCTCTTACTTCTTTTGGGTGAGCTTGCCAGTGCGTCCCTAAGGACGCTAAAGGTGTAAGCCTGTTGTGTCTCTGGCACCAGGCTTGGCCTTCTCAAAAGTGGGGAAGGATAGGCTGGTCTTTGTAGGGGGACCAGCTTAATACCCCAGTTTTTAAATGTCTCTACTTCTGCTAAAATCAAGTCAGCAACATTGCTAGAGGACCAGATCGTCTTGGTTGCCGCTGGACTTTGTGGGTTAGTAGCAGGTAAGAATTCTACCAAGACTAACAGCCAGATTCATCAATGTCCCGATTTGCGAGTCCTTAATAGCGATTATTAAGGAATCGCTATTAAAGACTCGCAAAACGGGATTCATGTAGAAATCGCACAATTAAATGCGATTTCTACTGCTTCCTTATTTGCGATTCGCTAATTGCGAATCGCAAATAAGGAATGACTCCCCATTCATTCCTATGGGCCTTTGGCTATGGGCCATAGGAATGAATGGGGAGTCATTCCTTATTTGCGATTCGCAATTAGCGAATCGCAAATAAGGAAGCAATTTCAAAAATGCAAAGGAAATGCAAATGTACACAGGTGTTGCGCACACACATGTCCAAAGGACATGTGTGTGTGTAACATACAACTCAGAAAAATGCACTAAAGTGCATTTTTCTAAGTTTTCGCTATTTACGGTAAATAGCGGCCCCATATTGCGAATTCGCAATTTTAAAAAGGTTCCTGAATAGCATTTAAGGAATCTCTAATTGACATTCCTTAAATGCGATTCTTCGCAATTAAGCGATTTCGGTAATTGCGATTTCTCGCAAAGGGCCGGATTCTCAGAATCTGGCCCTTTGCGAGCCGATTTTACATTGATGAATCTGGCCGTATGTCCTTTGTGCTTATGGCCCCCAGGTTAGGGGTGCATTCCATTAGTCTAAGAATGTTGCCGCAGTTGAGCAGGTCCTGCTGCCCTTTTGACGTGTATTCAGGGTAGAAGACCAAGATCTCTGCCGACTGTTTGATGCTTCCCTCTCCCTGCGGTTTTATTGGTGGATGGTGTGCTTTAACTATTGATCCATAGCCTAGTTGTGCTTCATGGGTTGCCGGGTGATTACTTTCGTCAGATGTTGTGGCGGAATGTATCGTTGGATTAGTTAGGGGATTTTGCTTTGATATTGCACCCATGTCAAGAGGCCCTTTAGCCTGTAAGTGCACTTTTTGGCTGGGAATTGAGTGAGCAGTAGTAATTGCTTTGTTACTGCTTAGATTTCCATGGATTAGGCTTGGCGTTGGGCCGGAAATTCTTTTTCTAACCCCTTCGTGGGGGATTAACTTAGATGGTTGCTTGCTTACGTCTAGTGTTGGTGCCTCTTGGGTAGCCGTCACGTCGGGTGCTTGCCCTAGGGTAGCAGACTCCTTTCTTGAAGGGACTGATTTTCCAGCTTGTCCTTGAGTGTCGTCTTCTTGTTTGAGCATGTTGTCACCAGTTTGTGTTGGCGGTTGGGCGTTCGTTGCCTCTTTTTTGTGAGCGTCATTTTGTTTAATTTGGTCTCTTTTGGGAGGGTCTTGGGTCCGTTTCCCGCCTTGATCCAGTAGACTGCTGTTTAGTTTTTGCTGTCGGTTAAAGTTATTTGCGGGTTGGTTTGCCGAGTTAGTTAGTTGTGTTGGCCGAGTGTTTTTCCTTTGTACCGGTGAAGATTGAGAAGTATTTTATTGTATCTGTTTGTGGTTTTTGGTTGCGCCCTTTCCTTTTTTGTTGTTGGCGTTGTTTTGCATTGAGTTTTTGCGGGATCCCCAATCCCGTCTGTGTTGTCTCTTCTTTTTCAGAGGCAAGGTGGTCATTTAGCCTTTTAACTGATGTTTCCCTTCTAAGAGCTCCCTCTTTGGTTTTGTTGGAACCAAGATATTTTATTGTTTTTTCTGTGTGTAGGTTTCTTATGTCGCCTATAAGGACAGATAGCATTGAGGTCAGTGTCTCTAGTTTGTCCACTACCTGGCTGCAGTTGCAGTTAAGGTAGGTATTTGTTTGTGCTCTCATTATCAGATTGTTCAAGTTGCCTAGCTTATCATCAATGCCAGCTGTGAAGACTGCCAGAGTGTTGAGGAGAGTTAGTTGTAGGTCCATTTTGTCGGATTAATATTGCAGAGCTTCAACAGCTAGCTGAATTGTATTTAGCAATGAATTCCAGGTACCGATGTTTTGTTCTTTGCTGAGCTCCTTCTCATTTTTGCTGTTGGTATTATCATTAGCATTATTGGCTGCCAGGGGTGGGTGAAGGTGATCCTTGTGATCCGGGTTATAGGTTGCAAGCATATCTTCCCGTTCGAGTGTGTTAGGTTGAGACACCGTTACCCTGCCATCAGCCTTCTGGCTGAGGTTATGGCAACCAGCTCCTAACCTACCCGAGTTGGACAGTGCAGCAGCTGGGCCATGGTCGTCCTGATCATCCTGGTCTGTAGGTGGTGGAGCGCTTACAGGCGTTAAATTTGCAAACTTAATAGGTGTGTTGTGACTGCGGGTCATGAGTTGATTACTCGACTTAGGGCTGGAATATGTTTCCTTAGGAAGTACTGCTGCTTTTGTGTGTGGGTCGGCCCCTGATACCCTTTCGGTTGGCCAATTCCCTGATTTGTCACCTAGGTTTGATACTAAAGTTGGTTGGTCACTGTCTGTAAGTTCGGCCAGTAAGGACCTCTGGGTGTTGCACCAACTGCTTGTGTCCTGTCCCGCCAGGTGGCCAAGAGATGAGTGCGGAGTAAGGATAAGTATAAGATCGTGGGGCTTCCCACTATCAGATGGGACCCTCTGCATTGTGCTCGAGGTCCTATGATTCGAAGTCCTGCCTTGATGCGGTTGCGCCATGGTTTTTTCTGGGGGATGAGGGCTTGTGATCGTTGCTGGTGTTAAAGGTGGCGGGTCTGATGATTGCGGTGGCAATGGTAGCAGTGGAGTTTGCAGACCATGTAATTGTTCATTGCTCGAAAAAATGGCTGACCCTACGTCCTTTAGAAAATTACATTTTGTGTAAATCTTAGGTTTATGGCACTTGCTCATGTGCTTAGCTTGCGGTTTTACTGCTGGCGTCTCATGGGCTGGGACCGGTTCCTGGTCTGTTGTAATGAGGTTTGGCTCTATCCCAGGGGATGCACTTAGTTTTGTTTTGTTTCCCTTTTTAGTTCCCGTTGTTGCCTTCGGTTTTGGCTTTGGCCCCAGAGACCCCCTGATCCTGCCTGACCTCATGAATTAACCCTGGACCGCTGCCAAAGGTGCTTCAAAGAGCTCTTTGCTAGGACGGGACTCCGGTGCAAAAACTCAGCTCACTGTTGGATCTCTGTCCCGCCTGTCTGTAAAGCGGCAGCACAGTGACAAACGGTGAGCTTGTGAGCCAGCAGGTGGGAAAGCTGGGCTCCCTCTTCCTTCCGCCGATAGTGCTGGCCCGTGAGCCCGTGGGCCTGGCTCTTCAAATATCTAGCTATCTAGCTAGCTCGCTGAGCAACGGGCTGCCGTCCGCCATGCGTCACCCTCGTCACCATCGTAACGCAAGGCAGGGGCGGAGGTGACCTGCTGACTTTGACTTTGACTTTGCCCCCCCCCCCCCTACGACCCACTGAGCTTTTGTAATCTGGCTGCAGTGCAAGCAGCCGGAGGAGGATACAGGGCGGGGCGGGGTGGGGCGGGACCTTGGCGTGGGGCTGCGCTCTCACCTCGCTCCTCGCTTCTCCAGCCCGCCTTGCTTCTTGCCACAGCTCTCCTCTCCGCCGCTGGAGACCGCAGGAGACCGCTGCGCTGGGTGCCAAATGCTGGATGCCGGGTGCCAGTCGGCCCACCGCTGCTGTTCTGCCGTCTGCTCTGGGCTACTTGTTTTGGACTCCGGCTCGGGTAAGGCTCGGGTTCGGGCTCGGGGTTCGGGCTCGGGTTTCCCGCGGCTTCTCACGGCTTCTCCCGGCTTATCCCCGCATCTCCGGGTGTCACAAACGCGGTCTTTGCAGGTCTCGCTGCTTCGCTTGATCTCTCTCCTTCACGGCTGCTCTCTAGCGCCACCGGACATTCCTACAGGCAATTTTTTCAGGAAACCCAACAGTTTCTGTAGCTCCAATCTCTTCAAAGACAACACCTCGTCTAGAAAGGCCTGAATCTCTCACACCTTTGCCCTAGGTAGTCTGGCCACCAGGTGCAAAGTGTCCAATTAAATCCAGAGGAATGTGAAAACTGTGGCAGGCCCATGGTCTTCTCGGGCACCAATTGGACTCCGAAAGACGCCGCCATGATCTCAAAATGCCTCTGATCCCTGAAGCGCTCCCCTGACTCTGCTTTACCCACAATAAGGAAGTCATACAGGTAGTGAGAGACCTTGCGGTGTCCACTATCCCTCACAAAGCCCCACTAAAGGGTGGTACTGAAAGTTTCAAAGAGAGCACAAGAGATAGCACAACCCATGGGTAGTACTCTGTCCACATAAATGTCCCCATTGACCTGCCATCCCAGCAAAGGACAGTCCTCTGGGTGAATGGACAGAAGCCAGAAAGCCATCTTGATGTTGCACTTCACCAATTCCGACCCCCTGCCACAGACCTGAATGATGCAGATCGCATCATCAACCAACGCATACTCCACCCATGAGTCCTCGGCAGCAATAAAGTAATTCATCAAAGAATCCTCAGGCCATGACAAGTGATGGATCAAGCAAAATTCACCTGTTTGTTTTCTGGGGAGACAATAAGGTTGGAAAGTGGCCCGGACGTCTGGGTGTGGATCCCTGATACTCCAACCTGAAATCTTCTTCAATCCCCCACTCTATTTTCAACGCTGCTTCACTTTCAGGATAAACCGACAGCCAAAGAAGGAGTGCTCCCAGAATAATTGGCCTAGGAGCCGTTTGGCCCAGGAGGGCCCTGAGGTCCTTTACTCCTGGACGCTCTCCACTGCTCTGAGGGGCTTGCCAAAGTAAAACATTTTGTAACGGGGTGTTTGCTCCTGCACTTTGGGGATTCATGGTTGAATTTGCACAGGACCCTTAGTTGAAATTCCAACAGGTGCCCGCATTAGTGCCTGTACTCTTGGGGGCTGCACCTGCCCCTTCCTGGGTGGGACAAGGTTAAAAGGGCTTGTTGGTAATGGGGAGACCACTTGCGGTGTAATTCGATGCCGAAGACTGAGCGGAAGACATCCATTTCACCCAAAGCTCAGAGTCAACATCACCCCATGGTTTGTATGGGTTAAGGCTAACCTGAGCGTAAATTCCTCATTATAGATGAGACCTCCAAAATGCAGCTGTGCTTTGCAAATTATGTCTATATACAAGGCAATGGCCCTGTCAGCATACATCTTGCAGTAAATGCTAGCAAAAATTAGGAAGGCTAATGTTCAGTTATCCATTGTAATGGGCACTCTTGGCTGCCTTGCCAATTCTGACTCCTCTTCTTTGGACCCCTCTTGCACCTGTATATCCCTGTGTAACAATTTGAACACATCTACATATTCGTGTCACCAGGTACGTTTTTGGTTTTCTCTGAGACATGCGTCCCCAAGGACATCGCCAACCTCATATAGGGCAACCGTTTTTACTGGGTTCCCTCCTCTTCGTCTGCTTCCCCCACCACCACCTCCGCATTGCTGGACTTGGGCGCCTACTGAGTGCAATGCAGTCTTTTCCAGGCACCTCACCCTTGTCAACAGCATCCCCCCTGTAACTGATCATTCAATCCATCAATTCTCCCCTCACCAAACCACACAGGTTTACACTCCTTTGTTGTGGAGACAGCCGCCTGGGGCTCCCAGTCTGCCCACCAGTCACCCCTACCTCTGGGTTAATCGAGTGGATTATTTTTGTCCTGTGCCTTCCCTGTCCTGGAGCTCCAATCCCAGCCTGGCGCTGGCTGCTCCAGCTGCACTGGACTTCTGCAATACACCAACTGGAGAGGTCATTGTCCCACTGCTTCCTCCAACCCAAACCACGGGTGGTACCTCTTCCTCATCATCACGCGCTTCACCTTCTTCCCATTCATTGCAAACCCTCCTCTTAATCCTGTTGCTTACACACCTCTTCCGCACCTCTCGCCACAGGCTGCCTACACATCCACTCTGAACTCCCCCCCGTAGGGAGTGGGCAACATCCCAGCATGAGATGAATACTCCTATACTGTAGAGAGGGTGACTGCCCTAGTGCTTTGGCGCAGCATTCTGAGGCTGTCTTGTGCCTCTCTGGGGTCTCCAACATCCTGCCAGTGCTAGCCCTGCCCTTCTGTTTCCCATAGAGCTGCTCCAACCCTGCGTGCCCTTCAGTTTCCCATAGAGCTGCTCCAACCCTGCATCCCCTTGCGCAGCTTGCCCCACAGGCCGCAAAAGCCCCGCCTGACTCCGGTTTGTCCTGACACCCACTAGGTCCCCAAACCCAGCTACCCACACTCCAGTGGGGATCCCCTACAATGCACCCCCGTGGGCACCCCTGACCCAATTTGCTTGTACTTCATGCTCCATGGAGCTGTCCCTCTCCCAACATAACCTGGCTCAACTCTCCTCTGTTACCTTGACCAGCCTGAGGTGTTCCCTGATTTTTTCTTCCAAAACTATATCTTACCATATGCTGGACAGAGAATTAACAATGCCCCCAAGAATCGAAAAATCACATGAAGCAGGGGGGGCAACTGCTTTCCCCCATAGGCCCCTGCCTGTCTCCAACACCATCCATCAACTGTGTCTGCATGTCAGAGAAGGCCTCTATAGAGACCCTCCTCATGGCCTTCTTCTTATGACTTTTTTGCTTATCAATCAATCAATACATTTGTAGAGCGCGCTACTCACCCATGTGGGTCTCAAGGCGCTGTAGGGAGGGGGGTTGCCCCTATTGCTCGAATAACCAGGTCTTGAGGTGTTTCCTGAAGGTGCGATGGTCCTGGGTCAGTCGTAGGAGTGCGGGGAGGCAGTTCCATGTCTTGGCTGCCAGGTAGAAGAACGATCTTCCTCCGGTGGTGGTTCTGCGAATCCGTGAGGCGGTGGCGAGGGCGAGGCTGGTGGAGCGGAGCTGGTGGGTGGGGGTGTAGAACGAGAGGCGGTTGTTGAGATATTCGGGGCCCATGTTGTGGAGCGCTTTGTGTGCGTGGGTGAGCAGCCTGAACGTGATCCTCTTGCTGACGGGGAGCAGTGAAGGTTTCTCTGGTGGGCGGATATGTGGCTGTGGCGAGGGATGTCGAGGATGAGTCGTGCAGAGGCGTTCTGTAGGTGCTGCTGGCGTTTTAAAAGTTTGGCTGTGGTTCCTGTGTATAGGGCGTTCCCGTAGCCCAGTTGGCTTGTGACGAGGGCCTGGGTGACCGTCTTTCTGGTTTCGGTGGGGATCCACCTTATGGGGCCCAACTCTCACCTGGGGGCTGGACAAATCTAGGGGCCCAACCTGCGCCCACCCCTTGTAAAACAGGGGGCCCTCCTTGAGGGCCCCACTGTGCTGGACATCGTGTTTCCCCTGCCTCATTGGGCATGGTCATCCCTCTCTCCACCCTCCCCACACCCTCTTTTGATGAAGGCCCAGTGGGGCCGCATTCACACCCCAGGCCGTGGGGCAGCAGCCTAGCTCCACCTCCCGCAGAGCTTATAGTTAGGACCCAGCGGGGCCGTGCTACGTCCCCACCCAGCTGCACCTTTACACTTGGCTTTGCTGTGTGGTGCAACTATCACCACCATGCCTCCTTTAGCAGCCCGAGCCGGCCTCAACATCCCAACCCAGGCCTCTGACAATACCCCGGGCCACAGCAGATCGGCTCTGCCAGCGGCCCCGGGGGTCCTCACTGCAGCCCGCACCACCTCTGCTTCTTCCGTCATGATGCAGCAGAATAGGCTGCGTACCTCTTCCCATGGGACCCTCCATTAGCCTTTGAAAACACAAATTCAAAAGCAGTTCTAATATTATTAGTGCTTGGTTGTCGCGCAACCAAAGCAAGATTTGCACGAGAAAGGTAGAGGCATTCTTGTTAGCCGAGAGAGATAATTCACCCTTCATAGCCAATTCATCATGAATAGCTCCCTCGTCTTCATCTGAGCACCCAAGTTATTAATTATACACCCAACTCACACCACAGATCTACCCCACTCAATGACCTCATGGTATTAATTACAAAAGGTCACTATCACCACTCACATTGCATTCTAACATCTTCCACTCTCATTGAAACTTGTCCCAACCCAACGCAACCCTACACCTGCAGCACCAAAAACATCCGTCCATATGGTCCAACCATGGAAACCACATTGTATCACTGCCTCTTCTGCAATCCATATTGTTCATGCTGTGTTATTGAGACACTGTTTATAGTGTGAACAATGCCTTCAAATTGTAATTTTCATATGTTTTCTCTTTTCAATTTTTGAATATATTTCAGTTAAAACAATTAAACGAAAGAAGAAATGCAGGAAAGGGTTCTTAAACACTAATAAGTACATTCTATTCATAAAATTGAAAAGTGTAATGCATTGAAGCTAGTGCTCTAATTGGCATTTGGTCTTTCACTGCAGATAGTTTGTAAACAAAAAAAGCAATCTATCATATGGACAGGTGACCACCCCCTAGCAGCATTGTAGAAATGTTGTGGACACATGTTGGCCCAAACCTCTGCTCTCATGGAGAAATCTTCAAAGTACCATGTTTACAAAAATTTCCAGGGGCAATGGTCACTGTTTCTCAAATGCATATGATTACGTAGTTAGACAGGGGGTTTGAGTCTAGTATGATACATATGAACGGTCTCGCGGAAATAGCTCTTGCAACTTGAAATCATTCACCAAATGTAATGCAGTAAAACTGGTAGTGCTAATAGATTTGTAACTATTCTTATGCATAATACTCTGATACCCTTACAGTATACTTCACACTGTATAAAACTGAGGAAATACATTGAAGAACTATATGCATGTAAAAATCCAGTAGTCCTTGGTCTGGTGTTTTACTTAGTCAATTTCTAAATAAACCAAGTATTCTGTTGCTGTCTCCATACAAATGCACAGTAAGCCAAATTATATGATAAAAAGTACTGTAATCTAAAAATGTATAAGTATGCAGAATTTGTAATTTACACAACTTCAAACCACGCTGGGTCATCCAATTATTTGGTGTAGTTGGGAAAGGAGATTAGCTTGGAGTAAAGTGCTACAGATTGTTGTCCATCCAGTTGTTCCTTCATAATGTTTTCACTTGCAGCTACTCTACCTTTCACACATGGGTAAACACAAGGGGATGATGGACGGAGCACTGAAACTTTTCAGACACTCACTCCCAGTCACAGTTCTGGGTTGAATCCATCATCGTTATTTAGCTCACTTCGCCACCCCAGTTCAGACACATATGAAATGCAGAATCTCAAATGCATTCTCTCTCCTTCACTCTTTTTTCTCTTCTCCCTCACTGGTCGCTTTTTCTCTATCTGACATTTCTTACCACCCTCCCTTTCTCTCTCCCTTGAAACCTCCCCATGCCTGTTGCAATCAATCTAGCAGAGCTGATGAAAGTGAGAAAGGCACCAGGATTGTCCTTTGGCTTTGCCTCCAAGGGCTCCAGCCTAGCAGTATTCTGGAGGGATCATGGAGAAAATCTCTGGGAAAACAGTGAGAACAAGAGACTGGGAAATTACCCAGGACTCAGTGGCATGAGACCACTGACCGTGGTCTGGAGAAGTATGTGTGACAGTCAGAAGGAAGAGTTGTATTTGGTGGCTAAGTGGCCTCACAGTGGGGGTGATGGGACTTGGGTCGTGGACTTGGGTCAGCGGCTCGATAATTCTCGCTTCGGTGCTTACTCTAATCAGGGGTTCCACTCGGCAACTCTGGGCATTAGCTTGCCTAATCTCCACAACGGCCCCATCAATTCCGGGGATGCCTGGCTCCACCTTGGGGACTCCCAGCAGGGACCATCCCACAGGGAAAGCCAGGACGGGTTCCCCAGAGTTATACAGCGCCAGGAAACCTATGGACGGGTAGCAGTGCGCTTTACAAGCTCAAATACATTTACATTTACATGGGGGTGGGAGGGTGGTCAGAGGGGTGTTTGTTTGATGTTTTTGAAAACTCAATACAAATTTAATAAATGCAATCAGCTGAACAACTCATATTCAATTTTAAAGGAGCAGAAAACACTAACTGTGGGTATCCAATCGCTCTGGCCCGGGACAAAGTCACAAGTTCAAGTGAAATGTGATGCACTGCCAGACGGACAGAGGGACCAGGTAGTCCAGCTTGCAGAGTTTAAAACTTCAGGATTTCCAAAAAGGAGCTTAACTGATGTCCATCAAGGGTCCAGAACCTACCTCTTGGGGATCACAAATGCACTCTTGCACAGGCCAGCAGGGCTCAGGCAGGTCCAGTTACAGGTCCAGAAAGAGCCTGTTGTAGGTCCAGGCAGGACCATTTGCAGCAGGCCAGCAAGGCAGTTTCAGGGAGGCCTCTTTAGGTTGTTGTGTCCCTGTAGCTCAGAAAATGAGGTTGTCCAACTGACCCCTGAAGTCACTCTGTTGCACTGTGGGCCATGGTTCAGCCCGTGGCGCTGCCCTCTTCATCACCACGGGTTGCAGTGAAGCCTGCAACGCCCCCCGCAGCGCCTCCTTCTTCTCGGGTGCATCACAGTGCTGCACGGGGACCCGCTGTCCAGCATCGTGGTTACACTCCGCAACGCTTATGTCTAGTCGGGCACACCACAGCACCATGCAGCAGCCTGTTAATGCTCATTAATAGACACTAGGAACACCCCAGCTGAGCTGCAGCTTCCAGTACTTCTATGGGGCATATTTTCACTCACATTTTCTTTTGCACATTTCACTGCGGCTTCCAGTATATTCTCTTGGTGCCATTTTCTTACTTCTTCTTCCAATGAGTCCTCATTAATGTTTCCCAGAGGGCCTTGGGAAGGTTCTTTCTTTCACCCTTTGTAAGGTGCCGACCTTTCTTATACCTTACGTTTCCTTTTCCCTATCCAAGATGGCAACTGCTTATTTCCTGTTACATCACATCCTGCCTATGGGTATTAAGCGGCTGAATCCTTCATTTCCTTGCGTTGCAATACTCCTTGCTCCTGCTAATTTGTCTTCGCTCCTGTTGGTGACCATTGCTCCTGCTTGGTGTATTTTTGCTTCTTGTTGGCGCACTTTTGTTTCCGTTTGATACTTCCTGTTCCAGTTTGGATTCCTTTAAACCTTCCACTTCTATTTGAAATTCTTGCCTTCTATTCTCCACTCCTTGCTGGGGTTCTTTCCTTCCTTACCGTTCCTGAAGTCTCTGCCATCAACAGAGGGCTCGCCCTATACGTTTTTTTCCTCTTGGTACTCCTTTTGAAAGGCATAACCCTCAAGAACCGAAGTCAAGAAGCTGTCTAACACGCTAGAACTGGTAAGAACATTGCAAGTTGTGACACACTCAGGTTTGCCTGGGCTCAAGGGGGTAGGTCCAGCCTTCCTTCTCAGAGTGCAGGGCAGGTCATAAGCAGCAGGACAGTCCTCGGGTAGCAGCCTTGCAATCCTCTGAAGAACAAGGCAGGCCTCAAGCAGCAGGGCAGTCCTCTAGGTAACAAGGTGGGCCTCAAGCAGCAAGATATTCCTCTGCGGAATAGGGCAATCCTTCTTCTGTAATGTCCACAGATGCAGGAGTGTACTGATGATTGGCTTAGGCGGTCCAATATGTATACCTTTAGCCACTCTTTGAAATGCGGAAAACCTCTAACTCACCTCTATATCTGGTTCTGGAAAGCTCCTTCCTTCCCCTTCCTAGGTCCAAGAGGTCCAGTGTGACAAAAGGCTGGTGTCAAGTTCTTTTGCAAGTGTGCTGGACACAGTCCTTTGAAATGTAAGTGGAGCAGGGAACAGGTCCGCCCCTCCCATCCTGGCAGGATGGCCCTCTCCCAGCTACACTCAGGTCCTATTGTTCACTGACTGGGCCCGGTACCTATTCCTGGTGGGGGAGTAATTGACAGGCCCAGGCAGCTGGAAACTCCAAGATGGCCTCAGAAACTTTGCAGCAGGAAATTGCCAACTTTCTAAAAGTCCTTACATAACAATGGGGTAACCTAAGAATGACCTGAAGGAACTGGGTAAATAGCGATACGTAACAATAGTGGTCCAATCAGAGAGACCGCAGAATAGACAAAGATAAATAAATTAACTTATCCTACTTTAATTTCTCTAAAACACCCTCCTCGTACTCTGAGGAAGGGGATGAAATATTACTTTTTATCAATCAGGGAGAGCATATATACCAATAGCAACTCTTCTCACACACAAAGAAGTCAATTCAAGGATTTTTCTATATGAAAAATGAAAGCATAATTATATTATTTACACATGGTTGCTCCAAAGAAATAATGAGAGAAAAGAAGTGCTCAAAAAGAGTGCCTTTATGTGGAATTTCAAGAGAGAAAGGAAGGAGGAAATAGATTATTTTTTACATATATCATAATTATTACAGAAAAGCATGTCTGTTACATTTATTATACAGCATAAATGTGATCTCCTTGATACAGGGTAAATGTTTCAATCAAAATCGCCCCTTTGTGGATCAAATATACAATCCAGGCTGTGTAAGGTGTCAGCTTTTTGAACCCGCGAAAGGGCAAAGGGCCAATCTAAGATTCACCAGTGGGTCTTCATCAGGACTGAGTGACAGGATAGAAGGGAAGCAACATGGCGATATCAATCATCCGTTGAGTAATCTGTAGAATTAATCATATATCAGACCAAGACCAACCAGCTCCTCATTTGTAGGGAATTTAACCAAGGCTCTTAAATATAGCGGCCTTGGAGAAAGACTAAAGTGTATGTTCCTGAAAATTATTCCACTAATTCTACGTGCACACGCAGTGTAGATAGCTACCTCTTAATGCAAAAATTCCTTGAGTTCTTTTTCTCCTGCCAAGTATTACTGTGACTGAATCAGGCGCAGCTCCTTTCTAAAAATGACATTTTCAAAACTGTACTCTAAAATCCGACTTTATCATTAAAGATAATTTTAATTGCAATCCATTTGAGTGCAAACATGATATTTCCATCTGTTCCCAATCAAAAGTTAACACTTATTAAACGTAATATGGTAACCCGATGGTATCCTATAGAAGAGGTAGGCCTCACAGAAGTGAAAACCAATTTGGGAAGTTTTCACTACCAGGACATGTAAAACTTAAAACCACATGCCCTGACATTTAAATACAGTGCACCCTGCCCTGTGAGGTATTAAGGGCCAACCATAGGGGTCCCTTATATGTTTAAAAAAATAGATTTATGGCTGGCAGAAAGTTTATTTTGCCTGGTAGAAATGGCAATTCTACACTATACGCTGCATTGGTAGACCTGAGACATGTTTTAAAGGCTTACTTAAGTGGGTTGCACAATAAGAGCTAGAGGCATTTAATTTACAGGCCCTTGGTACATGTAGTACCACATTACTAGTAAATTATATGTGCCAATTGGGTGTAAGCCAAGTTTATTATGTTTGAAAAAGAGAGAACAAATAATTTAGCATGCTTTGGTAGTGGTAAATTGCATATAACCCTAATGCCCAAAAAACTATTTCAGAAAACAGATGGGGAGAAGGCTAAGTCCAACACTAGTTGTGCCATCCCTTTGTATTATGTCATGCTGGCAATAAACTGCAATGCAAAATGGGAGCATGAGTAGTCTGCTGCTGCCGTATATTGTCTGAAAACAGAAAACCTGTCTCAATCTGACTGTTGCACTCTTCTCTCTTACCTGTGACCAGCATTTCACTACCATGTGCCTTGTTGGATGACATAGGCCAAGGTCCTGGCTGTGATTGTAGAGAGGCTCCCTTGGAAATGGTAAATTGATTCTGATTACCTGTTTAAAGTCTCAGCCTGTTTAAGAATGGAGTGTGACCTTGTTCTAGCTTTCCTAGCTGTGATTACTAGGTTTTCCCAATTCATCAAGTAGTAGTTCCTTGTTTTGTTGTTTCCTGTTCTCATTTGAGAGCTTCCACACAACTTTTTAGTGCAGTTGAAACTACTTTTTGATGTTTTCAAAGATGTTGATTAGCCGAGGGAGCTTTGTTCCCCATCTGCCCTTTTGATCCAGAGGGGGCTAAAAAAAGAAGTTTGTACCACAGGTGTACTGCAATACTCTTACGGTTGTAGCTGTACCGTAGGAATACTGCAGTACTGAGAAGTCATTTTTAAATAATGAGAAAAAAGTGTGGTGGGTTATTTTTGGGGGCCTGACCACCCATGGGGGTTGTGCGCAGGGCCCGGCCACAGGCCATGTGCGATGGGGGGTTGTTTCACCAGTGGGGGTTGGGCTCAGCCTGCACTCAACCCCCCAGCATAGTGCATGGTCAAGGGCAGTGTGCAGCGGAGGTTGAGCGCAGGCCGTGGTCAAACCCCATGCTGCACAAGTCCCATCCCCCACACTAAAGGCTGTGGGGGATGGGACTTGGCTCCCCACGGGAGTTGGGCAATAGGGTTTGGCAGCAGGCCCTGTGGCTCATCCCCTCTTGCACACACAAGGACTAAGTCCCCATATCCTGAAGTTCAGTAAAAAAATAAATGAAGATTCATGGTCGGGACTCACCAGGGGCACAAATAAAAACAAATTCATACTGAGGGTACAGTGGTACTTCTGTAAGACCCAGCACTTTCCTCCCATGCGGCACTGTTGTAGTCCCATGGGAAACATACCCCAGGACCCTGCAGGCTTCACTGGTTGCAGCTTGAATGGTTCCGCTTTACCTCGGGGTGATGCTTGGTCACATAATGGGGAGCACTTCAGGAGTACTGCAGTACCAAAAAAGCATTATTTAATTTGTGGTGGGGGTCTATGGGAGGTTGGCCAAACGAGGGGTGTGAAGCGCAGGGCCTGAATGCAAGCCAAGCCTTGTGGCCAACATCACACTGTGCTCAGCTGAGTAACGTGCACGACGGAGGGTTGGCTGTCCACAGGGGGTTATGTGCAGGTCACAGGCTAGGCTCTGTGGCAAATTTCTGCTGTGCACTTCGGGACCTGGGCATTCTGTCTCTGTGTTCTTAATTGCAGTAAAAAGACATATAAAGAGGCTTGAGCGGGATGTTATGATCCCATGGCACTTCTCAAATAGACTCAGAGGCAACACCAAGGAGCCAAAAAGACCCAGCACTGCCCTCTTGTGAGGTACTTTCAATGAACAGAGGTCCCTTACTTGCAGGATATCATAAGAAATCGATACATAGGGATAAAATGAAGTCTATTTTAGGTGTCCAAATGGAAAACAAGATATTTATTTAATCATAAGATTAAACCACATTAATCAGGTGGGAGAAAATCTAAAGGAAAAAACCTTAAAGCTCAGGGATAACTCTGTTTGACTACAGTGAACACATAATAGTTAGGCCATATATATTTGCAAGTACCTATGCTCATATGAACAGTTACATATTAATATCTTGAGTCATGGTACTCTTGTCGACAACGTAGATATAGGTATCATCATCAGGACATATGTGTTCCTTGAAAATATGTTTACCCTCTGTTCCTTAGCACTTTTGGGTTTCCCTTGTGAGGTACTGCAGTAGTCCTGGAGAATCGTGCTCCACCACAAGCATGCTATACCACATAGGCGAAGATTGATCACAGTATTGCAGAAGTACTACGGTACCAAAACAAGTTTTAAAAAATCCATAAATGGGAAAAATCTTGAGTGAGAGTCTGCAGGGGTTTAACCACCTGCGAGGGTGTAAGCGTGTGGGCCTGGCTGTAGGTCAAGCCCTGTAGTTAACCCTGCAGTACACTCATCGAAAGAACGAGTGCGGACGACTGTTGGCCATTCGCGTGTGCTTGGGCACAGGGCCTGGATAAAGGTCAGGCCTACCCCCAAGCCATCATTGCGCACGGCCAAAGCAGTAGAAAACGGGGAGTTGGGTGATCATGATCAAATCCCCCAGAAATTCACAAATGTTTTTATTTTTTTAAAGATGTTATGGATAGGTATTGGAAAACATTACTTTATGTTGAATAAAACTGAAATTCAGTGACAAAAACAAAGATTAAAGCGACATTATAGTTAGGTTCGGTAATAAAATCCTACTTTAGGTTAATGGACCTCAGAAATTCACAGAAAAAAAACAAAGGTTGAACCGAAAAGTGACGTTATAGTTAGTTGTTAAAATTATACAAAACTAACATATAACAGCCAAACACTGAAATTCACCACTTACATTTTACTGGGCTCCCTGCCCTGCACTGCTTATGACATCATGTATTACATCGCTAATGACATGTTAAACGACATCATTGATGACAAATTGGGGCTTCAGTTTTCAGTTGGACATGCGTGTGAGGGTTTTTGGGGAATAAATGCAAGATGGAGCAGTATTTTGGCTTTGGTTATGATTGGTCAAACGCATTACTGCTTGGTATATCTTTGTTGTGCCAGGGCCGAGCTGATGAAGACAGATGGCCGTCAGTGCCTGTATTACTTCCTGATAATTTCCATTACAGTTATATTTTTCCTAATCACATTCCTGGAAACCCCCTCCCAAGGCTCACATTTTTAGGTGTCGCAGACCTAGCGTGGAGCGCGCATGTACTCCTCACACTGAGAGGCTTATAGTGATCGAGTAGATTTCAGAAGGGGACTTGAAGCCCCGCCCATCATTCCTATTGGCTGGCGTCATTGTTTATGCTAAATGCTGGCCTCCCATTGAAAATTAGACTTCTTGGTTACCGCCCTGTCTCCTTTTGGCCCCGCCTACCCGGACTGGATCGTTTGCTTGCGACGTTACTCAGGATGCTTTAGTTAGTCACGGAGCACTATTTTCTTTAATAAATACTGTGAGACAATGGCAGCGCCTGAATTTGCAGCGCGCCCACACACAACTCGCGGGACAACGGGGAGAGGGGTTGGCCTAACGGCTAAGGCGCTCGACCTCGGACCTGGGGATCTGGGTTCGAGTCTCGGTAACGATGCCAAAAACCTCCTGTGATTCTGGGCAAATCACTTAATCTCCCCGTGCCTAAAAAAAAAAAATGAAAGTGTGTCCTCATGTAACGTAACTGGTGCTACGTAAAGCGCTCTGATACCTGATTCGGTTCGGGTCAAGTTCGTGCTATATAAAACTCTGCAAAAAAAAAAAAAAAAATTTAAAACGGCAGGCGCTACTTGTATGTCGAGCGAAGCTCTGCTTTTACTTTAATATACTCTAAAAACATAAAAGATCTAGTGGTAAGATCCAGAATGCCAGGCCCTAAAAAATCTGTACAAAGAAGCATCACAGGTGACAATCCTGTTGTGGGGAATTTTAAATGTGGTAACTGTAAAACATGTCCACAAGCTAAAGAAGGCAGTGAACTAATATTCAATAACGTGAGAATCACAGCTAAAACTATGACCAATTGCAAGACACAAAATGTTGTCTATTTACTAATTTGCCCATGCAACAAAGGTTATGTGGGAAAAACATCACGTGCTGTAGGAAAAAGTATCACTGAACACAAATCAGCAGTACGAACTAAAAAGAGGTGTGCACCATTGGTATCCCATTATATAGAAAATGGACATTTACTAGAAGACTTACATTGCTTTGTCCTGGAAAATATACATACGAGAGAAGGACTATGCCCAGATAAAATCTGAAAAAAACTAGAAGTAAAATGGAGTTTTACTCTAGATACTGTGGCCAATGGGCTGAATTTAGATATTCCATGGGAGCATGCAATTATTTAAATGATATGCCCTATGTTATTTACTATTAACATCGAATACCCAGTGTTGCACATATATATATTCAATACTGGATGATCCCCAGAATGATTCTCTAAGTACACATGAGTGTAAAAACTAAAACTCTGAATATTTAGCTACTTGAAACAGGTAATTCAACTCATAAAAATACGACAATCTCGATCTTTTCACATTCAATATGGCGACTGATTTTAGTCCACTTTTCATATTTAGAACACACTATAAATCCGTTTAATATCTGCTTTAAAAACAATTTTAGTGTCTGCATTTATCTCCTTTTTTGATGTTAGAACTATTTTCCAGTCACTAATATATCAAATATAAATTATCGTTGACGTCTAGAAAGTAATACACGCTTGACATTGAAATAAGTCCCCTTTCTATACCTACGATAATCGTAGCGTCAATGATCCATCGGTCACGTTCAAATGCGAGCAACTTCGTCCATCTCGAATGGTTTTCTACACGTGTTTCCAATTTATCACTCACAACCACATATATATAGACCCGTGTTTTGTGGCATAGGTTCGTCACTCTATCCGAAAAACGGTCGGCGGCATTTTTTCAACAGAAACCCAGCTACAGAGAATCTTTGCGATATCATGCAGGTAAGATCCTTAACATAGGCATATTAACAAAATTCGACCCAGAGAATTATATTTTCTAAAACATACCTTGCCTTGTTCATTTATCTTATAGATTCTTACTCTTTAAGGATGGCCTCTTCACAACCTGGCATTCGGTAACGTTCGTCACTACTATATTTAAGGTACATGTTAACCTACCACTGTTACGGAACACTAATATGGCCATATCAGTCCCTGCCATTAATAGATATCGCTAAAGTTAGAAGTTAGGCATCCGTTTTGTTTTGTCCACATAGGATATCACGTCCATCTTTTGAACTAGCAACGAAGCCGATGGGATGCCGCCTTTCTAAACTTTACTGCCTTTGAAACGATATCACGGGTGAGGCGTCACTACTATATCTAAGGTATATGTTAGCCTACCATTGTTACCAAATACTCATATGGCTATATCAGTTTTTGCCAGTAATAGATTTCGCTAAAGTTAGGTATCCGCATTATTTTATCCACTTAGGTTATTACATCCATCATTTTGACTAGCAACGTAGCCGTTTGGATACCGCCTTTCTAAACTTCACAGCCTTTGAAACTATATCACGTTTGAGGCCCCACGATACGAGATTGGTAAATTACCTGTTTGAAGTCAATAAAATTATGATGAAATATCACTGTAAATATTTTATTTTAAACAAGTTGCCATTCATTTCTAGATACCCTTTTTTAGAACGATTCTCTATAACCTTATAAGAAAGACAAGTGGTCTAAGCAAAATATAACAGAAATATTATATTCACCTCGGTGATTTTGAAAGTAAGTAATTAACTATATGTATCTCTTCTCTTTGTACCAAGTTAGTATTAAAATAACAGCAAATAACAATCCAGTTAAATATCTACCACCTGAATCTATTTCCAAATCTCAGACTCTCAGAGTTGGAAATTAAATTTGCATTTTAATTACAACTTAGTGATAGTGATACATGTACCTCCTAATGTTAGGATCTTTTCTTTTTTCTTACTTTAAAAATCTTTTCTTCTTTCTTTCCACGTATTACTCTTTTCTTCTTTGGTCAAATAGGGTTTCTATCAAATGTACCTATAAAAATGAGTTACTTTTAAGCATTTCTTTGTCACTGTGTCCTTGTATGATAATATGGTCTAGTATTCCGTAGCTTAAATTCCTAAGTATTAGTCAAATATTGGAAACATATATCGGATGTAAAAATATACAAATGTTATTATTTTTTCGTTGTAAATATAAGTGTCAATTCAAAAAGACTATAGAATATTTAGCTGCCGTTTTTTCAAAAATGAAGAATTAAATCAATAGTCATATGTCTGGAAATAAGGACCATGCCTAGGGGTATAATGTCGAACCTATTTGTAAATATTGTATAATAATAGTGTGCATAATCGTCTTTTTGACAAATATTTTTTGTATATTTTTTTCAGTGTTGTCTATAAATGTATTATTGCAAATGACGGTCTCCTGATGAAGGCAGTAGCCGAAACGCGCGTAGTGTTCCAACCCACCGCTTTGCCTACTTCAAAAGCCCCTTAAATCCATCTTGTCATTTGATAGTAATTTGTGTCCTCTTTCTTTGCAGGTTTTGTCCTTTTTTGTGAATATTGTTCATTACAAGTATATAAAATGTTATCAATATTTTGAATCAACTATAACTGGAAATATATATGAAAAAAACAAAAAAGAGAAAAATATAAATAAAACTGATTATATTTTTATAAAAAGGACATTTTTTATATTTATTATTTGTTCTGTATGCTGTTGTGTACACTATACTGATATAGAGTTTTATCCCATAGGAGATGGCACTTACTGTAAAAGTTGTTTGCTGCATTTTCCTTTCTCAAATGTTTACTTTAATATTAGCCAACTCTCTTCTGACAGACCCCACCTTTGTAGCTTGCTTCCAGTGAGTATTGTTCTCTGTGCTGGCCCGTGTTTGCCGAGACCGCGACCCAGCTGGCCTTCCTGTTTGGGTTCTGGCGACCGGTTTCTCGGAAGGGCCTTCTCCTTCTTGGCAGGGTGGCCTCCATGCGCAGAGGACTCACAGCAGTGACCAGTGAGTCAGTGCCAGGCCAGGCCTTGTCAGCGACAAAGACGTTAATGTTCTCGCACGCATCCTGAAAGGGGAAGAGGTGGTTGGGAGGGGGCATGGGTCTCATAAATTGGTGCACTTTCACTCAGTGGGTGAGAGTCTTGCACAGTCTCGTGCCACGCGCAATGACACCAGTGTCTTTAATGGAGTTACAGGTTTTGGCACAGTCTCATTCAGTGAGCATGCCACCCTCACACTTTTGGCGTGAGTCTTACACGCTAATGAACAGCCTCACTAGGTGGATATGGGTCTCACAATGAGGCATAAACCCACCCACTGTGAAATTATACTTTTTAACCAGGCTGCACATGTTGGCGTAATCAGACTGCGTGTTTAGTCTCCAACCTCTGTGCACTGAGTACACGCGTGTCTCATGCGTGGTTTATGTCTCTCTCCACGCTGGTGCACAGTCAAAATATCGATTCCTAATTATCGACTTACATTAATGTCGAGTTTAAAATATCGAAGGTGAAGAATATCGAGGTCAAGAATATCGTTGGACAGAATATCGACCCTAAGGTAAGTAATATCGATTTTTTTATTTTTTTATATCGATGTAAGTAATATCAAAGTTAGTAATATCGATATCAATTATCTCGATGTTACTAATTTCGATGTTACTAATATCGATATTTGTTTGTTGTTATGTATGTTGTTATGTATTTTATTATGTATTTTATATGTTTTTTAAAGTATTTTATTTGTTTTAAATGATATGTGTACTATTTATTGTATATTAAAAATGTTATTTTAATTTAATTTTATGTTTTAGTATTGGAGCGGGTAATTATTGTAAATTAATTATACATTTAATTGTAATTTAATTTTAATTAATTTTTGCGTTTAAGTTCTGTAGCGGGTTGTGGGTTTATAGGGGAATTGGGTGGGAAGTAATTTAATTGTAATTAAGTAATTATTTATTTTTTATTGGTATTGATAATATTTTTATTTCTAATTAAATATTAATTGGTAAATAATTATTTTAATAGCTAATTAATTTTTTAATTTGGTAATTAAGGTTTGTAATTGATAATTACATTTTGTAATTGGCAATTAATGTATAAAATTGGTAATTAAGGTTTTTAATTGGAAATTACATTTTTTAATTTGCAATTCATTTTTTTAATTGGTAATTAAGATTTTTATTTGGGAATTACATTTTCTAATTGCCAATTAATTTTTTTAATTGGTAATTATTTTTTTACGATTGGTAATTGATATTTTTAATTGTTAATTACTTTTTATTAATTGGAAATGTATTTTATTAAATGGTAATTCATTTTTCATAAAACATATTTTTTTATTTTAAAATAAATTTATTGTTTGCCATTTTTTTATTGTTAATCAATTTTTAATTATAAATGTTTTTGTTTTGAAAAGTATTTTAGTGTTCAATATTTATTATTTGGTAATTTATATTTATTAATTCATATTTATTGGTATTTGATGTGAATTTTGTGTTAATTAATTATTCAATTTTAAATATGTTTTTAGTAATTATAAATGGGTATTTGCAAATGATGTAGTTATTTAAAAATTCATTTTTTAAATGATGATCCTCCCACGCTTCCTATATATCCTACAAAATACCTCGATCCCCCTCACGAGCGGCTGGTTCCGGGAAATAGGTAGCATGTTGATTCGATTCTTATGGGGAGGGGGACGCTCCCGCTTATCACTCTCTCACTCCCGCATTCCCCCATACGATGGTGGTATGGGCGTTACCAACCTCTACGCCTACTACCTGGCCACCAAACTCATCTTGATCCACGATTGGTTTGCGGGTGGGTGGTCTGACCCCATCTACTGGGTGGAGCTTGCCGTTCTTGAGTTCACACATCTGCAGGGCTTCCTATACGGCTCCCCGGTGCCCTGAGACATACCCCCCGTCACCAGGTCGGTCCTTATGGCTTGGCGCGCCGCACTTCGCCTGGTGCGCTGGGACCGGAAACTGACTAGGCAGACACCCCTTTGGTGCGGCACCTGGTAGGGCGAGGCCGCGGCCCTGGAGGTGTTCCGTCGATGGGACCTGGTTGGGATAACCCTGCTCGGCGACATCTGGGTGGGGGACCACATACGCTCCTTCGCTGACCTGCAGCAGCGTCACTCACTCCTACACTCCCAATTCTACAAGTACCTACAACTCCGACATGCCCTCCACATTCACCTCCCCACGCCCACTTCCCTCCCGGAGTTTAGTCCCCTGGAGGCCCAGGTCATGATGGGAGATCTGTGGAAGGGAAGGGTCTCCCGGATATACCATGCCCTCAATAATAATTCCCCTGCATCCTTGGATCACCTTAGAGAGAAATGGGAGGAATGGGTGGGCCCCTTGGACGAGGTGGACTGGCGTAACGCCCTTATGGCGCCCAGAACCCTAACCACATCCTCAAAACTACGCCTGGTCCAGCTCTACTTCCTCCACATGGCCTACTTGACACCGGTCCGTCTCTTTCGTGCGGGGGTGCGGCCCTCCCCGACATGTGCCCGATGCGCTGGTACCCCGGCTGACTTCTTCCACGTGGTGTGGCGTTGCCCGGCCCTGGAGTCATTCTGGAGGGGGGTGGAGATTTGATTTGTCAACTTGTAGAGCGCGTGAATGCCCGTTGGCGTCTTGGCGCTATAACAGATCCTCATCTCTTGGTAACGGTTTCTAGAGTTGTACAGAGAATAGCCAGGTTTTTACTTCTTTTCTGAAGGATTCCAGAGATGGGCAAGTTTTTATGGCGAGAGGCAGCTGATTCCAGGTTCGTGCTGCATGTACAAGGAAGCTTCTTCCACCCCAGTTAGTTCGTCTAAATCTGGGGACACTAATTAGCTTTAATTGGCCGGATCTGAGAAGTCTTGTTGGTTCATATATTTTTAAATGAGATCTCAAAAATTGTGATCCTGTTCCCTGAAGTGCCTTGTAGGTCAGGCAGAGTGATTTAAATTTCACCCTTTTTCAATTGGCAGCCAATGTAGGGTTTTTAGTTTGTGACTGATTGGTTCAAACTTAGGTATGCCTAAAACCAGTCTGGCTGCTGCGTTTTGCAGACGTTGTAATTTAGTTATGATTTTTGTCCTGGCTCCGGCATATAGAACATTTCCGTAATCCAGTCTTGACAAAGCTAAAGCTGTCACTACTGTCTTACGCGAATCCTGTGGTAGATAAGGCAGTACCTTTTTTATCATTTTTAAAATATACCAGAGTGTTGATGACAGCTTACTGGCTTGGGCTTCAAAAGATAGATTGGTGTCAAGAATGACGCCCAGATTCCTCACTTTTTCTGATGAACTAGGGCATCTACCCAAGTCATTAGGCCACCAAGCGGGCGACCAGATGTTTGTGTCACCCCCTAATATCATCACCTCACTTTTGTCTCCATTAAGCTTTAGACAATTTCTTTCCATCCATTGGCTAACCTGTATCATGCATAATTGAAATGTTTCTGCTGTGTCCTCCACATCCTTGCTGATGGACACCACAATTTGGGTGTTGTCAGCATAGGATATTGGAGTGAAGCCACAGCTTCTTATGATTTCTGCAAGGGGGCCACGTATAAGTTAAAAAGGGTGGGACCCCGCATGGTGAATTAAAGGATTTAGATTTTGCTCCCCCTACTTCTACAGAAAAAGTTCTGTTTACTAAGTAGGATGCGATGAGGGTGCAGCCTGAATCATGTATTTCTGCTTTTTTCAAACGAGTTAGGAGAATCTCGTGACTAACCGTATCGAAGGCCGCCGATAGGTCGAGTAATATCAAGGCGGCCTTCGTTCCGTTATCCAGCACTTTCCTAAGTTCTTCCATAGCTGTAATTAAAGCAGTTTCTGTTCCATGTCCTTCACGGAAACCAAACTGAGAGTGGTCTAGCCAGTTTCCATCCATTAGATAACGGGATAGCTGTTTGTTTAAAAGTTTTTCTAAAATCTTTGCAGAAAAAGGAATCCTAGCTATAGGTCTATAATTACTAGGTTCCTCACAGTCCAGATTTGATTTTTTTAATAGTCTGGAGAAGGAACTCATGGGTGTGCTGGGTTGGGTGGTTCCGCATGACCTGAGACATTTGCTTCTTGGAGTGTTCGATGGTCTGGACGGCTCTCGGGCTGATAAGCGTCTTCTAGGTACGGCGCCGGGGGTGGCGAAATGAGACATCGCAGCTAAGTGGTCTCAGAGGGAGGACCAACCTTGTCGAAATGGAGGAGAGGGGTGGACTGGTGTAGGACTCAAGAGGAATCCATTTTTGAGGCGAGGGGTTGCCCGGAACTTTTTAACAAGATATGGGGCAAATGGTTTGGTGTACTACAGCCGTGAAGACTCTGATATTATTTTGTGATTGCTGGGAACCAATGACTCGTTCTATCCATGTTAATCTGCTTTGTGATGTCATGTGGTTGAATCAGGGGTGTTTTAAGTGACTATGGGGCATATTATCAAGGACAGGCGATATATTATCGCCGCTTTTATCGGCAGGAAACTGCCGATAAAGCGGCGATAATGGCCTTGATAATATGCTCTATGAATTCCAATCGAAGCCCATGTTAGATGTGAACACATTTGTAGATTGTAGATGTGAACACATCTAACATGGGCTTCGATTGGAATTCATAGAGCATATTATCAAGGCCATTAACGCCGCTTTATCGGCAGTTTCCTGCCGATAAAAGCGGCGATAATGTATCGCCTGTCCTTGATAATATGCCCCTATGTGACTTGTTGCGTATGAATTTCCTTGTGTTCAAAACTTTATTAAAACTTGATTATCAAAAAAATAAAATTTAATTTTTTTAATATTTCATTTACAACAATTATTTATAACTATGTTATATTTAACTTCTACGCTATCCAATGCTTTTCCTACTGTTGCACTCTCTGGAATGGGAATAGTAATTTTTACCCCTACGCTATCCAACGCTTTCCCTACTGTTGCACTCTCTGGAGTTGGAATAGTAATTTTTACCCCTATGCTATCCAACGCTTTCCCTACTGTTGCACTCTCTGGAGTTGGAATAGTAATTTTTACCCCTACGCTATCCAACGCTTTCCCTACTGTTGCACTCTCTGGAGTTGGAATAGTAATTTTTACCCCTACGCTATCCAACGCTTTCCTTACTGTTGCACTCTCTGGAGTGGGAATAGTAATTTTTACCCCTAGGCTATCCAACGCTTTCCCTACTGTTGCACTCTCTGGAGTGGAAATAGTAATTTTTACCCCTACGCTATCCAACGCTTTCCCTACTGTTGCACTCTCTGGAGTTGGAATAGTAATTTTTACCCCTACGCTTTTCCTACTGTTGCACTCTCTGGAGTTAAAATAGTAATTTTTACCCCTATGCGCTATCCAATGTCATCCCTACTGTTGTACTCTCCGAGTTGGAATAGTAATTTTTACCTCTACGCTATACAACGGTTTCTCTACTGTTGCGCTCTCTGGAGTGGGAAAGGTAATTTCAAGTTCTATGCTATCCAACATTTTTATTACTGTATTTTTTTACTTATGGATTTTGAATAGTATATTTTTATTTAGTTATTTAATTTTTTTTGTATAAATTTAGATAATGTAGTATATAATTAATTTTAAAAATATTAAAGGTATATTTAATTTTTTTTATTTATTAAACGTAATTCTTTACTTTTTATTTATGTTTTTGTTTTATGTTTGTAAAGGTATTTGTAATTTATAATATTTTTTATTATTTTATAAATTATTAAAATAATTATTACAACTTATTAAGTATGTATATATTATATAGTTTATGTATATGTTTAATTAATGTATTATTATTAGATATGTATTCTTTATTCATTTTAAACATTATTAGATATTTTTAATTATGTTTATTTTATTTATTAGTGTTATTTACTTTATTTTACATTTATATTTTCACAGAAAAAAACGATATTATTAACATCGATATTTTTAACATCTAAATATTTTTTTCGATATTTTTGTACTTACCATGTTGTAGATAGGATGTCGATATTCTTGCCTTCGATATTTCTACATCGATATTCCTGTAGGTCGAAATTTTGTAGGTCGATATTTTGACAGTGATTCCTCCACGCTTGGTCACCCTGTAGACTATAATGTAGTTGTACACGTTGAAGTTTTGTCATTCAGTGGATGTGTTGTTAACTATTTGGAAACAAAAGGGGATCGCTTTGTTAACTATTTGGAGCACAGCCTCACTATACTGTTGAGAGTCTGTGTGACTGTTGCATTCTGTCGGACACTATGCATAATGGTCTCTCACAACAGCTTCCTCTCACACCTTAGTGCACACCCTCGTTCAGAGTGTGTAGGCCTTACAGTGACGTGCACGCAGTCGCACTCCAGCATCAGCCATCCCAATAACTTTAAGAGTGGCACATTCATCAGATGGTGTCACTCAGCTCCTACCCGCCATCATTCCATGTAATAAAGTCAGACGCGGAACGAGCAGTCTCTCTCACTGTGTATGTCCTCTCACAAGATAATTCAGCTGGGGTATAGGCCTCTCACTAGTTCAATGTCTCAATGAAGTTGAAGTCATGCTCTGTACTTTAGTGATGTGGCACATAGTCAAGCACCCGCTCACTCACTTTTTGTTTAGGCTTATAGCCTCACACCTCGGTGCACAGCCCTATTTCAGCGGTGGTAATCTCACATTTGAGCAGATCTCACTACAGCCTCCGCCATTCCGCTATCTTTAATTGAGTGACACACAGTGACCCCCTTCTGGTTTAATTTAACACCAGTACTGTGAAGAGTGGCTCTTGTGCGTGGGCTTTGACTAGCCTAAAGTACTCCGTGAAGTGTTGGCATCTAAAGAGCCCACCCTGTGCACACAGTTGGGCTCAGAAGCAACGGAAGATCCGTGTCAGACCAAATCCCACCCTCACGTCGATGACACGCTGCCCAAACCGGAGTGTTACACCTCAGCAGTGCAATGCACTTTTTTGCACACCCCTGCTCACTACAGACATCCGAAGGCGCTAGTTAAAGAACACACCACACCCACAGAGGAAACACAGTTGTGTTAATAAACAAGCATTTGCAATGCAGTCGGTCTCGCATTTATGCGAGTTTAAGTTATTGGCATTGTAAATGACAATGCCTTTTATTTATGTGTTAAAAACGAAAACAAAAATAAAAGGCATAGTTATTTGCAATGTCAATAGCTCAAACTCGCATAAATGCGAGACCTATTGCATTGCAAATGCTTATTGAACTATGAGACTGGAGAATTACGGATAGGGTGATGCACCTGTATATGCTTCTTACCAGTATGGAGAGGGGTTAAATGTTGAATTTTGCATTTTATGAAGCTAAAGTGTTGCCTCTTTCCAGAGGTGGGCTCAGTCCATATGCTTACTGTGAAAGCTGAGACAAGAAAGAGTGGGGCTCAGAGTAATGAACATCACTGGTATGTAATCTGGCATCTCTCAACACTCACATGTTCTGCAGTGAAGCAAATACCTAGATAGTATTGTTTGAAGGGAAAAAATATGCGGTATAGCTTCAGTTCATTCTAAACGTGACAGGGAATAAGAGTTTGCATTCGGTTTTGAACATTTAAGGAATGTGGCCTTATGCACGTTGTATGGCTCCAATAGATTTAGATAAAATCACCATCTGCTAATTGTAGAACGGAAGGCAATAAAATAGTTTTTTCCACTCATTTTCTTTTCATTAGTAATTTTTACATTGTGTTTTCTCCGTCTTCCTTTTTCAGTGACTGTACATGTTCTGGATAAGTTCAATGTTGGTGCTTGGCCGCAAGCCCAGACTTCCATAATCTTTCTAAACGGTTCTTTGTTGTAACCTTTGCCCTCTGCGCCCTGTTAGATAACTTGAGGAGTTAGCCAGGGTCCTGTTTATTGCCAGCTTTGATTCTTGGCAACCTCCCAGGTGACTGAACTGCAAACTAACATCAATTTACACAAGGGTATTTTTTGGCCCTTGCTTGGGCCGAATAACATTTAAACACTGATATAACAAATAACATACGATAGTAAAAACAGAGAGGGGTTCTTCTATGCTAGGTGTCAATACGGAGCAGTAAGACTTTGTGATGTTTCCTGAGAGAGAACATTGCCTACAGAGAGAAGAGAATGGGATGCTCACAGTGTCAGTCTCTCTTCTAAGATTAAAAACCAGTCAACACCATCGCGGTGACATCATCTCGCACAGTAGCCTTAAAGTGGATGTTTTCTATTAGTTTATCATCAATGGTGCCTTGTGTTACCGGAAAGCGCTTCAGTTCTTCACCAGGGGTCTCCTTTGTGGTCAGTCTCAGGGTTTGAAGCCCAGACCACATTCTCCCAAAGCAGCAGAATGTATGATTTATATTGCGTAGTTGTTAATGACGTACAGTGCAAAGGTTTATACATGCTTGTCTTTTTCCATACAGAAGAGCTTGTATGCATGCCCAGTTGTATGATTCCTGAACAAATGCTGATTTATTATATATTAATATAATCCTGTTAATGAAAGCCTTTTCTTTTACAACAGTGATACAACCATTTTACATAATAGTTCAAAAATTGAGCAATATAGCCCGCTCTTGAGGGCTATTCCTATCGTTAAAGGCCCTCTTCCAGAGTTATAAATAAACTCACGCCCCCAACCTCTAATGAGGGCAAAGGCCTTTAATGGCTGGTATAACCGTAGGAATGATGGAAGAAATTCTATTAGATGATGAGGTTACAGAGTTGTAAATTAAACAGTGAGAAGCAGACAGAAAGACAAATGTTAGAGCAGATGGTTTATATTAGCCATTAGCACCCTATATTGAATAATGGGAGAAGGCCAGCCAGCCTGAATGCCTACTTTACAGGCTTCATCTACCATTACAGGCCTACTAAGGGAGCATCCCATGGTTGACAGCTTCCTGTCCATTTGCACGCTCTTTTTTCTTACTCTCTTCTTACCCCAGCAGTGAATTCTGCTCCCTGTGCAAGAAGGCACACAGCTCTTCTGCACTGTTTTAGCACCAAAGCCTAGGCTATTTTATCAGAAGCGCCTCTCTCTGTTGCTCTGTGCTGGTTCCTTCATTTCCTTATGGGGAATGAAAGTCCTAACGACCATTAAAAACTCACTCTCGCTTGCACTTAGTCTTGCTCTCCTCACTTAGTCTCATTCACTCTGACTAGCCTCGTCTCTCCCATTCTTACTCAGACTCTCTCTGTCTCACTCATTCTTTTACTCACTAAGACTCCCTTTGACTGTGACTCCTTCACACTCACATCCAGTAACATCCAGTTAAATTCACTGTCATTTTCCCTCACTCTCATTGATACACAGTCGATCTCACTCTTCCCATCACTCATCACTCATTATCACTCACTCAGACTCATTCCTTCACTGACCATCGCACTTTCACTTACACATACACATATACACACAGACATGCTCACACATACACACACTCTTTCACACATACTCTCATGCAAACACACACAGCATTTAAAAGCTTTTTACTTAACTTGCTGCATGCACAGGTCCTTTTTGGACATCTGATCCTTTCTCCTTGGCGGGCTAGAGCAGGAGGAAACTGAAACCATGAAGCTGGCAAGTCACAGATTTGAGGTTTAAGTCTCTGCTGTCTGCTATTTCCTCCCACCCTTTATCAAATCTGTGACGAGTTGGGAAAGGGTCCTGTGACTGACTGATTGATGTGTAGCCACAAGCATTCCAAGGCTTAAGGCTGAAATACCCATAGCTACCTTTGGTTGTGGGTTGTGACACTACAGCATGTCACAGATGGGGGGAGGCACTGAAGTGTGCCAGGGCCCTGAGGCCAGTGCTGGGGGTTTCACCAGCACTGGATAATCTCTCTGATGGCTGCTGAGGGCAACTTTGTGACCACTCTCTTTTCTTTGCATCTCTTTCTTTAGCTTGTATTTTCCTTCGCATTTCCCTGGAGCATGGACACATTACTGTGTCCTTCCACTGGTTGCTTATTTAGGCGCTACTTTTTTCTTTTTATTTAAGCACTTTATGAGATATTCTGTGTTGTCCAGCTGTTTTCCTCGTGTGGTCCCCTCTCTCCTGCACCTCATGTTCCTCTTTCTCACCCATGTACTTCTCCCCCACTTTCCTGCTTTAACTCTCACCTGTGTACTTGTGGAGCCCCACAGGCCCCACAGGCTACACAATTCCCTCACCTGCTCTCCTGTGTTTCTTTCCCCCTCATCCCCTGTGTTGCATCTGTTAATGTAGCTTTCCTCCCCAGCATTGCTTCCTCCTGTGTTGCTTCCTCCCATGTTGCTTTCCCCCACAGGCTCCACAATTCCCTCGCCTGCTCTCCTGTGTTGCTTACTCCCCCTTGTCCCATGTGTTGGTTCTGTCAATGTAGCTTTCCTCCCCAGCATTGCTTCCCCCAGTGTTACTTCTTCCCATGTTGCTTTCCCGCACAGGCTCCACAATTCCCTCACCAGCTCACCTGTGTTGCTTTCCCCCTAGTCCCATGTGCTGGTTCTGTCAATGTAGCTTTCCTCCCCAGCATTGCTTCCCCCAGTGTTACTTCTTCCCATGTTGCTTTCCCCCACAGGCTCCACAATTCCCTCGCCTGCTCTCCTGTGTTGCTTACTCCCCCTTGTCCCATGTGTTGGTTCTGTCAATGTAGCTTTCCTCCCCAGCATTGCTTCCCCCAGTGTTACTTCTTCCCATGTTGCTTTCCCGCACAGGCTCCACAATTCCCTCACCAGCTCACCTGTGTTGCTTTCCCCCTAGTCCCATGTGCTGGTTCTGTCAATGTAGCTTTCCTCCCCAGCATTGCTTCCTCCTGTGTTGCTTCCTCCCATATTGCTTTCCCCCATATGTGTTCTAAAAAATGCTTATGCCCCTTTCTTTCTATTTAGTTACCGATCCATCCCAGACCTGGAACTAAAAAGAAAAAACACACTGTGTCAGTTTTTAAGGGCACACAAGTGTTTTGCATGCACTTGCAAAAGTATGAGGCCGGCTGTGTGAAAAACGTTTTATTTTTAAAATCCTTTTGCCATGCGGCCCAGCATCAGGGGTGCTGAACTTCAGGCTAAAACCATTGACAAAGCCAACAGGATCAACAGGATTTGCCTATTTGCTTTGCCAATGCATTCTTGCAACTTGGTACTTCGTCCTTTTACCTTCTATTTAAACTACATGAGCAGGCTGCACTACATCTGTCCCTTGACAGATTTGAGAACTATTAGAACATGCTGGACTGTCTTTTTGTCGGATTTAAAAGCAGGGACCTATTTCCTGCAGATACTCCACATCTCAAAAAAGACCATTACACTTCTCTGTCCACCTTTATCTCCACCTTGTCACTTCCTCAGTTCCCCCCAAATATGAAGGCAAAGACAACAGGCACTTGAAAGTCCTGGCATGGAGTCTATTCCCTTTCCATGTCCTCTCGCCTCACACACACCTCTTTTTCAAGAAAACTTGGGAAGTGTTTCGGTTCCACTTTAAAGCAGCAGCCAGATAACTCTGTGCCACGTTATGTGACGTGCTACCTGACTTTAGGGGAATATTTATCAAACTCTTACGCAGCGCAGCAGGCCACCTTGCTGCGTGAAACGAATAGGTCAGGAATGTGCCGTATTTAACATTATTCGGTGCATTCTTGTCCTTTCTTGCGCTGGTGCACAAACTGATGCCTAGTGCCAATGCTTTGCAGTGTAGTATGCCTTCATTTTTTTAGTGCACTTAATCAAATTACAACTGCGAAGTATTCTGGGATGCAAAACTGACCCAAATTGCTTTCAGCAATATTTATAAAACTACTGACAATTTAGCCACAAAAAGTCTAAATTTAATACTTCATGTAAATAAAGTTTTATTTTAATAAATAGAGAAAAGGTTAATTTGCATGAAAAATATTTGGATAAACACAGGGTTGTGCAGCTTTTTCTTAGAAATGTCTGTCCTTTATGCTACTCGTATGTGCTTCTAATAAGCAAAGAGAGGCAGATTTACGTTGCCTGACGCATTTCTGCAAATCGGCAGAGATGCGCCAGGAAAGATACGGCACGCAAGTTCATCCTTGCGCCACCCATGATGCGCCGCATTTACAATGCGGCGCATCATGGCGCAGGAATGAACAGATGCGTGTCGCATCTTGGGCGTAAAGTTGGCGCAGTGCTGAAGTTGTGTTGCGAGCGGCACGCAACTCCAGCACTGTTCCAACTTGCCCTATCTTTAACGTGGTGCGTCAAGCCTTACGCCTGCTTCAAGCAGGCGCAGGGTTTTGACGCATCAGCGTTGCGAAAGTGACTTAGTGAAATCTACTCACTGAGTCACTTTTCAGGGGCGTTCCTGTGACGGAACGCCCCCCCCTGCACCGGAACGCCTACATGAAACCTGACGCAGGTTTCATGTGGCACAGGGCCTTACACCGTGGCGCATCTCCATAGATGCGTCACGTTGTAAATGCCTCGTAGGGATGCGCCACATTTACGCCGCCTTGCGTGACGCAACAGCGGCATAAACGTGGCGCAAGGGGCTCGTAAATCTGCCCCATAGTGTTTAAATGCAAAGTGTGTTTAAGGCTGCATTACTGCCACCTGTTTACAGGGGCAGAGCTGAGCAGAAATATAAACACACTTGATGAAACACAGGTCCCCACAAGGAATTTTTATTTAAAAGTTATATAAACTGACACAGATGTTCCTGAAGTCATTTTTTATCATTTAGAAGACATTGCCTTTTGGGCACCAGGGTCCAGGTCCCCACAGGGCAATCAAGTCCCCACAGCGTGAGTGTGTTATCACACCCAAGTCCCCATAAAGATAGTAACACACACACCCACACACACACATTTATATTCATAGAGTGACTTGTGCTTAGCCATTTTAATCTGTTGGTCTGTTCAACCATCATTCATAATGTGCTCCTGCCCACGATAGCACTATGGCTATTGGTCAGCCCTCTTCAGTCATTGACTCTTGCACTGTGATTGACAGCATTTTCGCTGATCACATGTGCAGATCCCCTTAAATACAAGTGAACTTTGGGGCGATGGCTGATAGGCCAATACTTTACTTGGTCAATGTTTTTTCCTCTTAATTTTTTTAGTCATCCAGATCTATTTAAGCTGTGTTTTCAAGTCACAATATTTCAAATCAATAATACATGTTATTTTCTAAAATATTAATATTTTTCTATGATCGTTCCTAATGCTAACAATAGTTTCTATTCCTATTTAAATGCACATACCTGATAGGGCACACCAGTACTGTTCTGTTAAAATTAAAATTATATGGAATATATAGTTAAAAAATAAAGAATATTGCACGCATATTGCCACCACTTTTATGTGGCATCATGTTTTCTTTTTCCTCTTTTTAAATTTTGAGATATATGCTACCAACATTGTTTTTGTTTTTTAAATGTATCCAAGGGCATACCTACTGACTTTGCCATTCAATTTCCTTTTCTTTGATGCCACAGTTAACTGGCTACGTTTGTGAAAATGGTAAGCAAGGTGTACTTGCACCAATGTCTTAATTTGTGACAAAATAGTGGCTTGTGGATGTGGACAGTGTCAGCATACAAAGAGGTACACTGCCATAAGGCACATTCAAATTCTGTACTGACTTGAGTCAAGTTCTGTGTGGCCCAAGTGAAAGTGCACAGCTCAATTGGGAATCATTACAAAGTTTCATTATGGTGATACATGAGTGTGGACCACAGCTTCTAATTAACAACTTGCATGCAACCTGCATGCTTCTCCCCCCTCACAGTGGTAGATTAATCTAACCATCTAGCCTCGCGGCGCGGGAGCGTCCCGGGAGAAGCCCGGGACAAGGGCGGGCCCTCTGTGGCCCTCAGAGGCCTGAGGAGACTGGACTGAGCATAACCCCTTGATCGTTTTATTTTTTCCTCGTGTAAATTTTAAATAAGTTAACCCTGTTTTAACATTTAAGCCGGTTGTCCTTTATAAATGTCATTGCTACCTTCAAGTACAGACATAGCCATGTCGGACAAGTCAGGGGGTATGTTTAATGGAACCCTGGACAATTATTTTACCAAGACTGCGGGTGATGTTTCTAAGGAAACTGCTTTAGCAGAACGACGAGCGGAACGCCGTCGTTCTGTAGAAAGTATGAAGAATAGGTTAGTGTTACAGTCACCTTTACCCGTTGTCTCTATCAATGAAGGGAGCCAAAATGGCAATGAAAGTCTACTACTATTGGATAGCTTGCCTCTAGTATTTAGAGATTGTCCGTCGACACCTAGTACTTGCCCTAAGTCCAACACAAATGGTCTCTCGCCTACTAATTATAATAGTACTCCTAGCATAACTAAGGCACAGATCACTCCTGCACCTATGCCATGCATAAATACACGGAACAGGGTAAAATAAATCACTCCGCCACCTAGAAACTATGGCCCATCCCCTACTAAAAAAAGGCGGAAAAGGGGGGAACTCCACCAACTAAAACTGAGCCATTCTGACTTTGGCAAAAAGGCAAAGATTACCACTAGGAGTGATAAGGCCCTAATAGCTGCACCTGAGGTTACAAATTCAATGCCCCTACCGTTAGCTACTATGCACACAGATAGGGAGGCTAGTACGGACACCCGCCCAGATGCCATTGTGCCCCAAGCAGTCCAAAATCTTGCCACATTGGATAGCATTGAAAGCTTAATTAGGAGCTATTCCCTAGCAATTTTAGAGAGACTGAACAAGGTGGAAGAAAGACTAGGGAAAATTGAGCAGGAACTGGGGAAAAAGGAAGTCTCTACTAGTACAGCTGCAAATAATGCTACACAAATCATTACACTGTCTACCCAACCCTCTACATCTGTCCCGATTCCTGCTGCAAACACGAATATAATTAACTTAAAACCCATTGACAAAAAAAATGATAGACAACATAATCCACCTCTTAATCTGCCAAAATCCAAACCTGATCAGACTCCGGCTGCCTTAACCAGTAAACCATCTAAGGGCCTAGGTGACACATTATTGAGGAGACCAATAAGGGAAGCGGAAGGTACTAGGCATATCCGGGGGAGACCAAATCGGGCTCCACTTCCAGAACTTCCACCGGAAGCAGTACCTTTCGTTGTAGTCCTTACAGGGGTCCCCGTGTTGGAAGAAAATAAGCGGGAAGGTTTTGCCCAACTGAAGAACAAGATTATTCATTGGCTTAGGTTAAATAGGCCAATCGCAAGCAACATCAACGGCGACATTGCACACGTTCGCGCACACAGTGGTTGGGGGGCAGACCTAAGGATATCGAGGGTGATGTGGTGGTAGTGAACTTCAGGGACCCCAATGCTGTTCACTTTATATTAAATTGGCCCTCAGGTAATACTAACAACCGCATTATTCCCAGACCACTGACGTACTTCTATCCAAGATCAGTGGTTTTTCCATTCCAGCACCAACCCCCTCAATATATGCAAATACAAGCTCATCCTTCAACCACACAGGATGTCAGGAACTCTCTACATGCGCCCTATCCCTTGTTGGTCCCTGATCCCTATGGGTGTAACCTAGTACCAACTAGGTCCAACTTTACATCCAATAGGAGAATGGACCACTTAAAACCATTCACCCCATTGGAGACCATAAATAGGTTTGACATTTTTAACGGCCTAGATGATTGTGATTGACGCCTTGTGAGTTCAGGGGATGATAGAAGTGGAATTCATTCTCTTAGCATGGATGGCATTGATATTGGAGTGGAATAGATGGGGACTCCTGGGATCAACTCTTTAACCACTGCAATACTATTAAGTAGTCCGATTGCAAGCACAGAATCGGTAACCCTGAGATTGATTGATAATAACCAGAGGCCCACGGGGTGCGACGAGCACCCAGGCCCCATAAGCATACATGGGGAGAGTTGCTCGCGATATAACTTGGCCCTAATGGTACCCCTCAAGGAGTCTGAAGATCGGGGATCCTTGGGTTATTGTCAAGATCAATCTACAAGAGTTATCCCAGGGTGTCTAACTGCAGTAAACTCACCAATGGCCAATATGGCTTTTAGGGATGAAAGTGTTAGAGGGGAGAGTGGAAGAGGTCCTAATGTTCTAGGAGCAGCAGAAGAAATGTTGACACGTATGTCAACAACTGAGGAAACAACATTGGTGGCTCAACCTGTGACCCTGGTCGATGCAATGGAGCCTCTAAGGTAAGTCTCCTGGAATATAGCTGGAGTTTCAAAGAACCTAAGGGACCCAGAATGGGCAGAATTCATCGATACCAATGATTTTTGTCTGTTGCAGGAGACTTGGGCGGTGGTAACGCCTCATAGACTAGGGTTTAAATCCTTTGGAATAGGCGCCACCCCATCCAAGAGCGGAAGGCCCTCTGGGGGCCTATTCATTTGGGTGAAAGTTAACTTGAGGCTACAGATTGAGGTGGTAGACGTAAATTCTCTTGATATATTAGCGCTAAAAATCACCACATGCGAAGGGAAAAAATTCCTCCTAATAAATGTCTATAATAGACCAACATCTCTATCAAAAGAATCACCCACACTAGCCAAACTAGACTTTTTTCTAAATAGATTAGATGGCAAAGACGACCACGTTATTTTGGCTGGCGACCTAAATTGCAATTACGAACCAGTCCTGGGGCTCAGTGACATTTTCGAAGATGAAGATCAAGCTAATAAAATTCCAGCACTGGAGAATGCCAAACCGGTTAAATGTTCGGTTTTGGCAGTCCAAATAACAAAATTATGTGCGGAGTAGTGTCTAAGGGCCTGCAATGGACGACTTCCGTCTGACAATCTGAAAAAAACAACTTTCAGTAGAAATAATTACAGGAACAATTTAGATTTTGTAATTGTCTCTATTCCTATTTGGCCGAGTATCCTGGACCTTGAGGTAAAGGACAGGTTAGAAAGTGATCATTTTCCCCTGAGCCTTTCAATAGAAGCTTCATTGTTTCAGGCAGTAGTGGGCACATCACTAGTAGATGAAAATAATGGAGATAACACTGAGATACATATCAGTAATAATAGACGAGTCCTCAAATGGCCTTTCATATTGGACCATGGTGAGATCCTGGCTGATATATACACACTTTTTTCAGGGACCTCTGGCTCATACATAGGCTCCAATGTAAACGAGGGAAACCCTACTTATTTTATGTCACTGCACAAATTTTTTTTTAATGATTTAAAAATGTTAGTTACCAAAATGCCCAAGAAAAACCAACAATAGATACAGGATCTGTCCCACAGCAAACCATGGTATAATAGAATCTGTAGGGAATCTAAAAGGGTGCTCATATTAGCTATCAAATCCAAGATTCTATCTGATATAAAAATAGCAAGGAATAACTATAAGATAGTACAAAAGGCTTCCAAAAAAGCCTGGGAGGAAGATAAATGGGCTGACATGCTCCAAGCTGTTAAAACTAATGATAGCGTAGGTTTTTGGAGGTTAGTAGCTAATGGGAACCATGTAGGTAGAGTGGCCAAGGACGTCCATTTGGACGAGCTAACTTGGGTCAACCATTTCACTAACCTCTATAAAAAGTATGATGATGCCCAATCTGATGTGGATGCCCCATATCTTGAATACCCCACTGATTGCCTGGACTTTACACTAGTCGAAACAGAGATGGCAATTAACTTAGTAAAGACTGGCAAAGCTCCAGGCTTGGATAAGATCCCTGGTGATTTATATAAACATGATCTAACAGTTTGGGCACCATATATAAATTACTTGTGTAATATGTTATCCCTTAGCTTAGATTTCCCCGAAAGTTGGAGGGGGGCTGAAATTGGTTTAATTTTTAAAAAAGGGGATCGGATGGACCCCTCTAATTACCGGCCAATCAGCTTGATGGATATTCTCCAGAAAATCTACTCACGACATATATTAACTCGTGTCAGTGACTGGATGGAGGAGAATGCAATTTTAACCAAATTTCAAGCTGGCTTCTGATGTAAAGTAAGCACAATAGACCAGATATTTAGATTCTGCTGTCTTTATTGGAAATATGTACATATTAAAAAGGGACACCTATACGTTGCTTTCGTCGATCTGAGAGCAGCGTTTGATTTAGTGCCGCGCAACCTTTTATGGAAAACACTGAGTGTCGTAGGGTTGCCAAATAGCCTATTGGTCCAGATAAAAGAACTGCACGAAGGGAATTTTGCGAAAATCCGATGGGGCCCAAGTGGGGAACTGACCCAAAAAATTCCTATCGAGCGTAGAGTTCGCCAAGGTTGCATAATGGCCCCTACACTTTTTTCCCTTTTCGTGAACGACATCCCTACACATCTAGAGGGATGTATAAACGATTAACCAAAACTGAATGGAGAAAGGGTAACATCACTATTGTTTGCAGACGACACTATTCTGATTTCCCAAACTAAGAAAGGTCTCCAGGCACTACTTAATTCCTTTAGTGATTATTGTAGCAAGAAAGGACTGGAGATAAATGGGAAAAAGACAAAATGTATGACCCTTAATCCACCAAAAACTGACAAAGGATGTTTAACACTGAACGGTGTTAAATTAGAATCGGTCTCACATTTTTCTTATTTGGGGGTTACTTTAGACTCTAATTTTTCTTGGAGAGCCCAAATGGAAAAAAGTAAGCTGGCATTCACTCAGAATGTAAAGCCAATTCTTAGGAAACAAAGTTTGAGTACTAGTAAAGCTGTATCTCCGGTAGTTGAGCTTTTTAAATTCAAGGTTCAACCAGCAGCGTTGTACGGCGCAGAAATCTGGGGGCCAGGGTCAAAAGATACTTTTCGTGTTCTGGACAATAACTTCATGAGAAGTCTGGTAAGGGTACCAAGAGGCACTCCCTTAGTGCCTCTTGAATTGGATCTAAATGTTAAAAGAACTGACCATTACACCATAATCCGCCCACTGATGTTATGGGTTAGATTGTGGCGGGTGCCTGAATTGCAGGATTACAGGGATGGTCTAAAAGAAATCATGGGGTTTGATAATTCAACAACTATCCCATGGTTAAAACATGTTAAAACTTGGCTTACCAAAATAGGTTTAAAACACTTCTGGGAGAATCCAGAACACCTACCGTCCAACCCAAAACTAACACTAAAAAAGGCCTTTTGGAGTTTCATGGTTAACATGACAACAAATGCTTCGGCTGCTGGAACCTTGGTAACACATTTTCTCAGCTTCAAGGATGAGCCACTATTTGAGACTTTTCTAGATGAGATAGAGCCCCCACTTGCTAAAACTCTATTCTTAAAATTAAGATATGGCAATCTATTGACCAAAACAACCCTAGCACGTTGGTCAAGGAGGTCCAATGCTCTATCCCTGGAGGCTGACGAAATTTGCGCCATGTGTGACTGTAGCCAGATTGAAAATGAGATTCACTTCTTCTTTTTTTGCCCTGCCTATGTATTGGCTAGAATAAGATGGATTAAACCACTATGGCGATTGTTAGGCCTGAGATCATGCAACCAGGCCCTGAGAATACTTAAAACCAATACAAATCAAACAATAATATTTAGTGTTAGTCGATTTTTACACTCAATCTTTTTCCTAAGGAAAAAAAAGGGCCAACAGCTATAAATGAAGTATACCCCTAAAACAGAATTAGAATGTGCCTAGTAATTATAGGGGGATATCTGGTATATCCAAACGGTTGTGCTTAGTTGTATTTGTATTAAGAAATGTATTTTTATTGATGTTTTAAAACCTTTCGACAAAAATGTTTATATTAATGTAATGAATTGTGCTGTGACTCTTTTATGGCATTTATGCCGAAATAAAGATTTTGAATTGGAATTGGACTTTGCCATTCAATTTCCTTTTCTTTGATGCCACAGTTAACTGGCTACGTTTGTGAAAATGGTAAGCAAGGTGTACTTGCACCAATGTCTTAATTTGTGATAAAATAGTGGCTTGTGGATGTGGACAGTGTCAGCATACAAAGAGGTGCACTGCCATAAGGCACATTCAAATTCTGTACTGACTTGAGTCAAGTTCTGTGTGGCCCAAGTGAAAGTGCACAGCTCAATTGGGAATCATTACAAAGTTTCATTATGGTGATACATGAGTGTGGACCACAGCTTCTAATTAACAACTTGCAAGGGGTACAATTTATATTGCTTGCTTTAGTGACAACCACAGTGGACAAGCATTTTGATGCCCTATTAGTGCAATATACTCTGCACACAAACGAGAGTATATATCACAAAATGATGAGGTGGTGCAGGAGCCCACACATATTTATGAGGGTTTGGTATCCTCAATATGTGCAAGTTCTTAATTTTAAATGATGACTTGTTGATTCTGTGAGGTATGGGCAAATCTTCCTGGCTCAAAAGGAATGCAGGAGGGACTATTTAACATGTCATCATACATGTAATTCTCTTTTTCATATATACATTGTATGCACAATGCAGTTCCTGTTTCATCGCCTTTCTCCGCATTCAAGTGCAAGCATCAAACATGTTGGTTTTTGCCAATGGTTGTTCCTTTTGTAAGCCTCTGTCTTGTGGAAGAGGGCAGTCGCCTTGATTATTGGAGGGATTAACAGTTAACAGCCATTCGGGAGTGTTTCAACATCTAATAGTCTGGTCTAGTCCATTTTACTTGTCTCATTGTCACACAATACTTCAGGGAGGCAGATGACTGGGAGGAGATGCTTACACTGATGGAGAGGATTGGCCGTGAACTCAGTACTTCTTGGCAGGATCATCTGTTGGGAGAGGTGACTCTCTTATCACCTCTGACCATGAGCCTTAATGATGAATCACTGGGAGTCATTACATCCTCGAGAACTTTGTTCATCTAAATGATATTTGATTTGACTTAAATCACAAGAATGTCACCCAGAAATGAATATGACACGTGAACCAAGTGCATGATTTACAGTGTACAGTTTGGCCTTCCTCCTTTTAATAAATCTAGTCATTTTACTTGAAATGGCTGGAAGGAAAGTATGTAAAAACAAATGCAATATAAATTCATATGTGTATTAATTACTCACCTTAAATAACTAGCATCATTTCCCACTGTCTGACAACTAAATGGAGGTGACTGTCAAAGAATAGGGGCTGCTGGTCAGCAGGAGTGTTAACGTCACAGGACTATTTGCACAAGATGAATACTCCAATGGATGTATGAAATCATTTTTTTTTAAAACATTAGTTTTAAGTTTATTATAAATCACAGCGAGTTTTGTTACTAGATGCAGGAACAAGGTTGAAGGCATGTGATTGTTCATTTTTATTTTCTTATTTTATTTTCGAGGTTGTGGTAGTTTCCATTCGTAGCACTGAAATGAAGTATACCGTTCCATAAGGAATCCTAGATAGTGTATTATTGGCCACATTTTCGTGACACGATATGCGTCGCTCTTGTACCACACAACATTTTGAAGCCATGCAAATTCACTTTGCGTGGCTTTGAATGGCTTTAAATATCTGCATTAATGCAACACAGTGCAAATCGCTGCCTTGCATTACTTTGCAGAAGGGAGGCATTCCATGGGTGTTGCATGAATGTTCCCACGTAACTCCCATGGTTTTTGACGCCTTTTCAGGTTTACAAGAACTGGCAAACTTGGGAATGCTTCAAAATGATACTCCTCTCCAGGAGAGGTGTAACGTGAAGAAATATCATTATTTCTCCTTGTTTTTCCTCTTTCTATGTTTACCCACCTGGAAAGAGGAAAAAGCCTCTCAGGATTGTTTTTGTGTAGGAGGTGATCCTTCATGCACAAAAATAATCATCCTCACAATGCAAGCATCCTTGCACAAGGGTGCCTGAGTTGGCACTAGGCTGCCAAAATGGCACCAGCACAAGGGAAAAGGACAGGAATGTGCCATATTGGATAAATGCAGCACATTCTTGCCCTTTCCCTATCAAGTAGGGCAGCGCAGCAAGGTTACTTGCCAGCCTTCTCTATGCCACCAAGCTCATAAATATGGCCCCAAGAATCCAGATCCTAGTGGCTACTGGAAGCATATGCTTAGTGGAGCACAAGCCCTCACCCAACCTAGGGTGGCATGCTTCATATTGGACTGTGCTCCTCGTTGAGCCGATGCTACAATGCCCAACGGCCACTCAGGGTGATCTTGCCTGAGATCTTGTTATCACCAATCGGGTTGCAAACTCAAATGTCTCCAATGTTTAAGGACACAAACCCCTGCTGGTCTCATTTATTAGCTTTGGGGTCGATGCTAAGGTTAAAAACAGGACTATTGGTTTTCCGAGCAACTATAAGCGACAAAGCCACGCTCCTCGTTTAGATGAGAATCCATTCTGGCTCTCCGTGTTTAGGACTTACCAACCCAGTGGGAATTGGCAAAAAGGAGCCAACCCATGTGCCCTTTTGTGGTCAACCATCCTGCTGCCCAGGTATTTAATCAATTGGCCCACAGTTTGGAGAGGCCGGTGAGGTTCTTTGATTTACGACTTCGTTCCGTATTCAGCCGCCATTTTGTGCCCTGTCGCCATTTTGTATTGCCTTCACTCAGGCAGCACGGCGACCGGAGTGTTTTTGTCGTTTCCAGCTGCTACGTGTCTCTTCTGTTAAAAAGTAACCTCCTGCCCTTGCTTACGAAACTGATGTCAGGGTCTGGCCGAGTCCACTAATCCATGTCTGGACTGATTGATCCCTGTCTCGACTGACTGTTTGGCTTTCTCTATTCTTTCCTTATTCTATCTTATCCGACTGGCCTTCGCTATTCTTCTCTTGTATTCTCTTGTTACACAACTATCCTTTGAGGCACACAAATATGTCCTACCACCTGCAAATTAGATTACAGGCACTAGTACTGATTAACTTGTGGGGAGGGTTGACAAACGGGGTCTGAAAGAAGGGCGTATTTGGGACATTCCATAGCTTGTTTTCCAACTTTTCCTATTGGCCAGCCTTGTATGTATTGGGAGTATACGTTGTAAATATGTGTGCTATAAAAGATTGTGCGCCACGGAATTGAAGTGGCAGTCTCCTAAGAACCTACTTTGTACTTCTGAGACAACTGTGCTTAGCTGCAGCTAATAAACCTGATTTTCTACACCTAACAGAGTGTCTCGTGTCTCTGTCTGACAAGGCAGGTGAACTCGGAAATTTAAGGCGTGCCCTGCGCCGCCAGGCCCATAAGGCCCGGTTCTTCAACTGGCGCCCAACGGGGGGCGGAATCAGCGGTAGCGGTTCAGCCCGAGGGTCGTGAGGAGCCTCACAAGAAAATTCCGGAGGATTCGCGAACCACGTCAAGCGAAGTCATGTCGAAGTGGACCGAAGGTCTTTTTCAGCATGGCTACTCCTTTCCGACAGCTGCTGATGACTGCTGCCAGGACTTCCGCTCTGCCTTGGCCCCTTTGGTGACGATTGGTATTGCGAGACGTTAGACGGACCTCTGTTGGCGTGAGAGAACATTTAGTTAAGTTTTCATGGGTAGCGCCCACTTCTTTGTTTTTGTTTTTCTTTGGGTTTGTTATTCGACTATTGCAATAGCCGAAGCCAAGGGGTAAGTATGTTTGTGTTGTGTGATTAGCTCTAAACCCCTTGAAGTTTGTAAATAGCCCAGTGATTTAAAAATGCCTGGTCTTAGTAAGTTTAGGAAGTTTTGTTGTCTTGATTGTACTAGGGATTCCCGGCTGGAGGATTCTTGTCCCGTTCCTCCGGTTGGAACTCCCACTTATTGTCTGGTTCTGCTCCACGGAATCTGATTGATGCTAATAATGGTCCACCTCCAAACGTCACAATGCCTCTTGTAGAAACACACAGAGGGATTGAGCCATTAGGTGAGGGATAAAAAGAACAGGGAATTGAAAGGGAAGGGCCAGCTGGGAAGGGATATTCCTGTAATGACAAAAACATATACTTAGAAACACATTCGTGAATAACAGGCTACGCTCATATGATCTCGCTAAAGAACAGCTGTGTACCTTGTGGTATGAATGAAAAACGATTCTGGCAATACGTCTCCTCTATCACCTCCTGCCACCTCAAGCAGCCTATCGGGACACAAATACAGGTCAGAAACAAACACACTCTCAAGAACACATATATCACAATTGGCTAACCCCTGTATGTTGCATACCATGGCAACAGGCGAGAGACGCTGTAACTGGATTCTGTTAAGGCACAACACCCTGCTCTCTTAGCAAAAGAAATACATATCCACAAGGATGATTGAAACTCAAGGCTTCCTTATTATCAGAAACGGCAGTGCGTGGGAAGCAAGAACCACTACACTCCACTCTGTATGGCATAAGGTAAGGATGTAGTCTGTAACCCTTCCCGCAGGGTAAAAGTACACAGTCTTCAATGATAGATCCAAAAGTGAAAAGCCTTTCAACAAGAATTGCTGTCAATGAAGTAAATAGCAGCACACGGTAGCGCGTAGTTTCGACCACCACCACGCCCCGCGAACTGAGTCACAAATGAAGTCTTTTCCCTAAAGAAACAAAAAGCAGAGATTCTCCAATTTCTTTTCCGAAGTTAACTCACTCCGGGAAATGAGAGAACAGGAACGCGTGGCAGACCACCACCGCGCTCCGCTCTTCTGATACTTGAAACAACGTGCGGCGCTGCTGAAGGCAATCCTCCCGCTGTCGAGTCACGCCTTACAGTACAGATCCTACCTGGATCACAGAACGCCAAAGAACTCCGGCCGCCCCTACTCCAACCCGCTGAGCAGCCGCGGCGTGCAGCGTCTCCCAACCACCTCCAGGGCGAAATCCGGAAACCAATGAATTACACGCAACAGGATGCGTGTCGGTGATGTACAAATACTTCCCTCACACCGGGGAGTCTGGGAGTTGTAGTCTCTACCCCCTTACCAGTTGTAGTGTGCTTCCTCCTCACACATGCCCCACAGCTTGTTATTGCAGGCGCAACCTGAGGAATCCTGACAGTATGTCCCCCCCCTCAGCGCCTACCAGGGCCAGGCCGCAGAGGGAACCTACGATGAAAGGAACGAATAGCTTCAGGGGCATGGATGTTCTGTACGGGCTCCCATGAATCGTCCTCCGCCGAGTACCCCTTCCAGGAAACTAGATACCACAACACACCCCTCCGGTATTTGGAGTCCTTGATACTCCGCACCACGTACTCAAAACCATCGCACTGGAGGAGGTGCACACCTCCTGGCACCAAAAGCAGGTTTCAATAAGTTGCAATGGAACACTGGATGTATCCTGAGAGAACCCGGCAGTCTCAATTTGTAAGCCACCGGATTGTTCTGCTTTGTAACGACGTAAGGGCCGATGTATCTGGGGTGAAAGATACTGCGCAGTTTGAATCGTATGTTCCTGGTTGAAAGCCATACTTTATCCCCAACTGCATAGGATGGACCTGCTCTCCGGTGTCTGTCCTCACCTCTTTTGTACTCAGTCTTTGCTTTCAGCAGATGAGCCCTGATCTTTTTGTGCACAGATTGTAGGTTACGTATCTGCCCCAACACAGTAGGTTGATCAGCTACCCCTTCCGGAATGCTGATAGGAAGTATTCGAGCGTCAAAACCGTAGGTGGCGCAAAAAGGTGACACCCCCAGTGAACAGTGCCAGGCGTTATTGTAGGCCACCTCCGCCATCCACAATAAAGAGACCCATGAATCATGGGCTTCAGCAGCATAACACCTAAGGTATTTTTTCAAAGATCGGTTTAGTCTCTCTGTTTGCCCATCAGTCTGAGGGTGGAAGCTAGTGGAGAGAGAAGACTGGATCTGCATGGCCTCGCACCAGGCCTTCCAAAACCTGGTGATGAACTGTGGGCCCCTATCCGAGACTATTACTTCGGGCACCCCATGCAAACGAATGACGTTACTCAACAACAACTGTGCTGTTTGACCTGCGGTGGGGAGATTCACACAGGGAATGAAGTGTCCCATTTTGGTGAGACTATCAACTACCACCAGGATAGCTGTTTTACCTTGATCGGGGGGTAGTCCTGTAACAAAGTCAATGATGATAGGCTGCCAAGGCCTTTTTGGTGTGGGTAGAGGCATTAACAGTCCCTTCCTTTTACCTGTCTCGCTCTTGGCTCGGGCAAAATCTTCGCATGATCCTACCCAAGAGGTTACGTCTCCCTTGATTGCGTCCCACCAGAAATGGCGTTGCAACAATTGTATCATTTTGCTCACACCTGAGTGACCTGCCAACAATGTATCATGGCACCATTCGAAAGCCTTCTTTCTCAAAGCTAAATTGGGTAGGTATAATTTACCATCCTGAAAGGGCAACCCTTGTTTCAAAGTGCGACCACTTCCCCTAATGGCCCACATCACCCATGCATCTTGGGTCTTTGATTGGCGAACCAAATCCAAAAAGGTGTTTGCCTGAACTGTGCAAACCACCTTTTTTGGATCTATAATTGCCTCTGGGAATCTTTCCACTAGTGCAGTGTCAGCATGATCCTGACTGGACAGGGTATCTGCTTTCCTGTTCTCTACCCCAGGTCTGTAAGTGGTTACGAAGTCGTATTCTGAGAAGAATAACATCCACCTCATCTGTCTCTGAGTGAGGTTCCTTGCTGTTTTCATGTATTGGAGATTTCTATGGTCAGAGAACACAGTGACCGGAAACACCGCCCCCCACAGATGGTGACACCATTCTTGTAAGGCTTTCTTTATCGCTAACAGCTCTTTTTCGGCTATGGTATAGTTCTTCTCTGCCGTGCTTAATTTCTTGGACATATAGGCAACCGGGTGCAATTGCCCTGTGGTCTGATTCCGCTGTGACAAGATAGCCCCTATCGCCGCATCCGAAGCATCCGCTTCCACTATGAAAGGTAATTCCGGTTTAGGATGGGCCAATATTGGGGCAGTGGTAAAAGCTTCTTTCAGGGTCGCAAAAGCTTTTGCCGCTTTGTCAGACCAAAGAAAACCACTTCCTTTTCTGAGCAGTCTAGATAGAGGAGACGCTACCTGTGAAAACTGCGAAATAAACCTGCGGTAAAAATTCGCGAATCCCAGGAATCTCTGGATGTCTTTTTAACTGGAGGGGATCGGCCACTCTTGAACCGCCTGAACCTTTCTCTCAGACATTTGTAACCCAGTAGGGCTCAGAACCACCCCCAGGAATTCCACCTCAGTCACACCAAACTCGCATTTACTCAGCTTGCAATAGAGTTTATTTTCCCCCAACTTCTGTAGAACCTGAGAGACATGGTGTCTGTGGGAGTCGGTTCTGTCTGAGTAAAAGAGAATATCATCTATATAGACGACCGCACACATATCCACAAACTCCTTCAAGACATCGTTCAGAAAATACTGAAATGCCGCCGGGGTGTTACACAGCCCAAACGGCATAACAGTATATTCATATAATCCGTAACGAGTCTTGAAGGCAGTTTTCCACTTGTCCCCCTCTCTAACATGCACCAAGTGGTACGCGCCTCTCAAGTCCAATCGGGTGTATATCTAGGCATCTCTCACCTGCTCCAGTAGGACCGAAATGAGAGGCAAAGGGTATCTGTTTCTTACCGTGTTCTTATTCAGTACCCGGTAGTCCACACAGGCTCTCAATTCTCCATTTGCTTTTTTGATAAAAAACAAAGGAGAGGCCGCAGGGGATCTGGAGGGTCTAATGAACCCGATGTCAACGTAGTGGTCGAGGTATTCTTTTAAATGGGCAATCTCGGGTACCGACAGTGCGTATACCCGACAGGATGGTAGTGTAGCTCCCTCCACTAGATCTATACGACAATCGTATAATCGGTGTGGGGGCAACTGTTCTGCCTGACTTTCGCTAAAGACATTCTCGAAACGCTTGTATTCAAGGGGCAAGCTAACCATTTTCTCAGCAGCTGTAGCCAACACTACAGGGAGGAATAAGGCAACTGTTTGTTGTGTACTGGAAGCGTTCAGATGCTCCTTGCATTCCTCCGGACTCTTTGGATTTCCAATCAATCAACGGGTTATGGTAACTTAGCCAAGGCATTCCCAGTATGACGTCGTATTGTGGGGCCTCTAGGGTGTTAAGTGTTAGTTCTTCTTTGTGTAGACCCTCTGGTCCCTTAAATGACAACACCAATTGGTCAGTCTGTTCAATAATGAGACCAGATATTAGAGGTTTCCCATCTACAGCAAGTACTTCCTCAGGTGTCTCCCTTGTTACTCTGTCTAGGGACAAAGAGGATACCAAACCACTGTCAATAAAGTTTCCCGTGGCCCCTGAGTCGATCATGACCTTGACCTGATGTATCTGTTGTTGGCTCTCTAAGCTCATAGGGAGAACTATATGTGTCTCGGTATCCTGCAAGGCCAGGATAATCAGTGAAGGAATCTTTAATGGCTGTGTCGCCCTTTGTTGTTCCTGAGACCTCTCCGTACCTGCCTCGGATGCACCCACAACAGAGACTGCTAACCTTTTGCTTCTGTTCCACACCCCTGACGTTTTTGGTTTAGTGGGACACTCTTTTACATAATGCCCCTTTTTTCCACAGTATAGACACAATCCCAGGGCTCTGCGGTTCTCTTTTTCTTCTCTAGACAAAGGTGCTCTTACTGCTCCAATCTCCATGGGTTCTGAGCCTGTTTCAGAGGAAGGCAAGGTGTTCCTAGGACTAGCTTCAGACCCAAAAAATCCCCTGTCCCACCTTTTTCTTTCTCCTCCTCTTTCGCTTAATCTGCCATCTAATCGCAAGGTTAGATTGATCATATCCGTACATGTAACAGGTTGTGGGTCAATCTGAGCAATGATGTCCTTTAGCCCGTCCCTTAACCCTTGATAAATAAGTGACATCCTCTTTTCCTCTGGTCAAGATGTCTCTCCCACTAACCTATTGAAATCAGTCAAATATGACACTAAATCCCTCCTACCCTGCCTAAGGGTGAGCAGTCCCCTGTCAGCGCTAAAAGTAGTGGCGCGACGATCAAAAACCCTTTCGAACTCAGCACTAAAGGCAGTCCAATCTGATAAGATGGCGTCATTGTTCCGCACCAGAGGTACAGCCCAATTGGCAGCATCCCCCATCAAATACGAAATGGCAAAAGCCACCCTTGAGTGATGATTTGGAAAGGAGGCCGGTTTGCATGAGAAATGCAGCATTATCTGAGTCAAAAATACTTGTGTCTTAGTCGGATCACCAGAGTACCGCTCTGGACGAGCCAACGGAATGGGTGGTGGGACAGTAACCTGCACCTGCGAAGGCGAAGCATCAAAGGGGTTTCTGCTTAACCTGCCTACCTTGTCCCTCAAAGTAGCTGCCTCTGTTTTGGAGGCAGCTAATTCTTGCTGGACCAACACTAAGGCCTGCAGTACATCCTCCAGAGTAGCCATTATAAGCACAACCGGATCAGGTAAAGCTGTATTCGTGGGAGTGTAATCCTGTCCGGTTCTGCTCCACGGAATCCGATTGATGCTTATAATGGTCCACCTCCAAACGTCACAATGCCTCTTGTAGAAACACACAGAGGGATTGAGCCATTAGGTGAGGGATAAAAAGAACAGGGAAGGGAAAGGGAAGGGCCAGCGAGGAAGGGATATTCCTGTAACGACAAAAACATATACTTAGAAACACATTCGTGAATAACAGGCTACTCTCATATGATCTCGCTAAAGAACAGCTGTGTACCTTGTGGTATGAATGAAAAACGATTCTGGCAATACGTCTCCTCTATCACCTCCTGTCACCTCAAGCAGCCTATCGGGACACAAATACAGGTCAGAAACAAACACACTCTCAAGTACACATATATCACAATTGGCTAACCCCTGTATGTTGCATACCATGACAACAGGCAAGAGACGCTGTAACTGGATTCTGTTAAGGCACAACACCCTGCTGTCTTAGTAAAAGAAATACATATCCACAAGGATGATAGAAACTCAAGGCTTCCTTAATATCAGAAACGGCAGTGTGTGGGAAGCAAGAACCACTACACTCCGCTCTGTATGGCATAAGGTAAGGATGTAGTCTGTAACTCTTCCCGCAGGGTAAAAGTACACAGTCTTCAATGATAGATCCAAAAGTGAAAAGCCTTTCAACTAGAATTGCTGTCAATGAAGTAAATAGCAGCACACAGTAGCGCGTAGTTTCGACCACCACCACGCCCCGCGAACTGAGTCACAAATGAAGTCTTTTCCCTAAAGAAACAAAAAGCAAAGATTCTCCAATGTCCTTTCCGAAGTTAACTCACTCCGGGAAATGAGAGAACGGGAACGCGTGGCAGACCACCACCGCGCTCCGCTCTTCTGATACTTGAAACAACGTGCGGCGCTGCTGAAGGCAATCCACCCGCTGTCGAGTCACGCCTTACAGTACAGATCCTACCTGGATCACAGAACGCCGAAGAACTCCGGCCGCCCCCTACTCCAACCGGCCGAGCAGCCACGGCTTGCAGCGTCTCCCAACCACCTCCAGGGCGAAATCCGGAAACCAATGAATTACACGCAACAGGATGCGTGTCGGTGATGTACAAATAATTCCCTCACACCGGGGAGTCTGGGAGTTGTAGTCTCTACCCCCTTACCAGTTGTACTGTGCTTCCTCCTCATACATGCCCCACAGCTTGTTATTGCAGGCGCAACCTGGAGAATCCTGACACTTATGAGCTTTATTCAAAACATGGTGTTGGCCCAATTGTCTTTAACGACGCATGGATCCGATACACGAAGAAAGATGGTGTTCTGCAGTGGCCACAGAATGGTAGCTTTGAGTCTGATATATTAGATAATCTAGAAGCAATTTTGTTTGAAAGAAAAGCCCGGCCGGCAATGTTTGATTCTTTCCGCCTTTGGCGTAAGGAAGCCAAACAGAGAGAAATTAAGCAGGCGAAAAGAGATAAGAAAGAGAAAGGTATGACGATTATACAGGCTGCCCAACAGTTTAAAGATAATGAGATTGAGCAGGTGATTGAAGTCTCTGACAGACAGCATTGTATGGCAATCAATAAATGTTACCCTGTGTTGCCTACTTCCCCACAGAGTAGGGATCTTGACGAAGATCCCTTAATGTCCCATTTGTTGAGATTGCCTCCGCCCTATGTACAAGGTGCTAATGCACCCCCATTGTTACCACCTGTCCAGCCACCTGTCGTTCCACCGTTTATCCCGGCTCTTCCACAATTACCTCTACCAGTATTGCCACCCCCCGTCTCCTTTGCCACCGACTCCCGTTCCTCGGACTGCTGTACCTCAGTCTCCTTTACACCCGGTTCCTCTTGTAACTGTCACCCCTCCTAATGCTTTGTCTCCCGTTCTACTGTCTGTTTCTCCCACAACTCGTAAACGATTGGTCGATACTGTTTCTGGCCTTTTCTCACCCCTCTTTGGGTCTTTTAACCTGACTCCTGCTCTTTCTCGAAGGCAATCCCGTAGTCAACTCCCAGGTCCCGACGAGCGAATTGTATTAAACAATCTAGCTCACAAATGGATCATGAGTGGTCCACAGTATAGTGTGCCAGATATCATGAGCACCTTTCACCAGTGGGAAGCGCCCAGACAGAGATATGTTTTCAATGTTATGTGTGACACTCTTGTCAAAGGATGGGAGGATATGGATTTGGGTTTAGCTCCTGAGGGTCTGTTAGATGTACAGGCTACATTTGATAAAGGACTTATAGTGGGTTCTGATGTTGAAAACGCCGTAAGGACACTTGTCACTTTCAGGTCTTTATTTTCTTCTCAGACTTTTCTTGAACCTGATCCTGCAGTTAGACAAAAAGTGAAACATTATCGTATGAGAGAAGTTCCTCCAATATGGAGAGATGCGGTTCCACAGGCAGGCGCTGTTGCGGGTGTCCCTGCTCATTTCCAGCGTATATGGGTACATGTCCCTTGGAAACGATCTGAAGTTTTGGCGCTTAAATAGTCTTTACCGGACCCTCGTAAAAATCCTGCTGGGTATTATAAAGAGCTGTCGCAGACTGTTGATGCGTGCGTCATGAATTTGGCCGATATTGATATGTTGATGGGAAATGTAGTCCCACAAGCATTATGGGCTCGGATTCGTAGGGAAGACCACAACCAAGCTTTAGGTGGTGATTGGGCTGCTATAGTTGCTGCGCATGCAGCACAAATAGGTGGTGCTAAACCCGATGCTTTGATTACAGAATTGCCCGGTAGGATATTCACTTTAATGAAAACGATGATGCCTGCCTTACGTGTTAATTGGGATAAGTTGGCTGCATGTAAACAGAAGAAAGATGAGAGTGTTTCCAATTTCTTTACCCATTTCGAGGAGACGTTCATCGACCACAGTGGTCAAGATATGAGTACTGAGGGTGGACAGCGATTATTCGTGGATACATTTGTATTTAACTTACTTCCAGAATTGTCGCATAAATTGAAAGATTCTGAAAGTTCGTGGGCTGTTTCTTCATCTGCTCAGATATTAGCCACTGCTCAGTATTACGAGAATAGGGATAAGGAGGAAAAGGATAAACTCCAGAAAAAGACTAAAGAATTCAAAACAAAGGTTATTTTACAACAGGCTTACCCCCCTCGTTCTGCTCAGCGCCATTTTCAACAGCCTCCCCAGTTTCAGAGGTTATTACAGAAACCTGAACCTTTTGGTCCTAATCAATGTGCCTATTGTAAAGAGGAAGGTCATTTTAAGAATAGCTGCCCGGTTTTATTGCAGTGTAATAGTGGATTTCCAGGGCCGCGAGGCCGTGGTGGTTTCCAGTCAGCACCCAGGGGTAGGGGGCGAGGTGCGTTGTCTCAGGGACAGCGTTCATTTCCCCCTCAGAATTATATGAATTATTTTGACCAGCAGAATACTCAGTCTGCACTATACTACACTCAGTCTGCACAATACTACAATGACGACTATTGTATTGAAAGTGAGAATCAGGGTTTTCACTCTAGTTAGGACAGCCATGGACAAAGCAAGGGAGTCGTATCAGTTCCAGTGGATCAGAATGGGCCTTATATTGAAGTTGTTGCATTGGGTGTTTCAGAGCCATTTCTTTTGGATACTGGTGCAATGAGAAGTTCTATTATTCACTCTAAACTCCCTGGGGCACCTTTGTCTGGCTTAACAAATGTTTCTGTAGGATTCTCTGGTGCCCCAGTTCGTAATCCGGTTTCTAGCCCTTTGCCTATCTCAATTGGTCCTTATAATTTGGTGGCCCCGCTCATTTTAACGACTGGTTGCGGTGAGAATTTGTTGGGTTTGGACTTATTAAAATGTCTTCATGCAACATTGTACTGTTCTCCCTCTGGTGTACATCTTACTTTAGGTGAGAAATTGGTTTCCCCTTTGTATTTGTCCAAGGACCAATTCCCACCTGAATTGCATTCCCTTCCTGCTACGCTTTGGGCTACAGGTCCGAATGATGTTGGTTTGCTTCAAATTCCACCTTACTTGGTTACTGTCAAGCCTAATGTTAAATTACCACGCATTCCTCAGTATAACATTTCTAGTGACGGAGAAAGAGCTCTGTTGGCTATCAGAGGAAATGTTTGCAATAGTCCTGTTCTACCTGTTCTTAAACGCACTGATTCTTCTCAGCCTCCTGTCTATCGATTTGTGATTGATCTTCGGGACGTTAACAAGATTGTTGTGCCCCAGTTTCCTGTCGCCCCAGATATCACTGCCTTGCTCACGATGATACCTGCTTCGGCTGCCTGGTTTTCAGTTATCGATCTCAAAAATGCTTTCTTCAGTATTCCTATTGCTGAGGAGAGTAGAGATGTTTTTGGCTTCTCTCTCGGGGGCCGAAGTTTCCGATTTAAACGTGCACCCCAAGGTTATTGGGAGAGTCCCTCCATTTATAGTCAGGCTTTGAAATCTCAGCTTGATGCTTTCACTTTGCCCCCAGGTGCTACTCTTATTCAATATGTGGATGATTTGTTGATCACTGCTGATTCAGAGGATGTTTGTAAGGATGTGACTGTTTCGTTGTTGCGTTATTTGTCTGATTTACATCACAAAGTGTCACCCTCTAAACTACAATATTGTCGCCAAGAGGTTACCTATTTAGGTCATCTCTTGTCGAAGGAGGGAAGGCGATTGACCCCAGAACGTATTTAAACAATCGCACAAATGTCTGTACCATCCACACAAAGGGAGGTGCGTGCCTTTTTGGGCATTACCTCTTATTGTAGGCAGTGGATTCGAAATTTTTCTTTGCTGGCTAAACCTTTGCTGGCACTTACTTTGAAAGACACACCCCAAACTCTTCCTTGGACTGACGAATGTCAGAAGAGCTTCTCTGACTTACGTACTGCCCCCTGTGTTAGGTACTCCGGATTACAGTAAACCTTTCACACTCTATGTTCATGAAAGAGAGGGTTGTGCGTAGTCAGTTCTAACACAACAATTTGGAGACAAACAGCGGCCATGTGCCAATTTTTCAGCTACATTGGATCCAGTAGCCTAGGCATTGCCTAGTTGTCTTAGTGCTACAGCAGCAGCAGCTATCTCCATTCGCCAATCTGCTGGATTGGTACTGGATAACACCCTTGTTGTTATGGTACCAAATGCAGTGGATACTCTTTTGAACGGAACGAAAACACAGCATCTTACGAGTGCCCGCTTGTCTGGGTATGAGCTGACGTTCTTGGCTAGTCATATACACATCGAGCGATGTAATACTTTGAATCCAGCAACATTGTTACCCATTCCAGAAGAGAAAGACACCCAAGAACAACATGATTGTTTTCTCCGTACGGAGGAGGAAACGAAAGGTAGAATAGATTTAAAAGATACACCACTCGTGGACCCGGATGGGATCCTATGGGTGGATGGGTCTTGTTTTAAGCTCCCTAATGGTGAAACGACTGCAGCCTATGCTGTTACCACTTTACATACAGTTGTAGAGACAGCACGCATTAGTCAGAATTCAGCCCAAGCAGCTGAATTAATAGCCTTGACCAGAGCTTGTGTATTGGCTGAAGGGAAGAGAGTGAATGTGTTCACCGACAGCCAATATGCATTTGGGGTGGCCCATAGTTTTGGCCGCCTTTGGAGAGAAAGAGGATTCTTTACTTCACATGGTACTAAAATACAGCATGGTCAGTTAGTGAATGATCTTTTGGAATCACTTGTTTTGCCGACCCAGATAGCAATTGTGAAGTGTAGTGCACATAAAAGGATCACTGATGATGTGGGTCGCGGGAATGCTTTTGCAGATGAGGTAGCAAAAGAAACAGCGAGAGATCCTACAAGTCGTATGTATGTTGCAGGCCCTACAAGATGGGTCAGGGAAAGAGGAATGTGTGAGGACACAATAGAAAGTGTGAGAATGATTCAAGAAGAGGCTACAGAGAAGGAATTGAGTAAGTGGAGAGAAAGTACGGGAATGTTGGACGCGACAGGGTGTTGGACGGAATTGTCCGAACACCAGTGTTGGCTGTTACCAGACGCCTATGTATTGCCTGTAGTTACCATGGCGCATGGTACAGCCCGCATCAGTGCGAAAGGGATATGCAAACTTCTGGCTCCAGTATGGCAGAATGAGGGAATCCCTAAATGTGCGGAAAATGTGGTGAAACATTGTTTCGTTTGTTTGATGCATAATCCAGAAAAGGGAACCCCAACTCCGGCAGGTCATTTTGCTCCCCCTACGTATCCTTTTGAGGTATTGCAAATTGATTACATTCATATGGAACGTTGCAATAACTTAAAGTATGTTCTGGTGGTGGTGTGTGCCTTTTCCAGATGAATAGAGGCCTACCCCCTAAAGGATAATACTTCTTTGTCTACTGCCAAAGTCCTCTTGAAGGAATTCTTCCCGAGGTTTGGTTTGCTGTGAATTGTCTGGAGTGACAATGGAAGTGAATTTGTAGGCCAAAAAAAGCAGAAGGCGTGTGCAGGCCTTGGTATTAGGCAGAAATTCCATGCGGCAAACCACCCTCAGTCAGCAGGCTTGGTAGAGTGCTATAATGGCACTCTAAAGCTCAAATTGGCAAAGATTCAGGCCAGCACGGGTCTTGCTTGGCCCGATGCTTTACCTTTGGCACTCTTATCTACGAGAACAACTGTACACTCTCGTTTGGGACCCAGCCCATACGAGGTTGTTTTTGGGCGCCCAGCTAACGTTTGGGGAGTCCCACGACCTAAAAAGTACTCTGATATTCCGTATCCTATGTTGATTGACTACTTACATGACCTCACCGTTAAATTGCGTGTTCTTCATCAGCAGGTTCAAAACGCTTTGCCGGAGGCCCCCGCAGACACAGGGCACTCCATCCAACCCGGAGACTGGGTCTGTCTGAAGAATTTTCAGCGAAAGAAGAATCTGGAACCTCGGTGGGGGCCGCCTCGACAGGTCCTTCTGGTGACACGTACAGCAGTGAAAATCATTGGAAAGAAGAACTGGATCCACGGCGTGCACTGCAAAAGGGTTCCTTTGCCGTTGCCATTTGACCAGTGGGTCCGCAAGGGTATAAGTGATAGTGAGGGTGAAAGGGTCCCTCGGTTGGTACCTTTTAGTAGTGCACGTCTGGATCGGATGAGATCTGAAAAAGAAGACGACGACGTGTTGCAAGAAGCTGTACCATCACATCTGCGACTGAACACAACAAACCCAGAGACTTTGTTTCGGGAGCAAACCGTACCTGACAAGACTCGGTACAACCTAAGACCTCGACTGATTAAGAACAATTGAACTTTTTCTTTTCCTTTTTTTAGTTACACTTTTAAGAGACATACTTTTTACCATCCATCAAGTTGCAGGGTCACGGTAGGAGTCTTAGGCTGTGACCTGAGTAGTAACAGTAGGTCTGCAGGACTTGCAGTGTCATAGGACGGCTAATACCCACAACTAAGTGATCTAGGAAGATTACCGTGAGCAACGCCTTAGAGAATGGATATTGAATTTGAAAAGAATGATAAAAAGCAAAAAATGAATAGCCAATATAGGAAATTGTTGTTTAGTACATGTGGCGTAACCTTGTGCATTTTAATATGTTCATGTATTTTATTGGCTTGTGTGGGTTGGGTCGTTCACACTATGCAGCAAGCACCCGTTCCTACCTCTGAATCTTTGCCTTTGTCCACTACTGTTTTTCCACACCAGTTTTATACACTCCCAGAACATGAACAGATTAGGAGAACAGAATACTTTAACAATTCATTTATCCATCTGTTGCATCAGCATCAACTGGCAGTCAATACTACTGACTGTTGGGTTTGTGGACTCATGCCTCATAACACAGAGAAAGAGATGCCATATTTAGTCCTTCCGTTTTCTTATGAAGGCTCCGCTTGGGCTTATTTGGCCATGTTTTCCAATGCATACCAGAATCAACTTCGACATCCTTTTGGTGGTCCATATGGTGGAAAAGCAGATTTTAGTCATAGTTCTGTAATAAAGGGAATAGTGGCTATGGCTAGAGTTGCCGAAAGTGGTAAGATTCCTGTTGATGAGAAACAAGCGTATGATGGTTGGAACGTAACTCGTTATGTTACTAGCCTCACAGATAAGGCTAGACAAGGAAGATCACCACCAATTTGGACCATACCTCATCGAGGAAATTTGTGTTTACAGATAAATCGTCAGAATACCAAAAACCAACAGGAAAAGAGTGTTTGTTCTCGAAAATACATCTATTCATCCCAGATTTCCTCACCATTAGTACCATCTCAGGGTACATACTTTGTCTGCCACGATAGAGCCTACACATGGCTCCCCACCAATTTTTCAGGAACATGTTATGTGGCTTTTCTTCTCCCTCCGACATACACTGCTCCTTCAGGTCATCATAGAAATAGATATGGCAGAGGGGTTATCGATATTAAAGACACACCAGGACAAGAGGGAGGGGACTTTCTCAAAGGGATCCTTCCTTTCTGGGGCCCGATGGCCAATAGCAGAAACATTAGACACTTAGTTTGTGTTGTTGAGACTACCATAAACGTGACTTCCGGAGCCTTGAGTAATCTAACAGCCGAACTTCAGGCGGACCGCCTTATGACTCTACAGAACCGGATGGTTCTAGATATTGTTCTTGCAGATCACGGAGGAGTCTGTAAATTGATCCGGTCTAGTTGCTGCATGTATATACCTGATAATGCCCCTACAATATACCAAGCCATCTCTAAATTGCACGTAATTTCCGAGTCGATTCACCAGCATGCAGGAGATTGGTCCATGATGGGATGGTTCTTCTTGATGCCTTTGTGTACAGTGTGGCCCTGCCATTTGCGGTCTTTGTACCACTATGTGTGTCCCAAGACCTGTGTCACAGAGAACAGAGCACATTAAATGATGTTGCAGCAACAGCTCGACGACCTCATGGCCATTGACATCGACTCAGACTAACTTGAGTCTTTCGTGTTTTGCCTGAGCAATGGCAAAAGGAGGGTCTGAGGTTCTTTGATTTTCGACTTCATTCCGTATTCAGCTGCCATTTTGTGCCCTGTCGCCATATAGTATTGCCTTCACTCAGGCAGCACGGCGACCGGAGTGTTTTTGCCGTTTCCAGCGGTACGTGTCTCTTCTGTTAAAAAGTAACCTCCTGCCCTTGCTTACGAAACTGATGTCAGGGTCTGGCCGAGTTCACTAATCCATGTCTGGGCTGATTGATCCCTGTCTCGACTGACTGTTTGGCTTTCTCTATTCTTTCCTTATTCTATCTTATCCGACTGGCCTTCGCTATTCTTCTCTTGTATTCTCTTGTTACACAACTATCCTTTGAGGCACACAAATATGTCCTGCCACCTGCAAATTAGATTACAGGCACTAGTACTGATTAACTTGTGGGGAGGTTTGACACACGGGGTCTAAAAGAAGGGCGTATTTGGGACACTCCATAGCTTGTTTTCCAACTTTTCCTATTGGCCAGCCTTGTATGTATTGGGAGTAAACATTGTAAACATAAGGCCCGGTTCTTCACCGGTTGCTCTTTGTTTTGCATTGGATTCATACCAGATGGCATATACGTGAGGCCATACTTTCATTCTCTTTTGTCCTGAAGAAGACCCATGGAGATGCTATATATGAGCACATAAACTAATTGGGTCGAAACATCGATGATAACTATAGGTGCCCTGTATTTCGATTAAGCTTACCTCTCATCCTAAGTACAAGGGCATAAGCTTGAATCTATCTCAAACCACCCCCGGACACTACCATTGAATTTGTGTTTTTGTACTGTTGTGTAACATATACAATGTCTTGTGTTTTTAAATGTTTGTATCTGTTAAACTCTGCACTAAATGTGTATTTTGTATTCATGTTGCTTGTATTTTTAATTATATGAAAGCAAAGGCCCTGCGGGCTATTGTAAGCACACATGGTATATGAATATGAATATACCTCTTTACTCTTTAACAATCTCTGGTGTCAATGTTCTGTTATTAACCTACATTTATGTGTCTATTTATTACCCTTTTGTGATTCGCCAAAGAGGTGGCAAAACTAAATTAATTAAGAAATCAAATGCATTTAAATATCCTACAGAACCATTGTTTTCTCATACCAACAGGTTAAAACAGGCCAGAGAATGTATGGGAAGAAAATGTTCCTATATTCTCATAAATTTGATAATTAGATGGTAGTTGGTCTGAAAATTCTTAAATCAATAAATAGGTCAAATATGTCATGCCTTTATTTTCCAAGAGGATCTACAGCAGTGCTTAAGGACCATATAACTGCTACCTAATCTGCTCTCATGATTGAGTTCCTAGCCTAATCAGGAGGTAAGTGAACCTACATCTTAGTGAAAAAAACAATAATAATTATTATCAACAAGAATTACATCCTTTGCGTTAGGATGATTGTAGTCAAATCTGTTGGGATCTTGTTTAGTTAGAGTGGGTGGTTGGGTGGACTGTGCAATGTGGGTATTGTGATGTCTGTAATTAGAATGTATACCTTTGAACAAGAGAACAGGCAGTTGCTGTAAGCCTGTGTCCCTGACAGTCCATAAATGAAGACACTGAAGAATAAATACGCAATTCACAAGTATTACCTTTGAAGAGTATTTTTTTAGAATCAACTACAATAGTGACCTATTAAAAACACAAATAACAAAACAAGAGAAATATGATGAAGAAAGAACATGACAAACATCGAATAAACAGGAAGCAGGCACTTCTGTCATGTTAATTCCTGTCTATTGATAAGCAGAAATTGTGATCATTTATATTATGCAACATAGTGAGAATATAAAGAATGAGCAAAGGTACACATTAATACAAGATCCATGTCGTACCTTGTGGTCATACAGCCTTCCCGGAAGATCGTGCTTACTTCCCCAGAGGTGTGTTCCAGCTATTGTGCCTACCTGTCTTCCATGTCCCCGAAAAAAAAGGACGCTGATAGCTCGCCTTGCAAAATACATGGTCATGTTAAAATACATGGTCATGGTGTTTCTTTATCATAGTTCTCTTTTGTTGTTATATCTGTGTTCTAATAGGTCACTAGCGTAGATGATTCAACAACAATCCTAACACATGAGATGTAAGCCTTGTGGGCAATATTTATTGCTGTTTCTTCACTAAGGTGGGGGTTCACTTACCCTCTGATTAGTTTTGGAACTTCACCATGAGAATTAGGTAGCAGATAAAATTGGCCTATAGAATTGCCGTAGATCCTATTCGACAATTAAAGCATGAAACGTGTACACCTGTTTATTAATTAAATAATTGACAGACCAATTGCCATCCAATTATTACTTTATGAAAATATAGGAACATTTTCTTCCCATACTTTCTCTGATCTGTTTTCAACCTTAACATTGACCCACACATAGAAATAAAAGTGATAAGCAGGGGTCCATAGTTAATTTTAATTATTCTTTACCAGTCTTCTTAGATAGTTCTGTTTGTGTCCTTCAACATTGGAAGCATCTGAGTTGCAAGTTTGCAACCCGATTGGTGGCAAAAAGATCTCAGGCAAAGCGCCCCCCTCGAGGGCCCATTGGGCATTGCAGCACCGGCCCAACGAGAAGCGTGGCCCGAAGATGAAGCATGCAAACCTAGGGTGGGTGAGGGCTTGTGCTCCACTAAGCGTACTCTTCCAGTGACGACTAGGATCTGTATACTTAACATGCTATCTAAGATCCCTTATGGAACTATATACTTCATTGCTATTGTTACATCTAAAACACGGGGACAAAATAATTAAAAAACATATGATAAAATAATGTCTAAATAATAAACTTGTAACTCCACTAAGGGAGCAGCAATCAGAATGATTGAAGTTGTCGGAGCCCATATAATACTTTATTGACATTTAAAAGAACAAGGAAAGAACATAGATACATCTTTGGACAGAATGTATAATTACTGTGTCAGTCTTATGATTTATTTTCCTGATGAAGGAATACATTTATGTGATCATAGTCAATAACAATGAGATATACCAAGAGGAATTCAATAGACTAAATACTATGGAGAACTCTGATGGCTAAATGAACAACACCAATAGTACACTTTGGAGTTCTCATCATCAAGCGTTATGACTAAGTGTAGTAATGAGAGTGTGCATGTGTTTTAAGCAATGTTTATTGAGTACTAGATGTGTTTATTGAATTATACAAGTAAACATATTTTGATTCTTTGATATGTAATTGATTACATTATTTTAGATACTAAGTACAGGAAATGTGCCCACTTTATGATTTAAAAATCTGTGGTAGGTATCACTGTAGTTCAATGTTGTATGCAATACACTTCTAGAACGAAGGAATTCTCTTAGCTTACTACTTGGGATCCTGGTTAATTTCTCTTGAGGACTGCAGGAAATGATAGAAGAAGCAAAAAGCAGACAGCGCATGAAATTGAAAAAATAATAAGAATTAATTAGTGGACACTGTTTTGGACAGACAAAGACAATGATATCCCATGCCAGAAGACACTGCTTGTTTATCCCAGGTTATGTAACCAAGAATTGAAAAGCATTGTGAAACTCCTATTAAAGTAAACATACATGTTCCCTGCACCTGAAATAAATTTAAGGCCAATTTCTCTTCTCTTTTATTGTGAAAATAAGAAAAAACATTTAGCTAAATTATCTAACCGCATTGAGAAAGATAACTCACTCAAGCAAGCTTCAGTCCTGGGATGGAAAGTAAAAGTGTTCTGGTCTCTGCCCTGCAAGATTTTAGAATAGACTTGGATGAAGGATGTCCAACAGGACTCATTCCACTGAATCTCTCTACTATATTCGATGCAGTAAGCCCCTTCATTTTAGTCGGCTGTTTGGCAGATGTCAGTCATAGGGGAACATCGCCTGCCTGATTTTGCTCTTTTGTGGCATATTTTAGTCAAATTTGGATTATTTTAGATCCAAACCTAATAGAGTGCATTGTGGGATCCCCCAAGGATCACACTTGTCCTTGATTTTTTTCAATATCTACATACGACCTCTTATGAACAGTGTTTGACCTTTTGTGTATGACATAGGCTGATGGCATTAGCTCCTTTTCAGGATAGACCATCAATCAAATTTTTCAGTTTAGTTTACCGCAATTCAGACTTAGATTAATAAACCCTGCTCTATTTCAATGCTTATACAATGAAGATCCTCATTCAAACCCAGACTCCCCCTAAAATGCTTATCTGTGGATTAGTAAATTTGGGGCTGCTCATACGCCAGTTAGCTTGGTAATAAATGTAGGTTATAAATTTGATAAAGGCATTTTCCTCAAAATACAAATGAATTTGGCTGTATTTGCTTGTTCCTTTCAATTGAAGCTTTTAAGAACATGGCATAAAGAATTCCTCAAGATTAACAAGCCACTGAAGTTGCTGGTTCCATATTGGATTCAATAATGCTTGTAACCTAGGCTTTTGTGGAATGTTACTGGCCAGAGGGCAACTGACTCAGAACACCACCATACTGGTCAATAGACTGTGTAAATTCCAACATGTCACTGATGAAAGTGGAAGCTGCATTGGCTACCCCAGGAATAAAGAATCTGCTTCAAATCTCTGTTCTTGACCTATTGAGTCTTACATGTTCTAGGGACCTTGCAATTCAAGTTTGTGTAAGTAGATACGAGCCGACCTACCACCATCATTCCATGGCTTTTATTCCTCGATTCAGGAGAGTTTAATTTGATGGGGAAATCTTTCTCAGAATTGGCTACCGAATCCTGAGACCAATTACCTATCTCTCTCCGCATTCTTATGGCCACATGATCTTTCGAAAGAAAATAAAAATATATCTTTTTAATACTTATGATTATTTCTTTTGTTCCATTTTGTTACGATCTCCTGTGTGCAGATCAGATATTTTTATTAAAACTTTTTTTTAGCTTCTTTAGTGTAAGATACCTTTAAGGTGGACACAGCACTTATAAATAGTTTATTCATTCATTCATATTTAAGACTGGTCAATGAAAATGTGGACTTTAAGCTTTAATCAATTGGCAGTGGAAAAATGTGTTCATAAATGACTTGCAGACTCATTTAAAGCTGATTGGATTATCATTTGTTTAGCAGCTTTTCTCATTGATGACTCCTAGTCAACTTTCACAATCAAGGCTAAATGCAGGAATGGACATTTTTGTACATTAGAATCTGTAGAAATGTTACTTAAAGTTCTTCACACTTCCAATCTTGCATTGAATTTTGCCTCTCAATTTTTTCACAATGTGCATGGGTTTTATCTACAATCCACTCATGTTTGGGAGTTTTTTGTCCCCGTCTAGTTTTGTCAAGTCCCTGAGATAACAACCTCGACCTGTCAATAAACAAGATTACTGTGGTATTGGATCAGTGATAAATGAACCTTGTCTAGTCACTATCTGAGACCACAATTTTAAAGCCGAGAACTGGAGTTGTCCCTTAGCAAACATTTGGCATAAATGGTATATTTATGGAGATTAATATGATGCACACCTAGCTATAAATCACAGAGCGCAGTGCAAATCTGACTGCACAAGAGAGGAGTAAAGAAGGTCATTAGGGATGGGGATCTAATTGAGACAAGGTGGATTGCCCGCTAAGGTCCCTTATCAGGATGGTCACACATGAATGGAAGCATTTGTGAAGTTCCCACAATGCTCTGTGGTGCAACCACAGTCAAACTTAGAGGTCTCTTTCAGGGTTATGGGCCAATAACACAGTTATTGGCAAAGAGTGTGAAGGCACAGGGAGGCTCAGGCACCAAGCAGGCTTGCCCTCTTTGAAAAATATTCCTTCAGCTGTAAACCTTAATGCTTATGATTTGTGTTCCTGGTCAGCTGGCTGGGAGTGACCATGTGTCTCCTGGTGCAAATGTAGCTCATTTGGCTGCCCCACATCGATCCTTAACATAATCTAGGATCTGTCCTTGCCTAGCAGATGGTCACTTCTCTTTGCGGCTGCAGTCCAGTGGCTCCACAGGACAGGCAAGTCTTTGTCCACACGCAGTCGAGCAGCAGCAGTGCTCACACATTCTTTGGGCCTTATTTAAAATTGGGGAGATGTGGGACATCCACCAAAAGGTATGACCCGTCTACATTAAGAGTGCATTGATGGCAATGGCACTCTTAATACGGAGGCCCTTAGTCCCAATTCAGATACCGGATCTTTATTACCTTTTCTACTGTGAACAATTCCATACTGCTATGGACCAGTAGGCCTATCAGGTCTGGGCCTGGCTTTGGCAATTTAGACCTCCTGCAGTGTTTGAAATTTGGGGTGACCCTCCAATCATAGAGGGGCATAACCATGGTGTGATCATCTCATGGGCAGGTAATGTGTCATGACTCAGCAAGGCAACACTAGAGGTCAGAACAGACCAAGTGAAAAAACAACAAATGCACATATGAGAAGCTCGAGGCCAAAGGCATGCAGACTGTGAAAGCAGGGATGCGGGGATGGGGGGCTGGAGATATGAAGGCTTCCAGGAGAGGCTGAAGCCATCACCCAATCAGAACAACAGGGCTGCATTCAAGACAATTTAAGCAGTCAAGTAGCAGCAACAAATTGCCTTGCAACTGCATTGTTGTGCAGTTCCTGTATGCTTAGCTTGCTTACCGTATTTTGCGATCGCTGCACCTTTATTTTGTTTCCATAAATCATCATGTGTTTCCTACCTTTCAGCTCAGCATTTTCCTACCTCTCATCTCAGTGTTTTCATAGAAGGATCCTGCTTGCAGCTACCTTCAGATGAGTTAAACAGAAATGGGATTGTGTTGTGCTATTATACATATGAAATAGTTACATTGCCTAATTGTGTATCTTTGTCGTTATATGACTAGCTGATCCATTGGGGTGTGCTATTACTTTATCTTATTAGATAGAGCAGTGTGTACCAACCTGAACCTTTGTGATACAATACACCAAACTCCAGCTTGTATCTTGTTACCTTCCTATCCCCATATCCACCTCACAAGAACCAGTAGGCTTGAGTTGGCTAACATGTCAGCCCGTATTTGATGGGTCTGCATCAGTGCCCCTTCCTTTCACCTTCTCAGGACCCTCTTGGGCCTGGACAGCGGGTTTGAACTGGCGCAGGTGCAGATGATTACTAGCTTTGAATAGGATTCCAGACACCTTTGGAGTGTAGATGCAGCAGGAAGAGAGGAAGGAGTATTTTCTCCTGGTCAACAGAATTGTGGATTTTTCAATAGCCTGGTAGGCTGCTATCACACCCACAGAAACAAATAGTACCAGGGAGTAAAACAGATGTGTATGTGAACTCTGTCAGGTTCATGCACAGAAATGACACATACATACACAGGTACACACATGCATCTCCAAGCACCCTCTATAATAGTTCCAGACATGTGAGAGACTAAAGGGTCCAAGATTTAGGAGACTGTGCAGTACTTTCCACATAGGGACGAGTAGGCCAACCTTCCACAAGGGTGTAGGTTGAAAAGTCTGTTCCCTTAACTATAGATATTGTTGGCACTGTTGTTAGTCCGACAGCGCCTGTATAAAGGGGGCAGTAGTCACCCTACACTAGAAGACTGCAGTTTGGAAATTCCCCTTGATGGAGCAAGGTTTCATATGTAAAGAAACTTGCTTGAACTCAACCCTCTCGAAACAACATGTAACACATTAACCAACATGAGTACTAATAATTGCACCACACAACATTTCTTTATCTAGGGGAAGCTTTCCAATGTGCTTTACTAATAAGTAATCCGAGTGTCTTAATATGACTGCCGAAAATGCAGGAACGCTATTGCGCATGCGTCTACTGCATCTATGTAGTATGACGTCCTTTGCTTTCGGTGGGAATTCTTTGCAGCTGCGCAGTAGTAGCTAAAATGGCCACTTTGAACATCACATGCTAATGCATATGCTTTTGCTTAAACTTCACCTCGCATATCTTGCTAATCTGCTAATGCAATAGTTAAAATAAAGTAATGGGATTAGAGTAGGAATAAGTGGTGTACAGTGCATTCATTTATTTTTGTATTCTAACATGTCCTTCTTTGACTTTATTATTAGCTCGTATTTGGGCCTGGAGAGTGACTGAATTCTTCATCTTGTCTGAATTCTACGCATACGTACTGAACCCTGAACCACATTGAATGTCCGCCAAGAACTGTCTCACAAGCAATGCGCCTGAGAACTTTACCTCTTGACCCGGAGAGGGGAGGAAGATACGAGCAAATAAAATACATTGTATTAAAAGTAATATGAATGTTGCTGGGAGGAATAAAGCTTGGGAAAGTAAAATTAAGGGTGGGAACATAGAACAATTAAACTAAAGAAGATGACTTCACATTAGTATGGTGTGATGACCTCTCCCCATCCCATTGACCAGTCGAATGAAGGGAATACACACATTTTGAAACATTCGGGGGTGGTACATACTCACAAAATATTGCATAGATAAAGTTTTTAAAACTCTCTTGACTCTGTGGTCATTCAAAGAAATAAAGTAGATGTTATTTTATACCTAATATTCTAACCACCTGATCTATCGACCAGAGGAAATTAAGTACTAAGGTATAAAGGTTTAGTAAGAAAAGGTGTACAGATAAAATAAAATTCAAGCCAGATAAAGATTCTGAAACCTCAGCACAGGAGTGCCAGCTTATTGTATGAATGTTTTCAGGCCCAGGTGAGTATGGTGTTTTAAAATAACCCAAGCTGGTAATCACACGCCATAACCCTCGAAATCAGAGTCCAGTTGTGATAGTCTACATCATGTAAATGAGAGAATCCTGAGTGGAAAGCATAATTGGTAAACTCACTGAGGGTAAAGTTGAAACAGGGCTATAATATACATTTAAAAGCAGAACAGCTTTATCCAGGACGTTCAGCCCAGTGCCACAAAATCCAGGTTAGAGAAAAGAGGGTTTATCGTAAAATCCTTTCAGCTTTTAGGGGGTGGGTAGAGTAGAATGGCAGTGCTGCTAGGCAATCCCCTATCACTATGATGTATTCTAGAGTGGAAAAGGAAATTGTGGACAGAGGAGAGTTTGTGTATACTTACGACTACATGCGATGACCAAACCCTAACAAACTGTGTATTTCTGGATGAAAATATATCTTTGTTGATTAGAGGCATTGACCTTGTATCTGTAGCATCCTCCCCAGCCTGGGTACAAACAAATTCTCACGCCACACACAGAGCTTGAAATTACACACCTTTATTCCCCAGCTTGTGACTGTAAACTGAACATTCTGCATCATGAATTCTATTACCCACACTCAAGCACTTACATAATTGTTCTACGGAGTCTGTCAGGAACCAAAAGAAGCTGTCATCTCTAATTCACAAGACACTACAGTATCCTATGATGGCTACATTCATGGAGGAATTTAGAGATTACCAACGGAGATGTTCTGACACTTTAAGTGATAATTGATAGGTTGGTGTTGGTCCTGTATTAAGGATGTGAAAACTGGTGAAGACATGGAGCCTGCAAGGGACACCAACAAGGAAGGGAAATGGTAGATGTTTGTTTACAAAAATAGACCTGTGTGAAAAAGCAGTGCCCATATACACAGTCTACAAGAATACCTGGGTAGCCCTCTGCACACTTGAATTGATCAAACATTGATTGTAGACTGTGCTTTCTGTCAGAGGCCTGTAACAGGGAAATGTAACAATCTATACCTTCCCCTGCAGCAAGGAAATAATGCTTCTGCTTTGTATGGAGCGGAACTTTGGGGCCACAAAGATTGTAGCTCGCTGGATAAAGTTAAAAACAACTTCATACATTCATTGACTGACCTTCCTGTTAGCACCCCGCTCATACCAATGTGCCCAGACCTGGGAGTGAGAGCACTTAGATCAAAAATAGGGCTTAAACCTGTATTGTATTGCCGCAGAAATTGGTGACACCGGAGCTATTAGCCTACACGCAGGACCTAGAGGATGTTCTCAGGTTAACTGCTGCCCTAAAAATACCATGGGTCAGGTACATCCAACAATCCTTTACCCAACTACTCTGTGTGAATCCATGGACCACTACAGCAGACCTTAGCGGGGTCAATAAGGCTGCCATTAAAAGCTCGTACTGGCACTATAAGGCATTTACTTGGATTGGGCAAGCGGGAACAGGTTCCCTAGCTTCTGCATTTCTTGAATTTTTAAGTAGATTTTAAACTGGAACCCTTCTTTGATGAGGTTGAGCCCCTAGCAACTAAGTAATTATATTTGAAATTTCGTTCTTGGACCCTTTCTCTGTGTTATTTTACTTCTAAATGTTGGCGAGTTTCTAGGGATCTGGAAGGAACTTGCCCTCTTTGTGGTGGAGCCAATGAAAACATTGAACATGTTCTGCTCTTTTGCCCAGCTTACAGTGGATATCAGGGAAAATGGATACTTCCGCCTTGCCGGCTTCTAGACATACGAGATTATAGAACAGTAATTAGGATTTTGAGAACTGATTCTAGACAATCTGTGGTGTTTGTGGTATCACGGTTTCTGCTATGTATGTGGAGATTAAGGTCCAAACATCTGCAGTCCAACGATCCTGGTTCCATTGTAGTTTAACTTACCCACATTCTGTATGTAAATTGTTGCTCCTGCTGGGATGATCTTTATATCCATTTATCCTAGTTTTGTATCAATTGATTGAATTGATCATGTGTTCTTGTGTATTTTGATGGCCTTGTGCTGAATAAAGGAAATATCAGATTTATTGCAGCTGCAGTAAGGTTGTGTAAATTAGAGGGCAAGTAACTGTAGTTAGATATATATACTAGCTCCATATAAGACTCACGTTGCCCCTTTCTGTATTTTCCTATGATCTATTATACATGGGTTACTACCGAGTTGACTGTAATAGTAGAACATACTGCACTGCATTATGCACACAATATAAGTTATGTTACGAAATGAGACTGTATATGCTGCTAGTGTTAGTGTTAGCTGCTCTTGTAAATTCTGTATCACTATTACTGAGATATCTTTGCTACAATCATAGGATAATTACAGCTGCAGCTGCTTTTTTGACATTTGCACACAGTTTAATGGCAAGTTGTTTTTATACAATACTGTTATTTATGATTACTTATGGAGATTTTAACATATGGAAATTCTTAACTGTGATTTTATTGCAATTGTTATAATAAATTGTGTATTTTCTTTTAAGGTTTTTAACCGAATAAAGAACTTTGAGCATCTGCCAAGCAGGTACTTATTGATGGTGAGGGCTTTAACTGCAATTCCCAATTGGTCGAGAGCATTATGGGATTTGACTGATATTAGAGCTAATGTCTAATTGGGGCTGGATCCCCACGCCAATTCCAACATGGCGCCTTCAACGCTTGCAGCTAGAAGACCCAGTATTTAGGAATTAATTGGCAAACGCCATCACTACATATTTTGTGGACAATGAGGGCACAGCAACAACTAGATCTGTAGAGCGAGAAGCCCTCAAGGTGACCATTTGGGGGGGTCTCTATGGGGACGCTGGTGGGTGCCATGCGGGAGGTGGCTGGGGACATCACAGAGATGAAGGGGGCACTACAGACGTTGGAGGTGGGAGCCCAGGTGGGTGTAAAAGTGGAGAAACTCCAAGAAGCTAGAATAAAATAAGAAAGGCTCTTAGAATGAACGCAAGTGATTGATTTGAATGCATACAAACTGCGCACACATGCAGAAGCAGATAGGTCCAGTACATTGCTAGCCTGACTTATTAGGCCACAACCCTCGCCTACGCTATTCTGACGGTCCATGACAGTGACCACACATTGGTTACCACCCAGGTGGAAATTAATAGGGCATTTCACGACTATTATGCAGATTTCTATGCTGCTCCCTCCCTCGACAGGTTGGAAGCAACCACAATATTCCTAAAGTCCATAAAGCTACCTACTGTCACCGATGCAAATATTGAAGACTTGACAGCCCGCTGTCCTGCGCTGAGATCAGCGGCGCAATAAAGGGACTCGCTTGCAACAAAACTCTGGGCTCAGATGAGCTTCCTGTCGAGTTCTATTCCACCTTTGTATCACTTTTAGTTCCTAAACTATTACAGCTGTATATCCCTCACTCGCAGAAGGAGCCCTACCCCTCACAACCAGGAAGGTGTTAGTGACTTCCTTATCAAAACCCGATAAGCCCCCAACAGACCTTGCCTCCTGCAGGCCCCTCTTGATTCTTAACACAGAATATAAAATTTGCAGTAAAATCCTGGCATCGAGACTACTCCCCCTACTCCCTAAATTGATCCACACAGATCAATGTGGTTTCATACCAAACATTTGCCATTTTTATGCCCTGTTACATACAGCTCAGGCCTATTATCCCCGAGCGGGCTGCCTTTCTTTAGATATTCATCAAGCATTTGACTCTCTGAGTTGGCCTCACATGCTGGCTGCGTTAGCCCAATTTGGGATTCCTCCAGAATTTTGCAGATGGGTGGAATTACTCTACTCCAGACCTATGGCATGAGCAAAAACTGGAGCCAGCATTTCCCCTGCATATCATATTTTTCGTGGTACGCTTCAAGGCTGTTCCCTCTCGCCCTTACTGTACGTGCTAGCCTTAGAGCCCCTAGCATCCCATTTACGCCGCGCTATGGCAACATATGGCATCCCGGTTGACTCAGTAATCCCACTCTGTGTTGGTCTGTGCCGACGATATGTTATTGTACTTTGAAGACATACATATTGACATGCAACCTATAGCCTCTTTGTTCATGCAGTTTGGGGAAATATCTGGCCTACATCTCAATGCCTCTAAATCGTTGGCGTACTCCTTTTATGACACATACACTTCACCCACTCTCCAGCTTGGTCCGCTGCAGTTCAGGGTAGAACTAATCACTTTTAAATATCTGGGCACCCATATTTATAGAACCACTTCTGATACCATAGATGGAAATGTAGTTCCAACACTAAATTCCCTAAAATCTCAAGTTGCGCTCTGGAACACCTTGCCACTAACGGCAGTTGCTCAACTAGCTGTATCTAAAATGGTCATGCCTCCCGGGCTCTTATACCAATGTGTAAACCTCCCTGTAGCCTTTCCAGTATGGATCTACAAAGCACTCAACACATTGCTAACGTCATTGCTCTGGGGACCGGGTCGACATAGATTGGCCCTCGCCAAAATGCAATTGCCTAGCACCGAAGGTGGCATGGGGGCACCAGATTTAAGGCGTACTGTATGCAATGGTTGGCGTACTGGCTTGCCGACCATAACTTATTCGAAATAGGATACTCTCCTGAGCGGTAAAAATCTGGCTCATTACAGACATTACTATGCCCTGGTGCAGGGCGGGTAAGAGACCCCCCTTCCTTCTTCATATAGCACTCCATTACTGGAAGCTGGTGATGAATTATGCCAAAATGCCCACCTCATATGTTCTACTGTGTGGCCTACCAACCTTGCGGGGAGTGCTATCGACCACAAGGTTGTGGAGTTAGTTGGAGGCCGGAGTTAAAACAGTGGGTGATTTATTCCTAGACAGTAATTTAATGCCCCATGATGGGTTTATGCAAACTAATGCTGTCCCAAGTACACTGTTCTTAACTCACGCTGCAATCATGCATTACACATGCCGACACTGGTTGGTGGATCAGAGGGAACCCCCTAAATTCCAACTATTGCAAGAACTACACATAATGGGCCAGGGGAGCCATCTGGTTAGATGGTCATACCGGGGATTACATCTACGTATAGGCATTTTACTACAGTCTCTTCGCCAGAAGTGGGAAACTGTGATAGCCAGGGTATTCACTGACAGAAAATGGGCACAGATCCTAGAACATCCCAGACGTGTCTCCGGCAATGTCCAACTTAAGTCTATACAGTTGCTAATACTACACAGGGCCTACCTAACACCACAGGCGATACAAAGAATGTACCCGACCACCTCTTCAGATTGTCCTAGGTGTTGCCGCCCAGATGCTGACTTCATCCACATGATATGGGCTTGTCCCTCTCTGAATGGCTTTTGGATGGAATCCAAGACGCTAATCACGCAGCGCTGAAAATCTTGTGCGGTGCAGCTGAGAGAGAGGAGCTGCAGCGCAAAGAGTATAAGGGACTGAGGAAAAAGCCAATTTCAATGGAATGGGCCCAAATGTTAGAATATTTCAAAGCACATACCGCAACAGGTCCTGCAGATTGAGGAATATTGCCCTCCCCCCGGTGTTGTCCACCTATGCCTAATTGCCCAGGCACCTCTTTAAAGTTAAGCACTATGTATTGAACTGATTATGTACCCCCTCCCCTGACACGGATCCTCTCTCTTCCCCCCACCACTGGTGCCCTCTCCCTCTACCCCTACTGCTCCAGCTTGATCCCCCATAAGGATGTATAATAAGACACTGACACCCAGGAGTTGTTTTAATGTTTATTTATATTTTGTGGGAGGAGGGGGTTGTGGAGGAGAAGTTAGAGTTATGAAATGTACTCACCTGAAAAGTTTATCCGGACTATTGTATGTAAACCGCTCATTACACAAACTAATGTGAAAAATATACTGCAATGATTAACAGCCACATGCATCATTTTCGGCATTTGCGAATCCTTAATTGCGATTTTTAAGGAATCGCAATTAAGGAATCGCAAATGCCTATGCATTAAAAAATCGCATAATTATTTGCGATTCGGTATTTTTCCTTAATTGCGATTCACAGTTTGCGATTCGCAATTAAGGAAAACCTTTCCATTGATTCCTATGGGCCAAAAGGCCCATAGGAATCAATGGGAAGGCATTTACAAATTGCGATTTTCTTTTTGCGAATCGCAATTTGTTAATGCATGTCAAAGGTGAAGGGGGTTCCAATGGACCCCCCCCTTCACCCCTGAAATGTATTTGTAAGTACAAGTTTCACACACACATGTCCCAAGGACATGTGTGTGTGTAACATGAAAGTTTAAAAAATGCATTTTAGTGCATTTTTGAGGTTTTTCGCAAATTAACACGCGGTCCAACCTCGTGTTAATTTGCTCCCTCTAATTAAAAAATCGCAATTCCTTAAACATTCATGCATTGCATTTAAGGAATCGCAAAAATGTGATTCCTTAAATGCAATCGCATTTTAAGAAGTCGCAATAAATAGCGATTTCTATTGAAATAGATGATGCATCCCAAAAAGCGATTTAGGAATCGCAAACGGCCGATTTTTCCGAATCGCACCGTTTCCGATTCCTAAATTCTTTGATGCATGTAGCCCCAAGTCTGTTAAACATGTACTTGTACCGATTCTTGAAATTATTAACCTTTTAATTAACAGTCAGAAGATGTAACCACTGATAGATGTAATGTCTTTATGCATAAATTGAAAAGTAGATAAAATGTGTGTTAAAAAATGGGACTTGACTGATACAAAGAAACGTTGAGGTCACATTTAGATTAAGAACAGCTCAGGCTCATCCTAATTGTTGGCTGCAATTTAGCCGGATTACGTTCCAGAACATCAGCGGTATCGTGAAGCCCCCTGCTTTAGGATCTACAGCAGGGGGTAGGGTTCTTTATGGGCCTCTTCTGACTGCAATATAAAGGAATACAGCATCAACTGAAGAGCAAGCAGGAGCAAGGAAAAATGAAGGATGGGTAAATAGAAAAGGTAAAGAAAGAAGGGTGAAACGAATGATGGATGAGTGGGTGGGTGGGTGGAAAAATGAGTGGGTTCATGAATGAGTTGGCAGATAGATGAGTGGGTAAAGGATGAGTGAATATATAGGTGGATGGACTGTGGAAAGTATGGCAGAGTAAAGGAATGGATGTGTGGGTAAAAGATGAGTGAATGGATGGTAGAGTGGATGGATGTCAGAGTGCATGAGTAGATAGCAGATAGGATGGATGGATGGATGGATGGATGGATGGATGGATGGATGGATGGATGGATGGATGGATGGATGGATGGACTGGAGGCAGATTGGATGGGTATAAGGGGAAAGCTTGAATGATTGATAAAATAATAAATGGATGACAGAATGTAAATGTGAAATAGTGGATATCAGTGGGTGGACGGTAGGGTGAAAAGATGACTGGATAGATGCTAGGAAGGAAGAGACAAGGGAGGTTTTACTAGTGAAGGTTGTGCTCACTTTGCTCATTTGCTTTGCTTGCTTGGTGCCATGAGAGCTTTAGTTCAAATTGAGTTATTTAAATTTTCTGGCTCCTCACTTGCAGGACACTATAGTTTCAAGGTGACTTGCTAAAGCTATACATCCATTGTTCTCTCTAAGGCAACATGAATGATTTATGCATGCTGTATGTTTATGCAGCGGCCCCTGTGAGTAATTGTGTCCTTTCTTAGCAGCAAACGTGTGTCCACAGAGAGGATGCCTGCCCCAACATCCCAGATCACCACATCCGCCATCGTAGCTGCCCCAGGGCCGGCTTTAGGGCAGTGCAACTGGTGCCGCCGCACTGGGCGCTGACCTATGGAAGGGGCGCTGACCTCAGGGGGGGCGCTCTGTTTAGCAATAAATTAAGGGGCAATTATGCCCGGTGGTAGTAAGAGAATGCGACAAGGTGGTCATGGTGTGTGAGGGTGCCAAAAATTATTGCCCACCGGGTGCCACCAGTGCCAAAGCCGGCCCTGAGCTGCCCCATGGCCTTGTCTGCTAGCCATGTCAAATTGCCTTTGGCTTCAGCGTGAACCACTCCTTTACCTACAGCCTTACCCTGGATTCACACAGGACCTGGTTAGTAAAATTGGTTCAACATTCAAAAAATAATATTTGTATCTGCCTAGCTCTGCATGTCTATACGTAAACTGGGCAGCATTGTTAGTGACAGTCCTTTAATGCAGCTGCCATGATTTGTGCTAAAATGGATTGAACTATGTGAGGACCCCCTGAAGTAAGGTTCTGAATGTCAGATAACAGGTGCTTTTCACTGGTAAGTCAGTTCTTGTAACTAGGAGCCATCGGTATGTGTTCTAATAGTTGTAGGATATTATCAACCTTTCTACCTTCCTGAGGTTTCGGACGTAGGTATATTGAATCCGTTGTGTCTGGCCCCTGTAAATAGAATAAATAGAAACCATTGCTGTGGTTGTTTATAAAAAACGTATGTACAAGTAACCATCTTTTGCTGAAACAGTTCACTTAGAAATATATGTGTCTTAAATTGTCCTATAGTTTAAATGTACTTGCAGGTAACAACAAGTCCATGATAGTAATACAGTGTGGGATTCTAAATTCCAAAGAAATATATATATTAAAAAAAAAGAAATTCCATGTAAAATGAGTCTAGCAGAGCAAATGCTTGCACAGCTGTAATGGAGATTTTGAGCCCGTCAGCAAAAGTTGGATTCCGCTTTTAAAATATATCCCCTTCCAACAGATGTGAAGGAAGGAAGAAATCCAGATCTGGTTTTACAAAGGACTTGCGTTGACCTTGCGTGGCGCTAGTAGTTGCAAGTCAACGCAAGTCCTTATCTGGGATTTACTAAGCCACGCAAAGCCACTTTGCATGGCTTTCTGTGGTTTAGGAAATACAAAGTAATGCAACACATCACATAGCGCTGCCTTGTGTTAGTTTGCAATAGGGAGCGTTTCATGGGTGGTGCATGGACGTTCCCATGCACCACCCATGGATTTTGACGCAATTCCAGATTTACTAAGGTCAGTAAACTTTGGATTGAGCCAAAATGGTTGTGCCTCAGAGTCCCAGGCATAACGAGGTAGAATATTTTCTCCTTGTTACTTCCTTTTTTCTATGTGTGATGCATTCAGCATAATGCTTTCCTGCACAAAAACATTAATGCTCACAATGCATGCACCCTTGCAGCAAGGAGCAAAGGGGCCTGCATTAGCCAGTGAAAAACTTTGCTTGCTGCCCTGCATTTGTGGAATTTTACTAAATATTGGCCCAGTGTTTTAATTAAGTTGGCCCCCAAGAGGCTTATCAGTAGTAGAGTACATCATCGTACAGTTTTTTTAATTCTTCATCAAACGTGGACATTTTCACAAAGTCGTAGATGTAAGAGAGTAGATACATTTGTGCTCTTTTGGATTCACATCTTGTTATATATCCACAAAAGCCAAATACTTGCAGATATGTAAGTCTGTTCTTTACCATTAAGTAAATTTAGAGTTAGTGCAAAACTGATTTCTAATTTTGTATGTTTTGCCCTACAGGAAAACATTTTAAATACCCCTTTTCTCACACAGATATAAAGCTTGAAGTGGCCCTTTATTCGCCGTGTAGAATAGGATATCCAACAGAGGACACAGAGGGTTTAGTCCATGCCAGATTTTAAGGAGATCCATAAAAAATAAATACACATACAGTGAATTTAAATTGAAATATTTTACATAGTCATTAGTTATCAATAACATTTAGCATAGATTAGTCATTCTGAACCTATGGTGGACATCATTGCAGGTTAGGGAATTATCTGGAAAGGTCATTTGATTTCCACAGAGTTCCTATTTTTTCGCAGAATCCCAAACCTTAGCCTTGAGCTATCTCACTTCTTTCCTCCCCATTTCGTAAACTTAACCAAGCAAAGACGTCTGCCACATTGACAAGATTTTACGCTGTAATAGTTGGTTCTTTGCAACCAAATTAAAACGATTTGATTCAGAATGTTCCATTCACAAGCAGCAATCTACTTTTTAAAAAAATCTTTGCGAACCAGGCCTGGAGACAACAGCACTTTACATTTAGGTCTCCAATATTTAAACCCATCAATGTGTTCCTCCTAATAAATAATCATCCTTACGCATGTGATCTCTTTATGGTACATTCTCTTGATGCTCAGACAGTGCTTGGACAAAATATCAGATAAAAAAATATAAGGAGGCAGAAATATAGGAAAATAAATATCGTGATACACAAATATTGTTGCCAAGAATATCGTTTTTAGGTGAGTAATATCGCTTCGAATAAAATAGCTGTTTTAAATATCGTTTTAATATTATAGTGGTAACAAACATTGTTTTTTTAGTAATTTAAATGTGTTTTAGTTTGTATATTTGTTTTATGTGTTAATATTGTTTATATAAAGGGCATTTATGTTTTAGAAACAAAAATGTAATTATAAGTGATTTCGGATTTCTAATTTAATTAGTAATTTATAGTGGATTAAGTGGATTTTTGAGTTTGTGGGGCGAATGTAAATTAAGTAATATGTAAATAACAATTAATTATTGACTGATTATTTAATTCATTTTTAATAATGTATAATATGGAATACTGATTTATTGTACTAATATTTTAGGTGCAGGATGCTAGGTTTGTAGGGATATAGGATGGAAAGTTAATTAATTTATAATTATCCAATAAGTATTTAATCATTGATAAATATTTTTTTAAATGTTTATAGTAATTATGTAAATTCGTTATTTTGTATTACACACACATGTATATATTTATATATATTAAGAGTTTCACATTTTTTATACATTCATGATGAGACATTTATATTGAATGTGTTTGAAGTGAAGTACTTTCCCTGCTCCTGTGTAGACTACAATAGGAATAGTAAAATTAACCTCTTTGCCGTTTGACAATTTGCCTACTGTTGCTCTCTTTGGAGTGGGAATAGTACATTTCACCTTTCAAAATTCCAAGCTTTCCCTACTGTTGCACAGCCTGGACTGTGAATTGTAAATTTCACCCGTTTGAAATCCAACACTTCCCCTACTTTTGTGCTGTTTAGTTTGGTAATAGTAAATTTCACCCCTCTGAAATCCAACACTTTCCCTACTGGTGCATAGGCTGGAGTGAGAATAGTAAGTTTTAATACTCCAAAGTCCAACACTTTCCCTTCTGTTGCATAAACTAGAATGTGAATAGTATATTTAATAGTCTTGGACTCCATTGGTTTTAATATTTTGGTTAAATAGAGTTTATAGCATTAATTGTTTTATTTTTTTGTATTTAACATTATTTGTTTTTCTTTTAAAATGTATTTGAATATTTTTTGTAAATGTGTTATTTTTGCTTTTTCAATTGCTAAAATTCTATTTCTTGTGTGCATTAATTAATATATTTTATCTTATGAATGTGTTTCTATATTTTACGGTTTTATTGTGTAATATATATATATATATATATATATATATATATATATATATATATATATATTTATATATATATATGATCCCATTTCTTATTAAGTATAAAGAAACCAATGCACTCCAAAGCTGTTCAGTCCGGTGAATTTATATATCCACCACCAAGCTTACATGATAAAGTAAGCATGAGCCACTCCGATCCAAAGTTTTATAGATAACGTTTATTCTGGGCACAAATTAAGAGTTTCAAGCTAAATAGGTCTTGGTCACAAGTTATACATACACGTATATATACATACATACATATTTATAACATACTCAATAAACCATATAAAAAGTAACAAGATAACATTTTATTTAAAAAAATATTGTTTATGGTTTTAAATTGTGTATGTTAGAAATATGTATATAAATATACATATGGTTGTATATAGATAGAGAGAGAGAGAGACAGAGAGAGAGAGATTAATAGATATAGATTGATTCATTGAAATATAAATGCATATTTGTGTGTGTGTGTGTGTATAACAATATATTTATACAAATAGTATTAAATGTTATTGGAATATATTTAATCTACATTATATTGAAATTATATATTACAATAGTAAACATTTACTAAATTAAACTTTATTTATATTACAAAATTTGATCTGATATTTTTATACTTACCATTATAAGTATAGGATCACGATATTATGGTAAATTATATTTGTATCCGATATTTATGAAACGATATTCCTTGCAAAAGTACTGTCAGTGATCTGCTCAGACATGCTAGAAGGAAAACACTTGATTCCTTTGCTTTGGCACAACATTGACCAACACACTTCATTTCACACAATAAGAGCACATGTATTCTTACACCAATCTACATATCATCCCTCCTAAAGATGATATATTTAAACCTACCACACCCACATAGAAGAAGGAAGGCATCAAAGTCACATATGACCTGATTACAAATTGAGTTAGTAACTTTCGCAGGTGTGATACCGCTCCATTCAGTTACAAATGGCCCAGTTTTCCTAAACCAGGAGTACCCTGAGTGCAGGAACTCTTGATCTGATTTTAGCAGCTAATACAATCCATCTGGTAAAATCACTTAAGGCTTGGGCTGAAAGTGAAGTCCCACCTCGGTCTCCAGCTCCTGCCTAACACCCTCCTATATAATGGAGGTAGATATAATGCCCCGCATGCTTGGCCACATCCTCTCTTGCCCACTCTCAACCACCCCCGCCCCCATGCCACACTTACCCTCACCCCCATTTACCACTTGCTCAGTGGTCAGAACAGTTGGCAAATGTGACTGCTTTTCTGCATTGAAAAAGAAATATTGCATGGAACTGTAAAAAACTAGAGTTACATGGTCATTCCATTCCATGCAGATTACCTTGCAATTGCAATACAAGGATTTACGTGTGGAGATGCTGGCCAGAATCATAAATTCCGGCCACCCGATAGCTCCGCAGTTGAATCATACTAACTCATAATTAGGTTATAGTTGCAAAAAATACCCTAACAAAATTACCACCCACCTGAATCTGCATTATGAACAACTATATACCCCTAGTAGAAAGAACGCAAACATCAATGTTCTTTAGCACATGTATCCATTCCAAAATGCTCCACTTAGATTCATAAAAAGACCTTACCGCTCACTCTCCAATATAATCTATCACTAAATATTCCATTAGTCCATTCTAAAATCATGTTTGTGTGGTAAGTAAACACGGTGTGCATCTTTATTGCAGCACCCACACACTTATTGGACAAATGACAACATTAATCGAACAATAGTACCTAGAACACAGTTGTAAAGGAGTGCTGGTGAAGAGGCGTGTGCATACCCACTACATGCGAGAAGAATGGCATGCATCTTCACGAGCACAAATATAATAGTATAACACTACCATTTCATATTCTAGTTTTATGAAGTTGGGCCTTTTACCGAAAATCGACACAAAAGTTTGCTGAACATTGAACATTGTATCACAATGTATCCAATCTTACCTCATCCAGCCAGGAAGCTTGTTTGATGCGGTACTTCACGGAAATGTTCTAAAACCCGTCACTTTAACAATGAACAAAGATATTCCATCACAACGTAATTGCGTCAGTGTGTTTTCCAGCTAAGCATCACACATGAGCTTGATACACCGACGCCTTGATCTGTTCGTGGAGGAACCCCTGAGATCAAATGAACCGCTCACCAAGGGGGAGAAAAATGAAAGGCACTGACCCTATGGGTCCATTTATAACAGTTAGTTTGTAAATAATGAGATCTGCCACAGGTGCAGTTCATCAAAAATAGATTAATGTCACTCGGGCGACACCTGTGTGTGGAAAGTGCCTGGTTTCTATTATTGCAGATGTCCATGGCTGACAAGCTCAGGAACAGAAAGGTCTCTCACACAGCTCGCATACAAGAGAGAAGCTTTGTCCATATTTGTTTTTGTTCTGTAGCTGATTTAGTTACTATTAATCAAGATTAGCATTGACCACAAATCAGCATTATCTGACCTGCTTTGAGTTGGACCCAAAGGAAAAGAAAAGCCTTCCCTCCATGTCACACTGCTTTTTGTACACAAGTAGGGAAACTTTGGATGCCCAATGCAAACTAACTGTGTTGTTTCAAACATCATTTTTAGGGCATCACCAATCTACCAGGGTATTCCAAACCATTTTCCTAAGGCGTACTGTTACTGTTACAAAGCCATTTTATAGCATTGTTGGTCTTTTCTAAAAGTGGCACCACAAACGGAATTTACTATTATATTATAGCTAAGGCTCTTTGGTTTCAGTTTTTACAGATTTCTACAGATGAATAAAGACAGAAAAACATGAATTTTACTGCCTGTATTTAGTTTGAAATGTGAATAAAAACGCAAATTAGGTTGCTTTTTGAGTGATTCTATATGCCAACAATCACAGCTGGTAGTCCAACAGCTGTGCGGATTGGCAGATATGGGGTTAACAAAAGAAAGACATTTTGGTAATGAGGCTTAAGAAGCAGCATAGAAGCACAAGGTTGACTCTAAAATGTGCAAGTTTTCATAGACGCTTGTCTTGTCATCCATGGGAGTACTTAGCATTGAAACCTGCCGGTAATTCAAGCAAGAGCATAAGGTTAAATAAATGTGGATGTAAACTAGTTTTAGGTTCATTTTTCACAAACCTCGAAAGAAATGTGGATAAATACCGAAAAAATGTGGCAAAAATACATAAATGCCAATACAGATGGAAATGTGGAAAAAAATAGCATACAATTGGGAGCCCTAATTAGAACACTAATTTCATCAATGTAATGAAGATGATAGTCTAAGTTATCTCTGTCAGTAGTCACACCGACTAAAAGGTCTGGGAGAAGTATATTGCATGTTATGGTCCATTATCAAGGTCAGACAATAAATTAGTATTCGTTTTTAAAACAGCTTCAATTGCCTGTACTTGGGATGTGATGCCTGTTCCATCACACTCCTCAGGGATGAACAGTTGGTCGCCATGTGGTGACGGAGACTCATGCACACATATGAAAAGCACCACTCAAGGCTGTGAACAGAGTGGGCGGCTGGTTCACTGCAAGTGAAGAGGTTTCAAGGAAGAAAATTCAGCAGGAATATTGATCTGGGATTTCCAGACACCTGGTACCTGTTCCCATTTTACTCCTGTCATCTCCCTAAGATCACAGTTCTCTTCTATTTCTAGTCTTGGATGGCATATGTCTAGCTATGTAAGCCATGCGTAAGAAGATATTGATGAGCTATACTTCAGGACAACTCTGCATACAGCAATAGCTGTATTTTTATACTGCCTGCGCCTCGTTTTTTGCTAACTCACCTGAATTCAAGCATTTGTAAACATGTGGTATCAGGAGACTTATATAAAGGTGTCTAGAATGTTGCAAGGTGATGAAGGCATTGCACTAAGTTGCATTTCTTAGCACAATGTGTTTGATCACCGTGGTATTACACATAGGGGCCAGGCATCTGTAAACTAATTTTAGTCCCACTGGTAAAATGGCAGTCCAGTCCGAAAATGTAGGCTGCGTCACTTCTGAATAAGAAAACAACCCCACCAGACTGGTTTTGGCCTTCCTCGATTTAATCAACGAGGAGCACCTTGAGTCAGTCTAGCAAAGTGAACTCAATCAGGACCCACATGTGAGCATGTCTGTGTCTCAGTGTATGTATACAGCCTGACACCTAGATGGCTGCCAGGTCTCTAAGGTGCACAACTAGAAAGAGAATGAACTCTTACTCCATTTTAAACATTGTCATTTATAATTTGACTTGTATTTTATCTGTTTTTCATTGACATATTTTTCATAACCAAGTTTCAATTCATCAAAATGTCAATCAAATGAATAAATGTACATCCAAACATGAAATTAAATGATCATAACAAATTCATGACATGAAATACAATGACCCAATGCATTTCGGGACCTTACGGCCCCTTCGTCGGGGGTCTAAATGAAGAAAAGTAGAAGAAAAAGACAAAAACAAGAAAAAAGAGAAAAAGGAAACTTGTTACTCTCGGTGCTTACAAGTTTTTCAGCTACTACTGCTAGCTAGTGTTATTTAGTGCATTTTAGTTTATCTCTCATTAAATGAGATTCGACTATTTAGAGAATTATAAGGAGTTTGAAAACAATTTGTTGACTAGCGTACTTTAACGCTTTCAGCGAGAATCCATTAAATTTAATTGTTAAACATAAAGAATCATATTTATGAAATTGTTGCTTTAAATCACATATACGTTTTATTCAAACGTTTGAGTTGCCTAAGCATACCTGTTGAAGTCATAAGGTCTTTAATATTGTATCTGGTGACAAGAAGGAATGAAAAAATGATAATTATGCCAAGCACTTATGGTATGCCGCTTGTTGTGGTTAAAGACATTTTCAAAATAAATGGTACCTGCGAGCCTATGCGTGTAGCGTCGGTCTCGCTTCAGCAACCCAAATAGTTTAAACTGTACTAAAAAACGAGAGAAAGGGACCACTATTACTCAAAATAATTTCGATTCTACAATATTCAGCGTATTAAATAAAAAGAGACCAATGTTTACCTTTAGAAGAAATGCGATGAAGCTTTCTTCACTCGTTAACCATGCTGATTCCAGCAACCTATTTAAAAGTTCAAACGTGTAGTTTTAGTATCCGAACCCTTTTAACTGATATCAACTCTGGCGTGCTCTATCAGCAAATTGAATCATTACCTGCGGTCCTATGCGGTGGCGCTTCGGTTCCGCGGTGGCTGTGTCAAACTCTTAACTGAAATAATTATGTTTGACATTCTATTAGTAACAATTTGTGGTGAATATCACACAAAATGTTTTCTCTATTCTTTTAGTATGCTACCATTTATATAAGCATCTTACCGAGTGTTTCGATCTCTGTCTATTTTGCTGGGTTCTACGTTGGTTTGCTTGCTACGTTGGTTAGCTGGGATCATCGACCGCGTATTTAGCCCATTTTCTATTTTTACTCTCAACTCGCTACCGATATGGTGATAGGACTACACTTCGACTACGCTAGTTGATTTCAAGGGTTCGGATACTAAAACTACACGTTTGAACTTTTAAATAGGTTGCTGGAATCAGCATAGGCTCGCAGGTACCATTTATTTTGAAAATGTCTTTAACCACAACAAGCGGCATACCATAAGTGCTTGGCATAATTATCATTTTTTCATTCCTTCTTGTCACCAGATACAATATTAAAGACCTTATGACTTCAACAGGTATGCTTAGGCAACTCAAACGTTTGAATAAAACGTATATGTGATTTAAAGCAACAATTTCATAAATATGATTCTTTATGTTTAACAATTAAATTTAATGGATTCTCGCTGAAAGCGTTAAAGTACGCTAGTCAACAAATTGTTTTCAAACTCCTTATAATTCTCTAAATAGTCGAATCTCATTTAATGAGAGATAAACTAAAATGCACTAAATAACACTAGCTAGCAGTAGTAGCTGAAAAACTTGTAAGCACCGAGAGTAACAAGTTTCCTTTTTCTCTTTTTTCTTGTTTTTGTCTTTTTCTTCTACTTTTCTTCATTTAGACCCCCGACGAAGGGGCCGTAAGGTCCCGAAATGCATTGGGTCATTGTATTTCATGTCATGAATTTGTTATGATCATTTAATTTCATGTTTGGATGTACATTTATTCATTTGATTGACATTTTGATGAATTGAAACTTGGTTATGAAAAATATGTCAATGAAAAACAGATAAAATACAAGTCAAATTATAAATGACAATGTTTAAAATGGAGTAAGAGTTCATTCTCTTTCTAGTTGTGCACCTTAGAGACCTGGCAGCCATCTAGGTGTCAGGCTGTATACATATGTTTGTTTAGGTGTAGCAGGCACCAATCGAAGGTAGCACACGTATCGAACAAACGATATTAAATTTGGATTACGGAGTGCAGCACCCACACACATTCATTGTGTCTCAGTGTGAGCATACTCCCATCACCTACTGCATCGCCTAAGAAAGACTGAGCAAAATGTTATTGAGAGGACCGAATGATGGATCTAAGCATAGCTCTCAGCGGCCTAACATTTCATTGTGTGTTCCTATTTGACTTGAATCACACACAGAGAAAATCCATATGCAAATAAGTCTTGGTTCCACCCCAAAAAGGAGTAGTAAAGTCCAAATAGCTCACCCATGTGGGCTTGTTGTGATGAAGAGTGGCTGACACATCACAAATCCCATCAAAGAGTCATCTTCATTTATTTTATAGCTTGCTCTTTGTATGCACAAGATGCCTTATTCTCGTGCTTTTGACTCCATGATAACACAGGTGAAGGTGTGGTTGACACCATACATTCAGATCTTGGTGCTATGTGAAGAAAGGTAGAAGAGATCCTTAATCAATTGAGATTTGTCTTTGGGTTTATGGTTGAGCCTGGATTGCCGTGGAGGCCATAGCATATGTTACTCCTTTCTTTTACCAATTATTCACCTTTTAAGTAGCCATTTTTAGAAAAAAAATTATGATGACCCATTTTTTCTATTTAGTTGTTAAAAAGTTACGTGAATTATGTATTTTTTTTAAAGAGCACTTTTAAATAAACATTGACAAGCCCAAAACGTGTGTTAAAGTGTACAAACACAGACATGCACAAATCATGAGGTGGTAGTAATGGTGGTGTTGTCAATAAGGGTGATGTGCCTGGGTATGGTGGTAATGGTGATAATGTTGGGATTATGGTTGTGGTAGGTGGTAGGGGCTGTGATGGGAACCATTGTTGTAATGGAGGTGGTAGTGGTAATGCTGGTGGTGGTAATAGTAGTAAGGAGGTAATGGCTTGCACTTGAGTCCTGACAAAAAACATTAAAAAAATTCAAATGCATTAAAAACATTCCAAATTGTTTATTTTTGATACAGACTGAATATATGATGGTCAAGTATATTTTTGTAGAGCTAAATTTGTTCCCCATGCATTGCAATACCAGCACTCCATAGTCAGTGGAATGACACACAAAACAGCAAATAGCAGGAGATGAGAGGGAATTCTTCTCTGGGTTACGCTCATGCCACTCTTTGGGCCTGAATACCCATGTTACTCCCAGTAAACTCATAATAGATGCTATTTGCAGCAGCTGATAAATAAAGTATTACGTGTTATTTTTATTTATCTGGTGAGATAAATTGCACTTGTACTCATAATCAGTTCCTATGTGTATTTTGAAGATTTTGTAAGAATACATTTTGCAGACAGTTGCGCTGTTAGACTACAAATAAACAAGCCAATAGGTCCAGGTCTATCACCAGCCTTTTGGCAATTCTTCTTTTGTTTTGTCATGGTTTTTGAAAAACGTATTGTTCTGGAAGCTACAGGGCCCTCATTCTAAACAGAAAGAAAGATGAACGAAAGAATTAAGAAAAAAGGAAGAAAGAAAGAAGAGAAGAGAGAAAAAGAAGGAAAGAAGGAAGAAAAGAAAAAAGGTGAGTATGGGCAAGAAAGAAAGACGGGAAGAAGGACAGATAGAAGAAAAGAGGAAAGAAGGGAAGAAGGGAAGAAATACAGAAAGAAGGATTGACAGACAAATAGGGTTGCAAAGACAGATCGCCCTCATGAGCTTATATTCAGAGTTCATGTGAGAGCTACTGGTATGGTGTGAAAAAGTAATTGTCAAATGGACAAAGGCCACTTCAAAAGGAATTTACATCAGCATTGGCAAGAGAGCAGTAACTGATAAAGCAGGAATGTTCTCTGTGCTTTCATCGGGTAGAAAGTGTCCTGCAATCACATCAGGCTCTACAAACAAATGCAACACTAAAGTAATAATGAAATAAAAACATAACTTGGCACTGAAGGTAACAAACTTGTCAAAGAGCTGAATGCAGTCACAAAAAGTGAGGTTAACCAGTGGCTGAAGCTGTCTGACCCATTGCCCCCTGCTGTGTCCTGTAGTGGGGGAAAGGAAAATGTGAATGACACAACAGACCAGTGGATAAAGAGAGCTGGCTGAAAACACTTTCATGTATATATATTTTTCATATAATTTTAGTAAAATCTAAAGCCAGACCTGTAATAATGGCGCTCCTTCAGCCAGCATGTATCATAGTCGTGGCTTGGGACACCTGTATAGTCTGTCAAAAGCTGTAAAGGAGTCACCTTGCTGTGTGAGATCAGCCAATAACAAGTCATACCCACATTAGTAGTGTTACAATTTGAGGTTGCATCAAAAACCTGGTCTACAAAGGAAAACGGTGTCACCACTGGGAACTTTTGAGAAACTCTGCTAAAGCACTGGGGTGTTTCTAAAAAAGCTTTTAGTTTTTATAGTCATTGTATTGGAGCTTATAACTCCAAACTGGAATTTTGAATTAAACTAATTTAATTAGTCTTTTGGTCAGTAACAAGACGTTGAAATGTGTCATTTATTTTCTGTGGTGTAATCGTGGTGAGGGCCTGGTTTATAGCACAGTTTATGTTCCCTTGAACCAACATTCATGCAGCAGAAAGAACTGTGCAATGCTCCTTAATGGAGAAGGTGAAAGATAAGACAGGCAGATGAGAGCCGAGAGCTAGACTGGAATAAGTCAGGGGTGGATAACAATGCATTTCATATTTTTTTAATTAACCATTTAAAAAGTGCTTCTGTATTTTAGGGTGTTTTGCATTTTGCCGGGTTTGAGATTAATATTCTTTTGTCTCTTACTTTTGAGGATTTTGAAGTATGGACTTCTGTATGCTGTGACAGTTCTATAAAATCTTTGCTTGCTTAGTCAATATCACTATACAACCAGGGAAGCTCCTATGAGGGAGTAAGCAATGGAGTTTGGACCTGGTTCAACTTTAACTAAACGTTTCTGGTCGATGGAGCATTTCCAGCAGCGTGACCTGTGAGCACTTTTCCTCATTACTTTTCTTTAGTTTTTGTTCACTACTTGGGTGTTCCCTGTAGTGAAACATGCTGCCTTTCTGATGCTTTACAATGTCTTGACCTCTGGGAAGAAAGACATGCAGTGTGAAATTCAGGGCAGAATCGGTTTCCAACTCACAACCAGTCGCCTCTATGGCTGGCAGTGATGGAGAGTTGTTTTCTTGCATGCCAGGCATAATTTTGCCATCTTTGGGAAATTGAGACTTTTGCAAACCTTTTAATCAAGATGAACTAAAATAGCACTCTACATGCTAGTAAAGACCTTGATTTCTATTAAGATGCCAAAGAGTGATTTCTTAGAATCAAGGTGTGAACTTTGCAAGTGGAGCCCCATCGCATCCTGCAGCTGAAAAACAGAATTCCCTTTCAATGACTAGTTGTGTTAATAGTGCCAAGCTGTCATCAGGTATATTTTGTGCTTTACTCAGGGCTGGACTGGGAACCCACAGCAGCCCTGGCAAGTTTTGTCAAACCAGACCCCATATGGTGAATACATATCTAGTGAGCATAATGAGTCATCCTGACCACTAGAAAGGTGTTTTGGGGGCTCTCCCACTAAGAAAATGTGCGAAGAAATTGCCAAAATGATGCATTCCACAACGGATTTTTGAGTGTGTATATATATTCAACAGTATTAGGTTTTAAAACATAGGAAATGATGAAGTTATAGTGCACCAGAACTTCATTTGTTTTATAGTACCTCTCATACCATTGTAGGGTGTTGGAGCACTTTACATCACACTTATACAGAGACAATGAATTATATGAGTGTAAATCAGTGTAAAACAAATGTTACATAACACAAAGGAGACTACAAGGGGTAGGATTCACATGTCATCCATACTGGTAGGCATTTTTTAAGAGTGCTTGGACGTTGAGAAACACAAAGTCAAGATTCAGAACTTAAGACAGTGGTTAGGGTTGTCTTTACTAATAAGAAAGTCTTCCTACCCAAACACAACCTTTTTTAGCAGCTTTAGGATAATGAAAGACTGGTAATAAACATAACTTTCTAACCAGTGCCATGTGGTTTGTAGACAGCTCTTTGATGGCAGTTCATAACTCGTTGTGCTAGATTAGGATTGTAATTTATTAACTGCACAGTAATAAAGTGATCTCTGTGACAAAAGCAGTAACCCATTGAGCTATGCAAATAAACACTGCTCTGTGATATGCATGGTACATGTTCTTGGCCGCAGGCATATTAACCCTCTACGCCACCTTAGATGAGTCATAACTGCCACTAGACAAAACTACATCTCTCTCAAGTTGGTGCATCAATCACCAAAGTTTTCTTGACATTTTTATTGTTGGCTGAAAATTGGTAGATAATCAAGGAACTCTGGGGGGGGGTGAGGGGGAGGGGGAGATGTTAAAACTGCTGCACTGCTACAAAATCAGCCCATAGTAACAAAACTACCTCCCCCCCCCCTCCACCCCCACCCGCTTCACCCAGTCTCTCAGGCTCGATGCCGCCAGTCCGGCCTTGGGTTTTGTTTATTCCCAAGAACATCACAGAGCGTAGAACCATCATCCACATACCTACATTAATTGGCAACTCCAAAGCCCAATTCACGCTAAAGCAGAACTAAACTCACACCTCCTGGTTCCTGAAAGATCGAACGGCAGGAGCCAGGAAAGTTACCCACCAGCACCTTCCATATAATGTAAACTGGTGTATCTCTGTAAATATGTATATATCAGCTGCACATCGTGTGCCTTATAAACGTATTTGCATTTGTACCACACCCCATAATTCAATACACCATCACATTGTTTCAATGTTTACCGCCTAATTTGTAACCTGGTCCAGTATATCACTTTCATAACCATATGCAGCACTTTTATGAGAGTAGCTACATGGGAACTCTCAATACCTATAATGAACACCCACAAATATGTTAGAACTTCTTGCATTGATCGAGTAGAATGTTAATCTAGCTTTAAAAAGCAGTGGAGAGCTGCACAAGGGTGTCAAGTCTCAGATAGAAAAAGTATAGCACAAGTTATGGAAGGGGTAAGTTTTAGGATGGTGTTTAGTACAGTGAGGAAATGTGTGAGGTTACTAGATCCTCATTGTGAACATCATCGGTGCATTAAAGTATTATTAAAAAAACTGTAGTATGGAGTCCAGATTTGTAGGAGCTCTGGTGGAGGTGCTTCTGAATCAGTTCATTTTTCAGACTTTTTCAGAATTACAGGAGATTACCATGATTGTTATAGCGATTTTTAGATGCATAGACTAAAAACGGTTGCCTCGATGTTTTTACTTTCGTGTAGGGTTTTAGCTCCAATTTAGGGAAGTCTGTACTTTTGGAGTTGTGTTGTAGACCATCAGAGAAAGATAATTCAAGTAGGTTGGCGTTTTCCCATAACAGTATTATATGTGATGCAACACGATCTGAAGATGTTACATAGATGCCAGTGGCGGCTCCTCCATAGGGGCATCGCCCCACTGCTTTCTCGCAGTGCGAGAAGGCCGAAACAAAATGGTAAAACTACCATTTTATGTTTCTGCTTCTCGCACTGCGAGAAAGCAGAACTGCCTGGAGTGCCTGGTTGGGGGTGGGCGGTCCTGCTTGAGGGCAGAGGGAGTGGCTTGCCCACTGTTGTGGGTAGTGACTGTTTGGTAGGCCCCAGGGCCAACCAACCCAGTCATGCGCACTCTCCCTTTTTCTCTATATAGGCTGCATGATGCAGCCTACATAGAGAAAATGGCCTGGGTGGGACGCTCTCCACTGTGCCTAACAAATCATTACGCTGCCATTGCAGCATTGTGATTGGCTTAGGGTAGGGGAGGGAGGCTCCCTGCTGGCTGCTTCCTGTTCCTCCAGGATTCAGAACACGAGGCCCTGCTGCACTATTACACCAGCTAGGAGCGGTACCAGTGGTAAGGTACGTAACGTTTTATTTTTATTCCCCACCTGTGGACCGCGTCCATCCCTACCGCGAGCATGCTGGCCGCGGCTGATATTGTCGCTAATATCACCGCATGCCATCCCTGTTGTTAGCGGGTATCACTTTACCGGAGCCATTATGGGCCCAACCTCAAACACTAAAGCTCATTCTCCTTGTGTGCTTTGATATCTCCTGGTCTCATTTGATAGCCTGCCTGTAGCCGAGCCAAGTTGGCTATGTCACCCCTTGCTGATTGGAGGCGCTGACATTTTTGCTGACTGGAGTCATGCTATGTTTGCCAGCTTGCTGGAATAGACACAGACAGCGATTTGGGTCATGCTGAAAATATTCTTGGCCGGTGAAACAAGTCTGTTTGTATTTTTGGTTTACCAGGACTAATGAACTAAAAAGCTCTGGGTTGACCCTACTTTGTTTGTGATAGCCTGCCACAGGCGGGGGCACCCCTCCCCCACAGGAGGAACGCAACTCGATAAACACTCTTTGTTGGCAAGGAAGGCGTGTGGATTTGTGGAAGGAAGTGGAAAAGACCGGTCCTGCGGACAGAGGACTCTTTGGGAAGTGCAGGTACCAGCAGTAGCTGTCCTGGGCCCTCACAGCTGTCAGCGCACAGTCATGTAGCAGGTGCAGGTCCTCTCTCCTGTATTGAAACTTTAATGAATAAAGGCAAAAACAAGCCAAAGCGGCGGCTGTGCCGGGATTACACAAGCGTGGACACACTCGGCTGAGTGAGGTAAGATAACAGGTGGATGTAGCGAACTAAAGCAAAACGGCTGGAGCACCGACTACCGCTGATTTTATGTTGAAAGAAGCGCACTTTCACAGCCGGGCAGATTAGCAGAGGGACTAGTTTTTTGGAGGACTTCTCTGACCGCCGCTCACCACCTGCGAAGACTGGGCAGCCGTCATGCATAGATGCTCTTTTGTGTTTTGGGGAAGGGGAAAGCATTGGGACTTTGACACCTCACACATCTTAAAATAGCTCTTCCTGGTTAGCAAATCCTCCTGTTATATGCAACTAAACACCTATTTGTTACAGCATGTAAACTAATTGTAATTCTTGTTTATACCTGCATAACTGCACTGCCCCTGTTGCAGCAGACAAAGGGAAGGCAGGTGGCACACGCATTCCAAGGGCAGGTATGAGAGGGGAAGTAAGAGGCAGAGAAAGGGGGTATACTAACCAAGAGGAGAGGCAGGAGTCAGGAGCGAGATAGAAGAGGGGAGGAGGCTGAGTGTCTGACTATTTGTCTGCATTATAATTCCTATTATAAGATCCGTTTGGGTGTCTCTGCTTTACAGTTTCAAGACTGAGATGTGTCTGCTTGTTAGTTGTGTATTTGTCTGTCTACTTGCAAATCCCCAGTAGAGAGGTGTGTGTACACCTGTGAGTTAGCATGGGTCTCTGTGGAGCTTGGTGAAGGTACTAGAGCAAAGCTGTGTGAAGTGAGGGGAGGGGAGGTGCAGTAACCAAACTATGTTTATTAGGCCCAGCACTAATTGCTTTATTAACCTTCCTGCTTCCTCAAATGTGCTTGAAAATGCACCATTTGTCCACTCTTTTTTCAAAATTTTCTTGGAAGGAGAACCCCCCCAAACGTCCTGTAGGTTCTTAGGGCTCACTCGCTACACTCGATCGCCGCAGTGCAGTACAACAATAATGTCCCCAGCAGCCACTGATAGATGCATATCTATCAAGGGTTGGAATTATCTGATAACATTTTCTTTGTGTGTGTTTTTGAGGTGCACAGCCACATAAAGACCACAATTTAAGGGCACTTTTTAAGGATGTCATAGGCATATTGGGAATACACCATTCAGACGTGACAGGCCCCAGACTTGCAAGGTTTGTTCGATAGTATGAAAGTCTACTATTGGGTAGGAGGGTTAGACTTTCTGTAAAATGGGAAGCTGGAGCCAGCTGGTCTATGTGTTTTTAGTGATATAAAAATGAATGTGCAGTTGGCTTTCAGTGGAGACCCGAAGACAGTTGCCACGAAGTGTAAAGTGTGGGATGAATGTTCTGAGGTTCATGGCTTACAAATAACTGAGTCTGTAAGCATTTTAGAGCTGTGTTTTTAGAAAAGTCTGAGTGATCATAATATTGAGCACAAGTCAGAAATTGAGGCATTGATTGTCATCAACTGAACAAATTAAACATTAGTTTCCTAGCAATGACTAGAAACACTGCAAGGCTGTATCCTTTAAGTGTGTGAGGGGATGTTGAGGCGAGCTTGGTGGCTGAGGTCATTGAAAGTCTCCGACAGATCTAGAACCACTAGAATGCATGTGACAAAATAATTCACAATTTGCAGATTGCCCACTCCTGGGATGATGGCTGTTTATATTCTGTGCAAAAACAACAGTTGATGGACATAATGCAGAACAATGTCATACATTCACACCGGTACAGAGATCTGGGCATAAATCTATCGTTTTTTTGCACTCCACACCACCCCAGTTCAGACATGGCCATATGCAAATCAGCCTTGACCCTGTACCTCATGGGAACAGTCCAGCCCGAACTGTCAAGCCATGTCTTCCCTGGACCGGAATCAAGCATCCTAGGACCGTTTTCTGGCTATCAGCCATCATCTGCCAGGATAGCTTGACTCCAGTGGTGTGGAGAGCACGGGACACACGTCTGAGAATACCCGTCCCTCTCGGGGTGATGAATACAAAAACAACAGTTGATGGACCGAATGCAGAACAATGTCATACATTCACCCCAGTACAGAGATCTGGGCCTCAATCCATCTTTTTTTGCACTCCACACCACCCCAGTTCAGACATGGCCATATGCAAATCAGCCTTGACCCTGTGCCTCATGGGAACAGTTCAGCCCGAACTGCCAATCCATGTCTTCCCTGGACCGGAATCAAGCATCCTAGGACCGGTTTCTGGCTATCAGCCGTCATCAGCCAGGATAGCTTGACTCTAGTGGTGTGGAGAGCACGGGACTCACGTCTGAGCATACCCGTCCCACTCATTTTGCAGAACAATGTCATACATTATCCCCAGTACAGAGATCTGGGCCTAAATCCATCGTTTTTTTGCACTCCACACCACCCCAGTTCAGACATGGCCATATGCAAATCAGCCTTGATCCTGTGCCTCATGGGAACAGTCCAGCCCGAACTGCCAAGCCATGTCTTCCCTGGACCGGAATTAAGCATCCTAGGACCGGTTTCTGGCTATCAGCCATCATCAGCCAGTATAGCTTGACTCCAGTGGTGTGGAGAGCACGGGACTCACGTCTGAGCATACCCGTCTTTTATTCTGTAGCATGGGCTAAATCCTGATGACAGCAGAAGTTTGTGGATCTGGATGCCCCAACTTTAGATAGTGTTGGATTCCAACAGAAAGGTCTATGCCTCCTTAAAGCCTATGCCCGTACTTATGTTAGAGTAAGTTACAACGGGTAACCCAGTATCCCTCAGAACCTGGGCAATGTTAAACTATGTAAACAATGGTTCTGTCAGGTTCAGACAGATTGCTTCCAAGATTAAGTTAACAATTTACTCAGTACTTCATTACTTATCAATTGAATCAATCAAAACAGTGAACAAAACAACATTACAAATCCAAACCTTGTCAGGTAAATCAAAATATTTTTATGAATTATTTGCATTCATAGATACTCTGTTTTCATTGTAAAACTGACTTAATCACTTGTGTTGAGGATAGCCAGGGGCCTTGAACGGAGCTGGCGTGTCGATACCTGCAGGAGGTTGCTAGGCAACCTGATCGCTCGTCGGAACGTCCTAGCGCTTGAGTAATGAAGTACTGAGTAAATTGTTTACTTAATCTTGGAAGTAATCTGTCTGAACCCGACAGAACTATTGTTTATATCGTACTTATGTTAGAACCACAATCACTTGTAATCAGACCCAAAGAAACAGGTGAAAATGGAATGGAAAGGGAGAAACACTAGAGCATGAGATTTACTGAGATCAGCACATGTGGATCATTGACAGAATATCGAAAACAGAACTATCATGTGGACAAAATACCATGTCCAAAATATTGAGGAACAGAATATCAAGAAGGTAAGCGCAAATAGGTACGTATAGATTTACTATTCTTAACTCCACATCAATGTACCTTGAAGATATATATATATATATAGTTAAAGTACATATATGTGGAGTTATATATAGTAAAACTTTGCTCCCCTACAGAAACTTGTCCTCAAAGTTCTTGTATATGTATATATACATATATATATATATATATATTCACTGAAAAAACCATAGGTTATAGACCATATATAGTTAGGAATTAGCATTTACAAAACCTTGAAAATTCACTGAAAAAACCATAGGTTATAGACCATATATCGTTAGGAATTAGCATTTAAAAAACCTTATCTTACTCACACAAAACCATTGAAATTCCATATATAGTTAGTTGCACTAACTATATATCGCGCACCCGCAATCCACTGCTGATGATGTCACATATTACATCATTCATGACATGGTCAGTGACATCACTGATGACATCACTGATGACATCTCAAATGACATCACTGATGACATCACTGATGATATCATCCATTGACTGTGTGTTTCTGTAAAGTTTAAATATGTTTTACATATTGAAGAATGAGTAGATGTATAAGTGTCTGGATGAAGGATTTAGGTGCGTGACTGACTGTATGAGTGAGTGATTAAATGTGTCTCACTGAGTGCATGGGTTAGTGACTAAACTGTCTTAATTTGTGCATCATTATGTCTGTTGTTCTGTAAACTGCTGCATGTGTTGATCAGTAGCTATATGAGTAACTATATGGGTTATTGATTGATTGTCCAAGTATTTGTATGGGAGACTGAGTGTGTGTGTGGCTGGCTGGGAGATGTGTGACTCTGTGCAGATCAATGTGTACTTGTATCAATGATTGTATAAGAGAGTAAGTATGTGTTAGTATATGTTTGAAAATGTAAGGTACTCTATGTTTAAATGGAAAATGGAAAAAATAGAAAATGGAAGTGTGATTGATTCTTTACAGGACTGACTAGGTGTGTGAGTAACTCCATGGATGAGTGGCAGAGTGTGAGTGTCTGTATAGGTGTATGAGTGCATATGATAGTGTTGTAAAGATGAGTGATTGTATGTATGAATGATTGTATGGGTGAATGAGTGAATGTGTGTATAGACGTAGGAATCAGTGAGTGCGTATGTAGTAACTAGTATTGGTGTGTCAATGGTTTCAAAAATTATACTCTGTATTTAACACTGGGTGTAACAGAGGTTATATTAAAGTGTGAGGAGATGCATTGTATTGTCACATGAATGATATCATCAGTGATGTGGTCATTGATGTCAAATGAGATGTCATCAGTGATGTCATCAGTGATGTCATTTGAGATGTCATCAGTGATGTCATCAGTGATGTCACTGACCATGTCATGAATGATGTAATATGTGACATCATCAGCAGTGGATTGCGGGTGCGCGATATATAGTTAGTGCAACTAACTATATATGGAATTTCAATGGTTTTGTGTGAGTAAAATAAGGTTTTTTAAATGCTAATTCCTAACGATATATGGTCTATAACCTATGGTTTTTTCAGTGAATTTTCAAGGTTTTGTAAATGCTAATTCCTAACTATATATGGTCTATAACCTATGGTTTTTTCAGTGAATTTCAATGGTTTTTTAATAGCAAATATCATAAGCTGTCGAATGTCAAGTACGTGGTAAGTAAAAACATTTTCGTGTTTATGCACACTGATCTGCTTTGAATGCTGCCCCCCCCCCCTCATTTCTATTAGGAGTACTCTCTCTTTGCAGATAGTGAAGGGTAGTTAACGCAGGCCTTTGCCCCCGTTGTAATCCGTCGTGCCTGCTTCTCTCTCCATTTGATTGATTGTTCTCTTTGGTTCATTCTCTATTTACAAACAAGCACAGAGTCGCAATACTCTGTTTAGTCTTTGCAGATAGCGAAAAATCGTGTAAAAAAACAAAAGGAATCGAGCAAAATCAGTAGGCCACTAATGGGATCTCTTTTTGACCTCGCTAAAATAGAAACATTAAGAACAACCCCTCATGACAAATACGAAACTAGTGAGATGAACTGAACTCCACACCATGATGGCTGCAATACAGCTCGGCTCCGCCACCCACCCCGCCCAAAATAACGATAAAGAGCGGCTGCCATGATTGCTCGCGGAATGGCCACGACGGAGCTACGAAATGGTGGTGCTCTCATGCTAACGCCAGCTTCAGTCTGAAACATCCAGAAACACTGTAGACTACCAATTCGATCAGTTCCGGTAGCGCCCCAATGTAACCCGGTAGAGAAGAACTAGCCCTCCCCTCTTTGACTGATGGTTCTTGTTGCCTGTCCCTTCTGTTGTCATTTAACAGAACTATTTAGCCTGCTGAAAGGTGTTGTGTTCGGACCGCTGGTTGGTGGAGACATTTTGACTATATTCTGGACCTGCGTTGTCGCGTAATGCGTCATATGACGCGCCACGTTAGCGCATCCGGAAGTCATCCGGGGCGCGACGCGCAGCGCGTAACGTAAGCATAACAGGTCATGTGACTTGTTAATAAAACTTTTCATTGGTTCATTTTACTTTTCTTATTTTAATGATGAAAGGCTTGGTCATATGACCTAAAAATTACGCTTTTTATTACTTACGAACATTATTTTTTCTTAAATATATGTTATAATGTTCCAGGCTAATGTACTTTCCCGGAAAATTTACAACTGTCCTGCAAGTAAAATATATTCTTTTTTCGAGAAAAAGGGCGTTTCTTCGTCCCATGACGGAGCCGTTGAGCAAAAGAGGGTCGACCTGCTGTCTTAGTCGCCGATACGCCTGAATATGAGATTCTTATCGATCACTTTATGTTGCAGGAGTAGAAAACACAACAGCCCTTGACCATTTATCTTTACTGCGTTCCTGCATATTATACCTTTTACCCTTCATGTAATTGGTCTGCTTTATTTCACTTGCCTTTTAATGATTCTAAAACAGTGACTATTATTAAAAACTTTACCAATGTATATACTACTACCATGTTTTCTTTTAAAAACCTTTATTGTGAAAATTTCATTATACAAATACGAGCCTATAACCACGTGGGCCGGCCACGGAGCAAACTGTAATCGTATATGATGAGTAGGCATTTACACTGTGGAGGAACGTAACGGGCGGGCCATTAGGTTGCAAGAACTAAGGTGTCTAACAGTTGCGGAATCGGTGGACGTACATTTTATAATTAAAATACGACAGGGCCAGTTACAATAAAATTATCTAGATATACATTTGCGGGCAAGTACCATGCGTGACGTTAATTCGAACTTTCAATAGTACAGTAATCAATAACACATCAGAACTTAATATCAATAGGGATGTCGAAATACTCAATCAATTCTCGTCCCCGCCCGCCATGTGCTTCAAAACTGCATACGTATCTCGTGATTTCAAGGTTCTGCAACCAGTACACAACAAGGAGTTACGAGTCCCATTTATTCCGGCGCCATTTTGGGCGAGGACGGGCAGGTCCAGGATATAGTCAAAATGTCTGTACCAACCATCGACTATGATGATGTTCATATGCTGTATTTATAGAGTAACACTCATCTGTCCACATGAAATTAATTTGCCACAATCTAAACATGTCATTTTAATCTTTCCAAAGTTCTTCTAAATATTTGGGACCGTTTCCCTTGCCTCTGATGCTGTCAGTGCCACTTCTTTGATGAATGTACTGGCAGGTCGGGGGTTCTCCTCCAAATCTCTCTTTTATACAGCACTATAATTAATTGGTGCCACCTCTCCATATGACGATGCATGGTATAGTTACCATAACTATATTTTTTTTCGGTTCCTCTGGAGAGTACATCGTGGCAGATGAAGCGTATAACGTACCGGGCATTTACCTTTTTTTGCATGTAGAGGAAAGGAAAAAAAAATCGAGCGTCCGAGTTCTAAGGTGTCCCAGGGCCATTTTAGTGGACCAGGCCCAAATCCAAAGAACAGGCCGCCATTTTGAGAGTCCTGTTGCAGCCGCCTGTCGCTGTAGCATCAAGAGCGGCCAAAACTCAGCTGAATGGCAACTGAAACGGTAAAGGGGCGCCCCACTACAGCAGACGAGCCTCCACCTAGGAAGGCCCGTTCACGCCGCCTCCCCCCCCCTTCGGGCACCCCACGCCGTTATTCGGAGCAGTATTGTAGGATGGCCACACCAGTGCAGCAACTTGCTAGACACCACCTCGGTGGTAACCGAATCTCAGCGCCTTGTGGTGTCTTCTATTCAGAAAACATTGTTGTGCTGCCTTCGACCTATTCGCCGCAAGTGCGCACGCAACTCAGCTGCATAGCTTGCTAGACACCACCTCGGTGCTAACCGAATCTCAGCGCCTTGTGGTGTCTTCTATTCCAAAAATATTGTTGCGCTGCCTTTGGCCCCATTCGCACATCGGTCCGCTACTGCCGCCATCTCACAGGCCAACGGGGCGCCCCACGCCGACTTTCAGCATTGTAGGATAGCCACACCAGTGCACCTTACTAGACACCACCTCGGTGCCATCCGGATCTTGGAATCTCAGCGCCTTGTGGTGTCTTCTATTCAGAAAATATTGTTGCGCTGCCTTTGGCCCCATTCGCACATCGGTCCGCTACTGACGCCATCTCACAGGCTAATGGGGCGCCCCACGCCGAGTTTCAGCATTGTAGGATGGCCACACCAGTACAGCAACTTGCTAGACATCACCTCGGTGCCATCCGGATCTTGGCATCTCAGCGCCTTGTGGTGTCTTCTAGTCAGAAAATATTGTTGCGCAGCCTTTGGCCCCATTCGCACATCGGTCCGCTACTGACACCATCTCACAGGCCAACAGGGCGCCCCACGCCGACTTTCAGCATTGTAGGATAGCCACACCAGTGCACCTTACTAGACACCACCTCGGTGCCATCCGGATCTTGGAATCTCAGCGCCTTGTGGTGTCTTCTATTCAGAAAATATTGTTGCGCTGCCTTTGGCCCCATTCGCACATCGGTCCGCTACTGACGCCATCTCACAGGCTAATGGGGCGCCCCACGCCGAGTTTCAGCATTGTAGGATGGCCACACCAGTACAGCAACTTGCTAGACATCACCTCGGTGCCATCCGGATCTTCGCATCTCAGCGCCTTGTGGTGTCTTCTAGTCAGAAAATATTGTTGCGCTGCCTTTGGCCCCATTCGCACATCGGTCCGCTACTGACACCATCTCACAGGCCAACAGGGCGCCCCACGCCGACTTTTACCATTGTAGGATGGCCACACCAGTGCCACAACTTGCTAGACACCACCTTGGTGCCATCCGGATCTTGGCATCTCAGCGCCTTGTGGTGTCTTCTATTCCGAAAATATTGTTGCGCTGCCTTTGGCCCCATTCGCACATCGGTCCGCTACTGACGCCATCTCACAGGCCAACGGGGCGCCCCACGCCGACTTTCAACATTGTAGGATGGCCACACCAGTGCGGCAACTTACTAGACACCACCTCGGTGCCATCCGGATCTTGGCGCGTTGTGCTGCCTTCGGCCTATTCGCACATCGGTCCGCTACTGACGCGAACTCACAGGCCAACGGGGCGCCCCACGCCGACTTTCAGCATTGTAGGATGGCCACACCAGTGCTGCAACTTGCTGGACACCACCTCGGTGCCATCCGGATCTTGGCGCGTTGTGTTGCCTTCGGCCTATTCGCACATCGGTCCGCTACTGACGCCGCCTCACGTGCCAACGGATTTTCTACGCTTTTTATACCCTATGCCGCATAACAGGTCATGTGACTTGTTTATAAAACTTTTCATTGGTTCATTTTACTTTTGGTTTCCTAATGATGGATGGCTTGATCATATGACCTAAAAATAACACTTTTCATTGGATGAAAACTTTTTTTTTTCCCAAACGATGAAAGCCCCACCTTGTTTCTGGATGTTTCACACTGAAGCTGGCGTCACCATGAAAGCACCACCATCTCGTGGCTCCGTCGTGGTCATTCCGCGAGCAATCATGGCAGCCGCTCCCCACCAAAAGCCTGCAGGAGTCGGGGGCCCCCAAAACTTTTGTTGAATCCTCAAGGCGGAGGGGACGCTTTCGAGAATGGGGTCCAAGACCTAGCAGACAAGCGTCCGATTTGCAAGGTGTCCCAGGGCCATTTCAGTGGACCAGGCCCAAAAAGAAAAGAGCCTGCCGCCATTTTGAGAGTCCTGTGGCAGCCGCCTATCGCTGCACCGCAAGAGTGGGCGCAACTCAGCTGAATTGCGGCTTTTGACACAGTGGACCAAAAGCGGACGGAATGGCAACTGAAACGGTAAAGGGGCGCCCCACTACAACAGACGAGACTCCACCTGGAGAGGCCCGTTCACGCCGCCTCCCCCCCCCCCCCCGGGGCGCCCCACGCCGTTCTTCGGAGCAGCATTGTAGGATACCAAAACCAGTGCGGCAACTTACTGGACATCACCTTGGTGCCATCGTTCTGCTGCCTTGGAACTATTCGCACAACAGTTTGCTACTGATGACCCACCCCCCGCGACGCCCCACGCCGGATGCCGAAATCAGTGCGGCACCCAGGCAACATCACCTGGGTGCCGTCCAGAAATCTGGACGTTGTGCTGCGTTGGGACTATTCGCACAGCCGACCGCTACTTCGTTGTTTTTCCCTAAAAATGTTTATATGTTTTTACTGTTTTTGTTTTGTTGTATATATTTATAAGTTATTAAAGTTTTATAATCTTACTACTGTGTTGGAGTGCTATATATTTTTAATGTGACACATAATTGTAAAAACTTTGATGTACAAAGAGTCATCCCTGGAATCTTCCGCTTAAGGCTCGGTCCCCTCCCCAATCACAATACAGGATGGTTTTCAGATAGTAGGAACGCGTGTGCTGTGACGGATCTCATCGAGTGTGGGCCTTGATCTACTATAACTCCTTTGAAGAGGGGTGATTCTTTACAGCTGGGGCCATAAACTACATCTGCAGGGCTAGCTGATAGCCTAGGACCGGCCTGGACAATTGGACACAGAGGAAAAGGAGTGTCAGAGGGTGCGGTAGTGAATAGGGCGAAAGGGAGGTGTCGGGCGGGCACAGGGTGTGATTCTCAGGGAAGAGCAGCGCAGATGGGGGGAGGTTTATTACCCATGCATAAGACAGAGAACGAGGGTGACCAGTGCCTGGGGGAGATGCTTGCGAGGGTGGGGAGCCATGCTAAGGATCGACAGCGTGCAGAGAGTGGGTCTGGTCAAGTCATCTAAAATGGCTGCCGTGCACAACAAAAGTGTGGCATTTGAAAAAAGGCAAGATGGCACAGACAATGTTTTTCAACACTTCCTGATTTCCTTCGAATCGAACGTTAACAGACGTTGGGGCATATTACCAAAGTTAAGCGATATTTATCCCTAACGATGCTTAGCAACGAATTTTTTACCGCTAAGCATCGTCAGAAATTATCGCAGATAAACCTTGCTATTATCAAGGTTTATCGCAAATGCCATAAAAAACGACCGCAATGCATTAATATCGCTGAAAACTCACCGATATTCATGCATTACCGAGCTAATGCTCTTAGCCATGTTATCCACCTCCCATTGGATAACATGGCTAAGAACTGCTCAGGGCAGGTGGTAGCTTTTGGAGATATTCGCGCTTAGCGCGAATATCTCCAAAAGTTGGTAATAGGAGATAGCGATGTTAGCGACTGTTTCCAGTCGCTAACATCTTGGCATGCCCACTTTGCATGTCATTAGTGATAAATATCACTGACATGCAAAGTGGGGCCCAAGATGGTCACTATCTCCTACTAGCGGTCGCTAACTGGTGTTAGCAACAGCTAGGTAATACAGAGATAATTTTATCTCCGCGAAGCGGAGCGCTGTTACAGATATATATCTTTTTTTGAACGTTAATTTCTCAAAATCCACTGAAGCACATGTAGCTACCAGTCCCTACAATTTTGCCAAGTTTCGTGCAAATCCATTCAGCCGTTCGATTATTATTATTATTATTATTTTTTTTTTTTTTTGCCCCGCGGGGCCCTTTCAAAACCTCCACATCAAACCTACTATGCCCCCTTATGGTCATTTGCCTCTTCGCTTTGGCCTCCTCTTGTCTCTCGATCCTACCGAGAGACAAGATGGCGGCCGCTACGGACTGTTTGGAATGTTTACAGACGCCGGAGAACCAATCAGCTTCGCAAAGCTCCGTTACGCGAAAAGTACGCGAAGCGGAGCGCTGTTACAGATATATATCTTTTTTTGAACGTTAATTTCTCAAAATCCACTGGAGCACATATATTGAGACCTAGCAAAGGCACATCGGGCTACCAGTCCCTACAATTTTGCCAAGTTTCGTGCAAATCCATTCAGCCGTTCGATTATTATTATTTTTTTTTTTTTGCCCCGCGGGGCCCTTTTAAAACCTCCACATCAAACCTAGAGGGTCAGGGAGGATCTACTATGCCCCCTTATGGTCATTTGCCCCTTCGCTTTGGCCTCCTCTTGTCTCTCGATCCTACCGAGAGACAAGATGGCGGCCGCTACGGACTGTTTGGAATGTTTACAGACGCCGGAGAACCAATCAGCTTCGCTTCACAAAGCTCCGTAACGCGTAAAGTCCGCGAACCGGAGCGCTGCCTGGTCCGCTGTTACAGATATATATCTTTTTTTGAACGTTAATTTCTCAAAATCCACTGGAGCACATATATTGAGACCTAGCAAAGGCACATCGGGCTACCAGTCCCTACAATTTTGCCAAGTTTCGTGCAAATCCATTGAGCCGTTCGGGCTAAAAGTGAGGCCAACCGCCCTATGGAAAACTCAATGTTAAAAACACGTTTTGGGACCCCCCTTTTTTCTCGGCCCCCCCTTGACGAACCCCCCCCAAATTTTCAGGGGCTGCTCAGAAACAAAATGTTCCATTTTCCTGAAAATTTCAGCCAATTCCGTCCACAAACGCCAAAGTTATTAGACATAGAATTTTCAAAAATCCCATAGAGAAAAAATCCTAACTATATATACCTACTGGCGACCGCCAGTAGGTAATATATATATATATATATATATATCACCTACTGGCAGTAGGTAGATATAGTTAGGATATATTATCCATAGGAAATCCGCAACATTCTATTTGGAATAACTTTGGCGCCGATTGACGAATCTACGCAAAATTTTCAAAACTTTTGGCCAGCTTTGGTCCGCTCCTATCCTGAAAGTTTCACGCAGGGGCTGAGAAAAAAGGGGGTTCCCAAAACATGTTTTCCCCATGCAACTTCCCATAGGACATTTAGCCGCAGCTACAGCCTGAACTACTGAACTGAAATTTGGCAAAGAGGTAGTCCTTAGTTCAGACTTGTGCCTGTTGCTTAAATGGTGTAAATCCGTTCAGTAGTTCCTGAGAAAATGACAGTTAAAGTCATTTATATATCTATGGGCGCGAGGGATCCGCGTACCCTAAGCGAAGCCTACGCGCACCCTGCCGTGCACGAGCTGTATTTTAATTGGCTGTCAACACTCCAAACAAGGAAGTGTTGGCAGCCATCTTGTGCCTCGGTAGAACCGAGGCACAAGAAACCTAAAAAAAACATCGCAAAATGCAAAAAGGGGGCAGGGTAGAAACATCCTGACCGCCTAGACCTGCTCAGGGGGTCCCACAAGGACCCCCAAGGCCCAACATTTTTTTTATTTTTTTTTAAAAGAAAAAGAAACGCAGTCTCCTGCGCTAAATATGGTCATTTGCCCCCGGGGGGCCAAATCCCCGAGGCATTATAAAAAAAATAGTGTGGGGGGGTCCCAATCCCCCCCACATTGCACCGGGGACCGCCACCCCCCGGGGCTTGTTTAAAATGGGTGGGGGCACTCTCAGCCCCCCCTGTCCTGGGGACTGCCACCCCGGGGCTTTAAAACATTAACTGAGGGCTCTCAGGCTCCCCAGCCCTGGGGACCGCCACACCCGGGCCTCTAACTTAATATAATAGCCCTGTGAGCCCCCGCAGCCCCGGGGCTGGTTTGAAATGGGTGAAGGGGCTCTCAGGCCCCCCAGCCACAGGGACCACCACCCTCCGGGGCTTTAAAACATTAACTGAGGGGGGACTCTGAGTCCCCCTCCAGCCGCGCAGCCACCCTCCTGGAGCCTTGTCTAGGCCCTGGGGACCGCCACCCTCCAGGGCCGGCTCTTGCAGTGTCCCAGGGTGCCCACCCCGGGACACTGTAGTTTGCAATGACAGGGCGGGAACCTTGCGGCTCCCACCCTGTCATTGCAAACTGCTTTCCTATTTGAAAGAGAGAGCAGGAAACCTGCTCTTGCTTCCAAATAGGAAAGCAGATTGCTTTTCCACAGGGGGAGCAGCATGTTAGCTGCTCCCCATGTGGAAAAGCAATGCCGGCTCCTGCAGGACGCGGCTAGCCGGCTGGAACCGTGGGAGGATTGGGGACCCCTCCACGGCCCGCAATGAAGAGGGCCAGCCCCAGGGGATGGGGTCCCCGGGGCTAGTAGTGGCCACGTGGCCCCACTCCCAAAAAAAAAAGATTTAAAAAAGAAAGAAACGTCCCAGGAGTGGGGTCCCCGGGGCCACATCTGGCCACCGGAGAGGGGCAAGGCAGGCCCCCTCCAAAATAATACTTTTTTTTAAAAAGGGCCATGCCCTGGGGGATGGGGTCCCCGAGGCAAATTATGGCTTATTGGAGGTACCTGTTGGGCTAGTTGGCCGCCAGGGGACCTCAGGATTCAAGGGGACTTAATTCCCCAACTTAAAACGCGCCATGGGGTGCCTTTGTACAGTGGGGAAGGTAGGGGCGGGGCCTGAGGTGATATGTGTGCAAGCACGCCCTGTGGCGCGTTTCAAGTTGGGGAATTAATTCCGCTTCAATCCAGAGGTCCCCTAGGGGCCAACTAGCCCACCAGGTACCTCCAGTAAGTACCACGGAGCTGTGTTGCAGAGTGTTGTAAAAAGGGGTGTGGCCTCTGAATACCTCTCTGCAACGCAGCTCCCTGGTGCATACTGGAGGTACCTGTTGGGCTAGTTGGCCCCCAGGGGACCGCAGATTCAGATTCTCAGATTCAGAATATTTATTTCCGCATAGTTACTTAAAACCATTGCAAAATTGTTGCATAAAATACAGAAATAAATTAACAAATTCATCAGTGTGTGTATCTAGTTAAAACAAAATGTAAAACCCCTTGTTGGGAACATCTTTGCCAGTGTAAAGTCTGAGTTAGTTGTAGGCATTGTGTGGGACTTTATGTGTCTTACTACTATGAATTACGAATATGTGTTATTTCTAGTCCAGTCATGGGATTCTTTGCAGGTCATCATGATTGTTTTAGTCCAGTTATCTCCGATTATTGTGAGGGTTAACCCATTACTTCTAGCAGTATGTTCTTGTTATGGTCTGGTTAGGAACAGATGCTTTTTAGCATTGTGCAGCCCGGGCCTTGTTCCGTTTCCGCTGACTTGGGCATTTTTTGTTCACCCAGCGTAAGAAATTTGACCAATCTACAATTTAATTGTGTATTTCCTGGATTAAAGCATGCTAACACTGCTTGTCTCCTGGTTCTAATGCCTTTCTGTCTGAAGGGTTCTTTGAGAAGCTGATTCCGTGCTTGGCGCAGGTCATTGCATAGGCAGATTAAATGTAGTATGTTGCCTCGTTTGGTGTTGCACAGCCTGCACGACTCATGTGCTAGTTGCCTTTGCCATGGTGGAAGGTGCTGAGCGCATGGAAGGATTCCCACCCTGTGCCTCAAAAAGTTTGTTTTTATGGACTTCGAGTAGCCCTGGTTGAAGTACAATTGTGGAGCCAGCGTTTTATAGGAGTTAAGGGTCATCCAGGCGTGTGATCTGTTTGAGAAGGTTGCTTTGTCTTCCACCAAAGAGATTTGTTTTAAGGATTTCCAAACCAGTTTCTTAAAATTGGAATAGCCGATTTGTGCATTCCAAAGTTCTGTGAGTTGGGTAGATTCTAGGGGTAGTTGTAGGTAGCTTCTGGCTTGAGACTGCTCCCTGTGCTCTATGTCCTGCCACAACAGATAATTTAACATATTTGTAGTGACACTTCTAATCCTGTGCAAACAGATAATATACGCACCATGCCTAGCTAGATCTTGCCATAGGAGGCCAAACTCCAGCCTTATTTGAGCCGGTGATATGTAGGATGGAAGGCTGAACAAGATTCTATAGGCATGACCTGTGTGCTTTCCAACACTTTTGCATCTCTTCCCCACTTTGCCTCACTGCCATAGGTAATTGAGGGGAGTAATTTGGACCGGAGTACTTTCAAAAGCGGAGTCAGGGTGGGCCCCATTAGTTTGCCTTCAAGATTTTTCATTGTTAATGCATTCAGCAAACCTTTCCATCTAACTTCCTATTTCTGACATCTTAACGTCCCGTACTTGTCAAATGTCACTCCAAGGTACTTGTATTCTTGAACTGGGACAAGTTTTGTACCGCCAAGGAACCAGGGGGCATATTAACAAGAAAGGCGATAAAATTATCGCCGTTTTAGTGGCAGGAAACTGCTGCTAAAGCAGCGATAATGACCTTGATAATATGTCCTTGTGAATTCCCATAGCAGCCCAGGTTCTGGTGTTAACCTGGGCTGCTATGGGAATTCACAAGGGCATATTATCAAGCCATTATCGTCGCTTTAGCAGCAGTTTCCTGCCGCTAAAGCGGCGATAATTTTAACGCCTTTCTTGATAATATGCCCCCAGCTTTTTTGGAGGTTCTTTTTGTTATTCATTGACATTGTCCGTGTCATGCTCAAGTTTATTTTTAGGTTATTTTCTGAGGCGTAGTTCTGCATTGCCATCAGTAGACCAATGTGCATGTGACTGAGCAAAACTACGTCATCAGCATACATGAGATTTGACAGTGTTTGCCCTCCAATCCTTGGTGAGTGGGAATTGCAGGTGTTGAGCACCTTTGGAAGGTCAGCCATGAACATATTAAACAGGATCGGGGCAAGAACGCAGCCCTGTTTCAGACCCTTTGTTGTGGGAACCTTTGCAGAGATGTGGAAGCCACCACCTAATTACACCTGCACAGAGGGATCCGTGTGCAGAAGTTTTAGCATGTTTAAGGTGGGCTGAGGTATGCCCCATTGAGCCAGTTTTCCCCATAATCTGGCCCTATCAACGTTATCAAAGGCAACGCTGAAGTCAATATAACATAAATGTAAAGGTATTTTTGAGGCTTTGGCTGCATCGATTATTAGCGAGACTGTGAGGATGTTTGTGGATGTACTTGCCATTTTGCGGAAGCCAGTCTGATTCAGCGGTATTATAGAGTTCATCTCCGCCCAGTTTGTTAGCTCCTCTAATACAGTGTCCAAAAAGTATTTTGCTACATTGTCTATTAGAGCTATTAGGCGATAGTTGTTGGCCTCAGCTTTATCACCTTTTTTGTGGATTGGCACTATAGTTGAGCCTTTCCATGATTCCGGTATTCTATTTAACCGCCTAACTTCCAGAAATAAAAGATACAGGATATCTGCCCAGACCTCACGCTTAGCTTTAAACAGGGCTGGTGGAATTACGTTTGGACCCGGGGCCCCTTCCTTCCTCCCTTTGGCTATCAGCTTCTTGATTAAGAGGGGCTGAGAGCTGTTGTCTGAAGTCAGAGGACTGTTTTCTTTGAGCAGCAGCTCCTGATCCCTCGTCCCCGAATTACTTGCTCCATCTTGATCTCCAGATGTCTTTCTTTCAGCCATTAGCGTTCCAGCACTATCGGTCTGATTATAGAAGAGAGTGGTAAGGAAATTTACACAGTTTGCTTCCGAAATGTGATACCCAATACCCTTATGGTGTGGGTGAATATTCCCGTTCACCGTCTTCCAGAAGCGGGCACTATTATTGCTGTTTGTATTGTGTAAAAGTTTTGCCCAAAACACATTTTCAAGGTTGCTGTTGATGTTCTATTTCAGACTTTTTAATTTTGCCCTTTGCTTATTCAAGGACGCTCGTGAAGGGGCGTTCTCTGGGGATCTTCTCAGCCAGCGTAGTGTAGCGTTTATTGATTTTTTGGCGTGTTTCAGCTAATATCTCTGGTCCTTCGAGATTTTATTTTTCTCCCATGCTTTCTGGGAGTTGTTTTTTTTTCTGCATATTGATCTAAAAGCTTGTCCGTGAACTGTTCCCAGTGGTCAATGTTGTCTTCCGAGCTGAATATTGGCGAACTAAAGAGTTGGATTGCTGCTTTGGCCTGAGAGTTGGTATTATTTATTGTGCATTTTATCCTTCTTAAATTGGACATGGAGATGCGTCCCAGAATTGCATCTGTGTTGATAGGTCTTGCTATGGTCGCTGTTATTTGAAATTCTTGTGGGCGATGGTCGCTATCGCCCTTATTCCCAATTCTGTACCAAAGTATGTATGGGAAGAGAGCAAGGCTTGCAAAGGTATAGTCCAGTATGGAGCTTGTTATAAGAGAATAGTAAGAGTCAACTGGTGGAGTGTCGTCCAAGAATCTTCCATTTAAGGCTCGCAGATTTAGATGTTCTAGTTCTGCGAGTAGGCAACTATTGCAGTGCTTCTTCTTCCTATTCGGTGGGTGACTTTGTGTAGTGATATTATGAATTCCATTTTGTATAGCAACTTCTTCTCCTTGTGACAAACCTATAAGATACTGATTTAGGCCCCCTGTCAAAATGAAGTTCGGATTTTCCATCACTGTTGCGAAATTTGCTACTTGATTTACAAGTTCGGTAGAGTCTTTCACTTTCCGTATGGGGTGAACATATGAGTTAATCAGGCACACTTCCAATTCTTCGTCCTCTGTGAGGATTGATATTGTGACTGCCAATATAGCGCTTGACGATGAATCCATAAGAGTTGGTGAGGGTATGCTTGTTGAGGAGACATAGGGTGCCAACCCACCAGAGCAATGGCCGTATCTGCCCATCCTTTTTGCTGGACTCGCAAAGCAAATGAAACCCTCAATGTGCTGGGGAACCGAGAGCCAGGTTTCCTGTAGGAAGATTATGTCAAAATTTGTGACGTATTGCTGGAAGTCTGGGTCCTCAATTTTTTTGGCTAAGGCGTTTATGTTCCATGAGCAGAATCTAAGAAGGGGTTCCTTTCTTCTGCAGTGGCTTTGAACTTGTTCATCGCGTCAGTGCTCCTCTGAGCGTAAGATGATGGTTCGCGATATTGATTCCTTGGTTGTTATAGCTGCTGCCCATGGTGCCGTTTTTTGTTGGTCCCAGTCAGTGTTGGCGCTCTGTTGGCGGGATCTGCCCCGTGCTCCTCTGAGTACACAGTTTGAGTGTAGGTGGCCAGTTTTTGGTGCTGGGCTTCCTTCACTTAGTAATGGTGATGGATAGGCTGGTTGTTTGAAAGGAACAATTTCCATGCCCCAACTTTGAAATATGTCCAGTTCGGCTTAGATTGCCTCTGCAGTTTCGCTTTTAGTCCACGTTGTTTTTGCGGCCTCTAGGCACTGAGGGTTGGTAGAGTGTATGAATACTATAGAGAGTAGATCTGTTGACCTTATGCCAGTAAGATTAGGTATTGACCCAGTTAATTTTAGGATGTTCCCTCGGTTCAATATGTCCTGAGGTCCTTTGGAGGTAAAAAGAGGGTAAAATACCAGAACCTCTGCTGCCTAGTGTTTTCTTGGATTTGCTGGCAGCAGTAGATTTGCTGTGTGTGGCGGTTCTGATTGGAGTATGCTGGCAGTTATTTCTTTGGACTGTATTTGCAGTTTGATACTTGGTGATCCTGCCGTGGAGGTCCTAAGGATATGCTTATCTTTGCTTGGTGTGGGGGAGGATTGTTTTATAACGTGCCCTTTGTGCTGTGCCTCTCTGACCCAGGAGCCTTCAGCTGAATCTTCCATTGGGCTGTATAATAGGCCCTTTAGGTTCTTCAGGCAATGGCTCCAGGTTTGACCCTGCTTACTTAACTGTCGTCCCCCAAGATTCTCGACTAGGCCCGTTGTTTGAGGTTTGAGGTGTTGATGATTTTGTGATTTATGTTAGATACCTTTTGGGCTTTCGCAATGCACACTTCTTCCCTTGGTTCATATGAGGGCACTGAGTTAATGTGTAGAACCCTTACTTCTCCCGTCAAGTCTTGGCATTGTAATTGCTGTTTATAATGGCCAATATCCAGGATTGTTGTATGAGGAGTGATGGTAAAAACTTGTTTTCCGTCTTCTTTACGATCCTTGCTAACCCTATGTGTGATACTTTGACTATTATCTTATCCCATTTCTCCGTGTGCGCTAGTTGCACGTGCCTGGTGTATGGCTTCTTCTTGAATCCTAGAGTGATTGGAGGTATTTGTTGCCAGTTGTGTTTGTTTTGCAATGATTACATCCGCTGAGTTACACTCACGTTTGTTGGCTTGATCTGAGAATATGGGGAAATAAGCTGTTGCACTTAGAGGGAGCTTTTGGTTACGCTCTTCCGTTTCAGTTGGCGGCGCTGCTTTGCATTCAGTTTTGGGGATCCGCCATATCTGGGACTGCCTTTTCCCTCTGTACCTGCCTTGACATTTCCTCTATGCGTATTGCTGGCTACTTGGGCGTTAGATGGTCCCTCTGAGTTGCTGGAATCGCCCTGGCGATTTGTTGTTTTCCCTGCTGTTACATTTTTAATATCCTTGACCAGGCTGCTTAGAATTTAGGGCAAAGTCGATAATTTATCGATGACCTGATCGCAATTGCATATGAGTTGGGAGTTGGCTTGGGCTCTTGTTATTAATCCATTCAAGTTTCCCAATTTTTTGTCGATACCAGCGGTAACAACTGCCAGTGTGTTCAATAATGTTAGTTGGATATCCATTTTCTCAGATTGAAATTGCAGTGTGTTAACAGCCAGTTGTATTGAGTTTATCAGTGACGCTCAAACCCCGGCGTTTTGATTATTTGTTTGCGCAAGCTTTTCTGCACCCTTTTTAGGTTGTTCTGTGGGGTGTTTATTCTCAGAGGGTTCTGTGGTGGTGACCTCACTTTGTTCGTGTTCCTGTTCCTTTTCTTTATCGTGTTTTGGTGAATAGGTTGCAAGCAATTCTTCCCATTCTTGTGTGGTCAGATAGGACATTGACGCCCTCGCATCTTCTATCGGATTTAGATCCTGTGTCCCTGCTTCCTCTCCTGTTCCTCCAATTTGTTCAAGTAAGCATCCTTGGTCAAGGGGTGGCATTGTTGAAAGTGATTATATGCTTGAAGAGTTCATTCTTTTGATGGGGGTACTGTGATTACTGGACAAGATGATATTTCTGAGAGTATCATTGGTAGCGTTGACTTTCTCAAAGTCCATTCTGCTCGTAGCTCCTTTAGTGTCACTCTCAGCCTTTGTTTTGTTAATACCCCCGTCCTCATCCCTAGCATCAAATTTTGGTAGAGATGTGGGGGTCTCATAAAGCTTATGTTCCGTAGTAGGAAGCTATTGAGGGCTGATTTTTGTTGGGGAAGGTACCCTGGCGCCCCAGCCGGAGGGGCAATTACTGGCACTTGTGTCCATTGAGGCTGTGGCGAGGTTCGGGTTTGGTGTGATGATTGGTCTAGTGCCCTTTCTACTTCGCTGTGTTCTTTGAGCCCTGAGCTTTGGATGGAGGTTAGGGACTGCAAAGGTAACAGCGGAGATTGCAGACCTTTTAGGGTTGAGGTGTTTGAGAAGAGGGCTGACCCTGGGTCCCTTAGAAAATGTAATTTAGTGTAGATCTTTGGTTGACTGGATGTTATAGCCCTTCTGTGTTCTGGCCGTGCTGCAGTCTCACACTGTCAATGGTCCAGCTTAACTAATGATGGTTCTACACTTTGCACAACTCATTTGGCCTGTGTGCCGCAGGTCGGCGTGTCGCGTGTCACTGGCTGCTTTGGCAAAGATCTCCTCTGCTATTGCTCGCTTGCCCACGTTCTCACACCAGTCTTTCTGGTATCCTACTAAGTCAGGGCTGGACTGGGCTTAACTGGTCTTTAATGTCTTTGATATCTTTTGGTATTTTACGGGCTTTGTTGACTTTATTGCTTTAGCTTTCTTTAACTATTCTTTAGCAGGTTTCTGGTTGCAGTTCACTGTATTCTGGTTGCAGTTCACTGTATTCTATTTGGCGCTTGCTTTCTGTTAAAGTGGCGTTAAAGTGAGGTTGCTGCCACTATCCTTGTGCCTGGTTAACACCAGTTAAGCCAGTGAAGTGGAAGTGATGGGAAAGCTAAAAGAGCCCCGCTGTGAAGGTTTTAAACAGTTGCCCGCTCTGTGCTCTTTTCTCTATGGTTTCCCGTATGAGCAAATGATCCGGAGTATTCCTGGTATTCCTGGTATCACAGGCTGCGGGGGCTGGTGCGGAGAGGCTGGTGCGGGTGCTCAGGAGTGGATAGGATCCGAGGACTAATGCAGAGCTATACAGGTCAAGTAACAAGGGAAGAGGGAAGAGGCCACAGGAGAGCGACAAACGACCAAGGATGAGCAGGGGAGCAGGAGCAGGAGCTTGACAGGTAATGGCCCCCCACCTGTCTCCTGGCTCAACCCGCTGTGTAGCGCTGTAGGCCTATTGCTGGTACCCCAAAACCTCCTGTCAGGCCGCCAGTGACTCACCACCCACCACTCCGTGCCTGTCCAAGGCCTCCTCCTCTCCTCCTCCCTCCTCCGGTGACAGAAGCACCCACTTGCCGGTAGTTTCTCACACAGCCTCACCTCGCCTCGCCTCACTGAGCCAAGAAGATGGGGAAGCCGCCTACCGTAGCCTCAAGGTTCAGGCGGCAACACTTTTGATCTCCCGCTGCTGCCGGGAGAGCTGCGGGCCGTGGCCTTTCAAGTGGCAACACTTTGAGCTGCCGCTGCTGTTTGTGGAGCCCAGATCAGCAGGGGCAGGAGCGGGAACAGAGCGGAGCAGGGGGGCGGCGGCAGCTTCCTGGAGCTCTGGCTCGAGTAACACGGCTGGTGCTCTGACTCTTTCCGACTCTCTGCAAAACCCGGCAGGGGACCGCAGGATTGAAGAGGAATTCATTTCCCAACTTGAATGCACACGTCACCTCAGGCCCTGCCCCCTTCCTTCACCATTGTACAAATATTCCTCTAAAAGCAGCCGAACTACGAATTCCGATTTACTAACCTGTTATCAGGAGAGAACCCAGTGCTGCATCTTTTATCCCAGCACTGACCCTGAAAAGTAATTCTAAGCGTACTTACCAGTAACTTGTATTTCCTTCCATAGGAATCCATTGTGTGGTTTTCACCAGAAAAGTTTTTAAGTGCCGATTTTTGAAACGTACAAATATTCCTCTGAAATCAACCGAACTATGAATTCTGATTTACTTACCTGTTATCAGGAGAGAAACCAGTGCTGCATCTTTTAGCCCGATACTGACCCTGAAAAGTAATTCTAAGTGTACTTACCAGTAACTTGTATTTCCTTCAATAGGAATCCATTGTGTGGTTTTCACCAGAAAAGTTTCTAAGTGTCGATTTTTGAAACGTACAAATATTCCTCTAAAATCAGCCGAACTACGAATTCCAATTTACTCCATTGGGTGGTTTTCACGAGAAAACTTTCTAAGTGTCTATTTTCAAAAACTGAAAATATTCTTTAAAAATTGCTTGTATGACTTAATCGCATTCTTCCAACTGTTTCCCGGAGATGCAGCAGTGCTGGATCCAGGATCCACCACTGAGTAAGAAAAGGTAACGATAACACTACTTACTTGCTAAGTGAATTTCCTTCCATAGGGTAACATTGACTGGTTTCACTTGGAAATTCATTTAAGTGTGGAGTTGTGCAACTTTAAAATATGCCTATAAAATCAGCAGAACTACAAATTCCGATTTACTCACCTGTTATCAGGAGAGACCTCAGTGCTGCATCTTTGAGCCCAGTACTAATCATGAAAAGTAATTCTAACCGTACTTACCAGTAACTTGAATTTCCTTCCATAGGAATCCATTGTCTGGTTTTCACCAGAAAAGTTGCTAGTGTCTATTTTTTCAAACTAAAAATATTCCTTAAAAAATTGCCCGTATGACTTAAACGCAAACTTTCAACTGTTTACAGGAGATGCACCAGTGCTGGATCCAGGATCTACCACTGAGTAAGAAAAAGTGACAATAGCACTACTTACCTGCTAGAGGAATTTCCTGCGGTAGGATAACATTGGTGATTATATGTGAAAAAATGTCTAAGTGTCAACTTTTAAAATACAATAATATTCCTTAAAAATCACTACTATAACTAAAACGCTTTTACTCAACCGTTTACAGGAGATGTCCAAGGACTGAATCTAGGATCCAGTCCTGTGGTTAGAAAAGTAATCCATAAAGTAACTAATTGCATTTACTAGAAATTCACATTGAGGTCAATGTAGCATTGTGTTTGAAATTGTGTTACCCATTGGAACAACTGTAACTACTGTACTTAAAAGTCTATATTGCCTATTTGCAAAATATTTAAACTAAAGTAATTCATTCTGAGAAAGTATATTTTGTAATGTAATGTATAATGCAATTATAATGTAATTTCAAAAATAAAATATCTAAAAATAAATAGTTAAAAAAATGTAGTAAATCAGTATAAAAAAAATAAATAACAATTAATACATTTAAAAATTGTCATTTACAAAACCTTCGAAATTCACTGAAAAAAAACATAGGTTTCAGGCCTGATATAGTTAGGAATTAGTATTTAAAAAACCTTTGAAATTCACTGAAAAAAACATAGGTTTCAGGCCTGATATAGTTAGGAATTAGCATTTAATAAACCTTAGAAATTCACTGAAAGAAACATAGGTTTTAGGGGTGTTATAGTTAGCTGGACATTTCACTCGTACAAAACCATTGAAAATCCTCCGATATAGTTAGTTGTACTCACTATATCTCGCACGCCCGCAATCCACTGCTGATGATGTCACATATTACATCATTCATGATATGGTCAGTGACATCACTGATGACAGTTTTTCTTTTTTGCTTACCTCAGTAATTGTGATTTAGTGCTAGGCAGCTTTGAGAGACATCTTTACATTTGCTGTATGATTTCAAGCTAGCTCACTAGCATGTGATCTGTGTCTCCTTGTATTTGCAGCCTCAGGGTGGCCCTTTTAAATGTGTTTATTTCTTGTGGGCCAAAAAGTGTGTAGTTTTTGGTTAAAGTTTTGAGTTCTTTGCCAATTTACCATTTTATTGAGGGAGTGAACTGGCTCAATGGCATGGACCTAGATCGATTCACACCCCAAATTGTACCCAATGCCAAGTCACTGGGGGCAATATTTATGTAGAAGTAATGCAATGGAGAGCAGCAGGTACTGTTGCTGTGCTGCGTTGTGTGAAAGGGAGAAGAACAGCTCCATATCCTCGCTCTATCTGTGCTGGCTCACTTTCAGCTGTCGTGCGCCAATGCAAGCAGATCTGTACCACAGAACAAGGGAGTTTACATTGTAGGAAACTTAGGGGCATGAGTACAAATCATATCTATCACATTATAGTCTAAGGATTATGTTAGAGCTAAAGAGTGGTAACCACAGAAAGCAAGAGAGGGGATGAGAAAGAAAAGATAAAAAGTGTAAAAGGAATTACAGAATAAGAAGGAAGTAGCGAGAATGAGAGAACAAATGCACTTAAAAAAACAGAAAATTCATCTTCTGTGATGGAACTAGAGGAGACTTTTCCTAATGTACTATGAGCACATGATATTGTGTCATGAAAATCATATTGTCCAAGTAGACTAATATTCGAAGACCTTGTCGGTATGCCACCAAAGGCTTGAGAAGCTTGGTGAAGCATCAAGGAATGGATGATAGACAAAATGTTAGTGAAGCAAACCTGAACTGACCTTGAGACGGAAGAAATCACGTGGTCTTGGTAAACTGAAACTGAGAGCTGGCTGTTTTTAAGACCTAAACTCATCATCCAATTTCCAAGATGCAGCAAAATCTTGAGGTGCAAAATAGTCTTCATCTTGAAGTGAGATTAAACTGGTTGACACCTATTAAATTATATAGCTGATAGAAACTTGTTATTCTTTTTTCTGACAAGACAAATGTTTCTTATGTACCAGAGACTGTAGAACACAGTGCTCAATGGTTCTTTTTGTTACTAGGGTCTACACTTTCTTTGAAATTAAGAGAATATGTTTAGTGGTGGCCAGCATGGCTTGTGGGGATGTGTGGTAGCCGCAGGGGTCCGGGGTAAAAGCAGTGGGGCGATGCTCCTCCACCACAGTGAAGGAGCCGCCACTGTATCTGTTCTGCCCAAAATATGATGAAGATTGGAAAATATTCTATTTCATAACTTTGAACCATTTGAAGAACTAACCCAAGGATCTTAAGAAATTCTAACACAATTTTGAAGGGAATATGCAATGCTTCCCCCATAACAATAGTAAAAGAGAAAGGATTGCCTTACAGTGGGTGATTTCAGCTGTCCTTTGACTTCTGTTGAAGGGGCATACAACCTTCCCACATGTGCTGTGGGAAGAACAAATATCGTTGGTAGTGTGAGTTAAAAAAGATGACTACCTGGTACATAGGACAGGGTTTTCGCACATTATGTAGTGATGAAAAGGCATGCACATATTTGCCCATCTCTATAATCACCTGGCCTCTAAAAAGCAAACACTGTGCGTTTGTCCCTGGCCCCTTTGTGGTACTGCCCCAGTTTCAAATACATTTTGTTGAACAGACCCTTACGCCTTTTTATAAAAAAATGTTGTGTTTATCAAAAACCTGCTCTCTGTGCCTATTTAAAAATAATATCAGGGCAAATATTCTCCTCTAACCCTAATAATGTCAGGCACAAATACCTAAAAATGCAATTTACGATTTACCAAGGTTTAAACAACTTAATCCCAGTTTTTGAAAAGTCCTAAAGGGATAGAGACTGTAAACCAACCAAGGTGCCAGCACAGGAAAGGAAGAGAGTTCAAGCTCAATTAAGCAATCAAAGAGGACCGTGCCCAGCTTAAACAAAGAAGCCCTAGCCAACGAACGAAAAGAAACAGATGTGCACCAAATGTAAAGCAACAAAAAGCTCAAAGCGGTAGAACACAAACAAGCCTAAAGGCAAGAGAACAACTGAACGCATCGAACGTGGACCGATAAAGTCCCGAGGACAGGGAACGCGAACACAAGGGTAAGTAAGGAAGTGTTGAGCAGCGAATACACACGTGTACCCCACTGAATATGACCTAAAGAGCAAACAGGCTCAGTAGATGCAGATTTTTTTAAAGCCCTGAGGCTGAAAGTTTTAATGCACAAAGTTTTGTTCTTAAATTGGGGAACACTCCAGGATTTTTCTTGGCCATAGTAGGCCCAAACGTGTCAGTCAGCTGGGACCTTGCCCTGAGCTGACAGAATGGATTGTGGCCAAACAGATGTGATATTGAGAAAGAACATCAGCTGCTGAGCTACATAGTATTTATTTAATTTGAATGTTCCCACCACATAAATGTGTTCAGTGACACTAAAAGGCACAGTTTTTAATGCACGCATAGGGCATTCTAAAAATTCTTGTCATTGAACATTTGACATTTAGGACTCTTTCATATTATAGCATGGTATTACATCCCAACCATTCATATCAGATTTTTTTTGCTTTGATATTCGTACAAATGTTGTTTAATGAAATTCTGCAGTAGCTTTCCTTTATAGAGGCTAAAGAAATATAAATGTTGGAGTGTACTTTGACATAGTGGGCAAACGAAATATATGGTAAGTATAATTTGGATTCTTGTCATGTTATATTTGGCTTGAAATTATACTGTGGGGAAGACATATTTTAAAATAAAATGTAAAGTTGGAAGACGGAGATGAAGGTGTCCGCTTGGGTTCTGGCTGTTTGCCTTCGTTCTCTGATGTCGATGAAAAAGCCTTGGCAAAAAATGTATGACTATATCTTAACAATAATTCTTTCTCTATTTAACTGCCTTTTCTGTCACCAGCTGCCACACATGTATATGAGTGTTAAACCTACTTCTAAAGAATGACTGAACAGCATGTCAGATCAAAAACAGAAGCTCTGAAAGTTTCGAATGCCTTATTGTGAGAAAGTCCCTCTTTCTTGCGTGGTAAGACCCCACTTTTTGCTGAATTGCTGATGTTGTTTGACTGAGTGTGCCCTGGGTTCCCGCTAATCAAGTACCCAGGGCCTATCTTCCTTCCCTAAAATGGCATTGAAATCTAAACCCAATTGGCATCTCTGGACACATGTCAGCCCCTGGTAAATGGTACCACGGGTACCCAGGGCACTGTGACCAGAGAAGGCCTCTAGGGGCTGCAGCACTTATTGTGCCACCCTTGGAGGTCCTGTACCCTGACACACACACACTGCCTTTGCAGGCTGTGCGTCTTGGTGCGAAACAAAGTGAAGAGTCGACATAGCACACATCTAAATCCCTGGCATAGATAAGTCACCCCTCTGGCAGGGTGCACTATACCAGTGATGAGGGTACAGGTGCATGAGCCCTGTTCCCCTACAGTACCCAGGTCCATTCATGGGCATTGTAAGTGCAGTGCTGCCATTAAGAGTATATGGTGCTGGGAGTTTGTCATTACGAACTCCACAACACCATAATGGCTACACTGAAGACTGGGAAGTTTGGTATCAAACTTCTCAGCACATTAAACCCACACTGATGCTAGTGTGGGGCTTAATGTGAAATGCACAAGAGAGGACATCTTAGAGATGCCCCCTGAAACTCAACCAACTTCTAGAGACCCGACTGAGCGGCTGCTTAAGCTGCCACCAACAGACATGTTTCTGGACCCTTGGGTCGAGAGCCTGCTGCTCTCAGGGGCCTGAAAAAATACACATCCTTGGACGAGGTGCCAAGCCTCACGAAGGGGAAGCTTCAAAGGCATGCTGCCTTTGTGAGCCTCTCCAGACCATTTGCTGCTTTCAGCAACTGGTCCCCACTGGTTCTACCCCCACTTTGGGCGGGAGAACCGGCAGGAAAAACAAGTGAGGGAAAGAGGTGTGCCCACCTCTGCCAACTCCATCCCTCACGTGGGGGAGGCGAGGTGAAGCACAACTCTGAGTCCTCACCATCTTGAGGATGGGGGACCTAGCCAACCAGGGACAGGAGCTTGCCCTCCTCCCACTGGAGGGTAGCACAATACAAGGTGTACCCACCCAGGGACGGGACTCATTGGTCCCTGCCCTTTACCTGCCTGTAATGCCCCTAAATCTACAACGACAAGAAGAAAAGAAGAAGAAAGACTGAACAGCCGTGCAGCCAGCTAACAAGAGGAATACGCCCACTGACTTGGCCCCAGCCCTACAGGCCTGTCTCCGCTCAAGACCTGCTTCTGTAAAATCCTGGTGTGTCCTGCAGCCAGCAACCTCAAAAACACCAGGGGACCGGCCTGCCTTTACTTCCAAAGACTGCTTCTCCCGTAAACACCAGATTTGTTCAATTGCAACCTCTGGCAGCAGCCAGAGACCGCAAATCCAGTCCACTCTGCACCCGCCGAACCCGGCCAGAGCTTGAGTAGAAAAACACCACGAGGAGGTCACCCCGGCTATCCTGACCTGAGATACGGCGACCCCTGACCTGTCTCAAGCCTCCAGCCAATGCCTGCAGTCTAAATCAATAAGGCCCTCCTAACCACGACCAGAAGCTGGTAAGAAAATCCAATCCCAAAAGGCACCCCTGCACCCAACGACCCATGGCCTTGTGTGCCCAAACCAATGGTGCCTAACCAACCCTTAACTTTCCAACTTATCTCTCGAAGTTCATTTACACTCATCAATATATAATGTTCAATATTTGGCAGCAGACTCCAAATTATGGATCCAAACCAAGTAGTAATCTTCCAATTCTTTATTTCATATCCATAGACATAAAAAGCTTCACAGTTTACACCACCGACACGTGTTTCGTCTCAAGGAGACTTTTTCAAGGCAAGGATAATAAACGTGGAAACGTGGTAGTATGTGTCTCAGTCAGTCGACCCTCAGATAGTAGTAAATAAGTGCTGCTTATGACATCAACCACCTAGGTAGAATACCTCTCCCAATCGTTCAATAGGGTTGCATAGTCTTCATATATTGAACAGCCATTAAATTTTCTCAAAATTTTACGGAGACAACGTAGCCGAATCATGCTACCACAATTCCCATACTGGATGTCAGCTTCCCGTTAGGTATTAGAGTTAAATATTCTCAGTTTTCGTATGGAAGACACTAGTTTTGAGTGGAGATTGTTCCTCTGTATTAAACGACAATCCAAGACCCTGATAAGTCTCCTCGTAAGTCGATCGTCTGCGGACCTCCACTGCCGGTAGCAACCGAGAATATTTAACTCTAATACCTAACGGGAAGCTGACATCCAGTATGGGAATGATTGGGAATTGAACATGAATTAAATCTAACATCCATGATTGTGATTGGCAGAGTATAGAGGGACCACCATGTACAGCAATGATGTTATTTATTTACCGCAGACTACAGCTGATATATATATATATATATACACACACACACACACACACACATATGGTGAGTACAATCCATTGTTTTTTTGCACAGTTGCTTCTTAATGTTCCTTCTTACATTTTCGCTAATTACCATCCATCTTGAACCTCTAAATATAACCATGCCTACGCAATTAATTTGCAAAATCAACTCTCATGATGCAAATCAATCCATACATAGGTTAATCCAACTATCATACCATGGATGGTACATATCGAAATTAAATATATTGTAAAATAATACTTTCAATTTATCCCTTGCTCCTCTTCACTGCTATTCATCATTCGATATATAATTAATTACCAATTCAAAATCACTCCAAGTATCTAACCTTGAATAGGCTAACCAATTCAGCCCCACAATTTCTTTGCCTTCATTAAGTGGTCCTAGGCATCAATGAACAAAATGGCTTCCTTTGCACTTACTTCTTCCTTATTTACAACAGTCCTTGTTGTTTAATATTCATGTACATTGCAATCTGTAAGCGAACAACACTGTGTCACAGACACTCATAAGTTCAAAAGTGTATCAATGTATAAAGTATACAAAAATAATACTCAAAATAAAATAAAAAATAAAACCAAATGAAATAAAATAAATTCTAGCTACCAGAATTCCTATTCTACTGACTAGAGCCTACTATTCCAAAGACCCAAAAGGTTCCTCATTGTCCTACATGGATCCACAGTGCTTCCTCTGTGTTTAATCCTATTAAGATTCTGATGCGGGGGTACACTATAAATCTAGATTCTAATTGTCTTAGGGTCTTCACTCTATCTCCTCCTCTCTCTTTATGTGTTACATGATCTATGCAGAAAAATGTCAGTTTATCTCCTCTACATTCATGGTATTTTATATACACATAAACTCCAATCTCCAGTTCCCCAATAAAACCGGACATCGACACTGGTCTCGGTCATAGGTTCCGCACTCTATTTATTTATTGCACCCTGTTACACGTTTTGGCAGTATCTCCTTGACTTGCTTACACACTGAGCACCATTGCTCTCTGTTCTTTGTTGAGAGCAATTGATCACATGATGCCACAGACATAGAAGACATACTTCAAAGCCAAGAGGGTTACAGTGCGAACAATTGCCAAAGAATCATTACAATACATGTTTCTATTTTTTTAATATTTATTTATATTTATTTAAGCAAGTTCAAGATGGTACAGTTTAAAAAAAGACATACACAATATAAATATGCAGAATATACTGAACACAATACAATATGAAAAAAAAGAAATCATTACTTCGTTCATTCCAAGCGATCACGGTGATTAAACAAGACGGTAAGAAATAATTCATTTCAGGGTTATTTCACAGACATAATCAAGTATAAACAGTGTCCTCTGCACAACCTATAAATTTCTTTGGTTATCGAACCAAGTGGCAACAGGGGCCCATATCTGTTCCCCAAGTATTCTTGATTTTTTCCCTCTCACACCATATATTGCAGTCTCCTGCTTGTAAATACCTAATAATCTGTTCAGCCAACCCTGAAAAGTAGGAGCATCTTCGTCTTTCCACCGTGCTGTCAAGATGATTCTATATACTGCCATACCGATAAAAATAGACATTGCTTCGTTATTACTATGCCCTAGGGTGTCATCATAGCGTGGCCAAATATTTCGGCCCAGTATTTGGTCAAACATTCTTTAATCACGTCTAATTTTGGACATTCAGCTAGCATGTGAATAAGGTTAGCTGGACCTAAAGAACATCTTGGGCATTGGTCGTTTATTCTTTTACCCCAAGTAAATAATTTTGCGGGGGTAAAATAAAGATCGTATATTGTTTTGTAGGTTTGAGCCTTTAAGTTTGACGCTAAGAATAACTTCGATGATAATATCAAAGACATATCTATATCAATATTTGGATTATTTAGCTTAGTGGCCCAGTTTCTTTCCGTTTGTTCGAGATCATCGGGGTGATTCTTTATGAAGAGTTCATAGATGTTACCTATCCGGGTTGTCTGTTTACCTATTAGTTCTAGTATTGGAACTGTTTTTAAGTCTATGCGCGGTATCACCTGTCTGAGGGTAGTGTAAATTTGTATGAATTTCATATAATCAGTGCGGGGGATTTGATATTTTTCACATAGCCCTTCGAAAGACTTACCCAGGAAGTCTCCTAATTTTACAACCCCTAGGCTCTCCCATCTCCTAGAGGTGTTATCATTGAGTTGGAGCGGAATAATTGAACTCTGCCACAGGGGTGTGTATATGGTATATTTTGGTATTTTCAGATATTTGCTAGCACGCTTCCAGATTTTCCATGCATCTGTAATGATCTTGAATTTGATCTTTTTAAAATAGGATGGTTCGACTTGTTTCAGCAGCAGTCCTCTAGCCTTGTCTCCTAGCGATAGTTTGTATATTGAGGGTATATCCTGTTCGGAGTTAATGCCTACTATAGGTAAATTATCAAAGAGGATGGTCATTTGTTGTAGGAGGGTCGCCCACAGATAGAGTGTTAAATTTGGTATTGCTAATCCTCCTCTTAGATATGGTAAGGTTAGCTTAGGGAGGGCCTTCCTAACTTTGCCATAATTCCAGATGAATCTAGACATGGCAGAGTCAAGGTTTTTAATTATACTATCGTCGACCAGAAATGGGATTGCCCGGAATAAATATAATATTTTTGGGAACACACTCATTTTAAGGTAGTTCCCCCTGCCAATTATAGATAGATGAAGATTATTAACTCTGAGAAGGTCTTTTTTTAACTTTCTTGATAAGCGGTTCATAATTTAGTTGATTAATCTCGTTTATTTTAGGCGAGATATTTATGCCCAGATAGACCGCGTTGTCAACTCTATACTGGCTAACAAATGATGTATTCTCGGTGCAAATAACCATTGTCTTGTCCCTGTTCAGGGAATATCCTGAATATGAGCCGAAGGACCGTGTAATTACTTCGATCTCCTCAATTGCCTCTGTGGGGTTTGGTGTTAATACCGCCACGTCATCGGCATAAGCAAGTACTTTAGTATTATTGGGACCCACTTTGACTGGTTCAATTACTGGAGAGGTAAGAAGTTTAAGGATGAGCGGGTTGATATAGAGGGCGAATAGAATCAGGGAGCACGGGCAGCCTTGCCGCGTGCCCCTCTGGATGTTAATAGACTCTGATTCGCAACCCCCACCAACATTTTTATACAATACATGTTTCTTAAGGCAAACGTAAACCTTTTTTTTTTTTTACTGATTCATTTTTTTTCTTTTTATAATTTATATTGTTTGCTCATTTAAAAAAAAAAAATTCTTTAACATTGTTCACATCAGTTCTCTTACAGGGATTATGTTTCTATTTGTACCAATTGTTCTCGAAAACGTTTTTGTTCTCTCATGCTCAATTGCCATTCATGTTCACTATGATTGAAAAAGTGCAAGTGCTTAAATGTCCAAATTGCTCAATTATTGCACAAATAGATGACAATTCATATTTACAAAGTGCACATGCATACAGGAATACATCCCTTGATATTGCACTAACTCGTACTTGTTTGATAATAAAAGCGCTTTCAGGATCCAACATTTGTATAAATTAGAACTCGTATCTGGAAATGGGTGCTATGCTCATATCACGTTCTCCATAAAGTGCTTTGTGCAAGTGCATAATACAACATTCCTCAAATTTGATTTATAACCATGCACCCCATCAAGTTACTGCTAAATGCCCATATCACTCATATTGACTTCACTCATCAGGTTTGAAGTGCAAGTACCCAAACGGAGATAAAATATCACCATATGGCACATATTACCAAATTCATATTTTCATGAGTGTTAAAGTGCATGTGCCTATGAAAATAGAATACTATATAATTATCCAGGATGTCTCCATTTTTTAAATCTAAAGATCTTGTACATCGTGAAGAAAGGGATGAAGTGAAATAGAGTGCCAGTGCATTATTGCAATAAACTGAATTCTGTTTTGATTGCCTCAAATATGCTAGTGCATATAGCTATTGATCATCCAACTCTCCTACCCATAAATGAGTTCTGAGACAACAAGTACATGTAATAAGTGAGTACCCTTTTCCTATTGCATCTATATGTAAAACCTCATTTGATCTCTTACTGTAAATCAGTGGCCGGGGAGAGGTTGCAGTTATATGTGGACATGCTTGTCTTCTTCTGAGTTGAGGCCATGCGGTATTGACGTATTGAGCATAACTATGCACCTTGGCTCTAACTGCCTAAGTTTTAATTCTCGGTTTCCCCCTCTCATGTTCTTAGGGACTAAGTAAATTACGAAGTTTCCATAATGAACTCCATTAATATGTCTTGCTACAGGATAGGTCCCGTCTTTATTTTTCACAGCCCTTAAGTGCTGAAGGATTCTTACATGCACCATATGAATCGTGCTCTCCACATATACTTTGGGGCATGTGCATTGTAGGATGTAAACCACATAATTGTTTCTCAATTGAAGAAGCGAGGGATCTTCCGGGGCTTTTTGAGTTAGGGTGATTGATTTCCCTTCTGGTTTATGCCATATTGGCAGGGCTTGCATTTCAAACATCTTGAAAACCCAGGTTGGCTTTTAACAACCCCACTGTTTCCCTCACTTCGGGGCTGCCGACCACCAATTCTTGTATCATTGACTTCGCTCTCCTGAATGTCAATAGGGGTTTTTGTGAAAGAATGTTGCCAATTGTAGGGTCATTTTCTTACTAGATGCCAATGCCTATTTATGCAATCTCTCACCTTGGCATGATAGGCATTGCATCCGGTACTCGTTCTTATATCATCCTTACTTTTCACATTTTTAGTTTCTCCTGCTGAATTTGGGAATAATAATGAAACTCTTCGGGTCCCCTCCATCTTCTTTAGGACTTGGTAAGGGACCTGATCACTGCATCCTCCTGGATGAATCTCAGAGATAATTACAAGTGAACGTCTCTCAGGGAGGACAGCTCACTACAGTTTCTCTTCATGCGAAGGTGTTCCGCATAAGGAATACCCTATTTGAGATTCTGTGGGTGGAAGCTTTCTGAGTGTAAAATGGAATTACCTGCCTTGGGCTTCCTATTGGTATGAGTATGTATTCTCTGATTCTCCACGTACACTTCAAGATCAAGCAAACAGACCTGGGATTCACTCATGGTACTTGTAAATTGTAAGTTTAAGGAGTTTTCATTCAAAGCAGACACAAAGCTCATTGCTGTTTCTTTTGATCCTTTCCAAAGGATGAACAAGTCATCTATAAATCTAGTCTAGATGACTATGTTCTCCCTCCACTCTACTGCATACTTGACCCTGAGCACCTGCTCCTCCCACCAGCCCATGAAAAGTTTCCCATAGCTGGGGGCAAAGCAGGTGTCCATTGCTGTTCCCCTCATTTGTCTATATGTATCTTTCCCAAATAGGAAGAAGTTGTTCCCGAGGCACAGCCTTGTCATTCCAAGTATCATCCCTGAGATAAATTAATGGGTCTTGCTTTAAAAAAATGTCTGATGGCCCTTAGTCCATCGTCATGGGAAATATTTGTATAGCGAAGCTACATCAAGAGTTATAAAAAGATATGTGTCCTCTTAAGTCACTTTTTGTATTTTCCTTAAAAAGTTTCTGGTGTCCAGACGTAGGAAGGACAATCCCTAACAAAATCCTGTAAGAAGTAATCTATATAACGGAAGTTGTCACATATAGGCTTCCTATTGCTGATATTATCGGCCTTCCTGGGGGGTTAATCTGATCTTTGTGGATCTTCTGGATGAGATATAGTATCAGTATTCTACAATCATCAACTTTCAGATCCCGATACTCTTCCTGCGTTATAAGACCTATACCTACCTATCTCGCTAGGTCCTTATGGTATTTGTTTTTAACTTTAACCAAATTGCTCTGTGGGACTCTTTGATAGCAGTTGGTGTCTTTTAACTGTAGCTTGGCTTCATTATCATACATACTCAGGCACCACAAGACCTCCTTTGTCTGATTGACGAACTATAACTCGCAGGAAAAATGTAGGTGGTTTAAAAAGTAAAAAGAGTGCCCCATGGTTTTCTCTAGCTCTAAAAAAAGAGTTAGGTGAAGTGAGATCATTGGAGCGTAGGTGGCGTAGAAATTACGAGGCGGCTGCATGTGATGTTTATATACTCGCCAGAAGACGATATCATGCAGCAATTAAGCTAGCTAAAAAGCTCACTACCTGCAAGCGATAACTATCTCTGGAAATGGCCAAAAGGAAATTTTTAAGATAGTAAATCATTATATCAATCCTTCAGCCCTTTCGCAGGAAATTCCCCCGTCCCTATCTCTTTGTAATGCCATCGCCAATTACTTTGAAAATAAGATTTTGGATATTGTGAAGGTTTTTCCACCTGTGTCTCCCACCCTTGGAAATCTTGGAAAGACGGAGGTGGTTGTGAAGACATCAACTAGCTCCTTATGCTTGAATTCATTCGCCCCCATTTCTTTGGAGTATACCAATAAAGCCATTTTAGCAAGTAAATCTGGATCCCCCTTTGATCCATGCCCACCTTCAGTTTTGCAGGCTTTGTGGAGGTGGCTAATCCCATCATCAACAGCATCATCAATTCATCTTTGGCTACGGCAGAAATTCCCAGTGACTGGAAGCTTGCTAATAATAATAATAATAATAATAATAATCCATATTTGTATAGCGCACAATCACCCGTTAGGGTCTCTAGGCGCTGGGGGCCGTCGGGAAGATTAAGCAAGCTATTGCCCAGAGTCGCATGGTGCTGGGCTAACCTGCCGCCGGAGCCGGGGATCGAACCCTGATCCCCAGATTCCAGCGTCAGTCGCCCTGGCCGCGGCGCCACACCTCTCCCTCATGTGCTGCAGTCAAGCCTCTCCAGAAAAAGGCTCTCCCTGACTCGACCACTCTCTCCAACCTGCGCCCCATTTCCCTGCTCCCTCTGGTGTTTAAACTGACGGAAAAATTTGTTAATAACCAGCTTACAAATTTTCTAGAGGAGAATGACATCCTGCACCCTAACCAATCAGGGTTTCGTTCGAAACATTCCACCGAATCAGCTCTGCTATTTACGGTTGAGACCCTACGATTGGATGTGGATCAGGGAAAGAAGGCCGTCTTGATTTTACTCGACCTATCGGCGGCCTTCGATACGGTCTCACACACCATCTTAGTGGACCGTTTAGTAAACGCAGGCATAGGAGGGGTGGTATTGGCGTGGCTCAGAAATTTTCTGAACAATAGGCGCCAAATCACGGTACTGGGCCAGTATCAATCTGAAGCTAAAGTCATCAGCTCAGGGGTCCCTCAGGGCTCTAGTCTGAGCCCTGTACTTTTTAATCTGTACATGGTGCCCCTGATCGAGCTAATTGCTAGCTACCAGATTAGCACAATATCATATGCTGATGACACTCAGCTCATCCTGGTCCTGGATAGGGAACTGCCTGGGGCCGAAGAAAACTTGAAAAACTGCCTTACGGCCACGTTTGAGTGGATGACTAACAATCACCTCAAATGTAATTCCGGTAAGACGGGAATTTTGCCGTTCGGCTCTCAAAATCTGTTTTCCCCGAAAGATTGGTGGCCTGATGATGCTGAAGCCCCTCCAAATACTATCTCTTCCGCCCGAAACTTGGGAATTAAATTCGATGACCAGTTGTCTTTTAAACAACAAGCGGTGGCCGTGGCCGGTACGTGTTTTCATATTATTAGATCTTTGAGGAAGTTTTTTGATCTTCTTCCCTTGTCAGCAAGAAAAACCGTGGTAGTTGCTTTGATAACATCTAGACTGGACTACTGCAATAGCCTGTATGCGGGAGCAAATAAGTCCGTTCTCCACAGGCTGCAGATGGTCCAGCACGCAACTGCCCGTTTGGTGTTACGCTGGCCCCGTAAGTCATCTGCCTCGGCCGCGCTTAAGGCGCTTCATTGGTTACCGATCTGTAAACGGATCCTGTTTAAGATTCTTTTGATTACATTCAGAGCTTTCCAACAGCAAGGGCCTAGATACTTGTCCAACGGCTTTAAGCGCTATCAGCCGATGCGCTGTTTGAGGTCTGCAAATCAGAACCTGTTGGTAATACCTAGATTCAAGCGGGCGACTAAAGGTGGTAAATCTCTTTTCCTTCTGGGCGCTAAGGCCTGGAATAAACTTCCACCGCAGCTCCGATTGATGTCAAATGAGAGTAACTTCAGGAAAGCGCTTAAAACTTGGATGTTTTCACTTATTGATGCTGCTTGTAGAGCATTGGTGTAAGGTGTATTGTTACTAAGTTCGCCTCCATTCCCCCCAACCTTTTTCATCTGGGTTGGTGTTAAGCGCCAAGATACTCTTTGGAGTGGTAGTTGCGCTATAAAAATGCACTTTACATTACATTACTTTAGAGCAGCAGTCTTCAGTCTGTGGGGTGCGACCCCCAAGGAGGCTGTGGAGTCCTGGGAAGGGGGTTGCGCATTTCCAGGCCTAAATTCTGCCTGGAATGCCAAATGTACTTTTACTTTTGGACAAAGATGGAGACCCTTCATTTCGATCGTTAAACTGCTTTAAACTGCTTTAGCTGAAGTTAATTGACTCTCACGTGCTGTAAAACAAAGAGGCCAGGTAAAACAATCCTTCGAGTAAGTGTTTATGCCAGGGTGCCTGCTTGCCTGCAAGACATGCAAATGTGAGCTAGGAGTTAATTTACAAATGTAAAGGGTGCTTGGGAGTGGTTCTGGCTTTAATTGCTTGAATCACTCCAGGCATTGTGATGGCAAAGATGTGGGGGTTTTTGCCTGGTGGTGCAAAGAGTTAACAACTGGGCTGTGAAGTGCATGCTTTTAACTATAACTGCATTTACACAGTGCTTAGTACCCCTGGGGAGGTATTGGAGGGACAGGTATGCAAAATGTAAATGTAAATGTAAATGTATGTGTCTTGTAAAAGAAAAACAAAACATCACTTATGGTCTTATATTGCTCAAATCCACATTTTGGAAGCTCCATTTTATTTGAAAACTATTTGCACAGTTTGTAGCAGTCTATATTATAATGTGTGTAATGCAAGTATAAAATAACAACTTACACATACACTGTGCTTTATGTCACTGGCTGTGTCCCCATAGCACTAAAAAAACACAAGTCACTATTCTACACTGCGCCAACCAAATTTAATTCTCTGTCTATCTGGTTACACAGAGTCCTCGGCAGTGCATTAAATAATAGAGGTTTCGCAATGTACTACAGTGCATTTCCCATCGAGTAAATGTATTTTTCATTTAAGTTACCCATTATTTAATTTGTAGCTACCTAACGGTGACCTAACAAATTAACCAAATATTTTTGGGCTGATTTATGAGTGGCTTGCGCTGCCAGAGCTTCACTTTTGTTAAGCTTTGGCGGCACAAGCGTCTCAATCTTATCTATGAGCCGACGCAAAGTCACCCTGCGTGGCTTTGCATGTCCTCATGGATATTGTATTGTATTGTAATTGCATTTATAAAGCGCTTTCAACCCCGACGAGGCGTCAAAGTGCTTTTTGGCGAGTAGCACGCTACTCCGGGACCCATAGAGGATTAGTGTTGAATTAGTATATGTGAAACATGCAAGTACATTTTGAGTGATGGATAGGTTAGTCAGTTATTTGGATTTGGAATGATAGCAGAAGGATAGAGGAGGACAAAGGTTTGTATTTATATAGCGCTTGTTGACGCACGCTATTCAGGAAGCCTATAAAGACTTAGTGGTGAATTAATATGGTGAAATATGAAGTAATTTCATTGGTGGATATTAGTCAGTTATTTGGAGTGAGAAGGATAGCGGAGGGATAAAAGGGGAAGAAAGATTTGCATTTATGTAGCACTTGTTATCCCTGATGGGTGTTGAAGCTCTTTTCTGGCGAGTAGCACGCCACTCCGGAACCCATAAAGGATTAGTGTGGAAAATTAGTATAGTAAAATATGAAGTAATTTGAGTACTGGATATGTTATTCAGTTATTTGGGTAGAGAAGGGGAGGTGGCGGGATAGTAGAGGGAAAGAGGTTTGTATTTACATAGCGCTTGGTACCCCTGATGGGTTTTTGAAGCGCAAGAAGCACGCTACTCTGGAACCCATCAGGATTAGTGTTGAATTAGTATGGCGAAACATGAGAGTGATTTTAGTGGTGGATATGTTAGTCAGTTATTTGGATTGAGAAGGTTTGGGGAGGGGTAAAAAAAGGAAAAAGGTTTGCATTTATATAGCGCTTGTAACCCTGATGGGGTGTTGAGACTCTATATTGGCGAGTAGCACGCTACTCTGGAACCCAATAAAGGATAAGTTGCGAATTAGTATAGTTGAATAAGGAATTTGAGAAGTGAACATCTTAGTGAAGGATTTTTTTTTTTTAGGTCTTGGCAGTAGGTGGAGGCGCTTGGATGAGTAAAAAGGAGTTTTGGAGGGGAGGAGTCAGAGGGAAGGGTTTAGAAAGGTTTGTTTTAGGGGATCGGTATAGTAAAAAGATGATGCAAGGAGGGGTAGAGTAGGAGAGAGTCTAGAAAGGGTTATTTTGGCGATCATAGTAGTGGTATGGGGTTTGGGATAAATGAGAGAGTGGATGTAGAGGATATATTGATAGATGTATAGGATGTGAGATAGGGTAGTGCATTGGAAGGAGTAGTAGAAAGAAGTTTGAGATGAGTCAGAAGGTTGGGCTAGAAGATATATTGAGCGAAGTATAGGCTGAGAAATAGGGTAGTGCATTGGAAATGCTAAATTAGAAGAAAGTGATAAATATATAGTTCCATAAGTACATTGAAAGTATATAGATACATAAAGGAGGTAAGTATATGTAGATTCAAGATATTTATAGAGGCACAGTATGGGAAATAGGGTAGTACATTGGATATGCTTTTTCAGGAGAAAAGTATCAGACACACAGATCCAAGTACATGGATGGTAAATAGATGCACAATGGAAGTATGTACATGTAGACCAAAGATGATTTTTATTTATTTATTATTATTATTATTTTTTCTCTCAACGACATAATTATTTTACATGTTTATACAAAGTAATACACAAAGATAGGTACATATCTGTAGTGTAAACAAAAGCTAATATACAGAGGGATATGCTGTAAATTTCTGTTTGCATATGGTGCTTATGTAGGTAAGAGCCACATTTTGAGTAGTTTTCTGAAGATAAGGTGGTTGTCGGTGGACCTTATGTTGATGGGTAAAGAGTTTCATAGTTTGGCTGCTTGAGCAGAGAAGGATGTGCCACACATGGTTTTTTTCTTGTATGGTGGGATTTTGAGGTGAGATGCGTCTTTAGAGCGGAGGTTCCTTTGTTGAATGTGTTTGGTGATTTTATTCCAGATGAAGAGTGGTCCCATTCCATGTATTGCTTTGTGGGTGATATAAAGCAGCTTGAGCGTGGATCTTCTGGCAACCGGTAACCAATACAGGGCTTTCAAGGCAGGGGAGATGTGGTCTCGCCGTTTGATATGCAAGAGTAGTCTGGCAGCCGAGTTCTGAATCCGTTGTAGTTTTTTCATGGTCGTTTAAAGGTGATCCGTGGTAGAGGCTATTAGCGTAATCGAGTTTGGACAGAACAAGGGAGATGGTAGCTTGGACCTTGTGTGGAAATCCCAAATGAGGGAAAATTCGTCGCAGTGTTTTTTTAGTAGCATAGCTTGATCTTGCTAGTTTATCCACTTGGGCATTCATCGACAGCTTGAAGTCCATGGTCATTCCAAGGTTTCTTACTTCCTTTGATACTTTAGGCAGAGATCCCAGTTCATCAGGCCATGCGGCAAGCCGGTTGTTATGGAGTAAGACAAAGCAGCGCAAGTTGCTGTGCTGCCTTACACTATGTCAAGCAGGCGTTACATTGGCATTGCAATGGGTGTTCTCACGCAACACCCATGGATTTTTGATGCTGCCCTAGATTTGTAAAACCGTGTAAACCTGGGGCAGCGCCAAAGCCTTACGCCTCCCCACAGCAGGTGTAACAAGGAGAAATGTTTTCATTTCTCCTTGTTTTTTCCTCTTTCGATTTGTGTTCCTCTTTCTATGTGTGCTGCACTCTGCAGAACACATAGAAAGAGGAGAAACCCATTCAGGATTCTTTTTTTTGCAGGAATGGGCCTCTTGCAGCACAAAACCAATCCTGCCTATGTTGGTGTTAGGCAGCAATGCGTGCGGCAACGCAGGGGGAAAGGACAGGAATGCACCATATTTCATAAATAAGGTGCATTCCTGCCCTTTCACATTGGCTTAGGGCAGAACAGCAAGAAGAACTTGCGGCGCTGCCCTACGCCAATGCCTCATAAATAAGCCTCTTTATCTTAGCACACCTTTGACCATGCCCCCAAGCTCTCTTACTGACCTTTGGTTTGCTAAACACTGCATATTTTATTTTCTCAATGTCAAAATTATTTGCTGTGGGGGCGTTTATGGTTGTTGATAGTTGGCAATGATGAGGGTGACCAAGTTCTAAAAATATTTGTCAGGAGGGGGTCCTTACGCTGAAATGTTTTTGACAAAGGGGTCTCGGCATCAAAAAGCTTGAAGACCTCTGCTTTAGAGTAATCTCTCTCTCTCTTTGTTTAATACATTTCAAGAATTTCTCACTGGATGACATAGACAAAGATTTTAAATCTATAACCACTAGATCAGAGAATACATCAATTGAGTCCCTAGGTAGGTTAAAAGTGGACCTAGGTTTAAAGGGCATTGTCACTTTTCCACAGATGTCAAGTCCCAAGAGGTCTGCAGTTACCTTACATGATATTGATGGACTGATAATATCACCTCCCCTCTCCAATTGTTTCTAGTCATGTAACACATTCAAATCACCTACCACCAGATTCGAATCATCAGTCTCTGTGATGGGCTGTTCCACTCCTTTCAGGCTCGCTTGATTCTGAAAGAACTTTTTTAATTTCAATTTTCTTAAGAATTTATAAAAGTCAATACGACTTTAATCATAATTAGTACAAAATGAGAGACCCAAAGACAACATTCCAAGTTCATGATCTGGCAGAGCCAAATCAGATAGATTGATGACCATGGCTGTATGTTCATTCATTGACTTTGCCTGGTTTCTTTGGTCTTGGTTCCTGAGTGGAGGTCCATGCCACCTCTTCCTTCTTTGTTGTTGCCTCGATTGCCCTTTCCTTTTCTTTGAGGTCTTGACCTGATAGTCATTGTCCTGTTCAGACCTAAAAAACGCATCTCCTCAACTACTTAAGATGGTTCTTGCTGATTTCTATTCTTACATTGCTGCTGGATACGTCCTCCTGGTCTGTGTCTAACTCAGAGCTAAACTCTGAGCTGGTCTCTGTCACTGTTGTCCTACCCCAATCTTTCGTTCCAAGACCCGCATTCTTGAACAATTTTTGTCAACGTATATTATTAAATTGTCACGCAAACATATAGCTTTGGCCTCTTTGGTAGTCCACTCTATCGTTTGTGAATTTGGTTGCATTTCTCTCTTTAGTCACCTGTTCATGTTTTTTCAATTTGACTTCTAACTCGTTATTGAATTTGGACACTGCATCAAGTTTGGCTAAATTATTGATCTCCTGTTGTAGCAGTTTAATTTCATCTAGGATTTTATCTCTGTCCCGTTTAGCATACTTAATATTCTCTTCATATTGTGAGATGATTCTGCACTGCTGTTAGCCCACGCCTGCGGCATTTTGGAGTCTGGGTTTTCAAACGTGGGTCGATCAATATCTGTAGACCTCAAGGTACTCTCCCCACTTCTAGATATCTGTCCAAAGATTTGTATTCGCACCATTTGGAAACTTCCATTTTCCTCAAGTTCTCCTATGTATGCATTTTAATTTGCACATTCATTTCTGGTGGCACTGCATTTGTAATTCAAAGCTCGAACAGATCCACTCGCACTCGCTGCATTTTCATCAAATAGCACATCAGCTGCCTCCTCCCTCTCTTTTAGCCAATTCTCCATTGCCTCCACTGCCGAGGTATATTCTCTTTGCTTAGTTTCACATAGATAGATAGATAGATAGATAGATAGATAGATAGATAGATAGATAGATAGATAGATAGATAGATAGATAGATAGATAGATAGATAGATAGATAGATAGATAGATAGATAGATAGATCCATCTCAGGTGCATTGTCAGCACATTCTATAGTGCTTCGTACAGGTCATCTGCCTTTTAGAACATCATCCGAAATCTAAATATCTAAGATGGGCAAATCTTTAGAATTTTAATGATTTGAGTTTTATGCAATTCAATAATACCGACATATGCTCTGCTTGACTTGGCCACAACATTCCTCCCCTCACTATCAGATTTTGACTGCAGTGTTGGTTGAAGTAGACAATAGCCAGGGCCCCCCCACGTTGACAGTACTAGTGGTTTGATCTTCAGTCATGCACCGCATATATAATATATATGATATGTATATTGTCATGTACCATATGCATAAGGGATGCAGGCCTGCGTAGCACAGTACATGAACAGTTCATAAACAAACCAGTGTGTCTGCCTGAGTTTGTCTTCCAGAGCCTACAAGACCTATGCGCTGATACAAAAGCATGGCAATAAAGGTGTAGACCTGCTGCTCCCTCCGGGTGCCTGAACATATCCATGTTCCGCTGCCTGACAAACCACCCAGACCACTTCCATCCCATGAACCTTAATGCTCCTTTACAAAAGCGCGGTCACTGAAGCTGATACACTACCCTCCCCTCCCTTCTACGGGTTCACCGTGGTCACACAGTAGTATTTTCTGTGAACTTGATGCGTTGAATGTGCAAGGGTGCAGAGCCTGAGGGACACAGGAGTGTGCTGAGGTGGTTTGGTGGCAAAGTGGCATACAAGTATCTGGGCCAAGTGGCATAAAGGTAACTACATTGAACTAAAGGCACATGTGAGTGTGAGCTCTACTGTTATTAATGCTGAGAACGTGCATCATCTATAGGTCCTTTGGTGCTATGCACCCAGCATCTGTTATAGCTGAAACTCAGTCCCTTTGGTAACGCTCACCATTCTGTACAGCTCAGTGATTGCCATACAGCCTTTACATATGCTGTCAGTCCCATGGTCACAAGCAGCCAGGTGGAAGATATCGGTCACTAGAATTGAGAACTATTTATCTGCCACAAAAGAGACTGATCCTGCAACTAAGAGGTCTATCCATGTCATTTGGTGGATAAAGAAGTGGGCAAAATGTTTCTCACCCCTCAGATTTAGCCAAGCTAATTGCTATGATATTGACCTCGCTGAATGTACATTTAGCATGCAAGTGAACCCAGCCTGTTAACATTTTCTTTGAGGCAAGCAAAACTAGCCTAATTGGGCTGGTGAGCATATGAAAATGTGTTAATGTAGATAAATAACTGCATGCCCAATTCGTTAAATAGTGTCCCTCATCTGATTTCCGAAAAGAGATTCTAAGGACAGCAGAGATGCCTCAGGCCACCATGCTTGCTCTTGGGTGAGCTCATGCACTCAGAAATGCAAGATGCCTAAAACCATCAAGGCAGAACTGAAAAGACCCAGTAGACAAACCCTTGCGATGTTGAAGAAATCCCCGAGTAAGAAGCAAGGCAAGCTTTATAGATATTGTGGCAATCTGCAAAACCAAGGACCTCAATGTCCCCAGTGTCCCTGCTCTGCCATGGAAAAGCAAACCATTTTTAGAGAGTATGCAGGTCAGTGAATCCAGTACAACTGATTATCGAAAGGGCACCAGGAAAACCCAAGTTTAAGGTGAAGCAATTAGGCTCTGGATGAAACCCTTTCATCGGACTAGAGCAGGTTCATCTGATCTCAGCCATCGACAACCTGGCCCTCCCTCGGAAAAAGTCACAGCTGAGGGGTGTACTGTACATTCATGGGCAGCCAATTACCAGTCTCATAGACACAAGAGCCACTGTGTGGGTTATGTAAAAAACATACTATAAAAAGTTCTACCCCTCACCGGTTCCACAACCGACTTTGTCACAAATGTATGTCTGTAGTAGCTCAACACCCATTGCTTTGCCTAGGATCTTCACTACTAAAGTGGTACACCAAACACAGTCCATCACGGGGTGCTTTTTGTGACCAAGACCAAAAGCACCACCCTTATCTTCAGCTCCCCAGAATCACCCGAAGCTCATTGTTTTTGTGTTTGGAATGCAACAACAAGGCATTGCGTAGATGTTAAATGAATTTTCATATGTGTTTGTGGCATCAGCTGTCTCAAGGGGACGTTGATGAAATTACATATTGATCCCACAGTCCAACCTGTGGCCCTTTGCCACTGAAAAATGCCAGTCCATATTCGATTAGAAGCGAATCAAGAATTAGAAAAATTGGAAGCAGAAGGGATCATAGAAAAGGTTAAAGGACCCACTACATGCATCTACCTCCTTGTGGCGAGGAAGCCAAAACAATCCTGTGCTGTCCATAATTGTAACGACATATGGATGCGAAACAAACCTATGAGAATGGAATGAACCAGCCACGCAGGGTGGATGAAATTGTTACAGATGTCAATGCAGCCAAATGAATCTCCAAAATAGATTGAAATCAGAATGTTAGAGTCAAGATAAATAATGACATTCTCTACTCATCTCAATCATGCATGTCCTCGGCACATCTGGGTGGTTGTTGGCTTGGGTATTCAGAGGGGTCTGACGTGTCATACTTGCGTGACTCTATGCTTAACCCCTTCCATGCGGGGCTGTTTCCCCCGCTGTGCTGGGGGGCACGTACAGTGCCCTGGTGCTCATGACGAGGTCAGCTCGTCATGAGCTACGGCGCTCCGGTGCTCATGACGAGCTCAGCTCGTCATGGCCACACCCGTTCCCATGGAACGTTCGGCACAGCAGGGGAATCAGACCAGCATGCAAGCGTTCCACGGAACGGGCACGGTCATGACGAGCCCAGTATATTTCTGATCTTCCTGATTTTGATCCTCCACATGATGTCACTCCTGACTGAGAACCTTTTTGGCGTGAGGATTCTAAAAAAGAGACCGTTAGGTCATTTAGAACTTGGCAGTTAGAATTTGGATAACCTTTTGATTGGTAAAAGTAAGGTAGTTTAGCAACGCTTACTGTAGCTTTGGAATTTTGTAATTTGTGTTGGCCAACTTTTGATTTGTATGGATTTGATATGCAAATTGCAATTTGTGTAGACAGGTAATGAGGAGATTTTTCTCTATTTGGTTTTGTTGAACGGTGCACGTACGAAAAGTACATTAAGCACTAATTTGATTATAATACTTGTATATTCTGCAGTATTTTTGGCATGCCTGTTTTCAAAGCTCACATAGAGGAATGTGTTGCTTTTTCTTGGCGGTACCATAGTGTGATGTGAAATTAATTAGCCGGCTCTCCTATAAGGAATACCTAAATAGGTTTAGGTATACAAACATATTTCTTCCTTGGTGATTCTGCATCCCCAAGGAATTTAAATATGGACATAATACATACAAGGATCCTTTGTTCTGTGCAATTTTATGAATGAAGATATGCAGAGCGATTTTTGGTGTTCTGCTAGCCAAAGCTAGTGAATTGAGTGTATTTTCGCTTCTTGGACATACATCAGTCTGTTGGGCTGTTTTTGCAGTCTTTTGGAACACAATTGAGAAGCGTTTCTTGTAAATATGACTTACAACTAGTATTTACAAATGGTTTGGTTTAAGTACAGTCTGTGGGCTGTCCTTTGTTTTTGTTCTGAGTATTGATATGTGGGTTAAATATGTGTTTAAATGTCTATGTGGTTTTCCCATTAGTGCAATTTCTGTAAGTGAATAGCGATGGCGCTATTCAAGAAATAAATGGCTAAAGCGCGCCTTATTGTGTGTCCTGAGTGTTTGACCCCTTTCTGTTTATGTCTGAAATGAGCTCAATGTCTGTTCGTGGTTTTTCTTGATGTTTTCAGTCTATTAAGCAAAGTGTATAAATGCTTAAAAACTAAAATGTAAATTCACATTCACTAGGAATAAAAAAAGCCTCAAAATCGAAATTGTGTGTTTTGTAGAAAAATAAACTTATAGTATTTTTTACTTACATACATTGTGTTAGATATTAATAGGCAAACACTTCAGCTGAAGTACATTTTTTGCTGAACTCATACTATAGAACACGCATTGATGTGTCTTAGTTTGAAAAAGATTGCCACCATGCTCATGTTACGATACTGAGAGGAGAACTTTTATTGCCACTGAGCCAATAGCTGTTGCCTTTGTAAGGTCACAGAATAGACAGGAATATTTACTCAAGCCAGGACTTTGCCCTCAGTTGCACGGGTGAAACTTTGCATTTCAGAATGTTGTTTTAAAAAGGTTCCAAAACTAAGGTTCATTATTTTGCATTATAGGAAGACATTTCAATTAAGGGTTTTTCTTTCTTTAAGCATTTCTGTAAGCATATTCTTGGCTCTGTTGCTAAATAATAATTAACCCATATAATGAAGACACATTTTTAAAAAAAAGAAACAGTAACAGATGCTGAAACAAGATAAGGCATGTGCAAGGAAACTAAAAAGTTAATGATGTCTTGAACATTGATTGGCAATCTCAGATAAAGATCAATCAGGGAAATTGGCTTTGTGAGGTCAGTTTCAGGTGAAGAGGTCAGTTTCTTGCAGTTCATTTCAGAGTAAACCTGGTTAATGTGTACATGAACTGGGGAGGCCAGGCCACCTTGTTTGCCAGGCTACCTTTGCAGGCCTACGTGGCACAGAGCAAAAAAAAAAAAAGAAAATGAAGTCAGATTCAAGGAATTACAGAACCTTAATATGTGGAATTATCAAAAATGGTTGGGTTTATTAAAAATAATTATTAATTAAGCAATATAATTATTAAAAATAAGTGCTACATTTTTTACTATTCATGAAGCTTAATACTTAATACTTATACTGTGACCTCCTAGCATTATAATTTAATTTAAGTTATGTTATACTGCATAATGAAGACATTAGCATATAGAATTTCACTTGGCGCAGGCGTGAAAAACTCATTTTTCTCAGGATTTGCATGAGATATGTCTAATGTCCAATCTCTGCAATTTGTAAAGAACATTCTGAGGATGATTAATAAGTAATGCAATTGTAGGATCTTTATTTTTAAGTGTCCCAAATATCAAAGTCGAATTTGGGTACAATTTGGGCATTCTTGCCATTTACAATAGCTTTAAAGTGCTTTAGGCTTCAGTAAATGCATACATTTAGGTATAATACAAATTTGCAGGTTGTTCCCATTTGGGTTTGCTTTTCAATGGCTCAGTGAGCCAATGTGCCGGGTGCAGAGGTTTGAGTTTATTATCAGGGTGGAAGGTTTTAACTTTGGCTGGACCTAACTGAGACCTTCATCCATTTAAGGTTGATGAAATAAGTACCATTGCAAACAAGCATTTGTTCTAAAAACTGGTATGTGTGTTATTTTGTTCTGCGAATTATTCACAGTAACTGTTTTAATAATCTAAGTATAGAAATAAATAGTAGCCCCTAACAGGAGTAATATATATATCATGTGTTTTTAAATAGGGTTGGTTATTGCAGGTTAGAAAGAGTTGGGAAGGTTTTTTGTCTTTTTCAGCCTTAGAGTGAGGAAGAGGGAGAGGACTAAGGAGCCCGCAAGGCAGATTTTGACCTTAAGGTCAATGAGGTGGGAGTTAGGAGTAAGTGTAAACAGATGGAGAAATCATTGCTTGGAAAAGCAGGGCCTCAAAGGGTGTTGGCGCACAGGACACGCAGAGTGTCTGTGAAAGAGTTTTTGGGAAGTCAAAATTAAGGTGGTTTAGCATGTTTTCAAGAGATGGTTGGTTACAGTTGATATTTTGTGTGTTATGTGCAGTGTCAGCAGTATGTTGAAAAAGATGGTTTTTTTTCTATGACTTCTTTTGAAAAGAAATGTTCGTGCGTTTTACATATTTTTGCATTTTATCCTTTTATGAATTGTTCCTGCTTGTCCTGTGTGTCAGAAGCGGCACAGTAAGTTGTGTTTGACAGCCAAATCTCGACTAACTGGTGATCTGCGGTCAAAAGGAGGGTGAGGATTTTAAGCCTGACAAATTAAGCAGGCCTGATTATTGGGTTTGGGCTGCAGAATCACAATACATAAAGTGCATGCAATGGTGTTGTGTGTCACCGCTTATTTACATATGCTATTGTACTTTGTCTATGCTTTTTGTGCTTGATATACAGCGCGTATATCTGATGGCTTGGCATGTGTGTGTTTTTTTATTTTATGCATGTTTTTGTTTTATGTTGCTGCTTTAGATACTATTACAAGTCCACCTGTGTTGTGTAGGGTTCTACATGACGATGTATATCCCTGCACAACAGTTGGGTGAATTTGCGCTGATACTAAATTTCACAGATATGATTTTTCATGCTGTGAACAAGACAAACAACACTTCACCAGTGTATGTCAAATTTGGCTATATAGTATTGAAGTAAAATAACAGAGATATACAGGATCAAAGTGTGTCACCTGCAATTAGTCACAATACTGTCCTCTTCCCTTAAGGAACAGGCAGCCCTAGATTTATGTTTCCTTGATTGGACCTAAGGATAAAATTATAGATTTGTGGCTCTTGCTAAAGGTGACCTAAACTTTTAATTTTTTCCCTGAAAAAGGAACTGGAACATTAGCTGAGATTACCGTATATGGTGTAGCGGCCAGCGGTAGAGCTAACATTTGTGAACTATTTTTGATTTTTGTTCACAAAAGTAATTCCTTGTACTTCCTATAGATTTTTCTTTTTGTTACTTCTCCCCTGACCGATGTTGCATCGTGCCTAGCTATTGGGGATTTTAGCTGTGTCCTAGTTCCATTTCCCTTTTCCAAATTCCTTTCACCAGTTGGTGTATTGCTCAGGTTCACACTTCCAGACTGCAGTAATGTACCAGAGACCCCATATTATGTATAATCCCCTTTTGTATGACCAGACTGGTTTTCAAGAATTTTCTTTAGGCCTACTTTGATGTTTTCCAGTCTGACTGTCAGGGTAGTGATGGACTGGTTAACTGACTCAATACTATAGTAAGATAAGTTTTCCACCTCAATAGGAGACACCTTACATTTTTTTTGAATATGACAAATTCAATGCCTATTCTAATTTGGTTTTTTAGTTCCTTTTTTCTGCTGCTTTAATTTTTGGTGGATTAGATGTGTTCCAAATAATGGAAATACCAGGACTCTCTAGCTCTTGTCTTTTGTTTCCACATTTGATCATTAGCCTGTGTATTGCATAGTGCACCTGATGCACAGTTATTAAAAGGGAGGTATCTACATGTCCCTGATAATCTGTATTATGCAATTTCTCTTTTTAGATGTTCTAGATAAGGAATTAGGGAACACCTATATGTAATCATTGAGAGAAAAAAATGTGTTTACCCCATTAGACGATGCCACTATGTGTGAGGACATCCATTCTGATAGAATTCCCATGTAGCTATCTACCCTTAGATGGTAGAGGATATGCTCTCACATGGAAACCAATTGAAGAGGCTAGAGGCACTGTTTTGCCTACTGCCTTTGTCTTTGTATTGCCTTTGAGAATGACAGTGTATTCTAGACCAGAAATGTCCCATGACTTATGGCCACTCCTTTAAAGATTGCAGGCCGCCTGCTTGCAGTCCCCTTGTTATACAATGAACTGTTTTTGTACTTAATTGAAGGAAACTAACAACTGTGTCACATTTCCTACGTCACTAGGTTCTGCGGGATTAAGTCATAATAACCTGCGGAACTCACCCACAATCCCATCAGTGACAGCTATAGATGAAAAGTCCCAGCACCCAGAAAAGTAGCAAGACTGGACAGCGATCGTCAGCGCACCATCAATGGTATCTCTAAAGCATCGCACTTGCTCCATCAGACAGCATTGGATTTGGATTTGGATTTGGATATGGATTTATACAGTGCGTAGCTACCCTGAGGCGTCCCAGCGCTAACAGTAGACCTATGTTCCAGGGGGGGAAGGGTACTACAGGAAGAGCCAAGTTTTTAATTGCCTACGAAAGGCCAGAAGGTTGTGTTCTCTTCGGATAGCAATTGGGAGGGAATTCCACAACTTTGGGGCATTATAGGAGAACAGGCGCCCTCCCGAACGGGCCTTATGTATTCTGGGGACGCTGGCCAGTGAGAGGGAGTCCGATCTGAGCTGCCTGTTCGACTGATGGGGTTTGACCAGGGAACTCAGGATCGGCGGGCATTTCCCGTGCATTATTTTATGCGAGATGCATAGGGTCTTGAAATTGATCCTTTCTTTGACCGGTAGCCAGTGTAGGCTTTTGAGCGCTGGTTTGGCTGAGCATCTGGATTTGGTCCCTGTTAAGAGTCTTGCGGTGGCATTTTGTGCGCATTGTAGCTTATGGATGACCGCGGCAGGGGCCCCTAGATATAGGGCGTTTCCATAATCCAATCTGGAATTCACTAAACCCTGCATGAGCAGTTTCCTGGATTGGAAGGGGACTAGGTGAAGGACCTTCCGTGCTGTTTTGATGAGGCCAAGGCAGGTGCCCGTGGTTTTTCTGGCCTGGGTTTTGAAATTAAGATCTTGGTCTAACCAAATGCCAAGGCTTTTGACTTCTTCTTTGGGAGTGGGGGGTGGGCCCATGCAGCTTGGCCATAGGAGGGATGCGGGGAGTTTGCGAGGATTTCCTAAGAGAAGGATTTCGGACTTTTCGCCGTTTAATTTCAGCCTGATTCACTCATCCATTTACAGATGCTCTCATTGGACATCACAGAACCAGAATTTCAGTGCAAAAGAGCGAAAGAGAAGGATTCTTGTTGTTTTGAGGCTTCAGTTTTCCACCTGTCATGTGCTGGTAACCTCTGACAGTGTGCAGTCCCTTGAGCCCCTTGGTCTGAGTTTTGGCCACACAACCCCTTTTCTTTGCTCCAACGGAAAGGCAGTGCACCTGAGGATCCAGGATTGGCAAAGGCACTACATTGTGGTACCTATGATTAAATGAAAGAGCTGCCCGAGCATCCTCTGACACTGAAATGAGAGTGTTGGAGCCTGAAAGTGTTGCTGAGTGTGAAAGTCTGTTGCTCTTTCCCGATTAATAGTACTTGGGTTTGCATGAGATGATCTGTGCCCATGACTAACGAAGAGCACAATATCTGTAGTGCCTGCAGCACAGGAAATATTGGTGCACTGCATTGAGACATTAAGACTTTCAAATGAGCTGTGAGTGTTTGCCAGGAGGGCACTCCAACGGATACTGAGAAGCACCATTTTCATGAAAGGCCTGAATGAAGAGGCCCATGCGGAAGAAAACAACAGAAGCAGATTTGATGGGCAATAGAAGCCTGCCAGAGAGGCTTGGACTGACTCTGGGTATTTCCCGTGCGATTGCATAAAATGGGTGTTTGGAGACTGATTCTTATTGTTCTACTGGCATTGTCAATAGTCGCTGAAATAACTAGGAGTCCTGAAAATGTTTGCAAAATAATTTTATGATTTGCTTCTGCCTAGGGTTGTGAAAAAAAATGATAAACCTGTTTGTAATAGTGGTCATTACTTTCTTTTGCTATCTGAATGTTAAATGCTTTGTTCTCTTTGTATTCCTGCTGATAGCTTACATATTCCTGTTTGTATAAAATGAGTAGAATGCTCACCTAGCAATGAATTAGGATTTTCCTGTGTAATGGCAAAAGGAGGGTCTGAGGTTCTTTAATTTTGACTCCATCTTACATTTGTCGTTAATTTGTGTTGCCTTTAAACAGGCTGCTCTATTCATGAAGTGTCTCTGCCCTTTGGACTGCAACGTGTTGAAAACCCCTTCTGTCCTTGTTTTGAAAACCAATCTCAGACACCAGCTGGCCTAACTGCATACAGACATGTTCTGCCATTACTGATTGACCTATAGGTGCTGCAGTTTATTGACTTATGGGTTGGGCAGAAACACACTTAAGGGGACGTTCTGGTTACATGATGCCTTGTTCTGAATGTTTTCCTATTGGCTAATATGTTGCAGATCTTGTATGTCCATATTAGGCATTTTGCATGCTTGTAAAAGCTAGGACTGCCCCTTACTTTTGTGCTGAGTTTGTACCCCTAAGCATATAAAAGGCCTCTGTGTTTTGTACTCTTTAGACTGCCTCATTCAGTCGTTAAGCCTCCTGCGTGACGTAGTCTCACTTAAATAAGTTTAATAAAGATGTCGTTTCATATTTCAGCTTCTGTGCCAAGTTCTTTGTATGAGTGAGACCCCTGAAATTGAAGATTACAGTTCTTCACAAGTACCTCTTGTAAACGTTATCACATAACATGTAGAGCGCTCTGATACCTTTGGGTCTTGCTAGCGCTATATAAAACTCAAAATAATAATAATAATATAGGGCTGAAACACTATCAGCAACTGATTTTTGTCATTTCTTGTGCTGCAGAAGTTTTTAGAACTGTATTAATGAAATGTTGCCCAGTGTGCAAGGGGTACTCAATGTCAGCAATGATATTTTGGTCTGCTCCCTTTCCATTCAACAGCACCAGGAACACCTACAAAGGCTGTTTGAAAGGATCGAGACAATGAGCTAACTCTACATTAGGGGAAGTACAAGCTCCTGTCAAACAATACTTAGGGGCATATTATCAAGGAACGGCGTTACAATTATCGCTGCTTTAGAGGCAGAAAACTGCCACTAAAGCGGCGATAATGGGCTTGATAATACGCCCTTGAGAATTCCATTAGAAGCCCATGTTCTGCTGTGAACATGGGCTTCTATTGGAATTCTCAAGGGCGTATTATCAAGCCCATTATCGCCGCTTTAGCTGCAGTTTTCTGCCGCTAAAGCGGCGATAATTGTAACGCCGTTCCTTGATAATATGCCCCTGAGTTCTTTGGATATTGTTTCTCTGAGAAAGGTCCAAGGTATAAAATCAGCATGTCCCTCGACCACTGCGCCTGCTGCAAAGCATGTGTACCATGCAGATCACAAAGTGGCTAGGTCATGGTATGGTTTAGAGAGTTATGATTATTCCCCACTCTTTCACTATCTTAATATTGTAAAAAGGGTTCATTTGGTGAGGAATCAATTCCTATTAGTAAGGAAAAACCCCAACCATGGTGTTACATTTTGAATTCTAAGTTTGTGCTTCTCCAGACCAAGTACTCTTAAACTATACTGTCTACCGGTATGAATAACATTTGACTCCTACACCTTGTAGTCAGAGACGTTTTACAGCACGGGCAAAGTGAGCTTTGGTCTAGGGCCACAGCATTTTAGAGGGCCCCTGATTTTTGGATGATTCTTAAACAATGATGATTTTCAATACTGTTTCCCTTTATTTATTTTTAATGCAGGTGATGTATGAGAGTCTATAACAGACATTTTACAGCGAAATGGTGTGTTTAGGACTTTCAACACCATGCAACATCTATAAACAAAGTTCATTTTAGATCAAAAGAGGACCTCACATTTGGGAAAAGGGAAAGAGTCACAGAGATTATTTGCAGTAATATTAGCAAGCTGCTGTCGCGTTACTGTAGTAAACATGTACTCCTTCCAACATGGCCACCTGCGGTCATTAGACCCTCCTCTATGTTACTACCTACTAAGCCTCCCAGAAAGCATGTGTACATTCTATGTTGTACTGGAATGTTCTACATTTGTCAGTTGATGGTCTGGTCAGCTGACGAGGTATGTTGCTCTGCTGTATCTTAATAAACATTTCTTGTAACTAGTAAGAAGTGTCCTGCTGCCTACTTGAACATCTCCACAACGTCTTCACAACATTTTGACGACGATCTTGGCTGATCAGACCAGAGAGGCAGAGTAGTCAAAGGCCATCCCAGAACAATGAATGGACAATGGTCATCCAAGAGGGAACAAAGGTCGTCCCTGAACAAAGAGTGGACAAAGGTCGTCCAAGAAGAGACAAAGGTCGTTACTGAACAAGGAGTGGACAGAGTTCTTCCAAGAGGGGACAAAAGACCTTCCCACAACTAGGAATGGACAATGGTCACCCAAAAGTGGACAAGGACTGGACAAAGGTCATCCAAGAGTGCATAGAGGCCATGACTGGTATGGTGACCAGAAGTGGGTCAGAGGACCCAGAACAGGGTCTAACATTTCACATCTGACACTGGTCAGGGAGCTCTTAACCTTGACTGAGATGTATGTCTCCATGCCGATCTGTTTTTTCCTGACACTTCTTTCCTTCTGATGACGTCGTAGAAACTTCAGGGGTATTAGTGGAGAGGCAGCGCGCACTACGTCACACATCTTCCAGTGCTTCCCCTGTTGCCTGGTTACCAGTGTCACTGTATCTGCAAATGTCCCTGATTCTCCTTTCAACGCTGACGCCGCACGTCAAACGTTTGCTGTGAGGCTTGTGGTGAGAAGTAAAGCGCGCCTATACCTTGTGGACAGTGAAACGGCAGTAAGTAAACTGCGATTTGTTTTAATTATTGTACACCAGGGTATATTTTTTGATGTCCACTCATCCCTCATTAAGCATGTTTAAGGAAACGTAACCTATGTGACAGTACTAACAGCCTGATTCATGTACGGGCCGTTTTGCGTGTCCCTAATAGCGATTAATAGCGACTCGCTATTGAGGAAATGCAAAACGGCATTCATGTACTTTTCGGGGAAAAAATAGCGACTCGCACGCGGGCGCTAAAGCCGTTAGCGACCTACAAAAAACGCAGAAAAATCGCTATTTCCGGCTACCTGCGATCGGGATTGCGACTCGCAATCCCGATTGCACGGGATTGCGACTCGCAATCCCGATCGCACGGGAATGCGACTCGCAATCCCGTGCGATCTGGAATGCGAGTCGCATTCTCGCGGGATCTGGAAAACGGGAAGACGCATTCCGAGCACCGTGATGACATCACAACCAGGAAGCAGCCCGTTCCCACCCCCAAACACCACAGTGACGCTATCGTTCGAGTGTGCACGAGGGAAAGCAGACGCTAAACCTCCGTTAGCGACTCCCGAACCGGCCGAAATAGCGACCGACATGTCCGAGGAACCTGTCACTGGCCCCAGCAATAGCGCTGGCCGCAAGCGCAAACTCAAGTTCTCCGAGCAGGAGCTGGAGAACCTGATTGAAGGGGTGGTGGCCAACCACGACCGGCTGTTTGGTGCAAACTCCAGGAGGGTCCCAGAGCAGGAGAAGCGGAGGATCTGGGTGGGGATAGCCTCCAGCGTCAACTCTGTGAGCGTGGCGGACAGGTCGTTGGAGGAGCTGAAGAAGCGCTGGTACGACCTCCGAGGGCGTGCCAAGGAGAGGGTGGCGGAGCGCCTTGGTGAGGCCTCGGGCACTGGAGGTGGCGGACCGACTGTCCCACCCAACACACCCCTGGAGGACCAGGTTGAGGACACCTTGGAGAGGGAGGCGTGTGTTGGCGTGACCCCTCTGGACTCCTCCCGCCCCACCCAAGACACCCAAGGTAAGTGGCATGCGACTGCGACCCTGTCCCCTATGACCGTCCCTGACAAAATAGGCTCACTCATTGGCCCTTAGTCATGCCTATGTTGTGCATCAGGAAATGCCCTGAAGCATTGTGGGAGACGTAGTATGTCCACAATGTAGTAGTACCACAATGCGGCCAGAAAGGTTCCAAAGTGCGCAAATCCACAGCCATCCAGGGAATGACACCCAGCATGCATGTAACATCTGCACGTCTGACAGTCACATGCACCTAATGAGTATCCACTTACCCTCACAGGTGCCGATGATAGCAGTGACAGCGAGAGGCTGCTGATTGATGAGGAGGCCCAGGAGGAGGAATCCCTACCCGATACCCAGCCACCAGCCCCTGCCGCTGCACCAACACCAGCAGCCAGGCCCCCCACCGTACCTGCTGCTACATCTGCCGGCCCACCGGCTGCCAAGGCCAGGCCCCCCACCTTACCTGCTGCTACATCTGCCGGCCCACCGGCTGCCAAGGCCAGGCCCCCCACCGTACCTGCTGCTACATCTGCCGGCCCACCGGCTGCCAAGGCCAGGCCCCCCACCTTACCTGCTGCTACATCTGCCGGCCCACCGGCTGCCAAGGCCAGGCCCCCCACCTTACCTGCTGCTACATCTGCCGGCCCACCGGCTGCCAGAGCCAGGCACCCCACCAATGTGCCTCCAGTGCCTGCCGCACCAGCAACACCAGCTGCTACACCACCTGCAGCTCGTCCAACCAGATCTGGGCCAGCCACATCCGCAACACAGCGGCCGAACAGCAGGAGGGGCAATGGGCATCTCCATGCCTGCATGAGCGTGGAGCGGCGCATGCTCCGAATACACCAGCGCCAGTCGCAGCAGCAAGGAGCCATCCAGCTCCAGCTGCATAAAATTGGCCGCAATGTGGCGGGAGTCGGCGAGCGGATGCACCGCATGACGGCGGCCATGGACCGCATGACGGCGGCAATGGAGGACAATACTGCAGCGCTCGTGAAGCACCGCAGTGTTGCAAGCAGGCGCCACCACCAGCTGCTGAGCCGGCTGTCGACCTATAGTCGGTCAAATTATGTGGCAGCAAATGCCACCACCCAGCTGTCGCGGCGCTCTCTGACCCAGCAGCACCAACTGGTCCAGTGCTGCGAGGACATTACCCGGGTGCTGGAGCACTTGACCACCGCCGTGACCGCACTGCATACACCTGTGCTACCGGCCATTGTAGGGGGAGACGATGCGAGTGAGGGTGCCTCCAGTGTGAGCAGCCACTCTGCCACGCAGGTCCCGCCACCTAGGCGCAGCACCAGGGCTACGCCTGGTACAGCTGGCCAGGATGAGGAAGAGCCTCACAGGCGCCTGGGAATTACGCGCCGGAGGCGCCAATGACATTGTGTGAGGGACAGTGGCGCAGGCTGACGCTAAGCCTGCCATGAACCTTCACATGCAGTATGCAGGAATACTGTATTTTGTACATAGTTGATACCATGACCCTTTTTTCTTGTGAATCAAACAAATACATTTATTTTGCTGCACACATTCGCCTTGTGTAATCATTACATTTTGCATGCAATTGTGATATGTGGGGTGGGGGAAGGGGGTGGGCTAGAAATTGTTAGCTGTGATGTGGTTGCGACGTCTGTGGCCTTCAGCTGGGTTCTCCCCGCGTGCATGGTGCGCATGTGCTGGTGGCCGGTCGTCCCCCTCAGATTCACTGCCTGAGATGTCAACTGGTATCCGGCGCTTGGTTGCAATGTTATGAAGCATTGCACAGACAGCCACAATGCGGCAGCACGCTGCAGGACTGTAATACATGGCCCCACCTGTCTTGTGCAGTATACGGAACCTGCTCTTGAGCAGGCCAAATGTCCTTTCAATACAGTTCCTTGTCCGGATGTGCGCAACATTGTAGCGCCGTTGCTGAGGTGTGGCAGGGTTGAGGTAAGGGGTCAGGAGGTATTCCCGTAGGGCGTAGCCACTGTCACCTGAATGAGAGGAGCAGATGTTGATTGCCTGTGCAGCGCAGTTACTTCATAGCAATGTGACATTGTCGACAAAGTGTACTTACCAAGTAGGTGTCCTTCCCCAAACTCTCCCCTGATCAGTCGTGTGTGGAGTCCGCTGTGCCTGAAGATAAAGGAGTCATGGGTACTCCCTGGGTACTGGGCCACAATGTCAGTGATGATGGTCTTGGCATTGCAGACCATCTGTATGTTGAGGGAGTGGTAGGACTTCCTGTTGCGGTACATATACTCCGTGCCAGCTGGTGGGCAGATGGCGACGTGGGTACAGTCTATGCAGCCGAGGACATGGGGAAAATGGGCGACATTATAAAATTGTAGTTTTGTCAGGTCCAATTCCTGTTGGCTCGTGGGAAATGTGATGTGCCGGTGGAGCTGGCTGAGCATGGCGTCAACAAAAGTGTGGAGGCAGCGTGACATGGTGGGCTGGGATATCCCCCCAGCAGCGGCTACTATGCCCTGGAAACTGCCGGAGGCCAGGAGGTGGAGGCTGCACAATACCTGCACATGTGTGGGCACAGAATTGTTTCGCCTTGTTGGGTGCTGCATGATGGGGTCGAGTTCTTGTATCAGCCAGGTGATCATTTCCCCATTCAGCCTGTATTTTGCATAAATCTGTTCTCTGGTTTGGCCCAGCAAGGTGACCCGCTGCCGGTAAATCCTTGCCTGCCTCATGCGTCTCCTCCGTGCTGCTCGCTGTAGCCTTCGCCGCCTCACCACCATGTACATCCCAGGCATTGTGGAACGCCTAATGCTGCTGCTGAATGTCCTTATGTGTGATTGGTCAGGCCTGGACCTGTTGGTGATTGGCCAACTGTTTTTCAAATTTTACTTAATCATGGCTTTTATGGTTACCACCTGCTTTGAGTTGTCCTTAAATTGCGCCGCGCAAACGTGCGAATTAGCGCTTTTTCGCTAATGTATTTATTTCATGAATGCCGATTGAGACAATATTGCGTTTCGCTATTCATTTCGCAGATTCCGTGGTTGGTCGCTATTTCCGTATCGCTAATGCTCGACTTCCCGGAGTCTGCGACTATTATAGCGTAATCGCTATTTCAATCGCTATTATTTTTTTGCGAATTCGCTATTTCGTACTTGAATGCCGATTCCGTGTTTTGCACCCGCAATTGCGTTTTCGCAGCCATTGCGGGCGCTATTTCGCTTCATGAATCAGGCTGTAAATCCATTACAACACTGCCACCTTGTGGAGCTTTAAATTATTGCACGTAAAAAAAACGCGTCTAAGAGCCTGTAAAGAGGAAAATATTCTGTCTTTTATTTAAAATTATTTTCGGAATGGTGGTACAGTGGTAAAACGGTGCACTCATGACTAAAATTTCCATGAGTATTTGCCTGAATAAGTTGAAGTGCACATGACAATGAAGCAACAAACGGAGTACATCATTAGTTATCAATAGAATTACTCCCAGGGAATGTGACTGTTATCTCAGCACTAGTAGAGTAAAATACTGTGGAAATGAACACAGAACAAGGACAGAGTGTTCATTAACAAGAAAACCTGTCAGAACCAAGACAGCTTGGCGAGAGAGTAAAACCAAAAATGAGAGTTTAAAACTGCGACAGCGAACCAGTAACAGGTTGTTCAATTAGTTGACAGCAGGCCCATAAGCGGGCCATTGGACTCAAACCACGAAAATAATGTCCTATAATTAGAAGCTAGTCAACATGCCCCAGAACCAGGACCGGGAGTAGCAAAAGAAAGTACCAGGACCGGCACAAACCAAGTCCCAGAACTAATACTTGGAGAATCAGAAGCGGGTCAGAGCACCATGAACAGGGACAAGCGCCCCACAACTAGCACCTCTTCTACACAGAGAGCCCAAGAGCAGGACAAAGACTTCAATTAATTGAAAGTGAGCCCATAAGCGGGCTGCTGGACCCAATTCAGGGACAAACGTCCTACAACTGGAAGCTAGTCCTAACCACTTCAGAGAAGTAAGGCGGAGACTTTGGTCCCAGAACCAGTAAGGGGGCAAAGGCCTTGGAATCAGTAGGACACACAGCTCCGAGAACCAGCTGAGGACTAAGGTCTCAAAACTAGAAGAGGCCAAAGGAGTAGTGAAAGGCCATCCCAGAACAAGGAATACACAATGGTCGTCCAAGAGGGGACAAAGGTCATCCCTGAACAAAGAGTGGACAAAGGTCATCCAAGAAGGCACAAAGGTCATCCCTGAACAAAGAGTGGACAAAGGTCGTCCAAGAAGGGACAAAGGTCGTTCCTGAACAAGGAGAGGACAGAGTTCGTCCAAGAGGTGACAAAGGCCTTCCCACAACTAGGAATGGACAATGGTCGTCCAAAAGTTGACAAGGACTGGACAAAGGTCATACAAGAGAGCATAGAGGCCATGACTGGTATGGTGACCAGAAGTGGGTCAGAGGACCCAGAACAGGGTCTAACGTTCCACATCTGGAAGCTGGTCAGGGAGCTCTTAACCTTGACTGAGAACCATGAGGGGACAGAGTCCAGTATCAGAAAATGAAAGAAAATTCAACAAAAAAAGGAAACATTTTCTTTTGAACTGAGAGTTCAGAAACAAAATCTAGAAAAACAGAGACTCTCAACCAGAGCAAGAAAGAAGTCAACAACCGGTTAGAGGGAACCACAACCAGAAATGGATATCTAATTCTAATTCTAAATTTATATATGCTTCAACAACATTGATTTCATATCGCTGTTTGCTGTAATTTCTTAGAAGAAGCATTGTAGGATCAGTTTAACCTTTATCTTCAACTTGGAGCGTAAAACAGGTTGAAGGAAGTGAACTGTCTGTTTTTTGCTCGTCAAGGACAGATAGGAGAAAGGGCACTTTTTTTCATGGTTTATCAGTTTAAGGGGAATAGGTGGTGGTGATACCTATTAGTTGGTTTTGGGTGATGTGCCTCACCTCACATTTCACTCTTGACACTCTTTGCCTCTTAACGCTAGTTTACCTTCTCTATCTTAAAAAATAGTTATAGACATTGTCCTATACGTTCTGTTTCTATTATAAAGGAGGAGGGTGTGTAATACATTTCTAGATAAAGGAGGAGGATGTGTAGTAAACATGTAGTCCTTCCAACATGGCCACCTAGATGGTCTGGTCAGCTGGCGAGGTGTGTTGCTCTGCCGTTTCTTAATAAACCTTTCTTGTAACTACTAACAAGTGTCCTGCTACCTACTTGAACATCTTCACAACAGTTACAATAGAAAATACACATCACTATCTCTGAATATTAGATGGAAACAAATTTAGAGTTTGGACCAGTGTTCCTGTGCAGTGTCAGTGAACTGGCCAAAGAAGGCATGAAAGAGCTGAAATTGAATCATAAATTCGAATCTGTTCGAACTTGGGTCCTCATAATGTGTTTGGCCCAAGTCCCCCATATTCTTAAGATGTCTCTGGAACACATGCAAACTTGCACAAGCAAATACATATTTACACACACACAAAAAGATACCCATATTTTCATCCAAGCACACGCATTTCTACGTATACTTGTACAGACATGAGCGTGATGATGTATTTGCCAGCGACTGCTGTCTCTAGGAATTGTGGAATTTGGGGATTTCGAAAGCTGCCCGAATTTATAATAGGGCTATTTTAATAGATTACAGGAGACATTCATGGTAGGGCTATTTAAAATGGTAAATAATTCATATTTTCAGCATCAAAGGGATATGTACTGATACTTCTCTGGGTGTTATAAATAACAGGTGATCTGTGAATTGTAGAGCATTTTACAGCATACAAGGGATGGGCGGGGAAAGAGTGGTAAAATCCCCTTAATAAGCAGAACCCAGGCTCAGTAGGAATTCAGTTGTAACTGGTATGCTTCATTTCAGAAATCTCACAACTTGCATTCCACTGCAGGTAAGGCCTGTCAGCTTTGCTTCACTTGGTAGTCCTCTAGACCGTCATAGACTGTGGAAATATTCACCTAACTACAATCCTAAACTGTTCAGTAGTGCAGGCTTATTCAACTTGTCATGGCCGGTTAAATTCTGAATTTCCAAACAGCTTAGGGGGGATATTATCAAGGACTGGCGATAACTATCGCTAACACAAGTTAGCAGCAATTTTTTCATTGCCGTCTATCGCCTTGCTAGTGACATATTACCAACACATCGCTAACAGGCGATAGCTTCAGGGATCAGCGCCGAAAACTGGCGCTAACTTCAGCATGATGGCGATAGGAAAACAGGTGATAGCAGGAGGAATCTAGCCATAAGCCATTAGCAATAAAAAACGCACGCTAGGCAGCAAGTGTGAACTTAGACCACCTCCCATAGAAAAGATGCCCCCAAAAAAAGTTTATTGCAGATTTGAGCAGCCAGTGCCAAGTGCCGCACACATCAACAACCCTCTCAAGCCACCCAACATCCAGGATGACCAGGATGAGAGCCTGGATGCCTCGCAGGACCTGCGCCTGGAAACTGGATGCCTTGCTGGACCTGCATCTGGAACCTGGATGCCTCGTTGGACCTGCGTCTGGAGCCTGGATGACTCTCTGGACCTGCGTCTGGAGCCTGAAGTGGGATGTGGAGGAGCCGTGCGACGATCAGCCGTACCTTGTGGTGAAATCTGACAGGTCGCAGGGAGACACGTTGCTGACCTGTGTGAGAAGTCCGCCTTGCGCACCTTGGAGAAGTTAATGGTAGAGGCGCTCATGCGCACCAATGTAGTGAGATCCGCATCGCATACTACAATCCACCACTACACCGGGGTGCACCGAGTGGATTACCAACGGTGGGTGCCGACTCCCTGCATCACAGGCCGGAGGATGTTTATTTTATTTATTTATTTTAGGTTCTTTTATAGCGTAGGAATTCGATCTCCGAAGAGATATCTCCGCGCTTTGTTCTTTCCAATAGCAAAGCTAGACAGTAGAAACTGGATAGTAGCTAATTGACTCTTGAGGACTATAGGGTAGAGAATAAGTATGTCTTTAGACATTTTCTAAATACGGGCAGACTGGAATTAAGCTTTAGAGTGAGCGGTAGAGAATTACAGAGGGCAGGGCCCTTGTAGGATAAGGCTCTACCTCCCTGTCTCTCTCTTTTAATCCTAGGGATTGACAGCAGGGCTTGATGTTCTGAGCGTAGAGTTCGGCCTGGTTGATAGGGCTTGAAAATTTCTGTGAGATATCTGGGACCGGTGCCAAACAAGCATTTGTGGATGGTACAACAAATCTTGAATTTCACTCTCTGGCGAATGGGGAGCCAGTGTAGCTTATTTAGTAGGGGGCGAGATGGGGACCTAGCTGGAGCATTTAGGATCAGTCTAGCAGCCGTATTCTGGGCTACTTGTAGCCTCCCCAGTTGTTCCTCATTGGCAGATATCAGCAGCCCATTGCAGTAATCCAACCTACTGATTACCAGGGTTTGTACCAGTGTTCTTCTATGGTGGTCTGCCAAGTAGGGGAAGACTCTCCTAAGTAGGCCAATCACCCTCATGCAGGTTCCTGTAACCTGTATGGCATGATCTTTAAATACTAGGGGTTGGTCCAGCTTTACGCCCCAGTTTTTTACATTTTCCTTTGGGCAGGGAGCCATACCAAGTTCCGGAGGCCACCATTCAGGAGACCAGAGAAGTGGGGCATCACCGAAGAGCATGACCTCCGTCTTGCCCACATTACACTGCAGGCAATTGGAGGTCATCCATCCGGCAATAGCTCTCATCCCAGCAGCAAACAAGCTTTTCACCTCAGGTGTCATGTTCTGGAAAGGAAATAAAAGCTGAGTGTCGTCAGCATAAGATATTGGTGTGAACCCATGTTCTCTCACAATATTCGCCAGGGGGGCCACATATACATTGAACAATGTAGGGCTCAAGCATGAGCCCTGTGGAACCCCCTTTGTGAGCTCCCTGTAGATGGAATTGTGGGAGCCCAGGCGAACACTTTGTGAGCGGCCTGATATAAAGCTTTGTAACCATGATAGGGCCACTCCTTCCACTCCCACCCTCTCTAGACGACTGATGAGGATGTCATGGGACACCGTGTCGAAGGCAGCGGACAAATCTAATAGCACCAGAATCATTGAGCCTCCTCTATCTTGAGCCATCCGGATGGTATTGGTCACAGAGAGGAGAGCTGACTCTGTGCTATGATTTGGTCTGAACCCAGATTGTGTTGGGCTGGCTATATGCAGTTGAGGGTGAGGCCCCTGTGCTACGCTGAACTTTTGTGGTCTGAGCACTGCAACTACACGCCTAAAGGAGCCCTGCTGCACCAACTGCTTCGGAAGATCCACCAGAGGATTAGGCGGCGACTCCTGTACCCAGCCCAGTGAACTCACACCTGGGTGAGGCTCCTGCCGGCTGAGTCCCAGATTTGGAGAGAGTGCAGTGGATTGTGCAACAGTGTCAATGTCCAGGTAATGAGAAGGTGGGACGCGTAGCACAGGAGGGCCGGAGAGGGAGTCACTCATGCCTATCACACATAAAGGACGCACCCCCAGTGGCGGCACTACCGCTATGGTGGAAGAGCGTTGCCCACCGCCTCAAGCAGTGCAGAAGAGGAACAATCATCACATGATGACAACTCAATCAATCAGGGGAACTGTGAGCGTGCTACTCACCCGTGAAGATCTCAAGGCACTGAGGGGGGTGCCGCTGGGGCAGCAGCTGTGGGAAACGGGAAGTTCGGGCTCAGAGAAGCCAAAAAACTGTTTAAAAAGGACAAAACAAGGGAAAATTAACTGATGTAATCATGCTATGTATCCTCAGGGGGTGGGAGGGGAGGGTAGGACTGCTTCAAACCTGGAGCAAGGCATGGGCGTATTGGCATGCACACTCAAGTGCGCAATAACTGTTTGGTCGGCCCACTCAGGCGTCCGAAGCAGTCATGCGCACTTCCCTGTTCGCAATGCAGGCTGTATTACAGCCTGCATGGAGAACATGCACACCCCTCCGGCAACCCTGGCTGCATGACTTGTCCTGTTGACAATTACCAATCCCACCGCCGCATCGCAGTGTTGTGATTGACTAAGGGGAGGGAGACTGGCTGGCTACTTCCTTTTCCTGGAAGCAGATACAGGAGAGCAGGAGCTAAGAAGGCATGGGACCCGGCTTAGAGGTAAGACTTCCCTCGATACATTTTTAACAACACCCGCTCACACACACATCCCCGCGTCCATGCACCAGCCAGTGTTCTTTACGGCGTTTACCACCTCAGAGTTGTCCAGGCTCGCCGCATTTCTCAATGTTGGCCGCTGTGTACTCAGGCACAGTGGGCATACCACTCGTGTGCCAAAGGCACATACGTAGTTGCGATGCATGCCATAACATCGCATTCCATTCCAATGCATACTAATAGCAGGCACATTGCAACAGTAGAGTACGTGTTGCATAGCGGAGACATGATGATCACTGTTCCCACTTCAGAGAGTGCAACCCAAAACTAACCTTTGCACAACAAACCCAAGCCTGTACACTGGAATTTCTTTTTGAACCCCCAAAACACACACAAAAATCACATTTGAGACAAATGCACACCCCAAATCTGATATTTGACCCCAATACACACCCCAAATTTCATATTTAACCACAAAACACACCCTATTTTTCATATTTTAGCCCAAAAAAACACACCAGTTTTAATTTTTACATCCAAAACCCATACACACCTGAAAAAGTTTAAATTACCCCATTACTGACCTCACCATGCGTTGTAATCCAAAACGATGTTAAGGCACCCACGTTGTCGGAGTTGCGTTGCTAAAGATGTACTGCCTGCATTGTAATGGTCGTCTCCCGTGCCAAAGGCAACCCGTAGGCTACGTCGTTTGCCCCTGGACTGCGCTCAGCAACAAGGAGCAATGCTCTTGGACACTCCACCGCTACCACACCAGCACCCTCCTCGCCGTCAACCCTAGGCGCCACCTTGCCTGCCAGGACAAACCTCTCCTCCGTAACGGACTTCGCCTTCGCCATCACTGATGGCAGCAGTATCACCCACAAGGAGCACCCTGACCATCATGGAGGAGGCATTGCCGTCACCTACAGAGGCACACTCCGACTGACCACGCACTCTAATGTGCCCAGGGTGACCATGGAAGACGTCAACTCCCAGATCTGGACCAAGTTCAAGAACATCCACTGCTGCACCCTCGTGTGCAGGCCCCCCCGCCCTTGGCCCCCTCATTCAAAGATACCAATGTTGACCTCATTGCACCCCGCGGACTCCCATCCACCGACAACATCCTACTCGGTTATCTCAAATTCCACCTGGAAAACCCCAGTGAGCAGAACACCACCGCCTTCTGGGGAAGGTCCCCAACATCAGACACAAGCAGCAACTCACCTCAACAGGCCACATAGCAGGACACACAGTCAAGAACGTCACCTCCACCAGCTGGAGCTTCAACTTCAGCCACAACACCGGACTCTCCTGGACCGATCATCATTAGATACATCACGCCGTCACCTTGCTCACCAGACGCCACTGCCATCATTGCAACCCCTCGCAGCTGGATAAAGGCCACCGAAGGACGTCTTGACAACCCTCTCTGCAACAACACTCCTCCACTGCTTCCAACCGATGACACCTCTGCGCGCAACTGCCACCCATGGTTCTCCAACAGTGCCGACAATCGGACACCCCTCATGAACGGCACTGCATCAGTACCTTCCGCCTGCCTGATGGCAGGCGTGAGGGTGACGCAGTGTCACAGGGATAGGCTGGCCCCATGCATTGTTGGGTTGCGACATGGTTGTGCACAAGTGCAGCAATGCGTGACTTTAGCGCAGACAGATACTTCAGGATTCCAGACATATCTGTCATTACTTGCATCGTGGAGCGCTGTCCAGTGAATACAGCCCATGCATGGTGTTGCAAGAAGGGGATAGTGAAAAATGTTGCAACGCTGTCTTGTTGCAGCGCTGCAACACTTTTCATGAGTGAGGCCCAGGAATGTGCACTATCTTATTGATGGTGCGCAGTCCTGCCCTGTAATTTTGTAGCAGGGCAGTGCAGCAACATTGCTTGCAGCGCGGTCCAGCAACAAAACATGCGGAAATAAGGTCCGAATGGTTATCTCCATTTTAAAATCTGATATTTTCTAGTCTTAAAAAACTGCCTATAGTTGCAGTTAGAGCCACTTTTTTTGGGTCCTCTGGACTTAAGGAATCCCCTTGTGAATATGGAGATGTTGAGATAACGGCAGAATTTGCACTGGATTGCTTCCCTTGTATGTAATTAGCGATAATTATCGCTAACAGATCTTTAAAATGGTAGTTTTTGCCTAAAAGTTGTCGCTAACGGCGGTGAATAGTGCAATAAAAATATCGCCACTTTATCGGCAGAAAAGTGCCGCTAACGCAGCAAAATTGCCTTGTGAATATGCCCCTTAGTTTGTAAAGCTTAGTTTCAGGGTTGACAAGTTCATCATCTTCTGAGACTTAATGCAAACCGAGGGCTTTCTGTAGTGCCACCTTGGTGCCACCTTGAACCCTGACGTTACAGCGAGAGATGACGGTGTGAGACGCACCACTCGCTTTATGGACAAGCTGAATCCTGCAGCATATGAAGCACAGATGTGGACAATTATGTCCACTTCAGTTCTAGAGTGACATATATGCAAGAGTACAGGTCATACAGCTCGACATCCCTGGCACTGCTGGTTTGAATCCTTGACTGAAATGTATATTATATTAGGAAAATGTTTCCTTGGTGTGTAAGGATTGCTATGAATCACCAGGGTGATTTCCACTGAGCATTGCTGTTCAATCTGTTAGTAAATCTACAGCGGCGTAAACCCAAAGAGCACCTGCACGATTAAGATTTTGGTACGCTAGTTTGCTTAAAACAACTAACTATCATCTGCAGCTATCAGCACCCCACTTCCGGTTTCGTAAACAGGTATTGGGGTTTTAAAGTGATGAGTGCGTATCCCAATGTGAAAGTATTCATCTGTATGCTGGTCATCAAAGACATGAGAATATCGGGTGTATTGTATGAATGGAGATGCTATTATGACACTCACACATAGAATATGTCACATATGAAAGTGGCGGCTACTAGTATTTGTGAAAATTTGTCTTTCACTGAATAATAAAACATATTAGAATAAATAAATGCACACATTCCAACAACCTTCAATTAATCTGTTACGATGGCAACAGAGAAAAGTTCAAAGGATGGAAATGGAGGGGAGTCTACTGCTTTGTAGGAGTTCTTTTTCTGTGACTGATGGCTAGCTTTTTTTAGAACCTGTCTTTGAAGGGACATGTATGAAGTGTGCCTATGACCTGTGTAGTGTGAGTGAGTTTGCGTGGAACTGAACTGGTGAGTCTTGGGGTCTATTGGACCCACACAGGTGTTAGCTTCTCAAGATAATGCTCTAGTTTAGTCTGGGTTGTCAATGTCCATGTGGAACATTCTAGCCTACACATACACATTCTCCTGTCTACCTCCCCTAAGCCGGTGTATCGGGGGTGGTTGAGGTAGCCAGCCATTGCTCTGTAGTGCAGCTCTCCCCTGTCAGAATGAAACCCACTCCTCCTCTTTTGTGACTATCTCCAGCACCAATCCCTCTTCAGACAGGAGGCTAATAAACATCAAAACCTAGCCTGCCAAAACTCATTATATTGTGGGCACTAGTGGGCATATTTACTAATGTCTTATGTAATGCAGGGCAGCAAGCAAAGTTGCTGTGTTGCTTGAAATGGATAGAGCAGAAATGGGCCATATATAGTATTATATGGTACACGTCCGCTCCCTCCTAGCACTGGTGCACTGTACTGCCTAGCGTCAATGCTCGCACCTTTGTGCAATGCTGAAAAGTGTGCCTACATTGTGGGGATCAATCAATCAATCAGGGGTCAGGGGTTTATTAAGTGCGCTACTCACCCATGAGGGTCTCAAGGCGCTGGGGGGGGTGGAGGGTGGGGGTGGGGGTGTTTGCAGCTCCGTTAGCTGAAGAGCCAGGTCTTGAGGGCCTTCCTGAAGGTGTTCACGGAGGGGGCAAGTCTGATGTCTGCCAGGAGCTCGTTCTAGGTTTTGGCCGCAATGTGGGAGAAGGATTTCCACCTGTTCTGGCTCTGTGGATGCTTGCGGTTTCAGCCAGTTCGAGGTTGAAAGATCGGAGGTTCCTTTTGGGTATGTGGAAGTTGATTCTGTCGTTGAGGTATTTGGGTCCGGTGTTCTGCAGGCATTTGTAGGCATGGGTGAGGATTTTAAAGGTGATTCTTTTCTGCATGGGGAGCCAGTGGAGCGTTCGAAGGTGTTGGCTGATGTGTTCGTGCCGGGGGATGCTGAGGAAGAGTTTTTGGAGTAGGGACTTGTTCATGCCGGTGTATAGTGCGTTTCCATAGTCCAGTCTGCTGGTGATGAGTGCGTGGTGATTGTTTTCCTTGACTTCGGGGGGATCCATTTTGAAGGTCTTGCGGGGGATGCAGAGGGTGTTGAAGCAGCAGGAGGTGACAGCATTGATCTGTCGGTTCATTTCATGGTGAGGGATGAGTCGAGTATGATGATGAGATTTTTTTGGCGTGGTCAGAGGGGATCAGTCGGCTTCCGAGGCTGTCAGCCACCAGGTGTTGTCCCATGCCGAGCGGGTGGTTCCAAGCACGAGGACTTCTGTCTTTGAGCTTGAGGCAGCTGTTGGTCATCCAGGCTGTGACCTCCTGCATTCCTTTCTGAAAGTTGAGTCTGGCGTTGGTGGGGTCTTTGGTGAGGGAGAGGGCAGGCTGTGCGTCGTCAAATTAGAAGACGATGTTGAGGCCGTGTTGTCGGACGATGATGGCGAGGGGGGCCATGTGGATGTTAATGAAGGTCGGGCTCAGTGATGATCCCTGTGGGACTCCGTTTGGAGGTTCCTCAGGCATTGGGTGATATGAGTCTGTTTGGGCAGGTTGAGGATCAGTCTGGCCACTGAGTTCTGTATCGACTGGAGCCTTCGCATGAGTTCATTGGGAATTCCTACGTACAGTGCCTTGCCATCGTTTAGGCAGCTGGTGATAAGGGCTTGCATGACTGGTTTCCTCGTGCTAATGGGGATCCAATTGAAGATTCCTTGGAGCATGCAGAGAGTGTGGAAACAATTGTAGGAGACTGTTTTGATCTGCCATTACATAGTGAGTTTGCTGTTCAGGATGATGCAGAGTGTAAAGGGATGGTCTTTTGGTGTGGGAGTGGGTTAGAGTTTGGCAGACCACCAGATGTCATCCCAGAAGGAAGTATGGTTGTCAAAGATCAGTACTTTGGTCTTGTCAGTGTTGAGATTCAGACAGTTGTCCTTCATCCAGTCTACGACATTCATCATGCAGTTGTGGAAATTGGTCTTATTGGTGGTGGCATCTGCCAAGAGTGAGAGAAAGAGCTGGGTATCGTCGGCGTAGGATATGATGTTGACAACACAGGTTCTGATGATGGTGGCTAGAAGAGAGTGGGTGTTGAAGAGAGTGGGGCTTATGGATGAACCTTGAGGGATGCCACAGATGGTGCTCTTGGGTTCCGAGGTGAAGGAAGGTAGGCGGACTCTCTGCATTCGTCCCATAAGGAATGATGTAGTCCATCTAAGTGAGTCTCCTTTGATCCCGATCTGGTGCAGTCTAGTGATGAGTGTATACCGGGATACAGTGTTGAAAGCTGTGGAGAGGTCGAGGAGGATCACGGCAGCTGACTCTCCCCTGTCCAGTAGGGTTCGGATGTCCTTCATGGCGACAATCAGGGTGGTCCTGGTGCTGTGGTTGTTGCAGAAACCAGAGTGGGATGCATCTTCCAGGTTGTTTCTCTGCAGGTGTTCAGTAAGCTGCTGGTTGATGGCCTTCACCAGAACTTTGACAGGGACGGAGAGAGCAGCAAGTTGGGGATGTAGAGGGTTTCTTGAGCAGAGGTCTGATTTCTATGTTTTTCCATGCATCGGTAAAGGTGGCTATGGCAATGGATGCATGGTGTGATGGTGGCTCATCTCCTTGCTCCCTAGCTTGAAGAGGCGATGGGGGCAGGGGTCCGTGGGTTCTCCTAAGTGGATAGAGTTCATGACGACTGTGGTGTTTGGTGTGGTAAGCTGTTCCCAAGCAGTGAGATGCTGGTCGGGGCGGCTTCCATTGGAGTGAGGAGGTTGAAGAGGTCAGTGGATTGGGACTCAAAGTTCCTGTAGAAGGTGGATATCTTGTTGTGGAAGTGATTTGCTAGAGCGTTACAGAGTTCTTGTAAAGAAGAACAGTGTTCTTAGTGGCTGTTGGGCAGTAGAACACTCTGACGAGGGTGAAGAGTTCCTTGGTATGATTTGTGCTTGCTTCAAAGCAGTCTGATCGGGTGTCCTTTTTCACATCTTTGAGTCATTGGTGGTATTCGTTGAGGGCTGACTTGTAGGTGGCTCAGTCTCTGCTGGTGCACCATCGTCTCTCCAATTGTTTGCAGCTGTGTTTCATTCTACTGTGTTCTGGTGTGTACCAGCTTGGTTGTTTGGTGGATCTGCAGGTTTTGGCTAGTTTGATAAGGGGTGACTGGGTTGGCGGCATTGCCGATCCAGGTGTTGATGTCCTGGACTGCTTGTTCCAGGTTGGTTGCAAAATCCGGCTGGATGATGTTGAGTGTGTCCATCCATTGAGTCTGTGTCACATTGCTGCAGCTGCAGAAGGAGGAGTTGGGGAGGTTGGTGGTGGTGCGTGGTGATCCTGCAATGGTGAAGCGGATGATAGATTGGAGGTCCAGGTGAGTTCTGTGGCGTGGCTGTATTTGACACTGTTGCTGGACGTGAAGACATGGTTAAGTGTGTGTCCTGCTCTGTGTGTGTGTGGTCTGTCACCAGCTAGGTAAGGCCGATGTTGTCCATTCATTCCAGGAGGTTGGCGGAGTTAGTGTCTGTGGGGTTGTCCAGGTGGAAGTTGATGTCTCCGAGGAAGATGTAGTGCTTGGGCACGATGACAAGTGGGGCGATGAAGTCTATGATGGTGTCACAGAGGCCGGTGCGTGGTTCTGGGAGTCTGTAGTCAAGGGTGCCCTTGATGGCTGTTTTCTCGTCAGTGCAGAGTTGGAAATTGAGGTGTTTCATGATCAGTGTGGTGTCATCTTTGGTGGTGGTGCAGCGGATTGTTTCTTTGTGGATGATTGCAATGCCCCCTCCATGTTTACCGGTGCAGTACTGGCATGCCATCTTGTTGCCGTTTGTCATTTCAGTGGTGATATTGGTGCAGAGGAGGGGTTGAGCCAGGTCTCTGTGGTGAAGGTCATATCAGGGTGAGTGTGGAGATGGTGTCCCAGACTTCAGTGGCATGTTTGCAGAGAGATCTGGCATTGATCAGGAGGTATCAGAGTGGTTATGGGGTGCTCTCGGATGGCAGAGTAGGGGTGGCACAGGTTTTTGTGTGGGTGAGAGGTTCTAAGTTGCAGGTGAAGAGACAGTGGTGTGAGGTGAATGGTCCTGCTGCAGAACAAGGTCTAAGAGGCAGCAGTTGTTGCAGCATCCATGGTCCAGGGTTCGGAGATCTGCATTGGAGTATGTGTGGGTGCCCGCTGGGCCATGGGCCCTAGTGCTGGGCGTGGTCCAGATATGGACAGGCACAGACAGGTTGCCTTTGGTGTGCCTTCTGCGTGTCAGTGGTGTGCCCGCACTGCAGCCTCTATTATGTAGATCCTGGGAGGGGAATGGGTGCTGGGGATGTGGGCAACAGATGGTGGGAAGCGGGACAGGGCCAAGCGGGCAGAAGAATGGATAAACTAAGCTACAATAAAAGTAAGAAACTGGCTCCCAATGCTGGTTGACAGGGACTAACCAGCACAGGGTATGGCCAGCTCTAGCAGCAGTACAGAGGGAGGAGACAACTGGAGGAAAGCAGCACTAACAAGCAGCTAGGGGAAGCTGGTGAGGACCTGCTCAATAGGGTCGGGCTGAGGCACCCATGGAAAAGCTTCCAGTTTGAAAAGTAACATAAAGCAGTGCAGGCCACATTTCTTTACAAAGCATGCAAGGTGGATCAAATTGCCCCTTGCATGGCTTTGCAAGTCCTGGTTCATGACTTGAGTCACCTTGCGATGACTTGCTTTATGCAAGGACAACGTAAGTCCCTAATACATCTGGGGTCAGGTTTGGAGTCACCTTTGAGACTTTCAGAATCTGCAGCCCTTCTTTTTTCCTCTTTCATTGGGAAAACCTCGATACCAATATCCTTGCCCACATCGGGTCAATCACTCCCCTTCTTGTTCTAAAGGACGCAAATGCATCAGATGGAACCTGAGTAGACCCAAAGCATCCCCCCTAGTTAGTATAAATGTGCCGTAGAGCTCAAGGTTGACCAGATATCTAGCCTCTAGTGCAAGGGAGATATAATACATTTGCAGTTGTAGAATGGGCTCAGAAGGTACTAGGACCTTCCGGTTTTCTTTATACGCCTTCATTTTAAGTATTGTTCTTTTCCTAACTTATATTAAATTTATTTTTCAATAAAGTAAAGCACTGACAGGACATTGACATTATTGAGTGTTATATTACTATTGTTTATCTGTAAAGCGCAACGTTTAACTGGCAGGCAACTTGGCGCTATCAGAGTTCATCCAAAAGATCAAGGACTGGGATAAGTGGTACAGACTCCACCCATAGTTTATATAGGCCCATGGGAAAGGGCCAAGCTATCTTCATAAGCTCTTAACGATCCATCGCCCAAGGCACAATTTGAGATCATCTGGGTGTATGTTGCTTCAGGTTCCTCGCATTTACAAGGCGCGAATGGGAGGTAGCTCGTTCAGGTACCTTACTTGTAAGAGATGGAACGAGCTCCCTATTGAACTCCGTATGGAACCATCGGAGGCAAGATTCCGACTTAAACTGAAAACTTACTTAGTCCCTCGAATTCAGGCCCATATTAGCCCTCTTCCCCTCTTGTGGTGCCAATTACAGAAGGTCTTGCTTGCTGGATGCACTGCTTCCTTAGCGCGGGGACACACTGTTATAGTGTAACCATGCGCTCTATAAATGGTTTTATTATTATTATTATTATTATTATTATTATTATTCCAGGCGTGTGCTACCTTAACCTGGAATGCTCCTCCTCCTAGCCTGGTTTTCCTAATCCTGGGTACACGTACTAGGTTAGCAGAGGATGATCTCAGCCTCCTTGCTGGTTTATAGTAGGTAAACGTATCCTGTAGGAGTCTGGGGCCAGATCCATTTAAGGCCTTATCAACTATGCACATTGCCTTAAAAATGCTTCTTTATTTCACTGGTAGCCAGTGCAGTTCTTTTAATGTTTAGTTTGTAGAATCAAACCACGATTTATTGAGGGCTAATTTAGCTTCCAGTACCTGTGTTCAACTGAGTCTTTTAAGCAAATAATCTGGAATTCCCAATAAGAGGGCATTACAGTAATCAATCCTGCTTAAAATTGTACACTGCACTACCAGCTTTCTTGTTGGCTGTGGATGCAAGGGGACACTTTTCCTCAGGTTTCTCAAAAGACCATGTTATGTTCCATATAGGGTACAAGGGTGAATCCTTCCGTCATCCTAAGTCCGACATGACACAACAAGGTAGAACCCCTGAGAGTACCACTTTGGGAATATAAACACCATATCTTGCTGAGGTAGTCAGAGGAGGAAAGGACTTGCATGCTGATACACTTACACGAGATGTTGAGGTTCCTCCACACAGACACTCCAGCTTGCAGTGGTCTGACATCCCTTGCGGAGTGTCCATCTCAAGACCAAGAAGGGGTCCCACAGTCTCTCACTTCAGGTAATGGGGGTGACTTTATCCGAGAGGGAGTGTCAAGATTCAGTCCAGACACCAATCCTACAGTTTATATTGTCTGAACGTGCAGGTCCTATATAGGTTTATTGGAACTACATGACACCATGGCAGGTAGTCACAGACCTACAGACCTGAGTTTCCATCAAGAGTTTCATATATATCTGCACTCCGAAGTTTCACACCAATTTAGCCCTAATCAAGTCCACTGTTTTTGTCCCTGGCCAGAAGTTATCTGGAAGTTGGCAGGGAACTTTGTTGGGGGAACAGCAAAATAACTTTGTTTTGCTATAGTAAAATGTTAAAGTATTGTTGCTGAGTCAGTTTGCCATTTCTAATAGGCAACTGCGGAAATCATTCTACTGGTTTGGGTCATCATTGTCCAGAGATATTATTAAATGGGTGTCCTCTGCGTAGTTTATGGAAGATAGCCCGAAAGATTTAATTAAAGTTAGTAGGGGGTGTAGTCACACACTGAGTAAGATGAAACTTAGAGCAGACTCTTTTGGCACTCCATGAAGAAGCTCTTTGAACTCTGATCTGAAAGGGGGGGAGAGAGATACCTTGCCATCTACCTGCTGTAAAGTTATCTTGGAGCAGCTAGAGGAGTTCACGGGTAGATGCATGGTCTTAGGGTTTTCCCCTTGTTTTGTTGGATTCTCTTTGCTTATGTCCTTTATGATTTGGTCTACTTTGTTATGGGAGAAGTCCCGCGCTGGTTCTACGATTTTGTTTTTATGCAGTCTGGGTGGGCGAGTCCTTTATCTATCTCAAAAATCTTTTTTGTTTTCCTAACTGGATTGGTGATAGTGTTGGTATAATAGTTTTACTTAGCTTTCCAGATTTCAGTTTTATAACTTTTTAATGCATCTTGTAATAGTAACTTATCTTCCTCTATGTATGTTCTTCGCCATCGTTTTTCTTGTTGTCTTCACTCCGACTTCCAGGCTTCTGTATACCATGGGACTGAAGTTTTTTGTTTCAGTGTCAGCAATTTTAAAGGGATAAGTTCATTTAGTGTAGTAGTAATTTCCTTCTATAAATGATTATAGTGTGAGGTTCTTGACTCTTCTTCAAGAAAGCAGTGTGTAGTGTTGAAGACTTTCCTTCCTTCCAAGTTCCTTAATTTCGCCCAGGCTGTTCCCTGTATCTTCGATATAGCAGATTTTGTGTATTGCTTTTGGTTAAGCCCCATAAACTTGAACTTGATCAAAAAGTCATCTGTCCAGCTGACGGGGCCCACATCCTCTATACCCACCATGTTATGATGCGTCAATACTAGGTCCAAGGTGTGTCCTCCTTGGGGTGTGGGCCCTTTAACTGATTGCTCTAGGCCTATAGTTTCACAGATTGAGAGAAAATCGCTAGTATGGGTATGAACTGTATTTTCCACCCAGATGTTAAAGTCTCCTAGCACTAATAGTTTGGAATGGGCTAGGGTTATATGTAGTGCCATGCTGTATACTGAGTTTCCTTCTAAACCCATTCATCATCTGGAGTAATAATTTACTGCTTGCTTCACTACTTAAAAAGATCAAAGTGCCTGAAAAGGAATGCACTACCATTGTGGCCCTGAGACAACAGTGGTAAATCACATTACCTAAAGGTTAACGCCCAGTCACATACCCAGGGTTTCATGTGAAGCCTTTGCAGTACCCACATTAAGATCAAGACCATCTTGGAGTAGCAGGACTTAACAGGAGTGACCCTTTCAAATTCCTCCCCTGCATTTGATATGGTAGGCAAGGGGTCCTGTTTCAGTGGCGGGAGAGATCTGCATTTAGGGCACAAATATGTATTCATTTAAATACATTTCCGGAAGGTCTGTTCCAGTCCTGCTCGCTACCCTTCTTACTGACGAGACAAGTTGGCTGTGAGGTGTGAAATATTGCATGGCTCTTCTCCGTCACCCATCTCTACATCTGATATCCGGTAGGGTGAAGAACCTTTACAACGAAACTTTTACAACGCACTACCATTACAACGCGGTCATTACAACGCAAACCATTAAAACGCATTGCGCTGGGGGGCGCTCTAGGATAGGGAATATATTTAATTTACTATCCAACACCTTCCCTACTATCCACGGGGACTGGCGTTGGAATAGTAAATTAAATAAATCACTATCCAGCGCCTAAAAGCACTATGCGTTGTAATGGTATGCGATGTAAAAACTGCGTTGTAAAGGCAGGCGTTGTAATAGCCTGCGTTGTAACGTCATACATCCATCTGGCTGACCTGATTAGGTCAATTGGTTGTAAGGTCATGTCTTATGAAGACGACTCCTAGCTAAATATAAGGCTGGACAGACAATCTCCTCCGCAGCATGAATCTGAAAGATTGTCTTGCAACTACCCACAAGTGGACGAGCCACAGCTATTTGAGGCTTAAAAGTAAAAAAGACTGGGTTTGTTGTCTTGGAAACAAATGCAACTCATTGGAACAACACCTGCCGGTGCCTTATGTAGGAATACCTAGAACACTAGTGGCTAAAGATATGTCTGTAGGAATGCCAGTTGATTAGGAGACAATATGAGACTTGCATACCAGGACTGTGGCTACTTCATGTTTTTACATGATTTGGTTGTTGAGGATATTTTCTAATTCCTCTGAAAAGATAAACTGACTTCTATAACTGCAGCCGGTGCTCTCCAAAACTGACTACTGTGACAGCCTTTATTTGGCCCTACCTGCATATCTTTCAGTAAAAACCTTTGCAGTCAAGTAGGCGCAGAACCTTTGAAATGTCAGTCATGTGTTTGAAGAACGGGGATAACCCACTTACTGGGTCTCGGCGGCGGGGGAACCGCCAAAATCTTCCATACCTTCCATACTTAGTAAAAGGAGACACAGGAGCCTTCGCCTGCAGGAGGAACCCAGATTTATTTCAATAGCCTGGGCTATGGAACAGAGTCCCAAGCTAGTCAGAGACAAAACCCAGGAGGCTGCTACTTCACTCTGTAGCTTACAAGCCTTTTATGCATTTTTCATCCCAGTCTTTTGGCCGTCAGACCATTGTTTAATCAGGGCAGTGTTTACAGTTGATAACCAGATCCAGACGATGTTTGTAGTTAGTGACCTGGTCAAGGCTTGGTACACAGATCATTGTTCACTCGACTTTGATCAAGGCTCAGTTTTTCACGTCTTTGTTAAATTGCCTTGATCAAAGTCCGGTCCTTCAAGTCATTGTTTAATCACCTTGATCAGGGCCCAACAGTCAGACCATTGTCTAGATAACCTGATCATGGTGTCAAGGATGTTTACCAGGCTGGGAGAAGGAGATGGAAAACAAGCTTGTTTACACAGGGCGTGGGTGTCTCATGGCTTTCTGTTGAACTGCAAAGAACAGGGGGCTGGATGTGCGACAGTTCCGGGGCAGAAATGCAGGCTGCAAGATGGTTTTTGTCGTGTCAGTTTCGATTTTCCTCAGGCATCAGCAGAAATGACCAGGTGGGTCGCGTGGAAGTGTTTGACACGAGATGGCAATGAAAAAACAATGGAGTCCCGGTACAGATGATGCTAATCAGAAAAACACTTTTCCTCATGTTGGAGCAAGGATGGAAGAGTACTATCGAGCTATGAAGTGAGGGGGCACTTTACATGTGTCACAACAACTCATGCAGTCTTCTGTGCCCTTCTGTGAAAAATCTGAATTATGCAACCTACTGAAACATTATACTCTAGCCCGATCCTTGTTCTAAGAATATATATGGCAAGCAGATTTCCCGCATGTTAGGAGTAAACGTGATGGAGGGAGCCCTTTCAATTCCTGGAACCCAATCTTTGTAACAACTTGCGTCTTATATTAAGAGAAATTGAAAAACATCTGGCCTTCCTCCTGGGTCTCAAAACATTAATTTGCTATCGAGCTGAGTCTGGTGGCTAAGTGGGCTAATCCATTCAATGTATGGGCTTGTTTATGCCCTCATAGTTACAGGTTCAGCCTTTCATCCTTCTGAGGTTGATCAAATGAGTTCCGTTGGGTAACAATAAACACCCGTTTTTCAGATTTAAGTTACCCATCGGTGAACGTGTGCTATATAAATTCTTATGTAATTAAGATGTTTTTTCTAGTGGCTCCTATAGTCACTTGTTGCCTTCATAAAATGGCTCAGTGGCACAAAACCATTTAAAATTACTACTTTTGGTATTCACAAAAGGCATTTAGTAGTAGTAAAGTTTGACTCCTAACTTTACTACTACTAAATGCCTTTTGTGAATACCGAAAGTTGTAAGGTTAGGTTTTTGGCACAGTTTAGCAGTAGTAAAGTTAGGAGTCTAACTTTACTACTACTAAATGCCTTCTGTCAATATCAAAAGTACTAAGTGTAGGATTTTATCTCAGATTAGTTTTGTGAATCTGCCCCGAAGTGTTTATAATGGCCCCGGTTATAGTGTTTATAATGGACCAGGTTACAGTGTTTCTAACGAGACAAAAGTATGCCTACGTTTTTATTTTTTTCCTAATGGAGAGAGGCACAGTTTGTAAGAAGTATGACAAAATCTAGGTGATGAAATTCAGAGATCTATTGGGAGAGGAAAGCTGTGGCATGAGCTGCATTTCAGACAGTGGAGTACAGATTGTTTCAAATGAATCAAAATCAGCATTAGGGATTGTTAATATTAAGCAGACGAGCCTACCATTTTAGATGAAATAAAATACCCTCTGGCATACATTATAAGGATATTGCAAATCACTAACGAGTTCAGTGGCCATATATATAGAAATGAGGCCGAAGGCAGCATTCTTTTATAAGGTCATGGAAATCCTAGGTGACTTGTATTTTATTTTGTTTGATATATGGTCACACATCACCTTTCCCAGAAACTGCTTAAGTCTTTAGTATCTTGCTCTTTCACATGAAAGAGCTTGAGTGGGTGCAAGCATGAAGAATAAAGGCAGAATCGATAGTGCAAAATGAAACAGATCAAAAGCATTTAGTACGTTATTGAAAAAAAGATATTAGAATCAGTTTAATGTAAATCAGATTAGAAAAATGCTGTCTCTCGTGTAATGACCTATAGCATGCCAAAACATGTTGCTATAAATATCTCCTTTCTGCTTCTCATTGTTCATGTTAATAAAGAACAGATTAGAAAAAAATCAGTTCTCCTTATCATTGTTAAAACCGACCTGTAATTAGGCTCTGTGGTCTGTCTTTAATCTTGGCTGCTGGCTCTGGCAGCAGGCAGTATGATGTCACAAGTCAACTGTAACAATTTATTACAGCTGAGTAGCTACTCACTTCATTATTACATGTGACTAGAAGGATCACAACTTGACTGTAATAAGGAAATTTCATGTAGGGGTTTGTACAGGGGTTGCAGGCTCTCCTACATTATACCATTCTTGGGCAGGATCAGAGGTGCAGCACATAAACAGGGCAGATGTTTTGGGCCTGATTGGTAGTTGTAATGTGACTGGTCACTGTACGGTTTGGCCAGTTTAAATCAGGGGCTAAGTAGAGGTGAGCTGGTAAACCTTTCACAATTATGTGTCATTCTGTTAACCATCCTAATGATTTGTAAAAGAAGAGATTCTGTTGTAAAGTTGATTTGTAGAGCCACAGAATACAATAGGGCGTAGCGAGGGCTGCAAATCCTGGACTCCTCTCTCTCACAGCAAGTAATGTTTCATTCTTTCCATTGAACAGAAAAAAATATTCTTTTTTTGTCTGCAGGGTACACAATATGTCAAACCAGCAAGAAGTGGAGCTCGTTTTCCACATCTTCCCACCAGCAACTTGAACTGTGCTCCTGTTGTCTATGATGTCACGCGGACCTTCTTGGAGGAAAATGGTGCTTTGGGTGAGGTCAGCCATCAGGAATCACATTTGTTCTTTAATTCCATTGAATTTGGTTCTCTCCGGATTCTGTAATGAGGTCTGTAGGGACACAGTGACACGTGCAGCAGAGACAACAACACGAGTTGTTATTGTAGCTCAGAAAGAAGCCCGTAGCAACCAGGAAGGATTGTGCACTGTTATTCCCCTTTGATGCTGTTGGTTGTGTATCACAGAGAAAGCAAAGGCCTTAAAGGGAGCGCCAGAGTGAGTCCCAGCGATGACAAGGCCTTGCTGCTCACATATCCCACACTTGTCCTAATCCGACCATAAACATCTAATATACATTTTATTTGACTTATTTGATTTTAGCTCACACGTGTGAGTTATCTGTAGTTTTACAAAAGAAGTAGCAGCTCTGAATCACTTAACACAAAGAAAAAAAAATAATATCTTCCAAATGTCTCCGACTATCACCCATTGCTGCACGTTTTACAACAAAAGTGAGAACCATAGAGCGGTGTGTACATTTCACGCAAGCTTGTACGTGCGTCCCTGAATACAAACATTTCTACTTGAGATATCTGCTGACAGTGGGGGCCTGGATTACAGCCACACTCTCCCATCCAGGAGGACTTTGTGTTGTTATTCTTGAGAATTTATTGTTAAAAAAGGGCCTAAATGAAACCAGGTGCTCTCAGTGTTGCCAAAGAAATGAGTTTGACACACACTCTCCTGTCAGAGGACGCCTGTGCCAGATCTGGGAGTGATATATTACTGTGGTCATTAAAAATGGCCCCAGCAGAGAAGCAATTTTCATAAGGATGCAGATCTGCTTTGGGAAATAATAAACAGATTGGCCAGTGGTGTCAGGAAAAGTACTGCATGCGAAAGGGGAGATTCTCCAAATGTAAGATCTGAGGCAAGTCATGCATTATGAAAGCTGTGCGCTCGCTACGCGGCCTCCATCTTGGATTAGGGCCAAGCCAAAGTGAAAAAAGTATATCCCGACCATTTTTATTATTGGGTTTAGGTACAGTTTTGTCTTTTTCGGTTCTGCACATTGAAAAAGAATGAGTACAGGTGGTGCAAGGGAGCGGGTGCACCAGGACTGAGCACCAGGACTGTGCACCACGCGATGTCCACAATAATTAATGGAGAGGAAATCATATTTCATCCCACTCATCCAGGCAACAGTCTTTGTAAGTTGAAACAAGTGATAGAGCGCTTACAGCACTCTAAATTGTATGGGTGCATTATACTCATGGTTCAAATTCTGTTCCTAGGACCTATAAGGGAAAACAGCAGTCTACTTTCAAATTCTGTTCCTAGGTCCTACAAGGGAAAACAGCAGTCTAGTCACCATTATAAAATCCACTTTATTAAAATATACTCCTGGAACGTAGCACAACGGGCCAACTCCAAAAACAACATGATGCATTCCCATACATTTCCAAATTTGGCATTATTTGCCTTCAAGAAATTTTAAATTTAGAAACACCATCAATCCATGGATACAAAATCTTCTCTAACCTAAGACATTAGTTATGAGCAAATCAGCTAGGGGTTTAACAGCCTTGGTCTCCACAAAACTGCATATAATTTATTTATTTATTTATTTATTTAAAAGGTTTTATATAGCGCTGCTGGACCCAAGAGTATCAGAGCGCTTTACAAGGTAGGAGAGCATATTAGGATACAATATACAATTGAAAATTTCCATAAAATTCACATGATATAAAACATTGCGTCAAATGAGCTACAAAGGCAAAGAAATAGAGGGAATAGTTAAGGGGACAATGATTATTGAAGTAAAAGAGAGAGGGGGGTGTAGGGAGGGGAGTGTGAATTTTTAGAAGAGGGAGAGGAGTTGAGTAGAGGTGTGAAAAAAATGGAGGGAAAGAGTGAGCAGGGTCGTAGTCAGAGACGTTAGAAACCCCAATATTTGTTGAGGAGAAACACTTTGAGTCTTTTTTTGAAGAGAGGGTAGGAGGGGTTGCAGCGCAGATCTTTGGGGTTAGAGTTCCAAATTGTCGGAGCGTTGCCTGAGAAAGCACATGATTGGGTCTTTTTACATTGTAGTCTAGGGGGGATCAGGACAAGGGAGTTAGTGCTCCTCAGGGACCTGGAGCACCCTGCTTTTTGTAGTTTGCATGAAAGGTAAGAGGGGGTGTTTTGGTGAAGAGCTTTGTGCGTGATGCAAGCTATCTTGTAGTTGGATCGCCCTTCAATTGGGAGCCAGTTGAGATTTTTGAGGACGGGAGAGCGCGATGCAATTAACGGCTAGTTAAGCGATAGCGTCCTTTTAAATCCCGGCTCAAGCTTCCACTCGAGTCTACGAGCGGAAATATTCATTCGTATATACAAAGCCATTGTGCCGCCCGCACACATGTAGGAGGCACTGCATTGTTTAGTTTAGTTATCCCTTGACTATTTTTTCGTTTGTTACGAGCCGTTTACACCCTGTTGCTTATACTCTTTTTACCCCGCATCTATCGTTTAACTAAGCGATCACCACTGTAGTTATTTTCAGTTGTATCTAGCGCGCGTAGAGGCAGTTTTTTGTTAGCATCATCTCTCTCAATAGTATAATTATTTGACAACCGTGTTGTTTTTTATAATTACACGTTCTCATCTGCAGTATTGTATTGCATGTAGTTTTGTTGGTTGCTTACTACGTAGTAGTAATTACCGTTATTTAAACTTGCAGATCCCTTGACAAAGGCGCTGTCTTGCGCCGAAATGCATTGGGAGGCCATTGGAGGCCAGTTATTTGGCGATTAAACGAAAGAAATAAAATGATCAATCTTGTTGATGGAGACATTTAATGTGGAGTAACATTTGGATGTCGTTTTGAACTATGGATTACAAATAAAGATAAGATTATCAACTATATAAGTGATACATTATTCATTGGAAAATTCTGGCTGGTTGCAGCATATACTTGTGCCCAGGTATACGAGTTGATTATGAACTTGTTATTATTCGTTTAGTATACTGCACACCCCTGAGTAGAGGGTGTTCCTGGAGCACAGTGATCGTTTTCAACTTCGAAGTACCCTGCAGTGCTCGAATCACCCAAATTCTGTGACGGGAGAGATGTGATCAAATCTTTTACAATCGGAAATAAGTCTGGCAGCTAGGTTGAGAACAGATTTAATCGGTGAAAGTTGGACTTTAGGGGTGCCAGCAAGTGTGGCGTTACCATAGTCGATCCTGGAAAGTACAAGAGATTGGACAACGATTTTAAAATCGTCCGCTGAAATGAAAGGTATAATTGTTTTGAGGTGGTGAAGGGTGAAAAGAGTACTTTTGGCTGCATTTTTAATGTGGGGGATGAGATTAGTACTCTGATCGATGCTGATGCCTAGGTATTTAACAGAATTAGAGGTGGAGAGGGAGCAATTAAGTGCTTTGATATCTTTGATCCAGAGTTTAATGGGAAGGGAATTGTTTTTGGGAGTGAAAAGGATGATATCAGTTTTTTTAGGATTTAGTTTGAGATGATTGGGCTTGGACTTTAATCAAGGCATCATTGAGGTGAAGGATGTCGTTGTGGGATTTGATCTTGTAGTATAGTTGAGTATCGTCGGCATAGAGGTGGTAATTGATTTTAGCTTGTTTGAGAATGAGGGTGAGTGGTTCCATGAAGAGATTGAATAGGGTTGGGGATAGGATAGATCCTTGAGGAACACCGAGAGAAACAGGTTGAGGTTTAGAGAGGCAATGACGGAGCTTAATTTGTTGTGATCTATTTTGGAGGAACGAGGAGAACCATTTTAGTACAGTGCCTTCACAACCAAAGCGATCTTTGAGAGTGTTAAGAAGGGTGGGATGGTGGACAGTATCAAATGCCGCCGAGAGGTCAAGGAGGATTAGTAGTGAGGATTCCCCTTTGTCTAAAGAGCGATGAATGTCATCTGTAATGTTGAGCATGTCAGTTTCGGTACTGCATCCCTTTCTAAAACCGAATTGGAAAACGTCAAGGAGATTGAAGGATACGATATGTTTATCTAATTGAGACAGGACGCATTTTTCAAGAGCTTTAGAGAGTAGGGGAAGGTTAGAGATAGGGCGAAGATTGTTAAGGTAAGATTTAACCAAGTTGAAGGGAGGCAGGGACACAACCAATGGAAAGAGAGGAGTTGATGATATCGGTCCATATTGGGGCAATGGTGTATTTGAGTTCTTGAACTAAATGGGCGGGAAGAGGATCTTTGGAGTGTGAGGATGGTTTAAGTTTAGAAATGATGTTGATGATAGTGATTTCAGATACTCCATGAGGCATTGTTTTTAGCTAGGTGACCCGTGAGGGGGGAGTTAGGTCGGGGGAGAGCAGGGAGGGGTTGAGAGGGATCGAGATGTGGTGGAAAAGAAGACAAACGTGGATTAGGAGTGTTGGGGGGGTGTTTTGGGTGAGGAGAGATTGGAGAGAGGGAGGGGGGAAGAGAAAGATAGTTCGATCATGTTGACTTTATTCGTAAAGAATCTGCCAATTTCTTCGCATCTTTCCACAGAGGCTATTAATTTAGGAGTGCCAGAGGAAGTTTGTTTTTTGACGATGTTAAAGAGTTCTCTAGGGCGGTTTCTAGCCTGATCAAGTTGTGACCGGAGAAAGGAGGCCTTTTCATTATAGATATGTTTTTTGTAATGTGCTCTGTTAATTCTCAGGAGAGCCAGGTTATCAGCGGTAGGATGATTCCTCCAAGCACGTTCTGATTGCCTGAGGGCCCGTCTTTCAATATTGAGTTCAGAGGTGAACCAGGACTTGGGAGTGGTGTTTTTTTGTTTTTTGAGTTTGATTGGGGCAATAAGGTCGAGGGCGTGAATAATAGAATTAATGTAATGATCAGTGAGGTCATTGGTGTTGTGAGAGGAAGGGGGGAGGAGTAAGCGAGTTTTGATTGTGAATTCCAATTCGCCAGGAGGAATAAGGTGAAGGTTGCGAGTAGGTTTCATAGGTAAAGTGCTGATAGGGGCGGGGCGAGCAATGGGGCTATTCAAGGTGAGTATGTTAGAGAGAGAGGCCAAATCCTTATTCGTCAAAATAGCATCGAGGGTGGCTCCTTTGATATGAGTAGGGGAATGGCAGAGTTGAGTTAGGTCAGTGATGTCCAAAGCGTCTTTAAATAGGATGACAGCAGGGTCATCATTTTTGTTCCAGTGGATGTTGTAATCACCAGGGAAGAGATTCTTGGAGTGGGAGAGTGATACTTGAATAATAAGATCAAAAAACACAGTTGATGGACAGAATGTAGAACAATGTCATACATTCACCCCAGTACAAGGATCTGGGCCTAAATCCATTGTTTTTTTGCACTCCACACCACCCTGGGTTAGACAATGGCTATATGCAAATCAGCTCTGACCCTGTGCCTTATGGGAACAGTCCAGTCCGAACTACCAAGCCATGTCTTTCCCAGACCGGAATCAAGCATCCAAGGACCGGTTTCTGGCTATCAGCCTTCATCAGCCTGGATAGCTTGACTCCAGTGGTGTGGAGAGCCTGGGACTCACGTCTGAGCATCCCCAGCACACTCGGGGTGAAATTGCAAAAAACACAGTTGATGGACAGAATGTAGAACAATGTCATACATTCACCCCAGTACAAGGATCTGGGCCTAAATCCATCGTTTTTTTGCACTCCACACCACCCTGGGTTAGACAATGGCTATATGCAAATCAGCTCTGACCCTGTGCCTCATGGGAACAGTCCAGTCCGAACTACCAAGCCATGTCTTTCCCAGACCGGATTCAAGCATCCAAGGACCGGTTTCTGGCTATCAGCCTTCATCAGCCTGGATAGCTTGACTCCAGTGGTGTGGAGAGCCTGGGACTCACGTCTGAGCATCCCCAGCACACTCGGGGTGAAATTGCAAAAAACACAGTTGATGGACACCACTGGAGTCGAGCTATCCAGGCTGATGAAGGCTGATAGCCAGAAACCGGTCCTTGGATGCTTGATTCCAGTCTGGAAAAGACATGGCTTGGTAGTTTGGACTGGACTGTTCCCATGAGGCACAGGGTCAGAGCTGATTTGCATATAGCCAGTGTCTAACCCAGGGTGGTGTGGAGTGCAAAAAAACGATGGATTTAGGCCCAGATCCTTGTACTGGGGTGAATGTATGACATTGTTCTACATTCTGTCCATCAACTGTGTTTTTTGAATAATAAGATCAGTCATCTTTTCAGTGAAGGCAAGACAATTTCCAGGGGGGTGGTAGATAGTGTGAAGCCGAATGGTGGGAGAGCCAGGAATAGTGAGATCGGCGCAAAGGTATTCAAAGGATGAAGGGTCTTGGAGAAGGACAAGTGAGATGTCAATTTCATCTTGAAAGATAAGGACAAGGCCTCCTCCTATTTGCTCGATTCTATCTTTATTAAAGATGGAATAGCCTGGGGAATGAGTAAGTCGAGGATAGGAGTGGAGTGGGCGTTGAGCCAGATTTCAGTGAGGAATGCGATGTCTATGTTTTCACCGAGAATGGTTTCGGCGATCTCAGTTGCATGGCTGGAGGCAGACCTGCAGTTTATCAGCATGCAACAAAGGGGAGAGGAGTCAGGTAATTGGGTGGGGGGACATGGGGGGATAGGTCTAAGTAGTTGGGAGGGTCTATGTGTTATCGGTAGAGAGGGGAGTCTATTCGCTCCTAAGAGAACTGGGATATTAGAATGCCAGATAGGGGGGTAGTGGATGAGGATGATGAGGGAGAGACAGGGGAGTTCCTAGACAAGTTAGCTCTCAATGCTATGGGGGGGTCAGATAATTGAGTGGAGGGATAGGGGGGATAGGTCTAAGTTGTTGGGGGGGTCTAGGTGTTGTCGGAAGAGGGGAGAGTCTGTTCGTTCCTAAGGGAATTGGGATAGTAGATTTACAGAAGGGGGGATATTGGACGAGGATGCTGAGGGAGAGACTGGGGAGATCCTAGAAAAGTTGTCTCTCAAGGCTATGGGGCAAGCATCAAGTTGTGGAGGGGAGGTCGAGTTGTCATTGCAAGGTGGGACAGTTAAGGAAGGTTCAACGTGATTGGATCGGGTAGTGTAGTTACAAGGGGGGATGAGTGTCGGTGTTGGACAAGACAATTGGAGGGCTGTTTGTGGGTAGATTGAGAAGAGTGTTGATGAGCGACGATGAAGTGTATTGTGAAGAGATCAATGTATGGGCATGATGTGGGGAGTAGGTTTTAACAAGGAGTGAAATATCACTTCTGAGTGAGGAGAGTTCAAAAACGAGGAACGAGAGGAGAAGTTCAACATTTAGGAGAGATTGAGTAAGAATTGAGGAGTAAAGTGGATCAGTAGTTTTAAGGAGGTTGGTAAGGTTAGAGTTATCTAGTGGGGGATAGTCTGGGGCGGAAGGGGGGGAAACCTGGAGGAGGGAGGAGGGAGGAGAGCGGAATTGAAATGTGGGGGAGGATCATTGTTGGGGAGAGGGAGTAAACCGGAGGTAGGTGTAGGGATGTCATTTGTTTTAGGCGAACAGATAGGTGAATGAGGCGGAGGGATAATAAGGGTTGGTACACCTGGTGTATTGTGGGTTATTAGAGATAAAGAGGGAGTGTGAGAGAGGGGTGTCGGTGGAAGAAAAGAGGGTGCTCTTGGGGGACAGATAAGCGAGGGGGGAGAGGGTGAATTGTATCAGAGTGAGGGGTAGGAGGGAGGGCAGTGACTAGAGGAGAGAGCATTATTGGAATGTGGGGAAATAAGGGGGTAAGTGGGGGAGGCTGGAGGCGTCTTTGAGGGGTAAAATAGGGTGGCAGATGAGGGGAGATTGTTCAAGAGGTGATCAAAAGGAGGGGAGCGTGTAGTCAAGCCTAGGGAATTAGGGGTTAAGGAGGGAGCCAGAGAAGGCAAGAAGGTAGCAGGGGAATTAGGCAGTTGAAGGGAATCATGAGGGGGGGTGTGAGAGTCAAAGGTGGAGGAGGATGGAAGGGAGACAAGTACATTAGGGGACTATGAGAAATTAGGCTACTGGGAGATAAGGGTGTCACAACAGGTTATAATGTTGAGAGAGAGGTTGGTAAGTAGAGATTGAGAATAATCAACTTGATTGGTGGAAGGGGACTGGGAAATAGTGAGAGGGGATAAAGGTGGTAGGAGGTGAAGGGAATCGGTATTTGAAATAGTGCTGGAGATAGGGGAGGTCTGTTGCGATTGGGAGAGGATAACAGTGTGGGTAGGTATAAGAGAGGAGGAAGGTAAGTCAGGGAGTGGAGAAAGGAGGGTGGGAGACTCTATGGGTGATGAAGGATCTAAGAGTTGGGGTACATCCGATAGAAAAGACATTGGGGCCGGGGACAAGAAGGGAGGAGTTGAGTCTAGGTGTTGAGGGGGTGGGAGGAAAGGGATCAAGGGTTGTGTTGGGGATTGGGATAGAGAGCTGAAGTGGTGTTCAAAGATGAGGAGGTGGTTTTCAGACGCTTGGATGAGAATGGTTACCGATTTGAAGTTGGAGATATCTATTTCACCCAGAAAGGAAGGGGAGGGGGTGGTAGAGAGTTTAAGACCGTAAGGCAGAGCTTTCCAAACTGTGTGTCCCGACACAGTACTGTGTCGCCTGCAAATGGTGGGTGTGTAACGGTCACTTAGCACATAACTGCTGGTAACTTAGAGGCATTCCTAGACACTCTGATCTATGGTCTTTTAAAGACCTGTGAAGTGCTCGGGTGCAGCTGTGTGTCTGTGTCTGGGAAGCTGGGGTGAGGTGACAGAGGGTGACAGACAGAGTGAGGAAGACAGAGGGAGGGAGACAGAGGGAGGGAGACAGAGGAAGGGAAATAGAGAGAGAGAGAGACAGAGGGAGGGAGGCGGAGGGCGACAGAGGGAGACAGACAGACGGAGGAGACAGACAGAGGGAGGAGGGCATCAGAGGGAGGAGGGCGACAGAGGGAGGGAGACAGAGGGAGGGAAACAGAGGGAGTGAAACAGAGGGAGGGAAACAGAGGGAAGGACACGGGTGGGAGGCAGAGGGCGAGAGACAGAGGGAGGGAGACGGAGGGAGACAGAGGGCAACAGACAGAGGGAGACAGACAGAGGGAGGAGGGTAACAGATGGAGGGAGACAGACAGAGGGAGGGAGACAGGAAGAGAGGGAGACAGAGGGACGGAGACAGAGGGACAGAGACAGAGGGAGGGAGACAGAGGGAGGGAGACAGATGGAGGGAGACAGAGGGAGGGAGACAAGAGGGAGAGAGACAAGAGGGAGAGAGAGGGACGGAGACAGACAGAGTGAGTGAGACAGAGGGAGACAGAAAGAGACAGAGGGAGAGAGAGATAGAGAGAGGGAGGGAGACAGAGAGAGACAGGGAGGGAGGGAGACAGAAAGAGGGAGGGAGACAGAGACAGACAGAGATAGAGACAGAGACAGACAGAGACAGGGACAGACAGAGACAGATAGAAGGGATCACTGAGACAACATCGACAGACAAAATATCGAGAGGACAAAATATAGGAGTAAAAATATCGACTTCCTATCTACAAACAGGTAAGTACAAAAATATCGAGTGTAAAAAATATAGACTGTCAAAATATTGATTTTTTTAAATGTCTTAAAAGTACATTAAAAGTAATATAATAATAAATTAAATTAATTTAAACATATTTAAAATACTTAAATAAACGTAAAATTGAGAAATAATTAATGTAACTAAAAAATATATATATTTTAAATACATATATATATATATATATACATATTATTTACAAAACATATACAATATTTTTACCGCAGGATAGTGAAAGGGTTAAAATTACTATTCCCACTCCAGTGAGTGCAACAGTAGGGAAAGCGTTGGATAGCTTAGGGGTAAAAATTACTATTCCCACCCCAGCGAGTGCAACAGTAGGGAAAGCGTTGGATAGCGTAGGGGTAAAAATTACTATTCCCACTCCAGCGAGTGCAACAGTAGAGAAAAGCGTACGATAGCGTAGGGGTCTAAATTATTATTCCAACTCCAGTGAGTGTAACAGTAGGGTAAGCGTGGGATAGCGTACGGATAAAAAATACTATTCCAACTCCAGAGAGTGCAACAGTAGGGAAAACATTGGATAGCACAGGGCTATAAATTACAATTACCACTCCAGAGAGTGCAACAGTAGGGAAAGCGTTGGATAGCGTAGGGGTAAAAATGACTATTCCCACTCCAGTGAGTGCAACAGTAGGGAAAGCGTTGGATAGCGTAGGGGTAAAAATTACTATTCCCACTCCAGCGAGTGCAGCAGTAGGGAAAGCGTTGGATAGCGTAGGGGTAAAAATTACTATTCCCACACCAAAGAGTGCAACAGTAGGGAAAGCGTTGGATAGAGTAGGGGTAAAAATTACTATTCCCACGCCAGCGAGTGCAATAGTAGGGAAAGCGTTGGATAGCATATGGGTAAAGATTACTATTCCCACTCCAAAGAGTGCAAGAGTAGGGAAAGGGTTGGATACAGTAGGGATAAAAATTACTATTCCAACTCCAGCGAGTGCAACAGTAGGGAAAGCGTTGGATAGCGTAGGGGTTTAAATTACAATTCCAACTCCAGTGAGTGAAACAGTAGGGTAAGCGTTGGATAGCGTACGGATAAAAATTACTATTCAAACTCCAGAGAGTGCACCAGTAGGGAAAACATTGGATAGCGAAGGGGTAAAAATTACTATTACCACTCCAGAGAGTGCAACAGTAGGGAAAGCGTTGGATAGCGTAGGGGTAAAAATTACTATTCCCACTCCAGTGAGTGCAACAGTAGGGGAAGCGTTGGATAGCGTAGGGGTAAAAATTACTATTCCCACTCCAGTGAGTGCAACAGTAGGGAAAGCGTTGGATAGCTTAGGGGTAAAAATTACTATTCCCACTCCAGCGAGTGCAACAGTAGGGAAAGCGTTGGATAGCGTAGGGGTAAAAATTACTATTCCCACTCCAGCGAGTGCAACAGTAGAGAAAAGCGTTGGATAGCGTAGGGGTTTAAATTACTATTCCAACTCCAGTGAGTGTAACAGTAGGGTAAGCGTGGGATAGCGTACGGATAAAAATTACTATTCCAACTCCAGAGAGTGCAACAGTAGGGAAAACATTGGATAGCACAGGGCTATAAATTACAATTACCACTCCAGAGAGTGCAACAGTAGGGAAAGCGTTGGATAGCGTAGGGGTAAAAATTACTATTCCCACACCAAAGAGTGCAAAAGTAGGGAAAGCGTTGGATAGTGTAGGGGTAAAAATTACTATTCCCACGCCAGCGAGTGCAATAGTAGGGAAAGCGTTGGATAGCATATGGGTAAAAATTACTATTCCCACTCCAAAGAGTGCAAGAGTAGGGAAAGGGTTGGATACCGTAGGGATAAAAATTACTATTCCAACTCCAGCGAGTGCAACAGTAGGGAAAGCGTTGGATAGCGTAGGGGTTTAAATTACTATTCCAACTCCAGTGAGTGAAACAGTAGGGTAAGCGTTGGACAGCGTACGGATAAAAATTACTATTCAAACTCCAGAGAGTGCAACAGTAGGGAAAACATTGGATAGCGCAGGGGTAAAAATTACTATTACCACTCCAGAGAGTGCAACAGTAGGGAAAGCGTTGGATAGCGTGGGGGTAAAAATTACTATTCCCACTCCAGTGAGTGCAACAGTAGGGGAAGCGTTGGATAGCTTGGGAGGTAAAAATTACTATTCTCACTCCAGCGAGTGCAACAGTAGGGAAAGCGTTGGATAGCGTAGGGGTAAAAATTACTATTCCCACTCAAAAGAGTGCAACAGTAGGGAAAGCGTTGGATAGCGTAGTGGTAAAAATTACTATTCCCACTCCAGCGAGTGCAACAGTAGTGAAAGCATTGGATCACGTAGGGGTAAAAATTACTATTCCAACTCCAGCAAGTGCAACAGTAGGGAAAGTGTTGGATAGCGTAGGGGTAAAAATTACTATTCCCACTCCAATGAGTGCAACAGTAGGGAAAGCGTTGGATAGCGTAGGGGTAAAATTACTATTCCCACTCCATCGAGTGCAACAGTAGGGAAAGCGTTGGATAGCGTAGGGGTAAAAATTACTATTCCCACTCCAAAGAGTGCAACAGTAGGGAAAGCGTTGGATAGCGTAGTGGTAAAAATTACTATTCCCACTCCAGCGAGTGCAACAATAGTGAAAGCATTGGATCCCGTAGGGGTAAAAATTACTATTCCAACTCCAGCAAGTGCAACAGTAGGGAAAGTGTTGGATAGCGTAGGGGTAAAAATTACTATTCCCACTCCAGCGAATGCAACAGTAGGGAAAGCGTTGGATAGCGTAGGGGTAAAAATTACTATTCCCACTCCAAAGAGTGCAACAGTAGGGAAAGCGTTGGATAGCGTAGGGGTAAAAATTACTATTCCAACTCCAGCGAGTGCAACAGTAGGGAAAGCGTTGGATAGCGTAGGGGTAAAAATTACTATTCCCACTCCAGCGAGTGCAACAGTAGGGAAAGCGTTGGATAGTGTAGGAGTAAAAATTACTATTCCCACTCCACCGAATGCAACAATAGGGAAAGCGTTGGATAGCATAGGGGTAAATTTTAATATCCCCACTCTAGTGAAAATAAATTAATATAAATCACATAATTATAACTGAAACAATTAATACATTTTAATTACCACTTAATAATTAATTAATTACCAATTCAAAATTAATTAACAAATTATTTAAAATAAATACCAATTACATAATTATCATGTTTAATTAATTATATTAAATTACTTCACACCCTATTCCCCTATAAACGCACAACCTGCTACTAAAAATAAAATAATATTATTCACATAATTATCAATTAATCAAATAATAAAATGTAATTATCAATTAACAATTAATTAATTACCAATTAAAAATTAATTGACAATTTATTCAAAATAAATACCAATCTATTAATTAATTAACATATTTAATTAATTATAATAAAATTACTTCCCACCCTATTCGCCTATAAACCCACAACCCGCTAAAGAAAAGAAAATATGATTCACATAATTGTGAATTAAACAATTAATTAAAATGAATTATCAATTAACAATTAATTAATTACCAATTAAAAATTAATTACCAATTAATTACAAATAAATACCAATTAATTAATTAATATATTTAATTAATTATAATTAAATTACTTCCCACCCTATTCCCCTATTAACCCACAACCCGCTACAGAAAATAAATTACTAAAATCAAAATATTCAACAATTAATCAATTAAAATTATTTACCAATTACTTTTTAATTAATTACCAATTAATAATTAATTAACAATTAATTCAAAATAAATATCAATTAATTAATTAACATATTTAATTAATTATAATTAAATTACTTCCCACCCTATTCCCCTATAAACCCACAACCCGCTACAGAATTATATTACACAAAAAATACAAATTAATATTAACTTACCCAAAATTCGATATTTTTGTTGTCTATATTATGTCTAGTCGATATTATGTCCATACTATATTTTTGATTCGATATTATGTCCATTCTATTCGATATTAAAATTTTCTAGTCGATATTTTGGTAGTCTATATTATGTCTAGTCAATATTATGTCCATTCTATATTTTTTACTCGATATTATGTCTAGTCGAAATAAAAAACTTGAAATTTTGACTCTACACCAGATAGAAGCAGAGACAAGGAAAGTGGCAGACAGATAGAGGAAGAGACAGACAGAGACAGAGAGACGGAGAGGGAGACAGAGGGAGGGAGACAGCGACAGACAGATAGAGGCAGAGACTGAGACAGGCAGAGACAGAGAGACAGAGAGAGAGAGGGAGAGGGAGGGAGGGAGAGGGAGAGAGAGGAGACAGAGGGTGACAGAGGGAGGGAGCGGTAGGAGACAGAGAGAGAGGGAGACAGAGAGAGGGAGACAGAGGGAGGGAGGCAGAGTGAAACAGAGGGAGGGAGTCAGGGGGAGACAGAGGGAAGGAGCGGGAGACAGGGAGACAGATAGAGGGAGACAGACAGAGGAAGACAGACAGAGGGAGACAGAGGGAGGGAGACAGAGGGACGGAGACAGAGAGAGGGAGAGAGAGGGCAACAGACAGAGGGTGACAGACATAGGGAGACAGACAGAGGGAGGGAGACAGAGGGAGGGAGACAGACAGAGGGAGACAGACAGAGGGAGACAGACAGAGGGAGACAGAGGGAGGGAGACAGAGGGAGGGAGACAGAGGGACGGAGACAGAGGGATGGAGACAGAGAGAGGGAGAGAGAGGGCGACAGAGGGCGACAGACAGAGGGAGACAGACAGAGGGAGACCATTTGCCCACTTTTATTTAAAAAATGTCTTCCGGGGAGACCCCCGCCCCCCTCCCGAGCCTCCCTTAGGTGGTTCGGGCTCGCTCGCTACACTGCCTTACTGTGTCACAAAATGATGCATCTCCAAAAAGTGTGTCACCAACATGAAAAGTTTAGAAAGCTGTGCCGTAAGGGATATTGCGGGAATTAGTGATAGGGAGGTGTTGGAGAAATAGGCTTTTCCAATTTGATGTGCGTTTGGTGAAGAAGATGTAGTTGGTGACAATGGAGGAGTTAAGGCTATTATGGTGATCAGCAAATAAGGTTTCTGGGTGGAGACAGAGAAGTTTGTGCTTGAAATTTTTCTTACCATGTTTGGAGAGATGAGAGGGGTAAAGGGTAGACCAAGAGTTAGGGCCGAGTTTAGAAATGGATGAAGCTGAGATAGAGGGGGGAAGAGTGAGGGGAGGCATGACTAGGAGAGAAGGGAGCAAAAGTAGAAGCAAACAGGTTAGACCGTACAAACCCAGAGACTTCCTGGTTTTTAACTGAAACTACAACACGTCTGGCAACTATTTATCCTGAACATCTGTCTCCACCATTGATCCAAGAAAAAGCATACCAATGTCACTACATAAATAGCTCTACAATCTCCCCTAAATTGCTATGGCATCCTAGTAAAAGGAAATTTAAATTCAATGCACGCTAGCACAGTAAAAAGACGATTGAACATGCAACATCCTATAACAATCAATATTTCCTTAATGAAAAGATTTAAAGCCAATTACATTATTTGACTACGTGTGCCATATGAGAATGTGAGTGCTTAGCAGCCAATTTCCCTCCGATTTTCCGATAAGCTGGACCCTAAAGAAACACAGTTGTAGACTATTCTGCCACTTCAATAGAACTGGTGGACCATATTCCATCATCCTGAATCAAGGACTCTATTTTTAAGTGCAAATATAACACCACGTAACAGGGCCACTGGAAATATAGACAATCTCCTCAAAATAAACAGGATAAAATGGAACCCATGATCAAGGTGACATTTTTGTGCTTGAGATTTTGTAAGCGTTTTCAAGAGCACAGCAGTCAGCACCGGCCCGCATGGCATAAAAATGTGGAGATATCTAATATATTTCATAATAAAAGCGCTGGAAACAAAAACTGATAAGCACCTCATAAACAAAAACAGGCCACATGATATGGGGTCTATCTCTGAACTTAGGTAACTTTAAGCCAATAGGTCTGGCTTTATAAGAATGGTGTGTGGTAATGTAAAGCATTACAATAAAATAGCATGAAAATTGATATGTATTTGTGTGGAGGCAAAGAACTGTAGAATATTATTGGTGTGGGTTAAAAGGACAGCTGACAGTTGAACTTTCAAGCCAGACCTAAACATACATGTAGGGTAATGATTGCCCTCCTCCCATCTGTGCTGCTGCCAGAGGAAAACACCATAAAGTATCTAGTTATCTAAGACACTTTAATAGCATTACAGTGTCATGTGTGTGCCCCTGAAAGTTCAAGCTCAGTCAACCAGATAAACAAAATCATCACAGCTTTGTGGAGGCCAAGAACTGTTTTTTGTGGAAGCACACAGCGTCTGGCCAATCAAAACATGTATTCTTGGATCCCAGCATGTGGGCACAGCTAAAGCGCTTCTCTAGGCAAAACAAAAATGAAACCGTGAGATCTTTATCCAAGTACTTAAACAGTAACAATGCCAATACAAGAAAATAGAGCGGCAAAAGAAAAAATATTTGTCCTTATGTAAAGCAATGACTTATACAAAAAAGTGATGGATGGAATACTTGAATTAATCTCAGCCACGGTAATTACTTGGGCCACATCCCAAACCATTGTTATCTTGCAACGTATGCCACCTCAGTTTTGGCCGAGCCATACGCACCTCAGTCTTGATCCTGCTCCACAGTAGGAACAGTCTTGCCCAAAATGCCAGGCAAAACACAAGCTGACAAATATAATATATATTAACAAAGGCCTCAAATAGGGCTGCGTCCTGGCACTTCTGTTATTTAATTTATATGTGGCGGAAATCATACCAGCTCTATGAAATGCACAAGGCTGTCAGCCTTAAATTAAATGGACTTTCATTGCCTACAATGCTATACTCAGACAACACACCAAGGAAAATCAAGCAGGGCTGCTTTTGTGAATACAAAAAACTGAAAGTTTGGACCTCGTCATATGCTGTTGTCCATCTTTTTTATGCAAACAGGAACTTTCTAGAACGTGCCTCACATCGTCTAAAGCGAAGCACTTCTTGCAACAATGCATTTAATGGTTGATTTACCAGGTTTTAGTTCTAAATCCCGAATATAAATGGTTATGTTCACATTATTACAAAAATTGCACAAATCAATTTATAAAAATTATGTACGCATATTAGAACTTTTGCACAATTTGATTGATTTTATAAGCATCATCATCTGTTTAATTATTATAATAATTCACAAATTTGCATGTATTGGTTTGGTTTCATTAACTGGCAATAAAGATGTATTCATTCATTCCAATGACGTGATCAAACTTCTGTTATTTGTCTACTTTGTCTCTGTTCTGGGCTCATTTCAGCACCGAGGTTTTCAACCTAGCTTGTTTGGAAGTGAAAAATACAGTGCTGCCATTTTCTTGCATTTAGCAAGGCGTTTCTTGGGACATGAGTCCAGAGTGGAAACAGCAATATTTGAAGACAGGTCTTATTCATATACTGCCAGGAATAAAAACAGCAAAAGTATAGAATAGATCGACTACAGACATGAGTGATGGTAAATCTCAGGCCCTTTTTGGAGTGCCAGGGATCTTCCTGACTTAAAGTCGGGTTCCGGAGTGGCCCCGCATTCAATGTGCATAATTGGCTCTGGGCACCATTTCAGGTTTCCTTCTTGTGTTTTTTTCCTGAGAGTGCATACATGATTGATTGAGGCCGAGGTGTTTCATATTCAGTACTTGAGATGTAAATACAGATGCGTCATGAGGTGTTTCATGTTCAATTAATATTTAGAAAAATATAGGTTGTAGTTGATTAGGATGTATGAGGTTTCCTTTTAATGCTTCCACTCTCAATAATTATTTTCGCGGGCAATTTTATGTTGAGGGATGGAATTTGTAGTTTCTCTGCGAAGTCTGTACTTCCTGCTCCTGTAAGAGATTCCATGCGGTAGCGAGACTAGAGAGAAGTGGGTTGCTTCACCTAATGTGCGTGTGTGTGCGCGTGAGTGTGTCTGTGTGCGCGTGGGTGTGTCTGTGTGCGCGTAGGTGTGTCTGTGTGCGCACGTTATGCACGCATGTGTGTCTGTGTTTTGTGTGTGTAATGCTAGTGTTCACTGCACTGTATGGTTCCTTCAGAGTTGTACTGTGTGCATCTTGTGTGTACATGTGTGTACTGTGCTTGTGAGCAGGGCATTACTGTAGTCAAGGTGCACTAGGCCTAGATAGGGGGTTTCACATTGAGAAGTCCTAGTTTCTGTGTCACTGGATTAGTGGGAGTCCAAAGGATAGCCAAGGTGTGAGTTTATCATCTATGCTAATGGATAACTGGTTGCACGCGGACTTCGAGGGTGCTGCTGGGTAATTGAGTACTTTCTGAGCCTGTGTGCACTTGGGTTACTAGGTGGCATGGACGCGTCCAGGGAGTAGATTTCAAGCTCAAGAATTTCTGGTCCTTGGGTACTAGAGGGTGACAGGTTGACAAGAGGTCACTGGAATTCTGTTAAATGTTGATGTTTTCCTGGGCCCAGTGCATTTGGTTCCTGAATGGGCATTTACAAATAACGGTGCTGATGCAACTCATCTTTTTCTGTTTGAGATGTAATAAGGATTGAGCAGGTCATTTATACACAGATTGTGATTAACAGAAGAAAGATTGACATATTGATTAGGGTAGAATGTAAGAAGGGTGTTCATTGCCCTTGTGGGTAATAGGTCAATGTCAGTACTTTTCGTGCTCTAAAACCATGCAACGTCCTTTTTATGTTGGACAAGGGTTTTATAATGAGTAATAAGTAGCAAGATGAGTATCAGTGGGTGTTAGTTTGAGCCGGTGGTTGCAAGTGGGGCCCACTAGCACTATTTTTTTGGGACCAGCACTTATTTTTCCCTGTAAGACCTTTACCCAAATCACGAGAGAGAGGGAAACAGAAAATGGGAAAGGAAGAGGAAGAGGAAAAGGAAGGGAAAGACAGAAAACAGTGACAAAGTTCAAAAAGCAGGGTTGAAAAAGAACATGCAAGAGTGTGTTGAAGGGACATGGGTTGTCAAGTGTTGAAAGAAAAAGGCATGAGGTGAAATCAAGACCCCACATCCTCGGTATTCCGCTGCACCTTGACCACCGTTGGCACCAGGTGCTGGCTTCTCAGCAAAACGTTGGGCCCCAGCATTACTGTTTTACAAATTAAGCACTGGACTCATAGGTGATCAGACCACTTCACAATGAATGAAGTCATTAATGGTTACTAAAGAATCTTCAGAGATTTTAAGATCACGGATAGCAACTTTATAGTGAGTGGGTGTGCAGCAGTGTTGAAAAACATTGGCTCCCTTCAGGATATATATGAGAGTGCATTTACTGAAGAATCCTAGTGGACGACCCACTGGAGACTAAGATTACAATAAAGTTTAAATGCATAATGTCAGGAATTTCACGTAACAAATGTAATGCAAAATTTCTGAAGTTATAAGAATGACATTGGCCTAATTTAAAGTCTCTTAGAAGCCGTTGCTGCTGCTATTGGCATCGATCTCAGCACAGATGTGACAGTTCCATATTCATGCCACCTGTTTAGAGTAATCATGGTTAGTGGAAATACTACTCTCACATTTTCATACTTTTCCTATTTTATATGTTAAAAAATATCTTCACAAACTTTCAACTCCAATTTTTGGAGGGAATTGAAGGAACATTTTTCTTTCAGCATTGAGGTTATACAAAATGTAGGTTTATCATAACTATTATTAAAAGTTCAGCTCTGTTTTTTAAACCACAACAGAGGTAAATGACAGCAAATTCCAAATTCAAGATACAAAAATGAATATACATTTACAAAAAATGAAAACATTATAAATATAATAACAAGACTGTTAATTTAGATGAGTTGACATAAATGTACAGGCATTGATTGAGGACAATGTTGTAGTCTTAAGATAGTACAAACAAACATCAACTGAGTAAAACCTCGAATGCCATTAGTACAAATATGGCAAATACATTTTTATATGCTATATCTTGCAATACCCTCACTGCAGTTGTTAGTGGGAGGGCACCCAACCTTAATAGTTATGGTGTTCTTTTTAGCTTGAGTGCAAGCAAGAATTCCAAATCCGGCTGCATTCTACTCCACTATGATCTAATATATGTTTATTTTTTAACAATGATATATCTAGTTTAAATCCCACTTGGAGCAGTGCATTTTACAAGGCTAGTTTTAGCAGGCACAAGGACCAGGACAAACAACATTCCCAAGACAGTTCATAAAAATGCATAGCATCTTGCACCCATTAATGAAATGGAGATGTTGTTTCAAAAGGACCCTCGGGGACAGTTCGGTGGAATGGATTGCACAGTACCATCACTGAATCAAGGCAGAAAGTGCCACAGCAAAAAAGATCCACAATCCAAGGTCTAATCTCAACTATTGTATTGGCGCTAAAGAACCCAGGCGCTTATTTACAGTACTTTTTGTGATGCACCGGTGGCATATTTTGCTGCCCCATATTTAAAAGGCACGTAAAGCCCCCTGTGTGGTTTATCGTGTCCTTGTAAATACAGGCCCTTTTCATGCAGCACTTCTGCATGAAAAAGCTCGCTTGCCATGGGTGTTGCTGTGGGTGTTCCCACTTAACACCCATGGCTTCCGTCACAATTCTGGATTTACAACCTTTCATAATCCTGGGAATGTGTCAGAATGCTAAACCTCCCCAGGGGAGGCGCAGGGAGGGCGTAGGGAGGCGAAACAAGGAGAAATGTTTTCATTTCTCTTCGTTTTTTCTTCTTTCCATGCGTGCTGCTTTCTGCACCTCACATGGTCAGAAGCGGTCGGCAGTAGGTGTTTCTGTAGGGCGGTGACGTGGGGAGGGGCAGGGTAGGGGGTAGTAATGTATGGATTACAGAGTTTTACAGGTAAGTAAACATTTACAAAAAATAAAACGAATTTCGTTGAGCCCACTGCATCACATGGTGATGCAGTGCGCGCAACGAAATTCGTTTTATTTTTACAAAAATAAAAACGAATAAAACGAATTTCGTTGCGCGCACTGCATCACCATGTGATGCAGTGCGCGCAACGAAATTCATTTTATTTTTTGTAAATGTTTACTTACCTGTAAAACTCTGTAATCCATACATTACTACCCCCTACCCTGCCCCTCCCCCTGCCCACGTCACCGCCCTACAGAAACACCTACTGCCGACCGCTACTGCTCGTGGTTGTTTTTGTCATGGGACAATGGTGCAAGGGGTCCTGCATTGGCGCATGGCAGCCAATTGTGTGCCAGAGCAGAGGTAAGCACAGGGATGCAACATATTATTGTAAATATGTTTCATCCCTGTGCTTTGAATGTGACTCAGTGCGGCGCATCCAAATGGCGTGCTTGTAGATAAGGCCCCCAATGAGCAGAGTTTATGCAGTATTTAGCTTTTTACTTTGTGTAACAAAGGCCATAAATTATAAGGTATATACTCTAATGCACAGATCAGGGTGGTGTGGGGTTTGACTTTATAAATGTACAGCAAGGGCCTGATTGCAAATGGCCCTTGTGTTTAAAATGCCATTGACCACTTGATTTATAAAAAAGAACTAAAATTCTCTCTATGATTAATATCTTTAGCACCTTGTTGGATGATTTGGTGTCTATTGCTTAGATCATGGGAGAATATCTGCCCAAGTAGGGGTATGTTTTTACACTTTTGAACTTTTCCTGTCCAAACAACCATTTATATGAAAGACATTTTTTTCTCTAACTCTGAAAACTACGACCTTACTCTTTAAAAAAATAATGAAACTAGGCCTCATTGTATGAACTTTAGGATAAGATCAAAAAAGATCACGTTGCCTTCATACAATGGAGTATGCAGAGGAAGCAATGCCAGCTTTGGTGGAAAACTGCAAATTCGCACATATTCCAGGCAGATAATTAATGTATGAAAACTATGGGGGGGGGCTAGTATAGAGCACTGCTTTTAATGCATTCTGGGTATCAGTCTGCTCCAGGAACACCTTACACCAAGTGAATGAATGGAAGGCAATATTAAGCGCAGCCAATTTTCTCCAGAGGATGAGTTTCTAACTCTACATGATTTTTGTATCTTAGTAGAGTTACTGCTCAAATTACAAAATGAAACAAACCTGGGAATAAATAGTCTACTTAATATTTAAAGTATAATGATCACTAAAAACGTTTTTAAAAAACCTGAGCCTCAATGTTTTAAGTATTCTCAGTAGCCACAACTTACAGTTTTTAGCATTGCCACCTTGGCCACTTTGATGATTGGACGCCTTTTATTGATGTGGTCCCTCATTATTATATGTATGTTGCTCAATCTTAGGGCCCGATTTAGAGAGTGGGAGAGAAGGCACTCTGTTGCAACTGCATAAAAAAACTCTCTTTGCCAAACTCTTGGTCCGCCCACCGGATTTAGGGTTGAGAAAGAACAGTATGCCAGTGAGAGAGCCTACTCTGGTTCCGCCGCCGACATACTCTTCCCATGGCCTGACAGCAGTCGGAGGTAAACCATCCGACTATCTGTCCAATTTAGAAGGGGAGGTTGAATGTCCTTTTTAGGTCGAGCTAGAGTGCGCATGCGTAGCATGCCTCTAGCTCGACAACTATTGTTATCAGTCTCCTGGGAACCTGAGACAGGGTTCGGACACGCACGCCGATTGCACCTCATGGGCGCGCACGCCCAGGCCGGCGCCGTGCACATATCCTATCTCAGATTCCCAGGAAGTCAGCCATGCCGCCATGCCTCTCTCAGTCGCGCGCGCACACATACACACTGCTACACTCACACACACATACACACACGCAGGCAGGCACACACACGCACGCACACACGCACGCACACACACTGCATACACACACGCTCACACGCGCACCCCCCCTTACCTCATCTCTGTACTCCAGGTCCTTTGGCAGCACGATGCGGGGCTCTCCCCTTAGGCATGGGAGCCCCGCCATGCTATCCGCTACTCTTCACCCGGGCCCCCTCCTGGGACCCGGGACTTCGGCTCGCGCACTTCGCTTTGGCTCCGGGCTCGCGAATGGTGCATGTTGCGCATGCGCGGGCAGCCCCCGCCCTCCCACGTCTCCTCGCAGCCCAAATACTCTCTGCCCAGTGCTTTTAAAACATTGGCATGCGATTGGATGAGAGAGCACTTGTCAGTTTCCCATTGGATGTCGATCCTGTGACGCTTGTTTCAATCTGTTCCCGGATCTACCATTCTATGCCACCGTAGTAACCAATCCTGTCGTAAAAAGTAATCGAGCACTCAACTAACCAACCAATACATAAAATAAAAATACAATAAAAAATAAAAGACCCATTTTTAACAAATTTGGCTTTTGGCCACGGTCAGCTCTTTTCCCGAGAGAGTGCCTCACCCTGCGGAAAGAGACGTCATTTCCCCAGGGTCTGCCGGCGGAAGCTGCTGCTGCGTGAACTGTGCAGCGCTGCTGGGAGCAGAGGCGTGAAACAATGCGGGTATTAACAGACACCAGTGACGCATCCACCTGTGCTGCTGGGCCTCAGAGCTTCTTCCTGCGGGAAGACCGTTTCAGAGGGAAGATGCTGTTGTGGCTTCGTTGCATATTGTTTACGAAACATGACTTTCAGAGAAGGCCGCGAGGGCAGCGCCACGATGAGGAAACAAAATCCAACATGCAGCCTTTATCTTCTACATTGAGCATTGCCGTGGGTAGGAAGTACTAAATAAAATGTTACTAGAACAGCCCCATGCACCCTCGTTCAAGTGTTGACCATTGGGGGAAATGCTGCAGAACCTTTATTAATGGGGCCATCTGGTGAATTAGGTCATAATTAGTTGCAAAATCCAAGCCTACAGCACAAAGGAGTAGCCAAAAAAGTATACCCCTCCCCCAATTGTAGCGTATCTTTATTCAGAGTATATAAAAAGCCAGCAAGCCTGACCATACATAGGGGGTTTCCTCGATCATGTAACTCTCATACCTTGTATCCTTCAATCCTTTCATCCTTCTGTCAATTCATACAATGATCAGTCAATCTCTTCTCCTTTCCATCCATCCAAACATGCATCCATTCACCCCTTCATGTATTCTTTTACTCTTTTTTTAATCTTCATACTTTCACCCATCCAGCCACCCTTTCAGTCTTTCATCCATCGGTTTGCCCTTCCATCTGTCCCTTCTTTGATCTTTTTCCTCCATCCTTTCACTCTATCATCCATTTATTCTTTCCCATTTCATCCTACGTATCACCTTTTATTTCATTTTACTGTTCATCCTTCCTTTTTCCTCCTGCTCTTTCCTTACTTTTTCTACCCATCTTTTGTCTCTCATCCTTTCGTACATTTCTCTCATGCAGGTGTTTTTTTCTGTGTTTCCCTCTCTCTGGGTGGTCTCATACATTCATCAGTCCATCATATCTCCTTCTCCACTTCCTTTACTCTGCAGGTCACCAACGACCCACCCCTCTCTCTCTCATGGTATTCCTGATCATTTATTAAGAGTCCACACATGTCAAATTAAAGTATTATATTGGGGGCCAGTTTACAGGCCCACCAGTCCCAGTGACAGCCCCTCGCTCGAGCTGCTTCAGTGGGGAGTTCACTACGGTAGCATCAAACAGAGGAGCATTCTGAGCGCCCCCTGCTGGTGATTGGTGGCCATGCAGGACTGGGAAATGGGGACGCCCCTTGTAGTCTTATTACAATCCCTAAAGACTCCCAAAGGGCACAAAAAGTGAGAATAAAAATCCAAAAGTGAAAGTAGTGTGCTTCTGATGAATGATGAAAAGTGAACATATCTGCTATGTGAGCACGGGCACGCGTGGCTGCCATGTTTGGAAGCAGTGTTGGTGGTGGGACCAATCGTTTTCAGGCACCAGAAGTAGGCCACAAGCAGGAGGCAGCATTTGATGACCCTCACATGTGGCCGAAAGGTGGGTACAGCACCTGGCCTCCTGAACAGCTAAATACACTCCGGCAGTCGTACTCAACGCAATGTGCTCATACATACCCACACAAAAAAGTCAGATAACTTCAAACAGGACCAGGAGTGAGCCAAGGATGTGGCATAGGCCCAGCTCTGTTTAGCATCTGCATGAACCGCCCAGCTGTCAGGTCAACAGAGCCGAGACCAACAACAACCTTCTAGTACTCAAGGTCGACAGGAACAAACCCATCGATGCCTGCAGAGCAGAAATAGGTCAATGCATATTATCGACTATCATATAACAAGCATTTGCAATGCAATAGGTCTCGCAGTTGTTAGCGTTTGAGTTATTGGCATTGTAAATGACAATGCCTTTTATTTATCTGTTTTGATAATTAGCGCACAAATAAAAGACACTGTTGGTGTCTAAAACATAAATAAAAGGCATTGTCATATGCCAATATGTTAAACTCTCGCAAATGCGAGACCTATTGCATTGCAAATGCTTGTTTTGCATGCCACCGCGTGGTAAAACCTGGAGGCAAGGGGCGTTAATGATTAAAATATAGTCCCCACTCCATAGGAGAAAACTTCCATCGTGTGGGGAGCTATTAGTTTAACATTTTTCAAACACAAACTCACCTTTCATAGTTTGTTATTGAAATAAGTAAACCTTTCAAACATTTGGTGTAAGCGTCTGTCACAGCTAAACTCTCAATATGGCAGACAGAGTAAGTGCAGGATGTCAGACGTAAAGTTCTCCAACTCCCTGCCTGCCTTTACTCCGTCCCCCCAGTTCTAGATACGATATTGCAAAACTGTGATATTGTGTGCTTTACAGTTGGTATAATTGTAATAACGTACTCAAATCGAGATATTTTTATGTTGCTGGAAATGTTGACATTTAGGCTTTGGGTATGTAAAAATAAAGTATTTATTATAATCAAAGTATGTGTTTAAATGCAAACAGAGCAGTCCATTAAACAGCGTGGGATGATGTATCATGTATCACGGCACTGTAGAACAATACTGTAATTTCTGACCCAGTTATGATGTAGCCAGATCTATCTGAAATAATAATGAATCACAATGATATAAAGTATAAGTTGTCTGGAAGAACACGGCCACCCCTTCATTTCTCTATGTAATTTATAACATTATGTGCAGCCTATCATTTTTGCCCGCTAATGTTACCATATTTTGTTTTGAGTTCTATCGGCCAACTTCTGTCAATGAATGTAAGTGCAGATTTCATGGTCTGCTGCATTAGCATTTCACATCCATCCGAGGATGAATAATGCAAAATATATTTCCTTTTAGAATAGGCAGGACTTCAGTCTGCTGCGAAACGAAATTACAGGGGTGATGAACGGACTCATTAATGTATGATTTTCTGAATTATTGTATCTGTAGTTAGGGCCAGTCTTACGTCATGGTAACCCAACATAGTAGTTTTGGGGCAAAGTAATGTGGCACTCAAAACATGGAAGAATGCTAGAATCGTGCAGTAACACTGGCACCGCACATTCCTGCCAATACTATGGGAAACAGTAATTGTGGGGTGCAAAATTGCATTCTTTTTGCCTTCCCTGATTGTCTTCTGAGAAAATGAGGAAGTAAAATTGAAACCAATATTACTGCTCCCAAATGCCACTGTAATTGCCCATTTCCCTCCCATTTACTCCAAGAACACATCTTCAACTTTTTAACTGCAGGGAGAGAACAGCAGGAATGTGGTATTAGCGTTAATCGTGCAATTTACACTTGGGAAAACAGTTTGCAGTCGAATCAGGAATTAAACCAACTTTGGAATGAGAGCCTCAGTGATGCTGCTGATTTATGTTTTGCAGAAACGCAAACACAATAGATTTTACCGCATGCAGCAGTAACAGACCCATTGGTATATTTACTTCTGCACGCCTGTTACAGTAACCAGCAAACCCTGCACGGCTTGCACAGCCCTGAAGTCTCCCTGCTACAGAAGAACTCCACAATTGTCTCATGGTTTTCCATGTCTTTTGTTAATTTGATTATTCGGCTAAACTGCAAAAAATTATTAAATAAATCGAAAGAGCTTGGAGACTAGAGTGTGATGGCAATTTTACCTAATAGGGCCTTGCTTCATTGTTTATGGTTCCAATTGCCAAATGTTCTTACGTCAGGTGTGTAAAGTGAGACATCCACATGAAATAATTGTTTTGTCTGAGGGAGTTCTGATTGCCAGAAACTTCCCAAGCACTTATCTTCTAATAAATATTTATATGACCCATAGGCGGAACGACTCCTTTCAATACAGCAGTGTCAGATGAGGGTGAGGTTTGTGGAATGTGTAGAAGAAGGGTAGACAAAGTCAAGCGATTATTTCGAGACCCTCTTGGGGGTTTCCAAACGGAATAGCTTGAAATGCACATAAGCCGTGATATTTTAAAGCTAATGGTACATTAACACAGAAAATAATAGAACGGTATGGTCACCTTAAAAAAAATGGCTGCTTAAACATGTCTTACCTGTAGTGTAGTGTAGTTCCTATTATCCCAATAGGCTCTGCGCATTGGAATAATATCTTCAATAGTATAGATCTAGGGCAGAGGTTAACTAGGTCTTCTACTGACGATATTAGACTTAAAGTTTTTGGTTTTGCCAGCTAGCTCAGAGTTCACTAGAAACTTTCTCGAATAGACAAGGAGGAGTTTAACTTCCCTGGATAGACAAGAAGGGATTTAGTTTCTGACAACCATAGAACATGACAACTTTGCTCTCCCCCAATCAAGAGTGTATCTCTAGAGTCGTGTGAAAACAAAAGACAACTTATTTTACTCAGTCAGTACGTGCATTCTTAGTTTCACCAGTTTGTAGAGAAAAGGAAGAGACGGGCGTGTTCAATAAAAGATGTTATTTATTGATCAGTGTCTTTTCTCGTACAAGAGAAATGAATCGATATTATTGCGATACTTATGGTTAAGTAAAGTGCATACAATAAAAGCAGAAGTATAAAATAATACTGCAGAAGCATTGATATGGTTTCTAAGCCATATGATAGTTAAAATTGATAAAATAGATACATACATATATACATTTGACTAACCCTACTCAACTGGTGCTTCTAACCACCCCTACCCCAGTGTACCTGACCTAAGCCTAATACGTGGGCGGAAGTAGATAAGTAGCAGTTTAAGTTAAGTTTGTTTTGCCAAGTGACTGACTCAAGAATTCTCTGCAAGGGGTTGTTCAGTTCAGTACCTGAGATCTAGAATGGTTGAGGGCTGGTATATCTCGTCTCTGGTCTTGATATTCCAGCTGCCTGCGAGGGCTGCTTGGAAGCGCCGGAGATGGATTTCTCGGCAGGAGAAAAAACAGCTTCTCGTTCTCAGCGCGTCAGGAAGGCGGGGCAGCGCGTGTGGGCTTCGCTCTCTGCCGGGCTCCTCAGCGCGTCTCGCTGCTCCGATCTCGTCACCACCGCGTGTGTTTGCTTAAGGCAATGTCGGTAATATTTATACCTGTAAGGTGTCGAGATTGACGTAAGGATGGACATGGATACGTCAATAAGGATGTCATACGAACGGGCTTGTTCGCACATTCTTTTGCTGAAGTTCTCGGTGAAATCAAAACAATGGCCGCAGGGATTTTCCCAGGTTGTCATAGGTTTGATTTGTTTTGAGAACTCCGTATGCCTTATCAGGGGCTGGAGGAATAGTGCTTTTCTAATTAGATGGCATGCGTTATTACCTAATCAGATAACACGTTTCTGTGCCGTGGTGTGGCTTAATCAGATAACGGTTTTTGCACCGTGGGTCGGCTGCTAGTTAAGTATTAACCAGAACAGGGCCGGGAATAGGGGAATCGATACAGAACCTATAGGAATACATCACAGTAGAAATAACAGGACAATCTTTTCTTCGGGTTAGAATTAGTCTGGGCTACACAAACTGAATCATGCAGTAAGAAAAGTGTATAGGGGGACACCCTGTGGAGCCCAGAAAATGCTATTATACCACTGTTCACTCCCTTGGTCCCGGGGTGTAGACTGCCAGCAGTGGACTGGGATTGTGTGGGCACCCAGCAATTTTTTTTGGCATGTTGGCCTCATGGAGACACTGCATCGCCTCATCAGCACATTTGATAACGTTCACTTACGTATGTATATAGCCTGTTTTGCAAGTCCAATTTTGGGAAGGCAGTAGCCAGGGTAGTCCTGGTCACCACATGCCAGAGCTATTCCCAAGTGTCACATAAAAGTATCACTTTCTAGCTTCCTCCACATTGAAACTACATAGAGTAAGACCATTTACATAGCAATCATATTTCCATAGAATACTGTTCTTCTACATGTCTTGAAAGAGATGCGAATGCGCAGGAACATGCACAATTTTCTCAAGGATTACCAAGACGGCTAGGAAGAGGAGGAGGGCGGGGACACTGAAGTACAGGTAAGTGGTTTTTAATTTACTTTTAATTAATGTAGAATTACTTGTTAATGGGGGAGTGGTGGCGGGTGGTGTAGTGGAGCGGAGTTTGTTCCCAACTCCGTGACCTCCACATAGCCCAGTTACACCCACTACACTTAGGGTTACCAGTTAGATAATTTAGCATTAATATAGTTTATAATAGATTCACAATTTAATGTAATTGAATTTTAATAGAAGAAGAGAACAAAATACCAAGTTATTTGATTTTTCCTCTTTACCAGATTATTTCCTTTATGGGTAGCATATCTGGGGTACAGTGAAGATTTAAGGGAAAGAATTCTGTTTTATTGGTATTTAACGTATAACCAGAAATTAAGGAATATGATGAGATAATATATAACAAAAGAGGAACTGAGGATTCAGGTTTACTAATAAATAAAAGTACATTATCTGCGTATGCTAATGTTTTAATGGTGATTTCTTTAATACTAATGCCAGCAATATCATTACATTGTCTAATGGAAGTAAGTAAAGGTTCAATAACAAGAATAAACAAGCATTAGAAATGCAATCGGGCTCGGATTTATTTGAGTTTGAGCTAATGGCATTGTAAATGCCAATGTATTGTTGCTATGTGTTATGGAGTGTGTTCATGTGGTGTGTACTGCCAGTGATCTCCTTGTGAGTGTGAGAATATTGCACCGTTACTGCCCGTGATGTCCTTCTTGTGAGTGTGAGAAGCTTGCACCTCTGCTGCCTGTGGTCTCCTTGTGAGTGTAAGAAGCTTGCACTGCTGCTGCCTGTGATGTCGTTCTTGTGAGTGAAAGAAGATTGCACCTCAGCTGCCTGTGGTCTCCTTGTGAGTGTAAGAAGCTTGCACAGCTGGTGCCTGTGATGTCCTACTCACTACTCTACTCTGCTCACTACTCTACTCACTACTCTACTCACTACTCTGCACTCACTACTCTGCACTCACTACTCACTACTCTACTCACTACTCTACTCACTACTCTACTCACTACTCTACTCACTACTCTACTCACCACTCTACTCACTACTCTAATACTCTACTCACTACTCTACTCACTACTCTGCACTCACTACTCACTACTCTGCACTCACTACTCACTACTCTACTTTCTACTCACTACTCTACTCACTACTCACTACTCTACTCACTACTCACTACTCTACTCACTCACTACTCACTACTCTACTCACTACTCTACTCACTACTCTACTCACTACTCACTACTCTACTCACTACTCTACTCACTACTCTACTCACTACTCACTAGTCTACTCACTACTCTGCACTCACTACTCACTACTCTGCTCACTACTCACTACTCTACTCACTACTCACTACTCTCCACTCACTACTCTACTTTCTACTCACTACTCTACTCACTACTCTACTCACTACTCACTACTCACTACTCTACTCACTACTCTGCGCTCACTACTTTACTCACTACTCTACTCTACTCACGTCACTACTCTACTCACTACTCTACTCACTACTGACTACTCTACTCACTACTCTGCACTCACTACTCACCTCACTACTCTACTCTACTCTACTCTACTCACTACTCACTACTCTGCACTCACTACTCACTACTCTACTCACTACTCTACTCACTACTCTACTCACTACTCTACTCACTACTCACTACTCACTACTCTACTCACTACTCTACTCACTACTCACTACTCTACTCACTACTCACTGCTCTGCACTCAATACTCACTACTCTACTCACTACTCACTACTCTGCACTCACTACTCACTACTCTACTCACTACTCACTACTCTACTCACTACTCACTACTCACTACTCTACTCACTACTCACTACTCTACTCACTACTCACTACTCTACTCACTACTCACTACTCTACTCACTACTCTACTCACTACTCACTACTCTGCTCACTACTCACTACTCTACTCACTACTCTCCACTCACTACTCTACTCACTACTCACTACTCTACTCACTACTTTCTACTCACTACTCTACTCACTACTCTGCACTCACTACTTTACTCACTACTCTACTCACCTCACTACTCTACTCACTACTCTACTCACTACTCACTACTCTACTCACTACTCTACTCACTACTCTACTCACTACTCTACTCACTACTCTACTCACTACTCACTACTCTACTCACTACTCACTACTCTACTCACTACTCACTACTCACTACTCTACTCACTACTCTACTCACTACTCTACTCACTACTCTACTCACTACTCACTACTCTACTCACTACTCTACTCACTACTCTACTCACTACTCACTACTCACTACTCACTACTCTACTCACTACTCTACTCACTACTCACTACTCACTACTCACTACTCTACTCACTACTCTACTCACTACTCACTACTCACTACTCTGCTCACTACTCACTACTCTGCTCACTACTCTCCACTCACTACTCTACTCACTACTCACTACTCTACTCACTACTTTCTACTCACTACTCTGCACTCACTACTTTACTCACTACTCTACTCACCTCACTACTCTACTCACTACTCTACTCACTACTCACTACTCTACTCACTACTCTGCCCTCACTACTCTACTCACTACTCTACTCACTACTCTACTCACTACTCTAATCACTACTCTACTCACTACTCTACTCACTACTCACTACTCTACTCACTACTCACTACTCTACTCACTACTCTACTCACTACTCTACTCACTACTCACTACTCTACTCACTACTCTACTCACTACTCTACTCACTACTCTACTCACTACTCTACTTACTACTCTACTCTCTACTCACTACTCTACTCACTACTCTACTCACTACTCTACTCACTACTCACTACTCTACTCACTACTCACTACTCTACTCACTACTCACTACTCTGCACTCACTACTCTACTCACTACTCTACTCACTACTTTCTACTCACTACTCTACTCACTACTCACTACTCTACTCACTACTCACTACTCTACTCACTACTCTACTCACTACTCTACTCACTACTCACTACTCTACTCACTACTCACTACTCTGCCCTCACTACTCTGCACTCACTACTCTGCACTCCCTACTCTGCACTCCCTACTCTGCACTCCCTACTCTGCACTCACTACTCTGCCCTCACTACTCTGCCCTCACTACTCTGCCCTCACTACTCTGCCCTCACTACTCTGCACTCTGCCCTCACTACTCTGCCCTCACTACTCTGCCCTCCCTACTCTGCCCTCACTACTCTGCCCTCACTACTCTGCACTCTGCCCTCACTACTCTGCCCTCACTACTCTGCCCTCCCTACTCTGCCCTCACTACTCTGCACTCTGCCCTCACTACTCTGCCCTCACTACTCTGCCCTCCCTACTCTGCCCTCACTACTCTGCCCTCACTACTCTGCACTCTGCCCTCACTACTCTGCCCTCACTACTCTGCCCTCCCTACTCTGCCCTCCCTACTCTGCCCTCCTTACTCTGCCCTCACTACTCTGCCCTCACTACTCTACACTCTGCCCTCACTACTCTGCCCTCACTACTGTGTGTGTGTGAAATACGTACGTAAAAATCAACTCAAGGTGATGGCAAATAAAACACGCCGCAATCTACATAAATGTTTTTGTTTATTGCGAAAATCTCTGTTAAACTCTAACATATTGAAGGGAGGAGAAAACAGCTACGGAAATGACTCCTCGCAGAGAAGAGGCAAATGTTCGTGCAACAACAGAAATATCTTTTCAGAAATATTGAAAGACTGCGCAGTTTTATTTTAGAAGACACGCGGATTGCCGAGGCAAGGGTGCTTGTATGCGAGGTATCTTAAAAAATACTGTGACTGCCTTTGAAGCTACAGGAAACTTCTTTCCATTATCTCCGCGTGAACGTGGCACTCTGACAGCTCCTAATTAAAATGAATGGACTGCCGTGCGCGAAAGGTAAATGTTAAACGGGCGCATGATACATGCAATGCAATGGTGAACGCGCTCGCACCATCTGGATTGCATTACACGGGCACTCTGACAGCTCCTAATTAAGATTAATAAGTCTGCCGTGCGCGAAACCGCAGACAATATGCCAAATCGGGCGCGCGTAAATTACATATAGCCTATCACGTCAAGGCTACTAAATAGACAGCACAGCGAAGACGAATCACTAGGCAGATGCCAGAAAAAACGCGGCGCGCACTAAAGAATGTGCCAGCAGGACCCCTTTCTGAATTCCTTTTTTTTTTTAACACATAAGAGCTCGGAAGCTCCGCCCCCCACTTCGTGGAGGCGTAGGCCCGAGGCCTAAAAATAGTGGGGACAATGGACAACCGTGCCTGGTACCTCTAAAAAGAAAAAATTGATTCAAAATTTGACCATTAATGGATAAGCGAGCAGTAGGACTAGAGTAAAGAACAGATATCATACGAATAAACAGATCACCAAAATTAAATGCAGCTAAAGTGTGAAATAAAAATTGACAATTAACTTTATCGAAAGCTTTTTCAGTATCCAATGCAAGAACTCCAGACGGTGAGGACAGAGTAGATCTTTGGTCAATAGCATGCAACAAAACTCTAGTGTTATTAACAACATATATATTTCTCATGAAACCAGAATGGTCAGACTGGATAAGAGAATCCAATACAGAGGTCAGTCGGGTTGCAAGAATTTCAGCATATATTTTACAATCCTGATTTATTATTAATTTTGGAATTAAAGGTTTTCCATTCATGTGCCATAAGAGAAATGGAAGTCCCTCTAATATAAGCTTTAAAAGCATCCCAGCGATTCACCATAGATGTAGAGCCTTTTGGATTAATCTGACAGTAATCTGGAAGTGCATTTAGGATTTTTGGTTTATTATATTCATTCAGAATAATATTAGTGTTCATACGCCATCAGGATTGAATTTTAAAATTTGAGTCAAGTTGCAATACCATAGAAACCAAAGCATGATTAGAAATATCAATATTACCAATATTAGGAGTAACAACTGAATTAGTTAATTGTCGAGAAATTAACAGATAGTCTAATCTTGAATAGGAATTATGAGAGTTTGAGAAAAAACGATTTTTCAGTAGGATAATACAATTGCTAAATATCCACCAGCTTAGTTGATTTAAAAAATGATTTTAGAGTAAAAAATGCTTTGGGCAGACGAAATTTAGTGTGAGATGATCTATCTAATAAATGGTCATGTACAAGATTGAAATCTCCTCCAAGTATAAGTGGGACATTACCCAACTTGAGAACTTCAGTGTTAAGAACAGACCAAAAATTAGGGTCATCAACTGTTGGTCCTTATACATCAATTAAAAACATAACTGTTTCTTGAATTTTAACTTTTGCTATAATATATCTACCTTCTGTGTCTGTGGATTTACTTAATATTTGACAATGTAATCTTTTTGCGAAAAGGATAGCAACACCATTTGTTTTGCCTATCGCGGGAGAAGAAATAATAGAATCAACCCATTTTTTCTTCATAAAAGCTAATACTTTATCTTCAATATGTGTCTCTTGAATTAAACAGATATCTGCTTCATGGCTACCTAAATAATTAAAAAACAATGTACATTTTACAGGATGCCTTAGACACAACATTCAATGAAACAAGCTTACAATTATTAATGTTAGCCATTGTGAAATAGGGAAAATAGAAAGAAGAATAGGAAATAAAGTTTGAAGCATAAAAGGAAAAGAAGTAGCTCGAGAAATAAATTGTAGGGAGAAAAAGAAAAAAGATACGTACAAAACATAGAAAACAACAAAACTTATGTTCTCCAAATATACCCTGCAATCATTACCTTCTACATCGTCAGGCAAATTAGAAATACGCAGGTTATATTGTCTGTTATGATTTTACAAGTCAAGAAGAAGGTTAGACATAGGAGATATATTTAGCCACAAGCAGGGAGAAAGAATCAGTTTTAACTTTATTGTCTTGGATTGTAATTGCATTGTCAGATATTTTCATTGACATACTAGTCATATCTTTTCGTAAGTTCTTAATTTCTGACACAATAGTATCAGTGGAAGTGCGAATTGCCTGAATCTCATCAAATAGCAAAGACAAAGAAGGTTCAGCAGACTCCACCACTTTAGATTTTACAGGAGGAGGAGAAAAATTCTGCTTCCTTTTATTATGCTGCGCCTGCATATTTTTGGTCTCCATAATGTTTAAAATACATTTCAGCAGTAAAAAAGAAACAAATATGCAGGAAAGAATTAACAATAAAGGAATTCCTTCAAAAAGAGAGGTGAAACAGCTAAAACTGCCTATGGGAGTGACCAGGCCAAAGCCTCGCCCTTGCCCAGTGTGTTACTCCACCCCCCTGAAAGGAATTCTGGGCTGTACCTGCCTGAAGAGGTCAGAGAGGATCAGGAAACAAGAAACACCCCTTCCAGCAAGCTGAGGGACCGGATAAGCTCCTCACCGATGAGCAAAACCCTTAAGATGTTGCCACCAATAATATTGAGCACAAATCTGGCCAAGAAATGGTGAAAAAGATCATCGTTTAAGGGCCGACGTGGAGAGAGCTCACCAGGGGCGGCTATCTTGAATCTGGCACTTGCGCATCTCCTGGCTGTTGTTATTTTACTTGGAAAGCTTTAGATGTCTTGCGTTAGTGCCCAAGATGTGCTCCACTCAAGGTGCAGCAATGCATGCATGAGTTATCCGAAAGGTGCACCGGACACTCTAGGAGGCCCATTCCATGCATTACCATTGCTGAGTGCTGCTTCAGAGGCTGAAGGGGACAGACAAATTGTGATGGAAAGAGATGATTGGCAATTTTACAATCCCAGCCTGATAGTGCTATTGGTTAGTAGTTTGCATCGCCTATGCGTGATTTGTAAAATCTCAAGTCATTCATCCACCACTCAGGAATGCCCCCACTAGAGCAACTATTGGAATTAGAGCCGAGTGCTAACTGCAAATTTGACAATTTGCAGAACAATTTGACAATTTACTGATGATGCATAATGTGGTGTTCTTTTCACTATACTAGAGTTGTGGTGGAGGTTATTTAGCAGGTGGGATCGATAAAGGTGGAAATAACTCGGATGGAGAATTTACTGGTTCTCACACATGTTAGCCTATTATAGTAATCACTCAAAATCTCAGCAAGCTCCTAATTCTCAGAGATTCAATTCCTCCACAGCCCTGATCAGAAGTATAAAAAATGCAGCACCAAAGATAAATAGTTTCTTCATCAAATGCATTCATTTTGACTTCCACAGCTTTCCAGTGCAACACTTAGAAGTCTAATAGAAAGGTTTTAGATTTTAATCATCAAACCCCATGCTGCTAATTTTCCTGCTTGTGGAACACCCTGGTCTGAAGCCTTGACAGCCTTCCTGTAGGTGAAACAGTCCTAATCCGTCATATTTACACAGGCATGGCAGTGCTGCATTAATTCAATGGAAGATTTTGAGTTATTTTTCGAACAATTCCACTTTGAAAGCATTGCTATTTCTATACATTTTCTGTTATGTTTATATAAAGCAGAGTAGCATTCAGATACTCCTCTGGATTATGGATGCTTTCCTGTACAGCATTTTGCTGGCTCTTTACATGTTGTGGTTCCCCCAGGAAAATTGATATGAAATATGCATATGGATTGCTCTAAACATTAAAAGAACAATCCATTTTCATTACAATATGGAAGTAAAATTGAAAAAGTAACCAAGTGACTTTGCTGCACAGCGGTTAGATTCCTCTGGGTGTGCCAAGTACAGTAATTTAGCCAAGAAATCTTGGGTTAATTAGTAAGATCTCTCCTGTGGGCAGCAGAACTCTCTCTCTTTCCATGAATTGCCAGAAATAGGTCCCAGGGTTCTTTCCAAGGTAAAGCAATCTTCATTCATCCGTGCTCAGTAACAAGGCTTGTTTTAAAGTCCTTTGGGGACTCTGTATAGTGTGGGAGCCTCCGCTGTATATTTCAGGAACAGTTGACAGTCCCCCACTCATTTGCTCCTGAAGCACATCCTGTCTATTCCCCCGCACAGCTGTAGACCCTCCACCTGGCACGAAGCAGTGGCATGCAGTTCATGAGGTAATGGCTCCCCTCTCAATGCAAGGAGCATGCTGTTCCCACTTCCAGAGGTCGCCCTACTACATTTAGTAACAGTGCTATGAATATCTCCATATAAATAACCACGATTGGAAATCCAAAAAACAAAATGTATATACAGCACGAGTTAAACGTCTAGAAAATAAAATTATCGTAGTTTGAGGTGTGCAGCGAGTAAAAACACGAATAGGCTGTTTGTAAATTACTTTTCCAATATTCATATTATGTCCTCGATTTTTATGCCACAGCATTTGCAGAAGTGTTCACCACACTTTTAATTCTGTTGCAACAAATCGAAGGCAACAGTGCCAAAAAAGATATTGCTTAAAATCTACTGCAAACCCTTGATCTTTGCAATTTTGAGGTTTCTCTTTCCCATGCATTTTGAGGGGGCAATTCCTATATTTCTCTTCTTGGCACTACCCTTTTTGAAATTGTTTTTTTAGAGTTTTATATAGCGCGAACTAGACCCGAGGCATCCGGTATCAGAGCGCTTTACATGAGCACCGGTTTAGTTACAGATGGACACATTCATTTTTGTTAGGCACGGGGAGATTAAGTGATTTGCCCAGAATCACAGGATGTTGAGCGTTGTTGCCGAGACTCGAACCCGGTTCTTCTTGAAGTCCGAGGACGACCCCTCTAGCCGCAAGGCTACATCCTCTCCCCAGCCCCTTGCCACCCTTGCCCAGCCCCTTTCTAACTTTATATTATTGCCCATTTTTGCTGGATATATTGGATTCATCCAAGAACCATCCTTCTCACACTCTTCTCCACACACACAAGCAGGCACGCCACAACATTACAAAAAAAAGTAGCTGGCCACATCTCGGGTGGCAGAGAGAAGCGTTGGTGGTTCTTGTAGGATTAGGATTTCCACCTCCTCTTATTTGCTGACTTTTCAGGCAATGAGAGGAGGAGGCAGTCCCTGTCTCGTCACAGAGTGGAATGGGATCAGTGAGAGTTACCGACCTTACCACACTCTGTGAGGAAGGTCACTGATGGACATTCGGTCCTCGGCACTTCAGGGCTTACAACTGAAGTGCCCAGGTCCGACTCCATCAGTGGTGCTTCCCCTAGTCAGGAGGAGCAGGCTCACTGAAGACTTTGCAACCCACAGGACTGTGAAATCTTCATCCCGGAAAATATTGGCTCAGGCGGTGCATGTACAATGCCTGGATGCCTGACCCAAATATAAATTATGTCTGTCAGTCTGACCTTTGCTTAGCCTGACAGACACTCTTCATCGTATCGGAAAAAGGTGGGGGGCAGGGCCTCTACGCCCTTAACAACAGGCCACTGCTGAGTGCGAATGTATCTTTCATGCCAGGAAAATAACTATGAGGTCCAACCAAATGCGCATAAGTTGTAATATTTATATGTATACATTATTTGCATTTAATAGAAATATATTCAAATACACACATGTATGTATTAAGTACATTGGTTTGAAACATTTATACTATTCACACCATATTTAAAACCATCTAATGTGTTATGTGCTACTTTGTGTGCATCTGCCCCAAAACATTTTTTTGCAAATATCTTTTACAAGTTGCAAACTATCTACTTCCTCTTTCAAAAGCAAGGGGAGATTTACTGAATTCAGATACAAGTATGTTAAAAACGTATGAAAAAGAAATAAAATTAATCCAGTCCAAAATAATCTATGAGGTTCAACCATAGGCGATGTAAAAGCAAGTGAGTCATTTACATAGTTCCATACAGTTCTACCTGTGAGTTAAAAGGAACACAAAGATTCACTAAGTAATTTGTTTCAGGGAAAATCATTGGGACATCAACCCAGAAGCCATATATAACAGGAACTAGCAATACCAACGAAGGAGGGGCAAAGATTAGTGTTATGAAAATTGGTTAATAGGGAGGGTAAAGTTAAAAAATTGGGAGGATCAGAATATAATGGTCATGGGAGAAAAGGGAAAAAAATCAACAGTGGGGTTGACAGAAAAATCGAATTAAATTGCCATCCCTGCTTTTGATAACATCAAGAGGTGACTTCATGCATGCAATTTCTAGAATATCACACAAGCAGCATATGCACATATAAAATGCTTAGATTTTTAATTATATGGGCCTGATTACAAGTGTTTTGAAAAATTCCAACCCTTGCACAAACTCCTGTTGGCTCCCAAGTTGAGTTTATGAGTGGTGCAGTGTTTATTGCACTCGATAATTGCTGAATTTCATGAAGCCTGAATTCCCCAATAAATTCCAGCAGGTCAAACTTGCTTGAATTCTAAGAGGGGTAAAATACCTGATGTTTACCAGTCCATGAGAATTTTATTGTGGTAAGCATCAAAATCCTTATGCTATTTCCCAGTAAATTGGAATATAGGGAGTTTATAACACCCCAATATTTTCTAAACCCAGGGTTGTCGGGTTGTATCAGGTGCAATAAATTCCAACAACCCCCTCCAGGGCAATCATGGTTATGTTATTGAAGACTAGTTCTGTATTAGTGTGCTTTCTTTGTAAAGTACGCTTTAAATTAAAGAATAGGAACCCAGAATGTTGAGTTAATGTTGCTCAGGAAAAGAACAAGTGTTAACTGAGTTTTAAAGAACTTTCAAAGAAACTAGCAGTTGTTAGAAAGAACTACACATGAGAGTGGCTTAAAAAACATCACAGAAAACTATGCTCCACCCCTGAAGCATAAACAAACGGCTCGTCTTCCCTTCCTCCACTGGCCCACAAGGTCAGTATGTCAGAAGACCTGTCCCACAGGCTTTTTGACATATGATTTTTCTGTCTGAGACCACAATGCCAGGCATGACAGCCGCAGTCACGAAACAAGATCAGTGGCCTCCACAAGTAGGAAGACAGCTCAAGAGGGCCATTGACTGTGTGCTTCTCAAAAACAAGCCTCCACTTTTTGAGGGGCAACATACACATGGCAAGCAAGCCAATAGGACATGACAGAGGGGCTGATTTAGAGTTCAGCAGATGAGATATTCCAATCAAACATGACGGATATCCTGCCCGCTGTATTGCTGATGAATAGAAGATAGTTAGGGTAAAAGCAAAATGAGGGCAGGGGGACCATCTATTTTCAAACTGAGCTACAATTTGCAGATATAATATGGTTTTTAGCAGACTGTCATGCAGCAGCCTTCATCCGCAGGAAATTTGATGATTGCACCCAGGATATTGATCCAGCGCCCTTAAGGAAAAACTGTCTCACCAACGCTACCCAACTCCACAATACACACCATTAATCATAAATCACTCATAAGGCCCATATACCAACGAGACAATTGTTGGGCGACTGAATCATGTGACCTAATTAAACAGAACTATTCACAAACTATTTACAATTTTTATATACAACTACAATTTATCATTTCTTACCATGGTTTTAATCATTTATCATTTTAATTAAGTCACTTAGGTAAATGGATCAGCTGATGGTAACTAGACCATGAATAAACAAGACCAGCTTGTCGTTTCAAAATCTAATTTTATTAACTTTATTATTCAAAGAAAGTACATTTTCAATTAGATATCTTTATTTTATTAGCAATAATGAAAGCAGCGTTTATTAAGGGGAAAACATAATAGACCAACACTTCAAAGGTAAATCAATTAGCATGAATTAAAGAAAATAACAGTTTCCATTCCCTAAATTCTATTTCCTTGTCTAAAACTCGCTCCACCTAAAAATGAATAATCATTAAAGTCTGCTCGGAGTTTGCAGTTTTCCCGGTCCGCGGTGGTCAACACAAGAGGCAGCCGATGTGTCAGGGCTTGGTCCCACTCCCTGTGCCTTTTCGTTGGATCGAGGCAGCCGTGGAGCTACGGAGGAGCCGAAGGGCGGCGGTGTACGGCCCTCTCAGAGGCAGAGGGGGGAGCAGCGGTGGAGCAGAGAAACGGTGCGGTAAGGGGGCTGTGCGAGGGGCTGCTTCCTTGGATGCTTGGGGGGCAGAAACAGATATCATTAAAGAATATGGCACAGAGGCAGACACAGCTGTAAGCCCTGAACAGTCTACCCTAACAGTGCTCAGATCCCGCCCCGATTTTGCCCCAAGGTTTGAGATAATTAAAAACAAATTACACACCATTACCAATATTGTACAAACTCAGAAGAGTAAGAAGGTACAGGTCACAAGGGAACCCCGAGGAAAGAGAGAGGTCTCCAGCGGAACTCTAGGGAAGCGAAGGGGTAAAAGTAGAAAGCAGGGGAGAAACTTGGTGACAAATAAGGACGCAGTTAAAGATTCTGAGTCTGAGTACGAGCCAGGGGGGGAGCAAGAGTTTGAGACTGAGTCCGGGCTGGATCCAGTATTGACACTAGGAGATGAGACTCTGGGAGAGGCAGGAGAAATAAGGAATTCTATACCCCAGGTTGCTAATATAATAGAAAAAGGGCCCAGTATTAATAGCACCACAAAAGCGTTGCCGCAAAAGCAATCTCGGAAAAAAATAAACCCAGCATCGCAGCTACAAAAGCTACACTGATAACACCTTCCTTAAAGTCTTATTTTAAGGTCCTGCCTCAGGTTTCGAATATCACCCAAGAATTGCAGGGTCCAGCTGATGTACAGAGCATAAGCACCTCGGTCACTGCCCCCAACACACCTCGCAGCAGTAAATGTTCCGCGGCAGCAGAATCAAGGGAGCAGGAAAATATGACGACGGACGAAACATTAGAGCAGCCTGCAATTACAGAGGCACTAATAGACTCAGCGTCTGCTGATTCAGGGGCGTTAGATCTCGCAAACAGCATCAGTGCGTCAGAATTACTTTCTGGGAGTAACAACGAAGGTTCCCTCCAGGACATACTTATCGCTATGAGGAGCGAAATTAAAAGTGGTTTTGCGGAATCAAAAAAGAGCTTTGCAGAGTCAAGACAAAACCAATCTGAGATTCGGGCAATGTGTGAGACTCTAGAGACAAAAGTGGATGGGCTCTCTGAGAGGACTGGTAGTCTTGAGGTCACTGTAGGAGAGCTCAAGGCTAAATTAGAACACGCAGAAATAAAAATCCAGACAATGCGAAGAGAAGGTGAAGCAGTAAAAGACAGAGTTGAGTCCTTGGAAAAGTATTCTAGGAGGAACAACCTTAGGCTTCTAAAAATCCCAGAAGGGAAGGAGGGGAGCGAAATCAAACAATACATTGTCACTCTTCTTAGAGATGCTCTTAATCTAGAAGAGTCAACTGCAGAGTTAGAACTGGACATACAGAGGATACATCGTGACCCCTTCCGGCTTAATCCAGGGAGAACCAAGCCCAGAAAGATTCTTGTGAATTTTCTAACTTACGCAACAAAGGAAAAGATCCTAAACCTTGCACTAAAAGCTAAGACATTGAAGGCCCCTGACTTCTCCTTCGAAGTTAGGTCAGATCTGTCAAAAACCACATTAGAAAGACAGTGGGAGCTCGGGCAGCGAATGGAAAAGTTCAGGGCTCTGGGAGCCACAGTGCAGATGAGATTCCCCGCCTTTTTGAGAATAATGTTCAACAATAAAATGTACAACATTAAGACTCCTCTTGAAGCGGACGAGCTGCTGGTTTCCATTAGTGAGTTTACGCAAACGGCCTCTTAACACTAGTCTCACTCAAGGGTTGGTTTCTGATTCTGCACCTGTGTCTGGTCCCTTCTTTTTTCTTTTTTTTTTTTCTTCGCTATATTATAGGTCGTTTCCTCAGTAGATACATCAGCTTATGATCAGCTTATGATATAGTCTAAGTCTAAGTATTGGACTGCACTGAGTACATGAAATACATGAAAAATAAATAAATAAATAAATAAATAAATAAAAGGGAAAGATGCATGGAAAAGGAATTAAAATAATGATAAAACTAAAGGACAAAAAATAAAAAAAATAAAAAAAAAAAAATCACTTATACAAAAAGGGGAAACTAGGGTCAAAGGGTGAGATAATAGCAGCGTGAAAAGAAAAGAGAACATAATATAGAACACAATATGAAATAAAGTAGCAATATATCCCCTTATGAACTTAGATACCATCAAAAAGGGAAAAAATACTCTTGTTTTTAGGAACTAACTTGGTTGTTTTTCACTTTCTTTCTCCTTAACATAATGTCCGGCCCTTTTGGCTTTTTTTTTTTTTTTATTATTCTTTTTCTCGCGCATTGAATTACACCACCTACACAAAGTTGATTCCTATCCTACAATCGGCCAATATCATTCTTATAAGGTGGATGGGGACATGGTTGGGAGTACGTCGGTGACGATAAACTGGCAAGTCATCTGGCCAGAGTAAGTTGGGGGGGTTTCCAGGGGGAGGGGGGGTGTGGGAGGGAGGGAGAAAGCATTAAAAAGTCCTTATAAGCAAGTTCTTACTCTTCTGAATTTTGTCGATTCCAAGATCTACCCTGTATACCGATCTGACAACATAATCCCTATTAGTCAGAAAATGGTAGAGAATAACATAGGGACTCCACAGGAAGGTAGACCAGGAGAGGGGAGTTTGGTCATTAATGATAGATGAGGGAGCTTAAGTTTTTATCCTGGAATGTTAATGGCCTGCGCGTGAGAGGAAGGAGACATAAAATTATGCAATACCTTAGAGATTCCCCCGCGCAGGTCATAATAATCCAGGAGACACACCTACTGAAACAAGAGATTACGGATATAATGAAAAAATTGAAATGGGCGGACACATTTCTCAGCACAGATCATAATGCCAACATCCGCGGATTTTGCCATTATTTTTAAAAGGAAGCTAAAGGCCAGATTGTGGATTGTAGGGCGGATCCGAGTGGTAGATGGTTGATAGCCAACGTCCAGCTTGACGGGAGGGGGTATACCCTGGTGGGGTATAATGACCCCAACCAGGATAATCCTTTCCACCTTGATACAATACAGAACCATCTGATCACGACTCAGAATCCTATAATATGGATGGGAGACTTCAATCTGGTTCTGGACCCGAAACTGGATAAATCCCCTAGCTCAAGAGCAGCAACACACTGTAAAGCGAGGGCTACTCTGCTGACCTGTATGTCGAACTTGGGGTTGGTGGACTTCTGGAGGGAGAGAGCTGGGAATATTTTGGGGGTTTCGTTTCACAACTATTAACATAAACATAAATCTCGCATTGACTATGCCTTATTCAGCTTCACCCTTAAAGATGCTATAAAGAGCTTGGCCTACCTTCCTCCGCATTTGTCAGATCACTCTGCTATTCTCTTTTCTATAAAATTAGGTCAGAATGTTACTCATACTTCATGGTCCTTTGATCGCACCATTCTTCTTGAAGAAGAGGAGAGAGAACATCTTATATCTGAATCTGCTGCTTTTATTGAGTGCAATCTAAATTCCGCCCCTTTGGTCTGTGTGTGGGAGACGTGAAAGGCATATTTGAGGGGATGTATCACCAACCGTGCCTCCTTTAGAAAAAAGAAATATAGAGAGGAAGTATCAAAAATAGAGCGAGATCTGGCCCTCATAGAATCGGATGACCCTATGTCCCTGGAGAATCCAGAAAGAAGAAGAGAGTTTAAAAACAAATTAGATGCTATATTGCAGGAGAGAGTGAACAAAAGGTGGCAGGCTAGTAAGCTTTCCCACTTCGAATATAGTGAGGCTGCGGGCAAGTTGCTTGCTTGGAAAATTAAAACAGACCAGGCTAGATATTATATTAAAGAAGTGAGGGTAGAGGGCGAAACCAATATTAGAAATACAGATTTGGAAATAGGGGAAGCCTTTCGGGCCTTTTTTCACAAAATATACACAGAAGAAATCAGAGTAAATACTGAGAAGAGAGACACATGGTTGGAGAAGGTGATCCTCCCAAAGTTGACTAGGCTACAGAGTGAACATCTGGATAAAGAGATAACAGAGGCAGAAGTCACAAGAGCTATTAAACAACTGAAGCAGGGGAAGGCTGCAGGGCCGGACGGCATCCCCGGCGAACTATATCGAGTACTAGATTCAACTATTATTCCAGTCTTAACGAACCTGTTTAATAACATCTTAATCAGGGGCGAGACACCGCCTAGTTCCTGGGGTGAGGCAAATATTGCCCTAGTACCAAAATTAGGAAAGGATCCAGTGGATTGCGGATCTTATCGTCCGATATCGCTTCTAAACAATGATTATAAGATCTTTGCAGCAATTTTGGCTGCATGCCTGGGAAGCGAGATCGGTACAATCATCCATCAGGACCAAAAGGGCTTTATTAGAGGTCGCCAGTTGGCCGACCTAACCTATGATCTGGTCGGGGCGATAGATATCGTCTCAACCTTTGCCTTGCCTCTTGCGATCATGACACTTGACGCAACGAAGGCATTCGATAGGGTCGATTGGCCCTATTTAGCTGCAGTTATGGGAAAATTCCAATTTGGTCCCAATTTTTGTAGAGCTATCAGCTTGCTGTACAAAGACCCGAGAGCTAGTCTCTTGATTAATGGCACCCGCACGGAACCTTTTGAAATCCGTAGGGGGACAAGACAGGGGTGCCCTCTCTCCCCCCTCCTGTTCAACATTTATGTTGAACCCTTTTTCCAGACCCTAAGAGATGACATCAATATTCCGTCTTTTTCTTTCTCGGGCTGGGAGAAAAAAGTTGGGTTGTATGCGGACGATATCCTTATATATACAACAGACCCCGACCAGGCATTTCCTATGGTCATATAAAGGGCTGAAGAATTTGGAAAGTTCTCAGGTTACGAAATAAACGCTGGGAAAACTGATCTTATGGCTTGGAATATCGCTAACCTCCAACTCCCGGTGACACCTTCAATCTGGGAATCAGAATTACAAATGATATAAACATCTTGGCCCAGATTAACCTAGAACGGATTTTCCGCGAATCTAAGGCATTGATGAAAGCATTGTCCTTTCTCCCTCTTACTATCTACGGGAGATTAAGCCTAGTGAAAATGAATAGTCTTCCCAAATACACATTTATATTTAACACCATTCCGCTGACATTTGATTCTAAACAACTTTTTAAATGCCAACAGAACATTAATTCTTTTATCCTGAGTTTTAAATCAACTAGGTTGGCATGGAAGAAGCTAAGAAGGAGGAGAGAGAAGAGGTAACTTGCTCTGCCAGACTTAGAATACTATGCTTGAGCCTTCCATCTGTCCCACTCTAGGATGTTACTAAAGACCCCCCATGATAACTCAAACGGTTGCATTTTCAAGGCAATGCTATTGGGCTCTAATCTCCCACTTGACGGCTTTTTGTTCAAATTTGGACACCAGAGATTTTTTAAGAGAGTGAGGCTAAAGACTCTACACCTGCTCCTAAAACAGTGGACTCAAATTAAATCTAAGGTTGGGCTGCCATACTTTTCTAATTTTGCACCGATCTGGGATCTTCCAGGGCTCTCTCCGCAATATGTCGATAGTGTTACAACTGTGCTATTGTAGGTAGGGATATTAAGATGGGGAGAGCTGGTGGCAGGAGGGTCTTTACTAGAATGGGAGGTATTCTCAGATAAGATAAACTCTCCATTAGCCTGGTTCATATACATACAACTGTCAAGTTGGGTTCGTGATCAGACAAAGAAAAAGGTTAAACTTGGAGGGTACAGTTCCTTAGAGAAAAATCTAGTAGAGAAAGTCAGTGGAGGTAAGGAGGTCGCCTTTTTCTATTGGAACATCATGGAGGAAGCAGATGGAGACTTTAGCCTCCCGGTAGATCTGTGGGGAGGGATTGGAGAAGTTCAGGCAGAAGAATTATGGACGAGATCTTTTAGTCTCCTGTACAAAATCGTCAAACCTGCCTGGTTGAGGCGCAATCAACTATTTACACTACATCGCGCATACTACTCCCCCCAAAGACTGTCTAAGTTCCAACCAGGGAAGTGCTGCAACAAATGCCTCCTCCCAGCAGCCTCAGATCTCCACATGTTTTTGGAGTGTCCCAATATTAACAGTTTCTGGCAAGAAGTCAAGACATCTCTTGAATCAATTCTTAAAACCGCGATCTCTTTTTCCTGGCCCTTAGTCATTTGTGGACTAAGTGATAACATCAAGGGGCTAGAGAGGTCATTCTTATACTATGCCATATTGTTAGCAAGAAGACAAATTTGTAAGTACTGGGTCAATATCAATCCGCCGACCCACGCGGAGTGGTTGACATCACTTTATGAAACATCTAAAGTCGACATGGCAAGGGCTTCCAGTCCCCGCAGTCTAAATTTCTGGAGGTATTTACTTGAGTGGAGATAAAGCGGTCAGAGAACCCGGGTTTTTTTTATTTCATTTATTTTTTTCCTTCCCCGGGTCCGATGATTAGGCCCAGTACTCCAGGTCCAACGGGAGGCTCCCCATGCCACAAAGACAGTGGACCAAAAGCCGGCTTTAGGCTTAGATGGAGTAAGATCGTGCAGAGGTTTCCTCTCGCTAAGACATCTGGTCTGCCCTCCTGGGTGACATGGAGCTGATTTCTAGTTTCCTACCTTCGCAGGGACATTTGTCTTGGCGGTTGGTTAATTCTTGGAACGATGAAGCGGCTAAGGAGGACACCAAAAAAAATCATTAAAGTCTGCTATCCTTACGTGCGCCAAAGAGTCCAACAGCACGTCACACCCTTCAGGAATCTGAAAGCGAGAAGCGCCCTCCTGCCCATGGGGCCAAGTTTTATACCTTTCTGACTAGCTAATCTTCTCTAAATTGTACATTTTCCTTTGCCATCCAGTGTCCTCATTGGCTCACTTTCGTCAGATCATGTTGTGTCATCATCGTTCTCCAAGCCTAGATCGGGCCTTTCTTAGAGTCCATTGTCCTTTACTTTCGAATCTTGCAGCTTCCTTAAAAATGTTACTTTATACTTGAGCTACAGTACATGACTTCCTTGGCTTGACAAACTTGCCGCTTCCTGTCCTTGAATCTTTCTCTCCAAGAGCACGTTTAGCACAGTTTATTAAGTTTGCATTCTTCTGACAAAACTTGTCAACGTGGTAAAAGTTTCCACTTCCATGCAAGGCTCTTTCTGGACAGGAATCGAAAACGCCATTTTTCAACGTGCCTTTAGGTCTCACTCGGAAACTATTATTTAAACAAACACCAATTAATTAGAGAACTGAGACCCATTCTGTTACCCACCCCCTTTGCTAATTATTAACCCATTAATTTATGTTACCTAGCTGTGCACACAAAGCTGCTTTTGATATCTACCTTCTTCTTTTAGACCGCAGGATCCTCCACGAGCTATTGCCACAGAAAAGACGTAAAGACATAACATAAGCACACATAATAAGCACATGCCATTAGTTAAACAGCCGCATTTACTACTGACAAAGACAATAGACAAGATTAGTTTATTATTTTTTACACACTTGCATTTGCAACATAGAGCTCATAAGTTAGTCCCTCGTGTTTCTTGTGTATATGCATTTTTAAAACTAAGTTGATTAATACTTTTCATCACATACTTGTTAATACGGTTACAGTTTTATGGAAGATTAACTTTGCGAGTTTGAATGAAATTTCATTCAGTACCTCGCTCCATCAACTCCCTCATCTGGTGATTTCAAAATCACCAAACTACACCATAAATTTTAGCAAAAATTTTAAAACCCTTGAAAATGTTTTGGACAATCACAGTATTAGTGTTTCTAAACTTTCGATTCAGCTGTTTGTTTGTAACTCTCATATTGTGACCTACGAAACTCTTCTAATTCTATTTGTTTTTCTTGTTCTTTTTTGAGCTTGTAAATTCTTTTCTTTTCCCTTAGATACTTCTTTCTTTTGTGTAACATGCAACTAATTTTTAGCAGAAATATCACAAAAACTATAACAAATAAAGGACACAATATTTTGCCTAAAATTGAACTACCAATCTCTTGTAACCAGTTTTTGATAGCTGCAAATCTTTTGCTCAAGCGTTCTGTAAAGTCTTCATCTTCTAAAGGTACAATTTCTGTATGTAATTCTGTAATATTTCTAATATACATCTCAATGTTTTGACTCTTGTCAGGAATATATGTGCAGCAATGCTGGACATGTAATATTCCACAGGCTCCTCCCTCTTTAGCTAATAGAATGTCTAGAGCAAGACGGTTCTGCATAACCATCGATCTCATGGCAATAAGTTCAGTATTGACTAATTGGAATCCACTGGCAGTATCAGTAGACAATCTGTCAACAATTGTAGACATTTTTCTGATTTTAACTGCATTCAGGGTTATACCCACCAAAGGTATTACTGCACCAAAAATATCTCCCAAAATTTCTGAAAAACTTTCCCTTCTGAATCTACTCAGATGATTGCTAATTTCAAATGAAACCTTTACATTGCTGTCTACATGAAACATTTTTGGAAAAACTAAACCAATATAGCAAGTGCCATACCAGTGATCAGGAAGAATATAATAGGCTTTGTTTCCACAAACAAAATAAATTCCAGGAAAAATTGGATCTTTACCACCTTTAAATCCCCAACCCCCTAAAATGTGATAAGAGTCTTCACATTGACTAGCACCAACAAAATAATTATCAAATATAGTATTATCTCTTCTTATACAAAGCTTTCCACTAACAGGTTTATCTATGTGAACAGCAACATTTTCAGTTCTACCATTGAGCTTTTCATCTTCAATCTGCCAAAACTTAGATTTGGTTTGTTTCAGCATCTCCTTTCGTTTATAAATTGCTCTTCTCTCTTCAACCAAGTTTAAGAAAGATTTTTCTTCAGTTCTCAATTTACAAGTTAAATTATTTCTAAAAGCATACTCATAAGTAAGTTCATTAGTTACAATGAAAAATTCCCTCATCTGTTTAGCATGTTTATGTTTATTCAAGCTTTTATCAACCTTTAAGTTTGCAAAAATGTCATCATAGTTAGAGTAATAGTACTCTAAACGACCTGTCTGATAAAAGAAACTAGCTATTACGCTACAAGTAATTCCCTAAGTAAGGGGAAGCATATTATAGGTGACACCCTCAGAAAAGGAAGCGGGTAATTTCACACAAATATAACAATCTTTGACATCCATAACCTTAACATATTCAGATAAAAGTCTTGAAAAAGTATTACTAGAAAAATCACCAACAGATCTATCTTGGTGGATCTCTGGTTTGTGCTCAATAACTCTGTTAGACCTGCCTACTACATCATGGTTATCATGTTTAGCCACAACTTTGCTAGTCATATTAGTCTTATACTCTTCCTTGTCGATACCGAAAGGAAAAATGACAGCTAAAATTAACCAAACCAAAATTATTAGAATCACACATATAGAAGACATTTTGCAACATCTCCTTAAGATAGAACATCTCAAATTATTATTAGTAGAAGGCATCTTTACTTCTGAAACAAGAGCCTTACAGAAAAAATTAAAAATTAAAAATCAAACATTAATAAAATATTATACACCCCCGTTTTTACTTAAAAAAAAACCCTACTTTCTAACAGCTTTTCTTCGACCTTGCGTCTTACATCAACGTGTTTTTCAGCTAACACAATTTCTTCGACCTTGTGTCACCTAACACAATTTCTTCAGCCTTATGCCAAATATAAATTTCAACTTTGTACAGAAACAAAATCAATCATTATCACTGGTGTCATCTAAATCCTCCTTACTACTGCTATTCACTTCCACTACTGGTGGGATAATGATGTACGTCCATTCAGGTAACTTGTACTTTTGATTAGGTCTTACTACCCTCTTCCCCCTACTGCTAATCACTTCTATTTTCTTTCCTGCTTGATTTTTCTTATCTGAGTCTCCTTTTTGACTAGAGACTTCATTAACCTGCTCCTTTGATCTGTTTACTAATTTGAATTTTAGACTCTCATGTTCATTTGACCTTTTCTTGATAATTTCTTCTTTGGTTCAGTCAGTTTACACTCTGCTCTCCAAGCTCTTTTCCTTGAACTCCTCACTTTGGATTCATCGTCACTTTCATCTGTTTCGCTTTCTGTGATGTCAATTCTAGATTCAGGCACTCGACAGTTTCACTCTGTTAGGAATATCATCCTTACAGCTGGTACTCGGAAATTCGTCTTCTTCTTCTTCTTCAATAACTTCCAACTTCCCAGTTTCAAAACTTCTGTTCCTGCCTTCAGAGCTTCCAATCTGCTTTTCAATACTCTCCTGATCTTGAATCACCACTTGATCAGACTCTTCTTCTGCTTCTTTTTCTAGCAGATCTTCATCATTTTCAGAGTCTTGAATCACAATTTCTTCAGTGTCTTCATTCAACGACTCATTCGCAATTGAATTTTCTAGATGTCGACCTTCTTGTTGATCTTCAGGATCTGGATCTTTTTCAAGTTCTTCTTCAGAATCTGAATCAGCTGTAGTATCACCTTCGTCAGGATTATCAGGTGGTGCTACACAAATGGTGTGACTAGCATGGATCCATCTCTTCAAACCTCTGCACTTTACTGCATTTGTTGTGACAAGTATCACCTGTCTTGCCTCTTGCCACCTGGGTACTAGGCAGTTTCTTCTCCAGTGAACTTTTGTCCTCACCCAGTCTCCTGGTAACAGATCATAGGCTTGTTCCTTTTCTTTGGTTATCACTTTAGTTCCCACCTGATGGAACACAGAAGTCACCACATCAGAAAGGTTCTTGCAGTACTCCAAAATGACGCTATCATTAATGCTCATAAGTTTACCAACTGGAACAAATGCTTGTCTCATGACTCTACCCATGAGAATCTCGTGGGGGCTTAAACCTGTCTTTTTATCTGGAGTACTTCTTAAGGACATCAAAACAAGTGGAAGTGCATCAGTCCACTTCATCCCTGTAGCTAAACACATTTTGGCTATTCTATTCTTGATTGTGCCATTCACTTGCTCAACAACACCTGATGCTTCTGGTCTGTAAGCACAGTGCAGCTTCTGCTTTATGTTCAGTGCTTCACAAATCAATTTTAGCAATCTGTTTTCAAAATGTGTTCCACGATCAGTCTCGACCGTCACCGGAAATCCATACCTAGGTATGATTTCTCTTAAAAGCAATTTTGCCACAGTAACTGAATCATTGTGACGTGTTGGGAACGCTTCCACCCATCTTCAAAACAGACATATTATCACCAGGACGTATCTCAATTTGTTATGGGGTGGCATGTCAATGAAATCCATCTGCAATCTGGTAAAAGGACCACCCTCCCGTCCTATGGTTCCCAAGCTCACAACTGTTTTCCTGTTTGGGTTGATCTGCTGGCAGATCAAGCATCTCTGACAAAAAGATTCTGCAATTAGTCTGAACTTTGGATTGTACCATGTTTGCCTAAATAATCTGATCATTTAATCTCTTCCAATGTGTCCTGGACCATGATACATTCTAGCCATGTCAGCAATCATGCTATCTGGCATAACTGGTCTGTCATCTTTGTAAACCCAAATCTCATCTTCCTCTCGCTGTCTACAACCTGCTTTTAACCATGTGTCTTGTTCCTCATCATCTGCCTCATCTTGTAAATCTTTTACCCCTTGCCATGCCATGTCTCAACTACAGATGTTAGCATAAGTGAGTTCAAAACATGTTCATTGTCTTTTTCCCGATTGATTGACATATTATTCTTTGCGCAGAATTTTGCGATTTCATCAGCATATGCATTTCTTTTTGTCATGTAATCGTCACCTTTTTTGTGCGCTGTACATTTCACGACAGCAATTTTCTCTGGTAGCTGTATACCATCGATCAGCCTTTTTATCAATTTTGCGTTTCTGATAGGAGTTCCCGCAGAAGTTAAATAACCTCTTTGAGACCAGAGCTGGCCATAGTCATGGACTACGCCATATCCATACTGACTATCAGTCACTATGGTAACCTTTAATTCTTTTGCTCTTTCACATGCACGAATCAAAGCAATCAATTCTGCTACTTGAGCTGAACGAATTCCTTTGAGACAGGAAGCTTCAACTACATCTGCAACTGTGCAGACATAATATGCTGCACTTAGAACACCTTCATCTGTTCTTAAACATGAACCATCAACAAAATAAACAAAATCTGATTCAGTTAATGGGACATCTTTAATGTCCTGCCTAGGTTTAGTGCAATATTCTAAAACATCCAAGCATTCATGATCAATATCATTTTCATTCCTGATTTCTGTTACAGTACCATCAGACAATAATGTGGAAGGATTTAAATTCACACATCTTGCAATCGAAACGTTATCTGATCCCAGAATAACTTTTTCATATTTAGTTAACCTGTTACTTGTCAAATGCGATGTTTTGCTTCTGGTAAGAAGAATTTCAACTGAATGGGGCACATATACTGTTACAGGAAATCCCATTATTATTCCTTCACTTTGTTCAAGGCTTACACTTGTTGCCGCTACTGCTTTTAAGCAACCTGGTAATGCTTTTGCAACAGGATCTAGAACTGCTGAGAAATAAGCTATTGGATTTCTCAATCTTCCTTGTCTTTGAATCAGAACTGATAATGCACATCCTTCCCTTTCACTGCAATACAGCTCAAATTCCTTCTCGTAGTCTGGCATACCTAAAGCTGGTGCTTCACATAAACCTCTTTTTAACTGTTCAAAAGCATCTAATTCAATTTTTGATAGGGTAATCGGGTCTTTTATGTCTACTTTTGTCAATCTCTGCAGTGGTTTTGCAATTACTGAAAATCCACTAATCCATTGGCGACAATAACCTACCATTCCTAGAAACATTCTGACCTGTCTCTGTGTTTTTGGAGGTTGCATTCCCTGAATCATTTTAATTCTCTCAATTGTCACTTGCCTGATTCCTTTTGCAATTCTGTGACCAAGATATTTCACTTCGTGTTTGCAAAACTGTAATTTTGCAGGAGACACTTTATGTCCCTCATCTGCCAGATGATTTAAAAGAGTAATGGTATCTGTTACACAGTTATCTCGTGTTTTTGCAGCCACAAGGAGATCATCAATATACTGCACTAATGTCGATTTTCCAGGTAAATCTAGATTTTCCAATGATTTCTTTAGCAATCGATTAAAAATAGATGGACTTTCTGTATACCCTTGAGGGATACGACACCATGCTAAGATACGGTCTTGGAACCTGAACGCAAACATTTGTTGGCTTTCTGGATGCAATGGAACAGTAAAGAATGCATTGCAAAGGTCTATAACTGTATACCATTCTGCATCATGCGGAATCTGATAAAGAATTACCGCTGGGTTTGGTACAACTGGGCAACATGGAACAACTATTTGATTAACCTTTCTCAGGTCTTGAACAATCCTGAAAGTTCTGTTTGGCTTTTTAATTCCCATAATTGGTGAATTGCATGGACTACTTTCAATTTCTTTTAGAACACCTTGTTTTATAAATTTTTCAATTACAGGTATAACACCTTCAATAGTTTCTGCCTTCATTTTATACTGAGGAATGTTTGGAAAATCTACTCCTTGCTTTACTGTTATTTTAACTGGGTCTACATTTTTCATCAAACCCATTTCGTCTCCAGTTAAATCCCAAATTTTAGCATTGACTGTCTCTTTTAATTCTTCAGGTAAATTATTTTTATCAAATGCAGGAAATAATTTACTTTCCTCTGCTTCAACCATTAACATCGTTAATCTGTAAAGCCCATCTTCTTCTTGAGTTTGAAGCTCTATACCATCCGGTGAGCAATATATTTTACAATTCATCTTACAAAGTATGTCCCTTCCTAACAGGTTTACATGACTGCTGTTACAAACTACAAATCTATGCTTGTCTTTAAATTTGCCAATTTCAACTTTAACTGGTTCTGTTAAATCTGTTTTAATTTGTTGATTAGCTACACCAACTACTTGGATTTTCTCACCCGAGAGAGGCAGGTTTTCTATTTCCTCTAACAGTAGAACGGGTAGCACCTGTGTCCACAAGGAAAAAGTGATTTCTACATCATTCACTTTACCATTTACAAATGGACCAGACTGATCTACCTCAAAAGTGGCTCCAAGCACACACTCTTCCTCCTCTCTCAGGCACTGTCATAAGTAATCCTCAGAATCACTCCCTCCATTTTCATTCAACAAATACTGTTGAGAAACATTTGACACATTGTAAATTGTAAATTGATACTTGTATAGCGCACTACTCACCCGCAAGGGTCTCAAGGTGCTTGTACAAATACCGCTGTGGAACCCATCCTGGCTTTCCCTGTGAGGTGTCCACTCCTGGGCACCCCCAAGGTGGAGGCCAGGCATCCTTAGCATTGTGGGGGCCGTTGTGGAGATTAAGCAAGCTATTGCCCAAAGATGCAGAGTGGGACTCCATGATTGGAATAGGCATCGAGGCGAGAATTATCAGGTCCGTGGAATTTTTTTAGCCCAAGACCCGCCGAGGCGGGGAATTGAACCCTGGTCCCGGGCTAGACCTCTGCATCAGGGTCTGCCGCTCTAACCATTGAGCCACACTTCTTCACTCTTTGCGATCTGTTTACCTGTTCACCTCCGCAGAATCCTGTTTCAGTATTGTACCTCTGCATATTTACACAATTTGGAAGTGGCGGTTGTGGAATCTGACTCTGCTGATTCACTACCTGTCGCAGTAGCTGTTGCTGCAGATTTATCTCATTCTGCATCTGTGGATTTAATGATGCTTTTTTAAAATTACTGGGCGGATTCTTACATTCGCGCTTCCAGTGTCCAATTTCACCGCAATTAAAACATGGGAGTTTCTGCTTTAAATCTTCAATATTTCCCATTAATTTTGGCTTATTAAAATTACATTTAAATTTCCCTTGACTCTGATTAACATTTTTGTTTTCTAAAGTTGCTATTTGTTGTTCAGCCACTTTTATCTGTGCCCACATAGCTTTCTCTTTTAGCTTTTTCTGTTTTGCATCTATTTCATCACTGCAATATGTTGCTTTTCTCAAAATGTCATCAACTGAGAGTGATTGCCAGCCAACTATTCCAGACCTAATCATTACACCAATTTCAGGTCTCAAGCCATAAACAAATCTGTAAATGAAGTGGCTCATATCTTTCTCACTCAATTTTTCATAACCACTGCATTGTTTAAATACTAGCAGTAATCTTTCATAGAATGAATGTACTGATTCTTTTGGCTCTTGGTTTGTTCTATCTATTTTAACCCAATCAACTTCTTTTGGGGGAATCTTGTTTTTCAACCATACAATTACCTTATCATACAGATTCATAACATCTGCCGAAGGAGCTCCTGTTACTTTATCTCTGGTAGGTTCTTCTTTGGGCCAATCTATAGAAATTTTACATTCTGTCCAAAGATCCGATGGGACAACAATGTCAAAGAATCCATCAAGATCAATCCACAGAACTTTTGAAACCTTAACAAATCTATCTACCTGTCGATACCATTCCACAGGTTTTTCTCTCAACCAAGGAAAATAATTTGTAAACAGTAAAATGTCCTGTCTTGACCAAGGAACAGGCACATATCCACCTCCAGCTATTTCTCTCATTGGAAACTCATTTGCTACTTCTCCTCTTTCTCATCTGTCTTCCTCTCTTTTCTTTGTCCATTTTACTCTCCACTTACTTAATTCACCTAATCTTTTTAGAAACACAATTAATTATTTTATGTGAATAATTCTTCCTGTGGTATTCATGTTCTCAAGGTCTTTTTCAGAGAAATCCACTCTGTAATGTTTCTGCAAATGTTTCTGTCTGCTTAAATCTATTTCTAATTCAGCAGCCATTTCTTCTAATTGATCATACTTGGTTTTCGTTTTCCATTGTATGCTTTTGCAAATGAGCAATAATTCATCATCCTGATATAGCTTTAAACTGTCAGGTCCAATTGTGCCAATAATTAATTCCTCCAAATCTGCTTTCAATTTTGCAACATCAAGTAATTTAAATTCTGAGCTTTGTGGAGAATGCGTTAAATCTATTTTATTTATACTCTTTTCCGGTGTTCCAGAATCAGAATCTTCACCAGATGGAGTTTTATTCAACAAACTTTGATTAAAAGTTAAGTCAGGCATCATTGTTTTCTCTCGGTGAATTTCTGATAATTCTGAATAAAAATTTTCAGCCACTTTCTGAATTTCTGCATTTAATGGAACAGTTAAAGCTGAATGTCTAATTTCCCTTTGATCAAATACTGGTTGAACAGGTCCAATTGTTACTGGTACCGTTACTGCTTCCATGCTTTTAGTTAACTGCTGTATTAATTCATCTTTTGATCGGAAATATTCTGAAGTGTTTGGCATTTCCTCACATCTTTCTGTTCTCATTACATTTCTTGGGGTATCATTCCTGTGAACTGGGGTTTCAGCATATTTTCTGTTTTCACCAGATATACTAGAGTTAGATCTTGTTTCTATTCTTTCAGGAGTTTTTGCATTATTTGGATTTAATCTGGGAGATGTCTCATCAATAATTTCTCTAGGAGGAGCACTTGGGGAAGTTCCTGGAGGAACTCTCGGGGAAGACCATGAACAAACTGGTTGATAAGGAGGAGGCCGTTTCGCTTTTGTAATATAAATCTCTTCTAAAACTGCATCTTCTAATTCACTTTCTTCAGCATTATTATTTTTCTTTTGGGCATTGTTTTGACTAGTTACCTCACTAACTCTTGCTGGATACAGACCATCACACACATTTCGTCTCCATCGACGCATTCTATCCTCATGAGTTTCCTTATTTATGTCCAATCTAGTACCTCTTGTTATACCTCTATTCTCTTGTTCCAATTCAAACATCTCATCCTCCCATTTAGCTAAAGCCTCAAATTGTGTAGGTCTAGGCTTTGGTTCAAGAGTCGTCATTTTTTCTCTTAAGTTTTTCATAACCTTAATGTTAAATGATCCATCTTCCGGCCATGCTAATACACCATCATTCTTGGTATAATCCATCCAATTCTCAATCCAAAGACAAGTATGATAACTATATTCACCTAACATGTAAGCTGTAGGTGTTTTGTACTTATGAAGTAATCTTCCACCTCGCGTTTCCATTTTCTTGTCAGGTTTCAATTTATTTTGCAATTTCTGAAACCAAGAAAGCTTCTTTTTCTCTTTTATGTAATAATAAACCATATTTTAAACAATTCTGTTTACTTTAGAATAGATCGTAATTACTTCCTTGTTGTTCCTTAAAACCAACCAATCCGTGCGCGAAACTCACCAACAAGCCAATCAGGTTAAGCCACGTCACTGCTTTGCTCAACCAATAGAATTACTGCTTTTCAGAATAAGCCAATCAGCTGCAAGCCTGTCTAGTCACATGAGCCAATCAGTGCGCGAATACTGTGACGTATGCTAGCCAATCACAGTGCGGTAACTGCAAACACAACAATGATGGACAGAATGTGGATCATTGTCACACATTCACCCCAGTCCAAAGATCTGGGCCCAAATCCATCGTTTTTCCACTCCACACCACCCTGGGTTAGACAATGGCGATATGCAAATCAGCGCTGACCCTGTGCCCCATGGGAACAGTCCAGTCCGAACTACAAAAGCCATGTCCTTCCCAGAACGGAAACAAGCATCCGAGGACCGGCCCGGTTTCGAGGTAACACCTCTCTTCAGCCCGGCTAGCTTGATTCCAGTGGTGTGGAGTGCCTGGGACTCACGTCTGAGCATCCCCAGTACACTTAGAGCGGTAACTGCAAACACAACAATGATGGACAGAATGTGGATCATTGTCACACATTCACCCCAGTCCAAAGATCTGGGCCCAAATCCATTGTTTTTCCACTCCACACCACCCTGGGTTAGACAATGGCGATATGCAAATCAGCGCTGACCCTGTGCCCCATGGGAACAGTCCAGTCCGAACTACAAAAGCCATGTCCTTCCCAGAACGGAAACAAGCATCCGAGGACCGGCCCGGTTTCGAGGTAACACCTCTCTTCAGCCCGGCTAGCTTGATTCCAGTGGTGTGGAGTGCCTGGGACTCACGTCTGAGCATCCCCAGTACACTTAGAGCGGTAACTGCAAACACAACACTGATGGACAGAATGTGGATCATTGTCACACATTCACCCCAGTACAAAGATCTGGACCCAAATCCATCATTTTTCCACTCCACATCACCCTGGGTTAGACAATGGCGATATGCAAATCAGCGCTGACCCTGTGCCCCATGGGAACAGTCCAGTCCGAACTACAAAAGCCATGTCCTTCCCAGAACGGAAATAAGCATCCGAGGACCGGCCCGGTTTCGAGGTAACACCTCTCTTCAGCCCGGCTAGCTTGATTCCAGTGGTGTGGAGTGCCTGGGACTCACGTCTGAGCATCCCCAGTACACTTAGAGCGGTAACTGCAAGCACAACAATGATGGACAGAATGTGGATCATTGTCACACATTCACCCCAGTCCCAAGATCTGGGCCCAAATCCATCGTTTTTCCACTCCACACCACCCTGGGTTAGACAATGGCGATATGCAAATCAGCGCTGACCCTGTGCCCCATGGGAACAGTCCAGTCCGAACTACAAAAGCCATGTCCTTCCCAGAACGGAAACAAGCATCCGAGGACCGGCCCGGTTTCGAGGTAACACCTCTCTTCAGCCCGGCTAGCTTGATTCCAGTGGTGTGGAGTGCCTGGGACTCACGTCTGAGCATCCCCAGTATACTTAGAGCGGTAACTGCAAACACAACAATGATGGACAGAATGTGGATCATTGTCACACATTCACCCCAGTCCAAAGATCTGGGCCCAAATCCATCGTTTTTCCACTCCACACCACCCTGGATTAGACAATGGCGATATGCAAATCAGCGCTGACCCTGTGCCCCATGGGAACAGTCCAGTCCGAACTACAAAAGCCATGTCCTTCCCAGAACGGAAACAAGCATCCGAGGACCGGCCCGGTTTCGAGGTAACACCTCTCTTCAGCCCGGCTAGCTTGATTCCAGTGGTGTGGAGTGCCTGGGACTCACGTCTGAGCATCCCCAGTACACTTAGAGCGGTAACTGCAAACACAACAATGATGGACAGAATGTGGATCATTGTCACACATTCACTACAGTCCAAAGATCTGGGCCCAAATCCATTGTTTTTCCACTCCACACCACCCTGGGTTAGACAATGGCGATATGCAAATCAGCGCTGACCCTGTGCCCCATGGGAACAGTACAGTCCGAACTACAAAAGCCATGTCCTTCCCAGAACGGAAACAAGCATCCGAGGACCGGCCCGGTTTCGAGGTAACACCTCTCTTCAGCCCGGCTAGCTTGATTCCAGTGGTGTGGAGTGCCTGGGACTCACGTCTGAGCATCCCCAGTATACTTAGAGCGGTAACTGCAAACACAACAATGATGGACAGAATGTGGATCATTGTCACACATTCACCCCAGTCCAAAGATCTGGGCCCAAATCCATCGTTTTTCCACTCCACACCACCCTGGATTAGACAATGGCGATATGCAAATCAGCGCTGACCCTGTGCCCCATGGGAACAGTACAGTCCGAACTACAAAAGCCATGTCCTTCCCAGAACGGAAACAAGCATCCGAGGACCGGCCCGGTTTCAAGGTAACACCTCTCTTCAGCCCGGCTAGCTTGATTCCAGTGGTGTGGAGTGCCTGGGACTCACGTCTGAGCATCCCCAGTACACTTAGAGCGGTAACTGCAAACACAACAATGATGGACAGAATGTGGATCATTGTCACACATTCACCCCAGTCCAAAGATCTGGGCCCAAATCCATCGTTTTTCCACTCCACACCACCCTGGGTTAGACAATGGCGATATGCAAATCAGCGCTGACCCTGTGCCCCATGGGAACAGTCCAGTCCGAACTACAAAAGCCATGTCCTTCCCAGAACGGAAACAAGCATCCGAGGACCGGCCCGGTTTCGAGGTAACACCTCTCTTCAGCCCGGCTAGCTTGATTCCAGTGGTGTGGAGTGCCTGGGACTCACGTCTGAGCATCCCCAGTACACTTAGAGCGGTAACTGCAAACACAACAATGATGGACAGAATGTGGATCATTGTCACACATTCACCCCAGTCCAAAGATCTGGGCCCAAATCCATTGTTTTTCCACTCCACACCACCCTGGGTTAGACAATGGCAATATGCAAATCAGCGCTGACCCTGTGCCCCATGGGAACAGTCCAGTCCGAACTACAAAAGCCATGTCCTTCCCAGAACGGAAACAAGCATCCGAGGACCGGCCCGGTTTCGAGGTAACACCTCTCTTCAGCCCGGCTAGCTTGATTCCAGTGGTGTGGAGTGCCTGGGACTCACGTCTGAGCATCCCCAGTACACTTAGAGCGGTAACAGCAAACACAACAATGATGGACAGAATGTGGATCATTGTCACACATTCACCCCAGTACAAAGATCTGGGCCCAAATCCATCGTTTTTCCACTCCACACCACCCTGGGTTAGACAATGGCGATATGCAAATCAGCGCTGACCCTGTGCCTCATGGGAACAGTCCAGTCCGAACTACAAAAGCCATGTCCTTCCCAGAACGGAAATAAGCATCCGAGGACCGGCCCGGTTTCGAGGTAACACCTCTCTTCAGCCCGGCTAGCTTGATTCCAGTGGTGTGGAGTGCCTGGGACTCACGTCTGAGCATCCCCAGTACACTTAGAGCGGTAACTGCAAGCACAACAATGATGGACAGAATGTGGATCATTGTCACACATTCACCCCAGTCCCAAGATCTGGGCCCAAATCCATCGTTTTTCCACTCCACACCACCCTGGGTTAGACAATGGCGATATGCAAATCAGCGCTGACCCTGTGCCCCATGGGAACAGTCCAGTCCGAACTACAAAAGCCATGTCCTTCCCAGAACGGAAACAAGCATCCGAGGACCGGCCCGGTTTCGAGGTAACACCTCTCTTCAGCCCGGCTAGCTTGATTCCAGTGGTGTGGAGTGCCTGGGACTCACGTCTGAGCATCCCCAGTACACTTAGAGCGGTAACTGCAAACACAACAATGATGGACAGAATGTGGATCATTGTCACACATTCACCCCAGTCCAAAGATCTGGGCCCAAATCCATCGTTTTTCCACTCCACACCACCCTGGATTAGACAATGGCGATATGCAAATCAGCGCTGTCCCTGTGCCCCATGGGAACAGTCCAGTCCGAACTACAAAAGCCATGTCCTTCCCAGAACAGAAACAAGCATCCGAGGACCGGCCCGGTTTCGAGGTAACACCTCTCTTCAGCCCGGCTAGCTTGATTCCAGTGGTGTGGAGTGCCTGGGACTCACGTCTGAGCATCCCCAGTACACTTAGAGCGGTAACTGCAAACACAACAATGATGGACAGAATGTGGATCATTGTCACACATTCACTACAGTCCAAAGATCTGGGCCCAAATCCATTGTTTTTCCACTCCACACCACCCTGGGTTAGACAATGGCGATATGCAAATCAGCGCTGACCCTGTGCCCCATGGGAACAGTACAGTCCGAACTACAAAAGCCATGTCCTTCCCAGAACGGAAACAAGCATCCGAGGACCGGCCCGGTTTCGAGGTAACACCTCTCTTCAGCCCGGCTAGCTTGATTCCAGTGGTGTGGAGTGCCTGGGACTCACGTCTGAGCATCCCCAGTACACTTAGAGCGGTAACTGCAAACACAACAATGATGGACAGAATGTGGATCATTGTCACACATTCACCCCAGTCCAAAGATCTGGGCCCAAATCCATCGTTTTTCCACTCCACACCACCCTGGGTTAGACAATGGCGATATGCAAATCAGCGCTGACCCTGTGCCCCATGGGAACAGTCCAGTCCGAACTACAAAAGCCATGTCCTTCCCAGAACGGAAACAAGCATCCGAGGACCGGCCCGGTTTCGAGGTAACACCTCTCTTCAGCCCGGCTAGCTTGATTCCAGTGGTGTGGAGTGCCTGGGACTCACGTCTGAGCATCCCCAGTACACTTAGAGCGGTAACTGCAAACACAACAATGATGGACAGAATGTGGATCATTGTCACACATTCACCCCAGTCCAAAGATCTGGGCCCAAATCCATCGTTTTTCCACTCCACACCACCCTGGGTTAGACAATGGCGATATGCAAATCAGCGCTGACCCTGTGCCCCATGGGAACAGTCCAGTCCGAACTACAAAAGCCATGTCCTTCCCAGAACGGAAACAAGCATCTGAGGACCGGCCCGGTTTCGAGGTAACACCTCTCATCAGCCCGGCTAGCTTGATTCCAGTGGTGTGGAGTGCCTGGGACTCACGTCTGAGCATCCCCAGTACACTTAGAGCGGTAACTGCAAACACAACAATGATGGACAGAATGTGGATCATTGTCACACATTCACCCCAGTACAAAGATCTGGGCCCAAATCCATCGTTTTTCCACTCCACACCACCCTGGGTTAGACAATGGCGATATGCAAATCAGCGCTGACCCTGTGCCCCATGGGAACAGTCCAGTCCGAACTACAAAAGCCATGTCCTTCCCAGAACGGAAATAAGCATCCGAGGACCGGCCCAGTTTCGAGGTAACACCTCTCTTCAGCCCGGCTAGCTTGATTCCAGTGGTGTGGAGTGCCTGGGACTCACGTCTGAGCATCCCCAGTACACTTAGAGCGGTAACTGCAAACACAACAATGATGGACAGAATGTGGATCATTGTCACACATTCACCCCAGTCCAAAGATCTGGGCCCAAATCCATCGTTTTTCCACTCCACACCACCCTGGGTTAGACAATGGCGATATGCAAATCAGCGCTGACCCTGTGCCCCATGGGAACAGTCCAGTCCGAACTACAAAAGCCATGTCCTTCCCAGAACGGAAACAAGCATCCGAGGACCGGCCCGGTTTCGAGGTAACACCTCTCTTCAGCCCGGCTAGCTTGATTCCAGTGGTGTGGAGTGCCTGGGACTCATGTCTGAGCATCCCCAGTACACTTAGAGCGGTAACTGCAAACACAACAATGATGGACAGAATGTGGATCATTGTCACACATTCACCCCAGTCCAAAGATCTGGGCCCAAATCCATCGTTTTTCCACTCCACACCACCCTGGGTTAGACAATGGCGATATGCAAATCAGCGCTGACCCTGTGCCCCATGGGAACAGTCCAGTCCGAACTACAAAAGCCATGTCCTTCCCAGAACGGAAACAAGCATCCGAGGACCGGCCCGGTTTCGAGGTAACACCTCTCTTCAGCCCGGCTAGCTTGATTCCAGTGGTGTGGAGTGCCTGGGACTCACGTCTGAGCATCCCCAGTACACTTAGAGCAGTAACTGCAAACACAACAATGATGGACAGAATGTGGATCATTGTCACACATTCACCCCAGTCCAAAGATCTGGGCCCAAATCCATCGTTTTTCCACTCCACACCACCCTGGGTTAGACAATGGCGATATGCAAATCAGCGCTGACCCTGTGCCCCATGGGAACAGTCCAGTCCGAACTACAAAAGCCATGTCCTTCCCAGAACGGAAACAAGCATCCGAGGACCGGCCCGGTTTCGAGGTAACACCTCTCTTCAGCCCGGCTAGCTTGATTCCAGTGGTGTGGAGTGCCTGGGACTCACGTCTGAGCATCCCCAGTACACTTAGAGCGGTAACTGCAAACACAACAATGATGGACAGAATGTGGATCATTGTCACACATTCACCCCAGTCCAAAGATCTGGGCCCAAATCCATTGTTTTTCCACTCCACACCACCCTGGGTTAGACAATGGCGATATGCAAATCAGCGCTGACCCTGTGCCCCATGGGAACAGTCCAGTCCGAACTACAAAAGCCATGTCCTTCCCAGAACGGAAACAAGCATCCGAGGACCGGCCCGGTTTCGAGGTAACACCTCTCTTCAGCCCGGCTAGCTTGATTCCAGTGGTGTGGAGTGCCTGGGACTCACGTCTGAGCATCCCCAGTACACTTAGAGCGGTAACTGCAAACACAACAATGATGGACAGAATGTGGATCATTGTCACACATTCACCCCAGTCCAAATATCTGGGCCCAAATCCATCGTTTTTCCACTCCACACCACCCTGGGTTAGACAATGGCGATATGCAAATCAGCGCTGACCCTGTGCCCCATGGGAACAGTCCAGTCCGAACTACAAAAGCCATGTCCTTCCCAGAACGGAAACAAGCATCCGAGGACCGGACCGGTTTCGAGGTAACACCTCTCTTCAGCCCGGCTAGCTTGATTCCAGTGGTGTGGAGTGCCTGGGACTCACGTCTGAGCATCCCCAGTACACTTAGAGCGGTAACTGCAAACACAACAATGATGGACAGAATGTGGATCATTGTCACACATTCACCCCAGTACAAAGATCTGGGCCCAAATCCATCGTTTTTCCACTCCACACCACCCTGGGTTAGACAATTGCGATATGCAAATCAGCGCTGACCCTGTGCCCCATGGGAACAGTCCAGTCCGAACTACAAAAGCCATGTCCTTCCCAGAACGGAAATACGCATCCGAGGACCGGCCCGGTTTCGAGGTAACACCTCTCTTCAGCCCGGCTAGCTTGATTCCAGTGGTGTGGAGTGCCTGGGACTCACGTCTGAGCATCCCCAGTACACTTAGAGCGGTAACTGCAAACACAACAATGATGGACAGAATGTGGATCATTGTCACACATTCACACCAGTCCAAAGATCTGGGCCCAAATCCATCGTTTTTCCACTCCACACCACCCTGGGTTAGACAATGGCGATATGCAAATCAGCGCTGACCCTGTGCCCCATGGGAACAGTCCAGTCCGAACTACAAAAGCCATGTCCTTCCCAGAACGGAAACAAGCATCCGAGGACCGGCCCGGTTTCGAGGTAACACCTCTCTTCAGCCCGGCTAGCTTGATTCCAGTGGTGTGGAGTGCCTGGGACTCACGTCTGAGCATCCCCAGTACACTTAGAGCGGTAACTGCAAACACAACAATGATGGACAGAATGTGGATCATTGTCACACATTCACCCCAGTCCAAAGATCTGGGCCCAAATCCATCGTTTTTCCACTCCACACCACCCTGGGTTAGACAATGGCGATATGCAAATCAGCGCTGACCCTGTGCCCCATGGGAACAGTCCAGTCCGAACTACAAAAGCCATGTCCTTCCCAGAACGGAAACAAGCATACGAGGACCGGCCCGGTTTCGAGGTAACACCTCTCTTCAGCCTGGCTAGCTTGATTCCAGTGGTGTGGAGTGCCTGGGACTCACGTCTGAGCATCCCCAGTACACTTAGAGCAGTAACTGCAAACACAACAATGATGGACAGAATGTGGATCATTGTCACACATTCACCCCAGTCCAAAGATCTGGGCCCAAATCCATCGTTTTTCCACTCCACACCACCCTGGGTTAGACAATGGCGATATGCAAATCAGCGCTGACCCTGTGCCCCATGGGAACAGTCCAGTCCGAACTACAAAAGCCATGTCCTTCCCAGATCGGAAACAAGCATCCGAGGACCGGCCCGGTTTCGAGGTAACACCTCTCTTCAGCCCGGCTAGCTTGATTCCAGTGGTGTGGAGTGCCTGGGACTCACGTCTGAGCATCCCCAGTACACTTAGAGCGGTAACTGCAAACACAACAATGAAGGACAGAATGTGGATCATTGTCACACATTCACCCCAGTCCAAAGATCTGGGCCCAAATCCATTGTTTTTCCACTCCACACCACCCTGGGTTAGACAATGGCGATATGCAAATCAGCGCTGACCCTGTGCCCCATGGGAACAGTCCAGTCCGAACTACAAAAGCCATGTCCTTCCCAGAACGGAAACAAGCATCCGAGGACCGGCCCGGTTTCGAGGTAACACCTCTCTTCAGCCCGGCTAGCTTGATTCCAGTGGTGTGGAGTGCCTGGGACTCACGTCTGAGCATCCCCAGTACACTTAGAGCAGTAACTGCAAACACAACAATGATGGACAGAATGTGGATCATTGTCACACATTCACCCCAGTCCAAGGATCTGGGCCCAAATCCATCGTTTTTCCACTCCACACCACCCTGGGTTAGACAATGGCGATATGCAAATCAGCGCTCACCCTGTGCCCCATGGGAACAGTCCAGTCCGAACTACAAAAGCCATGTCCTTCCCAGAACGGAAACAAGCATCCGAGGACCGGCCCGGTTTCGAGGTAACACCTCTCTTCAGCCCGGCTAGCTTGATTCCAGTGGTGTGGAGTGCCTGGGACTCACGTCTGAGCATCCCCAGTACACTTAGAGCGGTAACTGCAAACACAACAATGATGGACAGAATGTGGATCATTGTCACACATTCACCCCAGTCCAAAGATCTGGGCCCAAATCCATTGTTTTTCCACTCCACACCACCCTGGGTTAGACAATGGCGATATGCAAATCAGCGCTGACCCTGTGCCCCATGGGAACAGTCCAGTCCGAACTACAAAAGCCATGTCCTTCCCAGAACGGAAACAAGCATCCGAGGACCGGCCCGGTTTCGAGGTAACACCTCTCTTCAGCCCGGCTAGCTTGATTCCAGTGGTGTGGAGTGCCTGGGACTCACGTCTGAGCATCCCCAGTACACTTAGAGCGGTAACTGCAAACACAACAATGATGGACAGAATGTGGATCATTGTCACACATTCACCCCAGTCCAAAGATCTGGGCCCAAATCCATCGTTTTTCCACTCCACACCACCCTGGGTTAGACAATGGCGATATGCAAATCAGCGCTGACCCTGTGCCCCATGGGAACAGTCCAGTCCGAACTACAAAAGCCATGTCCTTCCCAGAACGGAAACAAGCATCCGAGGACCGGCCCGGTTTCGAGGTAACACCTCTCTTCAGCCCGGCTAGCTTGATTCCAGTGGTGTGGAGTGCCTGGGACTCACGTCTGAGCATCCCCAGTACACTTAGAGCGGTAACTGCAAACACAACAATGATGGACAGAATGTGGATCATTGTCACACATTCACCCCAGTCCAAAGATCTGGGCCCAAATCCATCGTTTTTCCACTCCACACCACCCTGGGTTAGACAATGGCGATATGCAAATCAGCGCTGACCCTGTGCCCCATGGGAACAGTCCAGTCCGAACTACAAAAGCCATGTCCTTCCCAGAACGGAAACAAGCATCCGAGGACCGGCCCGGTTTCGAGGTAACACCTCTCTTCAGCCCGGCTAGCTTGATTCCAGTGGTGTGGAGTGCCTGGGACTCACGTCTGAGCATCCCCAGTACACTTAGAGCGGTAACTGCAAACACAACAATGATGGACAGAATGTGGATCATTGTCACACATTCACCCCAGTCCAAAGATCTGGGCCCAAATCCATCGTTTTTCCACTCCACACCACCCTGGGTTAGACAATGGCGATATGCAAATCAGCGCTGACCCTGTGCCCCATGGGAACAGTCCAGTCCGAACTACAAAAGCCATGTCCTTCCCAGAACGGAAACAAGCATCCGAGGACCGGCCCGGTTTCGAGGTAACACCTCTCTTCAGCCCGGCTAGCTTGATTCCAGTGGTGTGGAGTGCCTGGGACTCACGTCTGAGCATCCCCAGTACACTTAAAGCAGTAACTGCAAACACAACAATGATGGACAGAATGTGGATCATTGTCACACATTCACCCCAGTCCAAAGATCTGGGCCCAAATCCATCGTTTTTCCACTCCACACCACCCTGGGTTAGACAATGGCGATATGCAAATCAGCGCTGACCCTGTGCCCCATGGGAACAGTCCAGTCCGAACTACAAAAGCCATGTCCTTCCCAGAACGGAAACAAGCATCCGAGGACCGGCCCGGTTTCGAGGTAACACCTCTCTTCAGCCCGGCTAGCTTGATTCCAGTGGTGTGGAGTGCCTGGGACTCACGTCTGAGCATCCCCAGTACACTTAGAGCGGTAACTGCAAACACAACAATGATGGACAGAATGTGGATCATTGTCACACATTCACCCCAGTCCAAAGATCTGGGCCCAAATCCATTGTTTTTCCACTCCACACCACCCTGGGTTAGACAATGGCGATATGCAAATCAGCGCTGACCCTGTGCCCCATGGGAACAGTCCAGTCCGAACTACAAAAGCCATGTCCTTCCCAGAACGGAAACAAGCATCCGAGGACCGGCCCGGTTTCGAGGTAACACCTCTCTTCAGCCCGGCTAGCTTGATTCCAGTGGTGTGGAGTGCCTGGGACTCACGTCTGAGCATCCCCAGTACACTTAGAGCAGTAACTGCAAACACAACAATGATGGACAGAATGTGGATCATTGTCACACATTCACCCCAGTCCAAAGATCTGGGCCCAAATCCATCGTTTTTCCACTCCACACCACCCTGGGTTAGACAATGGCGATATGCAAATCAGCGCTCACCCTGTGCCCCATGGGAACAGTCCAGTCCGAACTACAAAAGCCATGTCCTTCCCAGAACGGAAACAAGCATCCGAGGACCGGCCCGGTTTCGAGGTAACACCTCTCTTCAGCCCGGCTAGCTTGATTCCAGTGGTGTGGAGTGCCTAGGACTCACGTCTGAGCATCCCCAGTACACTTAGAGCGGTAACTGCAAACACAACAATGATGGACAGAATGTGGATCATTGTCACACATTCACCCCAGTCCAAAGATCTGGGCCCAAATCCATCGTTTTTCCACTCCACACCACCCTGGGTTAGACAATGGCAATATGCAAATCAGCGCTGACCCTGTGCCCCATGGGAACAGTCCAGTCCGAACTACAAAAGCCATGTCCTTCCCAGAACGGAAACAAGCATCCGAGGACCGGCCCGGTTTCGAGGTAACACCTCTCTTCAGCCCGGCTAGCTTGATTCCAGTGGTGTGGAGTGCCTGGGACTCACGTCTGAGCATCCCCAGTACACTTAGAGCGGTAACTGCAAACACAACAATGATGGACAGAATGTGGATCATTGTCACACATTCACCCCAGTCCAAAGATCTGGGCCCAAATCCATCGTTTTTCCACTCCACACCACCCTGGGTTAGACAATGGCGATATGCAAATCAGCGCTGACCCTGTGCCCCATGGGAACAGTCCAGTCCGAACTACAAAAGCCATGTCCTTCCCAGAACGGAAACAAGCATCCGAGGACCAGCCCGGTTTCGAGGTAACACCTCTCTTCAGCCCGGCTAGCTTGATTCCAGTGGTGTGGAGTGCCTGGGACTCACGTCTGAGCATCCCCAGTACACTTAGAGCGGTAACTGGACTGGGGTGAATGTGTGACATTGATCCACATTCTGTCCATCACTGTTGTGTTTGCAATTACCGCTCTAAGTGTACTGGGGATGCTCAGACGTGAGTCCCAGGCACTCCACACCACTGGAATCAAGCTAGCCGGGCTGATGAGAGGTGTTACCTCGAAACCGGGCTGGTCCTCGGATGCTTGTTTCCGTTCTGGGAAGGACATGGCTTTTGTAGTTCGGACTGGACTGTTCCCATGGGGCACAGGGTCAGCGCTGATTTGCATATCGCCATTGTCTAACCCAGGGTGGTGTGGAGTGGAAAAACGATGGATTTGGGCCCAGATCTTTGGACTGGGGTGAATGTGTGACATTGATCCACATTCTGTCCATCACTGTTGTGTTTGCAATTACCACTCTAAGTGTACTGGGGATGCTCAGACGTGAGTCCCAGGCACTCCACACCACTGGAATAAAGCTAGCCGGGCTGATGAGAGGTGTTACCTTGAAACCGGGCCGGTCCTCGGATGATTGTTTCCGTTCTGGGAAGGACATGGCTTTTGTAGTTCGGACTGGATTGTTCCCATGGGGCACAGGGTCAGCGCTGATTTGCATATCGCCATTGTCTAACCCAGGGTGGTGTGGAGTGGAAAAACAATGGATTTGGGCCCAGATCTTTGGACTGGGGTGAATGTGTGACATTGATCCACATTCTGTCCATCACTGTTGTGTTTGCAATTACCGCTCTAAGTGTACTGGGGATGCTCAGACGTGAGTCCCAGGCACTCCACACCACTGGAATCAAGCTAGCCGGGCTGATGAGAGGTGTTACCTCGAAACCGGGCCGGTCCTCGGATGCTTGTTTCCGTTCTGGGAAGGACATGGCTTTTGTAGTTCGGACTGGACTGTTCCCATGGGGCACAGGGTCAGCGCTGATTTGCATATCGCCATTGTCTAACCCAGGGTGGTGTGGAGTGGAAAAACGATGGATTTGGGCCCAGATATTTGGACTGGGGTGAATGTGTGACATTGATCCACATTCTGTCCATCACTGTTGTGTTTGCAATTACCGCTCTAAGTGTACTGGGGATGCTCAGACGTGAGTCCCAGGCACTCCACACCACTGGAATCAAGCTAGCCGGGCTGATGAGAGGTGTTACCTCGAAACCGGGCTGGTCCTCGGAGGCTTGTTTCCGTTCTGGGAAGGACATGGCTTTTGTAGTTCGGACTGGACTGTTCCCATGGGGCACAGGGTCAGTGCTGATTTGCATATCGCCATTGTCTAACCCAGGGTGGTGTGGAGTGGAAAAACGATGGATTTGGGCCCAGATCTTTGGACTGGGGTGAATGTGTGACATTGATCCACATTCTGTCCATTACTGTTGTGTTTGCAATTACCGCTCTAAGTGTACTGGGGATGCTCAGACGTGAGTCCCAGGCACTCCACACCACTGGAATCAAGCTAGCCGGGCTGATGAGAGGTGTTACCTCGAAACCGGGCCGGTCCTCGGATGCTTGTTTCCGTTCTGGGAAGGACATGGCTTTTGTAGTTCGGACTGGACTGTTCCCATGGGGCACAGGGTCAGCGCTGATTTGCATATCGCCATTGTATAACCCAGGGTGGTGTGGAGTGGAAAAACGATGGATTTGGGCCCAGATCTTTGGACTGGGGTGAATGTGTGACATTGATCCACATTCTGTCCATCACTGTTGTGTTTGCAATTACCGCTCTAAGTGTACTGGGGATGCTCAGACGTGAGTCCCAGGCACTCCACACCACTGGAATCAAGCTAGCCGGGCTGGTGAGAGGTGTTACCTCGAAACCGGGCCGGTCCTCGGATGCTTGTTTCCGTTCTGGGAAGGACATGGCTTTTGTAGTTCGGACTGGACTGTTCCCATGGGGCACAGGGTCAGCGCTGATTTGCATATCGCCATTGTCTAACTCAGGGTGGTGTGGAGTGGAAAAACGATGGATTTGGGCCCAGATCTTTGGACTGGGGTGAATGTGTGACATTGATCCACATTCTGTCCATCACTGTTGTGTTTGCAATTACCGCTTTAACCACTTGGCTGCTAAGGCACCTGATGAGCTTCCATTGACTTTCCATTGAAATCAATGGAAAGTCCATGACGAGTTACCCTTGTCATTAGCGCTGAAGTGGTTAAGTGTACTGGGGATGCTCAGACGTGAGTCCCAGGCACTCCACACCACTGGAATCAAGCTAGCCGGGCTGATGAGAGGTGTTACCTCGAAACCGGGCCGGTCCTCGGATGCTTGTTTCCGTTCTGGGAAGGACATGGCTTTTGTAGTTCGGACTGGACTGTTCCCATGGGGCACAGGGTCAGCGCTGAATTGCATATCGCCATTGTCTAACCCAGGGTGGTGTGGAGTGGAAAAACGATGGATTTGGGCCCAGATCTTTGGACTGGGGTGAATGTGTGACATTGATCCACATTCTGTCCATCACTGTTGTGTTTGCAATTACCGCTCTAAGTGTACTGGGGATGCTCAGACGTGAGTCCCAGGCACTCCACACCACTGGAATCAAGCTAGCCGGGCTGATGAGAGGTGTTACCTCGAAACCGGGCCGGTCCTCGGATGCTTGTTTCCGTTTTGGGAAGGACATGGCTTTTGTAGTTCGGACTGGACTGGTTCCCATGGGTGGTGTGGAGTGGAAAAACGATGGATTTGGGCCCAGATCTTTGGACTGGGGTGAATGTGTGACATTGATCCACATTCTGTCCATCACTGTTGTGTTTGCAATAGCCAATCACAGTGCGACACTAGTGACGTATACTGCCGCTGCAGCCTCTCTGTCCTCGCTCCGCTGTGACACTGACACCTCCTTTACAAAATATTTTCACAGCGCCGTGTTTTACAAATGTTTTCAATGGAATTCAGTTAGTAACTCCACAAAAAACAAACCATTTGTCTGTATCGCTAAAATAAAGTGATAACTTTCTCAATAATTCAGGTAATCTTTGCGTGGAATAGACGACGCTATTCTCACAGAATATATAATTTCGTTGATAAAGTAAGGTTACTCTACCCTTCTAGCAAGTAATAACGAACTCATTTCTCTCTGAATGCACATAAAGTAACAATTCAAAGTTTCACTCGATCGTATATTACAAAGTCATTTACGCACATTCAAACGGAAAAATTCCCTAACCATACATACATGAATCTTGGTAGGACTTTAACCCACACCTGAAAACCTCACTCGCCAGTAAGATAGACGACACTTCCATACCCTTCACTCAAGCTTGGAAAAATTCTACTACTCTTTTCACAGTGAGTTTTAAAACAGGCTCCAAGTCCCTATACTCGAAAGCTACAATTTCATAGACAATCCTCACTATACATTCTACCTTACACACCAAGAATCCCTAAACTTGTGCTGTACGTCCACAACACTAATGATATATGACAATACCACTATTTGAAACAGAACAAATGCACTGTGCAACTTCACCTGTTACACTACTCTTGCCGGCACAACTAGGAATTCTCACACTACTGGAAAAAACCTTTCGACTACATATAACAACTGAACAAACTCAACACATGTTAAACATCAATCCTATGCAATTACCATGTAGCATGACAGTTACCATAGCAACCGTAACTCTGCTACCAAGGAATTGATCCAGCGCCCCCTAAGGACAAACTGTCTCACCAACGCTACCCAACTCCACAATACATACCATTAATCATAAATCACTCATAAGGCTCATATATACCAACGAGACAATTTTTGGGCGACTGAATCATGTGACCTAATTAAACAGAACTATTCCCAAACTATTTACAATTTTTATATACAACTACAATTTATCTTTATTTTATTAGCAATAATGAAAGCAGTGTTTATTAAGGGGAAAACATAAAAGACCAACACTTCACAGGTAAATCAATTAGCATGAATTAAAGAAAATAACAGTTTCCATTCCCCAAATTCTATTTCCCTGTCTAAAACTCGCTCCACCTAAAAATGAATAATCATTAAAGTCTGCTATCCTTACGTGCGCCAAAGAGTCCAATAGCACGTCACGCCCTTCAGGAATCGGAAAGCGAGAAGCGCCCTCCTGCCCATGGGGCCAAGTTTTATACCTTTCTGACTAGCTAATCTTCTCTAAATTGTACATTTTCCTTTGCCACCCAGTGTCCTCATTGGCTGACTTATGTCAGATCATATTGTGTCATCATCGTTATCCGAGCCTAGATCGGGCCTTTCTTAGAGTCCATTGTCCTTTACTTTCGAATCACGCAGCTTCCTTAAAAATTTTACTTTATACTTGAGCTACAGTACATGACTTCCTTGGCTTGGCAAACTTGCCGCTTCCTGTCCTTGAATCTTTCTCTCCAAGAGCCATTTAGCACAGTTTATTAAGTTTGCATTCTTCTGACAAAACTTGTCAACGTGGTAAAAGTTTCCACTTCCATGCAAGGCTCTTTCTGGACAGGAATCGAAAACGCCATTTTTCAACGTGCCTTTAGGCCTCACTCGGAAACTATTATTTAAACAAACACAAGACATCAATTAATTAGAGAATTGAGACCCATTCTGTTACCCACCCCCTTTGCTAATTATTAACCCATTAATTTATGGTAACTAGCTGTGCACACAAAGCTGCATTTCATACCTACCTTCTTCTTTTAGACCGCAGGATCCTCCACGAGCTATTGCCACAGAAAAGACGTAAAGACATAACATAAGCACACATAATAAGCACATGCCATTAGTTAAGCAGCCGCATTTAATACTGACAAAGACAATAGACAAGATTAGTTTATTATTTTTTACACACTTGCATTTGCAACGTAGAGCTCATAAGTTAGTCCCTCGTGTTTCTTGTGTATATGCATTTTTAAAACTAAGTTGATTAATACTTTTCATCACATACTTGTTAATACGGTTACAGTTTTATGGAAGATTAACTTTGCGAGTTTGAATGAAATTTCATTCAGTACCTCGCTCCATCAATATCATACTTTAAAAGGTATACTTTCAACAAGGTTTAGCTACTACAGTGATCATTGATTCATTTCAAAGTCTTTTTTTGGATTTGGATTTGTATTGACATTTATAAAGTGTGCAGTAACCCTAGGGGCATCCTGGCGCTAAGATACGAGTAAGATGCTGGTGGGTAATCAGTGTGGCAGAGCCAATGATTATGCTCTAGGAAAGAGTCAGGTCTTGACTTTCTTTCAAAACGACAGTAGGTCCTGCATTTGCCTCAGCTCCAAGGGAAGACTGTTCCAAAGGGGGGCAGCTGCCACGCCAAATGCTTGTTCCCCCATTGTAGATCCGTTTAGCCTCTGGATCATGGCAAGATTGGCTGATGAGGACCGTAAGCTGCATGCCAGTATATACCAGCCGAACCTACTTTGCAGAGGTTTAGGTCCAAGTCCGTTTAGTGCTTTAAGCACAATGCACAAAGACTTGAACATTAACCTTTGGGTCACAAGGAGCCAGGGAAGTTCCGCTAATGCCTGAGTTGTTGATGACCAGCGTGGTCTTGTCAATGCAAGCTTTGCTGCTGCCGCCTGAATTCTCTGAAGCCTCATGATCAAGTAACTCGGGGACTCCAGTAGCAAGGCATTACAATAATCAAGGCGGCTCAAGATGACACTCCTAACCACTGTGGCTCTGGCCTGGAAAGGTAGCAGTAGCAGCCCCTTCCGGAGACCTCTAATAAGAGTGTAGCAGCTTCCAACCAGCTTATTGACAAGGGATTTCAGATTCAGTTTATCATTGAAGCTGACCCCCAAATTGCGTACCGTGCTCACGGGTACCAAGGGGGCATCTGTGGGGATAGGCCATTAGTCAATAGATAAAACTGGTGGCACTGTGCCCACCCCACAGTGCAGAATCTCCATTTTGAGGTTGTTAAACTGTAATGAGTTGTTTCTCAACCAGCTCACCATTTCCCGCATACAATTATGGAGTGTTTCCTGGGAATCAGCGTGATCGCCTTCCATGGACACCACTATAAGCTGGGTGTCATCAGCATAGTTAACCAAACAAATTTTATGAGCTTTGATGACATCCAGCAACGGCCGCATGTAGGCATTGAATAAAATGGGACTAAAAGAAGACCCCTGGGGTACCCCATGCTCATTATTGACAAATTCTGATTGAAATGGGGAAGGCTACTGCCTGTCGTCTTTCAGCCAGATAGTATTGAACCCAATGCAAAGCCATATCCACCACCCCCATCTCTTCCAACCTTGCAAGCAGAATGGCATGGTTCACGGTGTCGAATGCAGAGGACAGGTCCAGAAGAATTAGGACTGCTGACTGTCCATTTCCGCACGCATAAGAAGATTGTCCAGTACGGTTACCAGCGCTGTTTTCGTCCCGTTACCTGGGCGGAAAACAAATTGCTCATCCTCCAGCTTGTTGTTGGTCTCCAGAAAAAGGAAAAGTGCCCGGCTCACCAGGCGTTACACTATCTTTACTGGGTATGGTAAGAGGGAGATCGGTCAATAGTTTCTGGGGCAGTTTGGGTCCAGTGAGGGTTTTTTCAAGAGAGGTGTTATTATTGCCTGCTTCCAGCAGGGAGGTACCACCCCACAACTGAGGGACTGACCACACAGCTGGCGTAAGACAGGAAAGACCTCAGAACCTAGCTCCTTACACAGCTTTTGGGGAATGGGTTCCAGTGGTGAGCCTAAGGGTGCCCCCAAGGCCACCCTCATAAACTCTTCCTCCAAGGGCAACTCTAAGTTCCCTAAGGTGAATTCCTGCTTCAATGACACAAGACTCTCACCCTGGCTCTGTGGCTGATTAATGTTTCTCTTCCAACACGTTCATTAGTGCCGTGAAGGACCTCTGATTTCAGTCCTTCCCCGATCTTGCTGATCTTCTCCTGAAAGAAGGAAGCCAGTTCATCACATAACTCTTGTGAAGGCACAATCTTATTATTGGTACATTCAGGGGTGGTCATGTCTCTCACTATTTTAAAGATATATTTAGTTCTATTTGGTGATTCCAGGGTGATGTCCGTGAAGTATTCAGCTTTGGCAATTGCTATTTATTTTTTGTAATTAGATAGTTTCTCCTTCCATATAGCTTTTTCATTCTCAGCATAATGATTTCTCCATTGTGTTTCTGTCCGCTTGCAGTCCAACTTATGATTCCTTAATGCATCAGTATACCATGGGGCAGAAGGTCTTCACCATTTCCTGATGTTCTTAAGCAGGGCAAACTGGTCGATTTTTCTAGTTAGTTGCCCACAAAAGGCTGTATAGTTCTCCGCTTCCTGCTTCCTAGGGTCTAAACGTGTCTCAGGTGGAAAACAGGGGACGTTTTTGCCCTATTCAATAGACCCTTCCTGTCCCTAGGAAGCTCCTTTCTTCCTTGGGCAAGGGCCTAGTCCTCCTAGCATGGACCACACTAAATTTGACCAGGTGATGATCAGACCACACCACCGGTAAGATTTTGTCGATTACAAATTTACGATTTTCTTAATAAAGTCAATGCATTTTCGTTCCATAGTCATAGCAAGTGGCCACAAAAGCGTAAATAGGACTGCTTTAGTTGTACCTGATCAAGTTAGATAATTATTTGCAAACTTTATTTCCTACATTTTGTCAGACTTTGGATTCAGGCAACTACTGCAAATTGCTTTATGTTATCTAATTATGTTAGCAGGCAGTACAAAAGTGTGATCCTCCATTCCATTGTGGCTACTTGGATTTAACTCTTCTCTGATATAAACTGGAAAAACAAAGAGCACCGTAAGAAATCTTGACATGCATTTAACTCCGATATAGTAATACATGGGCAACAGTTCACATAGGTGTTGGTGAGGATGAACTAAGGATTTTGATCTTCTTTGTAGACCTCTGTCGGCTCCTAGGCGCTTGGAAATAACTATTTGCCTGAGAAAGGGAGAGAACAAACAGGATCCATCAAGGCATGTAGGACATTTCACAGGATGGGTCAGTATAGAGAGTGCATCGACCTACCAGAGACCCTTGCAGGATTATTTAAGGTAGGACCTCACTTTGGTTTTGAGATGCCAACGAACAATATGGTATTTACAATTCGTTTTTTCACTAATCTAGTAAAACAAAACCAGCAAGCATTTATTGCAATTTTAAAGAGCATTAGTACAGTCGACGATTAAAAAGGAATTTAAAAAAAAGCCTAACACCTTAAAAACCTGTCTTACTCATAATTGTGTGAAAATGACACCTATATTTCAAATGCTGTCTTCTACAATCAAAGCCTTCACACTTTTCCCTAGTAAAAGTCCATTGGCAGGGAATCATAGCTACCTCTTGTCTGCCAATGTAGCAATTCTATTCTATAGCTAAGAGCTAAAACATGGGCTTCCTAAACTGTGTTCATCCCATGTTACAGTAAGTAAACAAAGTATGAACATCAATTATAAGCAAAAAAACAATAGGTGAAAATGTTATAGCTGTTTTCTAAAATGTTCATGAGACTAAGGCAAAAGAAACGTATACATCTACAACACAATATTTGCAAGGACAAGTCAGTTTTCCAATAGAGCTATAACTTCTGTTGCTAATTATAGTCAATATATAAAACTGTTTGCTTAGAATACAAGACATTGGCAAAGCCAGTCAATCTGCTGTTGGTTGCCGGCCCTTTTGGCTTTAAACTAAAGTATGCAAAAAAGTGATAGATGGAATGCTTAAATTAATATCAGCCACTGTTTTAAATCTGGCCGCATCCCAGTCCATTGTTATTTTGCACAACATGCCACCTCAGTTTGGACCCAGCCATATGCAAATCAGTCCTGACCCTGCTCCAATGGGAACAGTCCACACAAACCGTCAAGCCAGGTCTTCCCTAAACTGGAAAACAAGCAACCTAGAGGCGGTTCATGTCATGTATAGCTTGGCTCCATTGGCACAGTGTAAACAGGACCCACGTCAGGCATACCTGTCCCACTATGGGCAAAAGACTAAAGTATACAAAAAAGTGATGGATGGAATGTTTGAATTAATCTCAGCCACGGGTAATCACTGGGGGCTGCATCCCAGTCCATCGTTATTTTTCACCCCATGCCTCCTTGGGATGGTTTTCCCCTAACATTTTGCTTTCAAACCTCCTGTTTTTCTTGACTGTTTTTGCAGACTCTGCGCACCTTACCACTGCCAACCAGTACTCAGGTACTTGTGCTCTTCTTAAAACATGGGATAATTGCTCCATTGTGATTGGTTTGAACTTGTGAAGGGCGCCCATATATCCACGGTTGGCGCTTTGGGCTTTTGAGCTGTTTTCACTAAAATCTCTAGAAATTCATAACTTCGGTTCTGCTGACTGGATTTGTGTCATTTTGGTCTTGTTTTTATTTATTAACATAAGATCTACTTTTCTAACTTGATGTTGGATCCTGTCTGTGTGGTGTTATCACTTTATTACTGGTTGAAGTGTTGAATAAATAGTTTTCACATTGCCTCTGTTTTAAGCCTGACTGCTGTTCGTCAAGTGACCAGAGGTTTGAGCACAGGTTAACTTAGGGGTGGTTTGTGCCTCACTCTGACAAGGATTGTGGCTCTGTTTGACCAGGGCTCACACCCCAGTCAACCAACCACCCAATTTCTCATACCAACCATATATAAATTAGTCTTGACCCTGCTCCAATGGGTATAACAACTGCCAGGCCAGGTCTGGATCGTCCTTCTATAATCGCTTCACCTCCTTTCATGCATAAGCAACTGTCAGAAAAATGCTCATATATGTGTCATGCTTGGATTCATTGGAATAATCTCCATTGAAGATGCAAGACCCATGCCTGGCAACTTTATCAGCATATCGATTGCCATCTGTAGCAAAATTGTTCCTGTTTTTGTGTCTTGCATACTTTACAATGGCCATTGCAGCTAATATTTGCAAGATTCAAGAAGTTTTATAACATAGTGCCCATTTTGGATAGGGGAGCAAGAGACCACAACTGCCCCAAATTGTGGACAGACCTAATCTTTACTAGCTATCAGCATAGATAGTGACTCTGAAAATGTTGCATACACAGCAGGCTCTAATAAGAGTGACCACTTCGGCCACCTTTGCAGAGGTTACAATACCAACAGGAGGCTTCCACTACACCCTCTAACTAGCCAACTGCATGAGCAGCTTTCAAAATCCCTGCTCATCTCTTAAACAAGAGCCATCAACAAACAACATATAATCAAGCTCTTCTAAAGAGAAATCTTGATTACTGGGCCTTGGCTTGATACATGTATCGGTCATTTTGAGGCAGTCATGGTCTACCTCATCATTATTTTTATGCACAACAGGCGATGGTACCAGTGTGGCAGGGTTGAAACAGAAGCATATGCACAATGTAATATTTTCTGCAGCAAGAAAAACCTGCTCATACTTAGTAAGTCGGCTGTTAGTCATGTGTTTTGTTTGAGTGCGGTTAAGTAGGATCTCAACAGAATGGGGGACATGACTGTGAGGGGGAACTACATAAAGAACGGGGCGTTTGGAGTTTGCAAGTGCTTGGGTTAGTGCTGTTAGGGAACACCCTTCCCTCTCAAAGCACTACAGAATGAAGGGCTTCATTGTACAATGGTAGTGGATCTGAAACATCTTTGTGTGTAATCCGCTGTGGAATCTTCGCCACTAGGGAAAAGTGGGAAATCCACTGACGACAAAAGTCCACCATTCCCAGGAACATCCTGACTTCTCTCTGTTTTCCTTGCTCTGTTCCCAATTTTATATTCTAGATATGAGACTTCTTTTGACAGTACAGTAATTTGGCTGGAGACACCCTATGTCCATTTTCAGCTAAGTGATTCAATTGGCAACGGTGTCTTGGTTGCACACCTCTTTCATTGTCGATGCCACCAATAGGTCATCGATATATTGAATCAGGACTGAGTTACACAGCAGAATTAGGGTTCCTGGATTCTTTTTCAATATCTGGTTGGAGATTGAGGGGCTCTCTATATACTCTTGAGGAACTCTTTACCATGCCAGAACTTGATTTTGAAACACAAAGAGGGACTGGCTATCTTCATGCAATGGAATGGAAAAGAGCAGGCTGCCCAGGTTTATGATTGTGAACCACTCAGCGTCTCAGCAAATCTGTAGCAGTGTTACAGATGAATTTGGTACCACATGACACCATGGGACAACAATATTCTTAACCTTTTGCATGTCTTGTACAAGCCAATTTTTGTCTGGTTTCTGTATCCAATGTCGGTATGGGACTTGCACTGTCCTTGCAGCACAAAAAGTAGCACAGGTGTCAATCAACAATCACACAGGGAAGCCATTCACCTCTTTTTCTACGTATAGGCAACTGTGGTCTACCTCCAAGACTCCGCCAAGCATGCAATCAAAGTTAAAACAGGTTAAGTATGCTTTGCATGAAGCAAAACACTCACTTTTTGGACAAGCTAAACACTCATTGTCTGACACAATGTGCAGTTGTGCATATACTGAATATCTGCAATGTTATACATCAATGTGAAGATGTAACTAGAAAATGCACAAGGGAAAAGGTAGGGGAGAAAAAGAATACTCCACTTCAAGAAATCGGGATTTCATTCTAGACACCGTAAGACACTAGCTAATTCACTTTAATCATTTAATGATTGTGGGATTTAAAGGCATTGTTCATGGCTAGATATTGAAAGAATGGTATGAGTGATTGGAAAAGAATGGAACTGAAGCTAAGCCTTGCTTATTTCAGGTCTTCCCCACTGTACTGTTGCATGTAATAATTTTAGAGCAACAATGTGCCACTCTTCTCACATACTTTGCTGCTAAATAACAAATTCCTGTTGGAGTAAAAAAACAAAATCCTTATCATTGTTGGTTTTGGTTCATATCCTTTAGTGTGTCCTGACTATGATAATATGAGTGTGGTTAAAGTTAGCCCTAATTTCTAAGTTCATGACGACATATGCTTTGCTCAGGCTTAATTTTCCATTGGGTTTTCTCAAGGCGTATTTTAACAAATGCTGCTGTGTATATGTCTAGTGTTGATACAGTACTTGCATTCAGTCTGGCATCCGAGGGCCATTATGCAGCATTTCAGTTATGTCTGGTTTCCACTGTACTACTGCATCTTTTAGGTACAAAACAATGGGCACTTGGACGCATTGGCAAACAGAAGTTTATTTGCAATGGCATCATTTTCCGTAAAATGGAAATCTCACAAATTTGGTTTTCAAATGACCACCAAAGAGCTATAAACAAATCAAGGCATTTTGGTGAACTAGTGGTCATTTTCTGGTGACGTTATATAGTGCAGTATAATAAAGCACAACATTCACAACTGTGGGTATGGGGATCCTAAATTAGTATTCAAGTTAATGCAATCATGTAGTGAAAGTATATCTCAAGCACAGTTCTGAGTGGTGCTCTAAATGGATGCATAAATTAAAATGTCCATTGAACAGTGGCACATTGGTGAAGAATGAATGTAGAAATCTATATTTAAGGAGCGTGAACTAAACATCACTTCCTAGCCCACACCATCTTTAAAACCAGCTGCATCATTTACAATGCCATCAGGACCTGACCACCCGCTTGTCTTGCAGACAAGCTCACCATCTCTGGTGGTTCTTGGCACACCCTCAGCCAGAACCATTCTGTAAAGCCTGAGCACAAATACTGAAAAAAACTAGCCAGTCAAATCTTGTGGGAGTGAAACGCGAATTCCAGAATCCAAGCCACTACGCCACCTAGAGACCTGCAACCACAGGAGAACTGGAATAAGCCTCCAAGTCACAACGGTACCCAGGAGGAAGGGGAAGTGGAGAAAATACAAACGTGGCATTCCAGGATCTCTTCAAGGTAAGAGCTTCACTTCTTAACTCCAAATGTTCCTTCCGTGTTTTAAGTATGTCAAAAGGTTTTGAGATCTTTAAACTAATACTTGAATATCTCAGAATAGTTTAGAGAGGGATGCTATATGTTTCTTCCCTAAAACCTTGCAAAATCCCACTTGTGTTTTATTGAGGATAATCCAATACATGTAGTGTAATCCTAAAGAAAGTACAAAATCAGATATTGTTCCCGAGCAAAAGACAGACAAGCAATCACAATCAATAGAACATCAGTCCAATAAGGTGTCAGTTCAAAATATTCTCAATTACTATTATTCTTTATTTTCTTATTTCTTTCATCCTATTCATAACCATGGATGTATTATGCTTAGGTTCATAAGAACAGATTGGTATAGATGGTATAACCAAGATGTAGCTAAGATGTAGCCAGTAGCAAACACGTGTTTCGTCTTGGATAAATCGCCCAGCGACTTCCGCAGGACTACAAAGACAATAAGAAATAAATAGACTCAAACATTGTCCAACTTAGCTTATAGATATTTGTTGATACAAAAACTTCTTTGCTTTGACGCCATCAGTAAAAGTAAGAGTATCCAAAGGTAAAAGCCACCACCGACATTCACCCAGTGATAAAAGATAAAATTGTCAATAGTGCACCAGAGAGACAAAAAAGGCAAAGTTAGAGAGAGCCACAAAAGAATATTTGGTTATTGCAATAGGGCAAGACTAAGTATTATGCCTCATAGTAAGCTATTAACCAAAAGAAGAATAGTATTTGTCCAATATATACAAATCACACCCTGTTTACATAGACAAGTAATGTGCGATTAAAGTTGATCATCAGCTAGTCTCAACTCCCATCTATTTGGGATGACAAGCAGCCTTAGATTAAAAAGTTCCCAAAACACACAAAAGGTGCCACTCACCATACGTAAATTCTCAGAACCGATTCACCCCCCCACCCCCAGGTAAAACCTGTGTGTGGTCCCATACCATATGTGTCTATATGAGAGAGGAAAAAAGAGATTTGAGATGATTTAGAACATTGAGATACATCAAGCCCCGGTCAAGGTGCCACAATTTGCTACCAAGATATGATATTTCTCAAGCAAAAAGACACTCCTCAAGTATTAGCTCCAAAAGTCTATTTTCCCACAATTCAGTCCACAAGAATAATCACGTAATATCATCGGTACCATACGTGTATTTAGAGAAAAATACATAAGTCAATTTACCTAAATATAAGTCGTATCCTTCAGTGGTAACGCGTGTAAGTATAAGAATATCTAAGCAAAAACATAGGGAGACGTAGTCAAACATCCTAAGCTAATAAGCAGGATTAGTATATACCCAAGCTAATTTGCATTTTACCCAAAAGCTGCAACATAGTCCATGTGAGCACAATTAAGCATATTGGTTAACAATATCAGTTACTTTATTAGCGGTTCCGCACAAACCCATAGATGGAACAAGTGTAAGTGTTTACAAAAACATGGAAAGCCCACATTAAATAACGTTCGGTCTAAAGCGAGTTAGCCAACATATGGGATTTATAAAACATAAAGCAAACGTTTACCTCGATCGTACTTAAAATCTAGTCTCAGAATGTGTAGAAAAAATATATGTCTGCAATCAAAATAGCACTTATTAGTCCCACACATCGGTGTTAATATATATTGCATAATATTCTCGAATTTCAGTTTAAAACCCGGCGTAAAATATATTAATATCGGGGAAACATATAAAAAAAGGGGACACAGGAGAAAATGTCAAAATATTCAAAGCCCAAATAGAGGGGTTGACATCCTAATATGATTACATCCACACATATATTATATCACATGACCGTGTATGACTCCCGTCTATTTCATCAATCAGTCACTACCAAATATTAATTTTAAAATTGTTTGAAAGGACTTTAATCCTAATGCGTATTGCTAAACTAATAACGTAACAGTCAACCCTTGACCCTTCCAGGTAGGTCGCCTGGACCTCCCCCAGCGCCAGAACCCTGGACCCCGCGAATGCCACGAAACCAGAATCCACTACGATGCCAGCACCCTCCATGCATTTAATGCCAGCAGAAACCACAGCTTCTTCCAGGCCACCCTCGAAATGGACCCACAGACCCTTCTCCTGCCACACCTGCAGCTTCACCTGCGACAGAACCACCAACCCTCCAAGGACTGGACCCAACCACCTCCCTGCATACTCCTCAACACCCGCTCCGCACACAAACACGCCGTGAAGCTCTGGGATCTGCTCAACACCTCCGCCCCAGACGTGGCCTTCCTGACCGAGACCTGGTGGAACGACTCCTCGATGCCTGACATCGCCATAGCCATCCCAGACGGCTACAAGATCACCCACAGGGATCGCGCCAACGGAATCGGAGGAGGAATAGTCATCGTCCACAATTCCACCCTCAAGGTCACCACCCACGCAGACGACACCCTCGACACCGCCGAACACCTGCACTTCCGGATCCACCCCAACACCACCCTCAGAGCAACACTCATCTACAGACCCCCCCGGACCCTGGGCTCAGTTCAGCGACTCCATCGCTGACCTCGCCAGCACCCACGCACTCACCTCCACGGACTACATCCTCCTCGGGGACCTGAACTTCCACCTCGAGAACAACAACTCCGCCACCCTGATCGACAACCTCACCAACCTCGGCCTCAGACAACTCGTCACCGCACCCACCCACGCCACCGGCCACACGCTGGATCCCGTCTTCTTCACAGGCTCCCATGTCACCTTCGACCACACCACCGAACTCCACTGGACCGACCACCGCTGCATCCATTTCACCTTCAAGAAACCAACCACGCACCACCGCACCCAACAGCTGCCTCACCGCTGCTGGAGCAAAGTCACCGAAGACCAGATGATCACCTCCGTCGCCAAGAACCCACCCACCTACCCCACCAACCCAGCCCAAAACCTGCGATAGTGGATCGACGTCCAGGCCAACACCCTCGCCCCGCTCAAGAAACCCTCCAACAGCAACGCCAACAAGAGAGCCACCTGGTTCAGCGTCGAGCTCCAGACCTCTAAACGCGCATGCCGGAAACTGGAGAAGACATGGCTCCACGAATGCACACTGGACAACCATGCAGCCCACAAGGACACCACCCGCAGGCACCACCACCTCATCAGATTAGCCAAGAGATCCTCCTTCAAAAGACCGCTTGAATAACATCGCACACAACAGCAAAGAGCTCTTCAGCATCGGAAAAAAACTCTCCAACCCCAGCGCCAATGCCAACAACATCCCGCCCTCACAAGAACTGTGCGACTCACTAGCCATCTTCTTCCACCGCAAGATCGCTGACATCCACGACAGCTTCAACACCACAACCGCCCGACTACGCCAGACTCCACCTCCCCTGTGAACACCACCAGCGCCAACAGCCTGACCTCCTGGTCCAACATCAATGATGACGATACACGTAAGGTCATGAACTCCATCCACTCAGAATCTCCGTCTGACCCGTGCCCACACCACGTATTCAACAAAGCAGACGCAGCCATCGCACCCCAACTACGGAAGGTCATCAACATCTCCTTCAAAACAGCGGCATTCCCGGAAAGCTGGAAGCACGCCGAAATCAACGCCTTCCTCAAGAAGCCCAAAGTGGACCCCAAGGACCTCAAGAACTTCCGACCCATCTCCCTGCTCCCGTTCCCGGCAAAGGTCATCGAGAAAATCATCAACATGCAACTGGCCCGCCACCTGGAAGACAACAACATCTTGGACCCGTCCCAGTCCGGATTCAGACGAAACCACAGCACCGAGACAGGCCTCATCGCTGTCACAGACGACATCAGGCACCAACTAGACAACGGCAAAACATCAGTCCTCCTGGACTTGTCAGCCGCCTTCGACGCGGTCTGCCATCGCACTCTAAAGACACGCCTCCTAGACGCTGGAATCCAAGAGAAGGCTCTTGACTGGACCACGTCCTTCCTCTCCGGCAGAACGCAGAGCGTTCGCCTCCCACCCTTCAAATCCGAAGCCACCGACATCATCTGCGGCGTCCCCCAGGGCTCATCCCTCAGCCCAACGCTGTTCAATGTCTACATGGCCCCCCTCGCACAAGTGGCCGCCATCACGACCTCAACATCATCTCCTACGCTGAAGACACCCAGCTCATCCTCTCCCTCACCAAGGACCCACACACCGCCAAAACCAACTTCCACGAGGGAATGAAGGCCGTCGCCGACTGGATGAGGAGCAGCTGTCTGAAGCTGAACTCAGACAAGATGGAGGTCCTCATCCTCAGACCCACCCCCTCAGCCTGGGACGACTCCTGGTGGCCAACCACACTGGGAACAGCACCAACACCCACCGACCATGCACGCAATCTAGGATTCATCCTCGACTCCTCCCTGTCCATGTCTAAGCAGGTCAACGCCGTCTCCTCCTTCTGCTACAACACCCTTCGCATGCTCCGCAGGATCTACAAGTGGATCCCGACCGAAACAAGAAGAATGGTGACACAGGTCCTCGTCAGCAGCAGACTGGACTACGGCAACGCACTCTACACAGGAATCCCAGCCAAACACCTACGATGACTACAATGTATCCAAAACGCCTCCGTCCGACTGATCGTCAACATCCCCCGCCGCAGCCACATCACCCCCCACCTGAGAGACCTACACTGGCTCCCCGTCGACAAGAGGATTGCTTTCAAGCTCCTCACCAATGCACACAAAGCACTCCGCAACGCCGGACCAGCCTACCTGAACAGCAGACTCAGCTTCCAAACCCCCACCCGCCAGCTCCGCTCCGCCAGCCTCGCCCTTACCGCTGTCCCCCGCATACAACGAATGACCTCCGGTGGCAGATCCTTCTCCTACCTCACCGCCAAGACCTGGAACACCCTCCCTCCCCACATACGGCAGACCCAAGACCTACTCACCTTCAGAAGACTCCTCAAGACCTGGCTCTTCGAGCAGTAGCAGCACCCACCTCTACAATCAGTGCCTTGGGACCCTCACGGGTAAGAAGCGCGCTTTACAAGTACTCTGATTGATTGATTAAAAGTCATCTTACAACGTAAGACCGTGTGAGACTCCCACATATTAGGCAGTCAGGTATCAGTACGTAACAGTCAAAGTCATCGTATAACGTAAGAACGTATGAGATTCCCACATAGTAGGCAGTCAGATATCAGTACAAAACTAATACACTTATTAATAGAAAAGGGTAAAATTCCAAGATCTACAGTTCTATACGTCAGGTCCCGAGCAAACTAACACCGCATACAAATAGAAGAAGTTAGGTACTAAATAGTGCTCTTACAATTTATCCGAGAGTACTCCCGTCGCCATCATGGGTCCTTCAATGAGTGAAGACGAACACCTTGATTCACCCGTATATATACACTGAAGCATCAGTCAACAATCGCGATTTCTAGTGGCATGTATAACGGCTGCCATCTTAAGATGGGCAATCAGTTTGAATTCCACTAGCATTATGATACACCTATGATACACCTTGAACAAGGTAAAAGGACTACTACCCGAGCATTGAAAATCCCATCAATAATGCTACAAGGGTGGTGTTCAAAACGTCGGCCGCAATAATAACATGCAAATTTGCCCCCAGGTAAATACAAATTGGATCCAGAATTACGGCTGCAATGCTAGATTATAACATGCGGATTAGTCTTCAGACTAATAAAAATTAAATACTCAGAGAGACCAGGAACATGGGTATATACCACCCACGTCAGTCATTCTGAAAGGGACACCTTCCCACTATAGTCATGTCCCTGCCTGGCTATAACAGCTATGCGAGAATAACACACTGCAACAAACCGGGAACACAAATAACCCAATATCCCGAAATAAAATAGAATAAAATCTCCACAGTGGAACATACATTCTGGTAAACATTGTCCAGAATTTAAGGAGAAGCAGGGTAAAGAGACGCACAATAACATTAAAACTCGACAAATTCAAAACAGAAGAAGCCGTGTAGTGGTTAGTTTTGTTACATACTCCAATATACTTGCTCCACCGAAATCAGTGTCGTTATTAGAGCAGACAGAGAGACTCCATTAGAGTCAAAAGAGCAAATTCAAATAATCCAAAAGGCTAAAAAAAGAGCCATGAGATTACAACGACCGGCTACCTTGAAGAATACCTCTACGATAGCTAAGGATAAAAGCATGAATGTGAGATTGGTGACCAACTACCATCCTTGGTCACTTAAATTGTATGGGATCCTTAAACAAAATCGGCCTCTGCTCACTGCAGATAGATCGTTTGAACAATATATCTCCAAACTCCCAGGCATTACGTACAGGAGGGGCAAAACGATCCAAATTATTATTAGCCCTAGTTACCCGACACAGCCCCCAGTAAGAACAACTTGGCTTAAACAATTAAATATTGCATCTTATGTGTGAGGCTGCTGCAGTATGTGCAGGTTAGCCAAGAAAGGGGTAAAGAAATTTGAATACAATGGCTCACGCAAATTTCAGATCAGCGAACATATAAATTGCTTGACGAAATTTGAGGTTTATGTGATTCGGTGCAAGTGCAAAAAGATCTATGTGGGCAGCACGATTCGCCCACTTAAAGAACGAATGGCCGAACATTTCTGTTTCTTGAAGAATTTGGATATTAGGTATCCAATAGGTAATCATGCCAGTGTATGCTCCTGTTGTAAATTGGCAGCGATTGGGTTAGCATTAGCAGAAGCCATCCTGTATTTAGAGGTTATTTTATCCGTTTTGTGGAATCCATTTTGTATTTCTGGCAGCCATCTTGTTTGCCATGTGCTACCACGTGCGTACCATGTGCTCTGTCCTACTTTGCTGTTGTCTGCTCCTGGAATCTGCCTAGAGACAGGTTATATTTAGCTTCTTCTGCTTCGCACATGCTCAGTTGAGCTTGCAGCTGTCCATGCAGCTGCTGTTAGTCTGTAAATGTCAGGATGTGTTCACCAGAATTAGCAACTGTTAGCTCCTTCCCCTTGTTGACTGTGCATTTTCTGTATGACCTAATATGTACTTAAAACCTTCTTGTTGTACTTGTACCACCTTCTTTTGAGCCTCTGTGTGGGTATAAAAGGACCAAGCTCCTTCCATTCTGTGTGCTACTTCATAATCTACAGAAGGGTGTTGGGTGAATGTAGTTCCACCTCATGAGGTTAATAAATACTTTGTTTTCAATTCCAGTTTCTGTGCCAACTTCTATCCTATTGGTCTGAGGACTTGTTCAGAGAAGGGCGAACCCCTAGCACTGGTAGGCCTTGCTGAGGCCCACCACTACAAATTGGCGCCCGACACGTGGGGCTCATCGGCGACTCGGATGCCCGTAGAAGTGGTCGAAACGGAGGATTGGAATCTCGCTTTGGACGATCACTGCCCGAGGAGACCCGCATCTTGGCTACCACGGCGTTTTTCCTCACTTTCTGATCTGACCCTCCAGGTGGTGCCGGTCCTCGACTGAGATCTCTTCTGTTGATTTACCGTGCAGTGACCATTTGGTTGATTTTGAGAAGTCATTATGCGGCACTTGCTGTTGGTTTTTGATGCCTGGGATTGGTAAGGTAGTTTAGTAATCCTTACTGTGGCTTTGGAATTTTGGAATTGGTGTTGGCCAACTTGGATTTGTATGGGATTAATATCTGAATTGCAATTTATATAGGCAGGTAATGAGGAGAATTTTCTCTATTTGAATTGATTTGAATGGCACATTGTACTAAAGGTACCTTAAGTGCTACTTTGGTTATAATACTGCATATTCTGCACTATTTTTGTCATGCCTGTTTCTAGCACACTTCGTAGGATGTGTTGCTTTTGTAGTGGTACCAGTTTGAAACTTGATGAAGCACAACTGCCCCACCCCCCCCCCCCCCCCCCGGAGGGATATGTATATTAAATATGGTATTACTTCTATAATGTACAGCACGTTATGGAATAAATATACTCGTAAGGATCGTGAGTTGCGTTGGCCTATGCATGGGTCATTTGATTTACGAAAGATTCAGCATGTGGAACAATGTATGTTTGAGCGAAAGACTAGGCATGATATGTTTGACTGTGTACGAATGTGGGAGAAAGAAGTTCGTGAATGAATGAAGCGCAAACAACCCTTGATTGAAAAAGAAGAGCGAAAGAACTTCCATGCGAAAGCATTAGAAATGAATAATAAAGAAATAAAAGAACTAAAAGAGAGAGAAGATAGGGAGCGCCATTTACAGGTAACTGGCCAATATGCTGTTCGGCGACCATGAAGTACTAAAAAAAATATACCATAGAGCTATACTTACCAATAGCCCACATACCTTATTTACCAAGAATAAGTCAGCCGGCAATGGAGAAGGTTCAATCGTTTATTTTGCAAAAGCGCCCTATATAGGGGAGCCTCCCTCTCGCCACAGCTCTCAAAGGTGTGCAGAGGAGACTGCTGGATTACATTCAAAACAGTGCATATATACTTTCGGCATACCTCATAGAAACCCCGTACATGGAAAAGTACCAGTTCATGAAAAACCAACAGGAAAAACCATATAAGGCACAACTGATTGATTCGAAACTCAGCTCAAGTTATTCCGGGGGTAGGTCAGTAAAGGTACTTCCCTTTCATTCTGGTGCACGGGAGTACAGGCATGGCGCCTGCAAGAATGTGCTCATCCTACAAGAAAGACAGATGTGACCTTGAGTTCCCTAAGTTAGAATCAATGGTCTGTTCATAGCCCAGGCCGACCTTTCAGGCTCTCCTCTCAGCAGCATGTCACGTGTTTTCCTAACTAACGAAAGAGGCCCCGGGAAATGAAACCAAGATGGTGTTTGTTCAGTTCAGGCCCGATTCTTAGGATATACATGGGGCGAGTGTATTTACAAGGGGGTTCTATCAAAGTAGCAGTGATATATTGGATACATTACGACAACATTATATAATATCGACTTTATATTCCTTCAACCACTCTATCCCATTCTGAATAAACCTCAAGATGATTTTTTGTTATTACCACTGCGCGTTCTGCTGAGCTTAGATCTGCTGCTCGCAAAGCCGCCCGTAGTACTGCTTCTGCTTCTGAACTTTTAGATGACATAAAGGATTAGCAGGAAAGGGAGCAAGAATATTTTACAGAGGTGTTTGCCGCAGAAGTTGTTGAACGGTTTAGGAAACATTATGAGGAATTGGAGCCTGTTGATATAGCAAATGATTGTTAGCAAATGCGTGATGTTCTTTTTGTCTTTTCTCAGGTGGCTGACTCAATCAGGCTTTTAATTAAATTATGTGTTGAGACAGTCCGTTTGCGAGAGGAGAAAAAGGCAGCAGACGCAGCTGCACAAAAACCTCAGACAGCGTAGCACAAGCTTCTATATTCGGGACAGATAAGACTATGATAGTTCATGCGAAACCTATGCGGGAAACCGCACCTTTGATTGTTCCTCCTAAAGGAGCAGGTACGAGTGATGATAAGGCTTCCTCTGATGCAAAGGGTTATTTTATTTATAATTGGGTTTACACTCCTTGGAATAAAGCGGATGTTATGGCTCTTAAAACTGCATTGCCTGATCCGTGGGAAAATCCAGCAGCTTTTTATGAGGAAGTTGAGGGTGCTATTAGTTCTTGTACTATGACTCTGCCGGATATTGACCTGTTTTGATGATCATGCGACTTTTGGGGCATTATGGAAAGATTTAGAACAAAGGGATGTAGAGAGAGAACCTGCACAGAAACCATGTCAGTTCATTGTAGATCTTCCCGCAGCCATATTAGTTAAGTTAAAAACTATTATTCCCCCCTAAAAAGATAGATTGGACTGTATTAGCATCTTGTAAGCAAAAGGCAAATGAATCAGTTTCTGACTTCTTTACACGCTTTGAGGAGGCATTCCACGATTTTAGTGGCCAGTCATTGGCAGATTACACAGGCAGACATCTGTTCATCGATAAATATGTTGCAAACCTGTTGCCAGGAATAGCTAGTCACCTTAAGGCCAGTGAAAGCTCATGCACTACCTCTTCTCCGTTTTCTCTTTTGACTATGGCTCAGTATTGTGAACGGCAGGAATTAGAAGCAAAGGGTAATAAGGATAAAAAGACTAAGGAATTGAAGACAAAGGTTATGTTAGCTCAGGCCGTTGGTCCGCCCTCTAGATGAAATGATAGAAGTATTGATAGAGGTGGACGTGGATCTTATGACTCGTGTTTTTCTTCTTATACTCGTTTGAAGTTGTCCATTGATCAGTGTGCGTACTGCAGGAAATTTTGACATTGGGCTTCTGATAGTCCAGCATTGCGTGCTCAGCAGTATTCACGTGGTCGGGGACAAATGAGAACTCGTTCAGGATATTCAGGGCCTAGAGGAAGCACGGACAATGGTGCTAGGTTTGATTCTAATACACGTGGACAGGATGGGTTTAACACATTTGATAGACGGAGAGGGGTTGGTCTAACGGCTAAGGCGCTCGACCTCGAACCTGGGGATCTGGGTTCGAGTCTCTGTAACGACGCCAAAAACCCCCTGTGATTCTGGGCAAATCACTTAATCTTCCCGTGCCTAAAATGAACGTAACTGGTGCTATGTAAAGCGCTCTGATAACTGATTCGGTTCGGTTCTAGTTCGCGCTATATAAAACTCTGCAAAAAAAAAAATATATATATATATATAAAATGTCCGACTCTGTGCCATCTGATTTTAAAGATTCTGCTTATGCATAGGATTGCCTAGGATGCGGTAAGGAATCAGTTGAAGTTCCAGTAGATTAGAAGGGTCCCTAGGTTACATCACATGTTTTGGGTTCTACTGATCAGTTTCTGATTGATACAGGAGCTACTCAGAGCCTTATCTAAACAAATGGTTCCAAGGTCTCCCCTGTCTGGCTTAACCATTACATCGATAGGTTTCGTTGGAACACCTTCCCTTAGCCCACTATCACAGTCACTTGCATTACATGTGGAAAAATGTACTGCTCCATGTCCGTTTTTGCTTTCTCCAAACACACCAGACAATATTGTGGGACTTGATATGCTCAAATATTTCAGGGCTACGATACGATGTTCTCCTGAAAGTGACACTTGTTATTTTAAATGACAACTACCTCTTGATTGAGAGATCTTGTCTTGTTGAAGAGGATATTGCATTAGCTTCACTTCCTAGTACTTTGTGGGCTACTTCAGACACAGATGTAGGACAAATGGTTATTCCGCCAGTGGATTTAGTGTTAAGGAGGGTGCTTCATTGCCACGATTGCCTCAATATAAAATTTCTCAGGAAGGGGAAAAAGCACTTATACGCATTGTCCATGATTTGATTAAAGTGGGGGTTGTGGAAGAAGTTCCTTATAATGTTTGCAACAGTCCTATTCTTCCTATTTTGAAAAAAGGCACTGACACTAGGATTTACAGATTCTTTATTGATTTGAGAGAAGTTAACAAGATAAGAGTACTGCAATAACCTGTGGTTTCTGACATAAAGACACTTCTTACTTTGGTTCCCCCGACAGCGACTACATTTTCTGTGATTGACCTGAAGAATGCTTACTTTTCGATTCCTATTCATCCTGAAAGCTGATATTTATTCGGCTTCACTTTGAATAATCAATCATATAGATTTTGTAGAATTCCTCATGGGTACACTGAGAGTCCTAGCATTTACAGTCAAGCATTGAAGAGACAACTTTATTCTTTCGTTTTGCCTGAAGGAGTAGCTCTCATACAATATGTCGATGACATCTTGTTGGCAGCCGATACGCCTGAACAGTGTGAAAAATGTACTTTGTCTCTGCTTTCTTTTCTTACTACACATCATCATAAAGTGTCACGAAAGAAATTGCAATATTGTAGACCGAAGGTAACCTACTTAGGTCACCTTCTGTCTAAGGAGGGCCGTGCACTTACACCAGATCGCATTCAAGCAATTTTAGACACACCAGTGCCTTTCACTCAGAAAGATGTCCGTGCATTCATTGGTCTAACTTCGTTTTGTAGGCAATAGATATTAGGATTTTCACACATTGTTAAACCCCTGTTAGCGCTTTTGACAAAAGACACTCCAATGCCCCTTCTGTGAACAGATGAATGTGAGAATGCTTTTCGACAGCTCTTTGTTCTGCACCAGTGTTAGGTAATCCAGATTACACGAAGGCTTTCACACTCTATGTACACGAGAAAGATGGGTGTGTATTGTCAGTTTTAGTACAGACACAGGGTGATAAGCAGCGTCCCTGTGCATACTTTTCAGCAGTTCTTGATCCTGTTGCTTGTGCGTTACCTGGATGCTTCCGTTCAGTTGCAGCAACAGCTGTGTCCATACGTCAGAGTGAAGGGATAGTTTTGTCACATAAACTATTGGTGCTAGTACCCCATGCAGTAGATGCCCTTTTGACCCGGACTAAAATGCAGCACTTAACTAGGGCTCGCCTGACAGGATATGAATTGACACTTTTGGCCCCTCACATTACCCTAAAGAGGTGTGCGACTCTAAACCCAGCTACTTTGTTGCCATATCCTGTGACTCAGTCAATCAAAAGAGTCTCATGATTGTATATTCCTTACCGAGGAACAGACAAAGGGTTGCGTTGATTTGCAAGATACGCCCGTTTCAGATGTAGATGGGGAACTGTGGGTTGATGTGCCCTGTTTGAAGTTACCAGATGGCACGACCTCAGCTGCATATGCAATTACGACACTTGAGACAGTAGTGGAGACAGCTCGCATATCACAGAAGTCGGCTCAAGCAGCTGAACTAATAGCTTTAACACGAGCATGTGAACTTAGCACTGACTTGCGTGTGAACATCTATACAGACAGCCCTATGCTTTTGGAGTGGTCCATGATTTTGGCCTGCTTTGGAAAGAAAGAGGCTTTCTTACGTCCCACGGGATGCATATAATGCACGGAGAATTAGTGCATAATCTCTTAACTGCACTAACATATCAAAAGAAGATAGCTATTGTGAAGTGTAGTGCACACAAGAAAGTAACTGATAAGACAGGACAAGGCAATGCCTTTGCAGATCGCGTAGCTCGTGAGACTGCAATGCAACGAAGCACTACTTCTTTGTACGTAGTGAAGTCTCAAGCTGAGCGATGGCATGATGCAAGACAGGAGGTGTTAGATGTACAGAGATCTGCTTCTGTTTCACAACTTGAGCAATGGGCTAAAGAAGGAATATTGGACGATGAGGGTTGTTGGCGCAACAAAGACATGGATAAATGGAAACTACCTGCAGCCTATTTACAACCTATGGTTCAAATGGCACATGGGCTGGCACATGTTGGAGCTCTAGGAATAACGAAATTGCTTATGCGAGTTTGGGAGCATCCTCAAATTGCCAGCACAGATCAAACAGTCATGTTTGATCTGTTGGCAGTATAATCCTGGTAAAGGGACACGGACTCCTACAGAAGGGTTTGCTACACCAACTGCACCTTTTGAAGTTTTGCAGATGGATTAAATCCAACTTGAATGCTGTAATAACTTGAAGTATGTCCTAGTGGTGGTATGTGCCTTCAGTAAATGGATAGAGGCATACCCTACAAAGGATAATACTGCTCTCACTACAGCGAAGGTGCTTCTAAAGGAGTTTTTCCCTAGATATGGTGTTTGTAAACTTTTGTGGAGTGACAATGGGCCTCATTTTATTGAGCAAGTTGTTGAACATGTCCTGAAAGGATTAGGGATCAAACAGAAATTCCATGCAGTCTTCCACCCACAATCAGCAGGGCTAGTGGAAAGGTACAACGCTACTCACACCTTATGAAGTGGTATTTGGGAGACCGATGAACATTTGGGGAGTTCCTAAGCCACGCCCCATACATAATGTACCTTGTGTTCTGATGAATGATTATTTGGCACAGTTAACTGACAGTTTGATCTCTATTCATCAACAGGTTTGAGAAGCTCTTCCTGACATATCTACAGGTGAGGCTCACGATCTCCGACCTGACGACCATGTAGTGGTCAGAATATTTGAGAGGTCGAACAGCTTAAAGCCGAGGTGGCGAGGACCAGAGCAAGTGCTCCTGGCTACGAAGACATCAGTTCGAGTGACGAACAGAAAGAATTGGATCCATAGCACACACTGCAAGCGTGTGTCGCCTACCTTGGTGTAACCTGCTGTGTTGACCGACCATCAAGAGATTCTGGACATGGAGAAAAACCAAGCGATCCCACCTGACGAATCTGAGTAAGTCTTCCCGGACCACACTAATTCTGGAGGATCGCGATACCAACTGAGACCACGGAAAGGGCTTGCGTTGTCGACTAGTTGAGCTACCGCCCTGGGTTAATGAAGCGGAGTGCCGATGTGGCAAGGGGGGGTCAGTCCTGCATAGTGTAGTGACACCCGTCTTGACTCGCGGTGAAGAAACCAATGGCTGCCCAGGGCTAAGCGCTCCAACGATTGTTTTAACGACGAGCTGATCATGTCTGCAGAAAGATCGACTGTTGCTGTTGCTAAACCTAGTGCTAAGAAGATTATTTGTGCTGTAGGGTTTGTTGCTGCTACGGTGGTTATGGCAATAATAACTTGGTTTGTTGAGAAATTGGCTCCTGCTCGACAGCTTTTGATCGCCACTACTCCAGTGCCAGTTGAGCACTATTATTTTATGCTTCCCTACCATGAGCAGAAGCATCTACAATCCTACTTAAATAATACGTTCATTCAGATGCTGCATCACACTCATAATGGCACAAATACTACCAACTGGTGTGTGGGATGATACCTGCTCACCAGAAAAATGGTTTCCATTCTCGCACAATGGTTCTTGTCAAGCTTGGTTTGCGCTTTTGTTTGCTTCTGGAAAGCCTTCTGTAGGTGGGATTAACTTTCACCTCAATAAAGTATGCTATCAAGATGAAGATGGTTATCCTCAAGCTAAAGGGACTAAATGGGAATGGGAAGGGTATCAACCTGACAATATTTCGACACCATATGTCTTCACGAATATGAGAACTATTAAGAACAATGGACCTTTTGTGATTTCTGTTACCAGAGCTAAAGCAGATTTATGTATAGGCAGTGTTGGGACAATCCCAGTAGGAAGGAGTGAGTGTACAGTGGCACTGTCTATTGAAGGTGCCAATGATAGCAGTTTTACGGCTTCACATAATACCTACTTTGTATGCGGCAACAAGGGATATTATCAACTACCTGTTGGTTGGTCTGGCGTATGCTACGTGTCCTTCCTGCTGCCCCCTTTTTTTTGGCACCTGCATCGTATCATCGTGATTTTCAACTGTACAACGATATTTCCAAAAACAGAAATAAGAGAACAATAAGTATGGTTGAAGTGGACCAAACTGACACCACTCTGCAACAATATGTTGATTTCAATTTAGGCTTGTTTTTCTTCGTGGGTGCTGCATTAAACAGCAGGAAAATAAGACGATTGACTAGAGTTGTGGAAGCTGTTCCTAATCAGACAGCTATGGTACTTGGGATCATTACAGAAGAGCTGCAAGTTGCGAGGATTGTAGCACTCCAGAACCGCATGGTACTTGATGTGATTTTGGCTGATCGAGGGGGTGCATGTCGCATCATTGACAGCAGTTGTTGTGTTTTCATTCCGGATCACTCGCCTTCAGTATATGATGCAATCTCTAAACTACATACGATTGCTGCAGAGATTCATCCAGAGACTGGTACATGGACTTTTTCAAATTGGATGTGGACACTCTTTATTACTTTGGACTGGAAGCTACTGACTATGCTGTGTATACTATTGGTGATACTATTTACTTGCTGTATATCTATACATTGTGGTACTATGCTTTGCTCTATTTGCATCACTGCTTGTACACCTGCCAAGAGAAATGTTGCAGAAATGAAAGCCCAACAAATGCTAAATAAAGAGGTCACTGAACTGATGAGCATCGATGTACAGGATGCATATCTAGATTACCCCAGATGAACGAATGTCTTCAGCTAATGCTAAAAGGGTAGTCTGTTGTAAATTAGTAGCGATTGGGTTAGCATTAGCAGAAGCAATCCTGTATTTAGAGGTTATCTTATCTGTTTTGTGGAATCCATTTTGTATTTCTGGCAGCCATCTTGTTTGCCATGTGCTACCACGTGCGTACCATGTGCTCTGTCCTACTTTGCTGTTGTCTGCTCCTGGAATCTGCCTAGAGACAGGTTATATTTAGCTTCTTCTGCTTCGCACATGCTCAGTTGAGCTTGCAGCTGTCCATGCAGCTGCTGTTAGTCTGTAAATGTCAGGATGTGTTCACCAGAATTAGCAACTGTTAGGTCCTCCCACTTGTTGACTGTGCATTTTCTGTATGACCTTATATGTACTTAAAACCTTCTTGTTGTCCTTGTACCACCTTCTTTTGAGCCCCTGTGTGGGTATAAAAGGACCGAGCTCCTTCCATTCAGTGTGCTACTTCATACACTCCCGAAGGGTGTTGTGTAAATGTAATTCCACCTCATGAGTTTAATAAATACTTGGTTTTCCATTTCAGTTTCTGTGCCAACTTTTATCCTATTGGTCTGAGGACTTGTGCAGAGAAGGGCAAACCCCTAGCACTGTAAAAAGAGTAAAAGTTTTTATTGCACAATTAATTAAAATCATTGCAATGTACATGCACGGAAATAGACGTTACACATTAAGAGTAAAAGGGTGCACAAAACAATTAAAACAGAAAAATTATAAATTAAAAAAAAAGAAAAACGTGCAGTAATGTCACCAGGAAAGGAACTCATACTGGGTCTAAAGCAATTTTTGGGGAATTAATTTCTAAAATAAACTTAACAAAACGAGCCGCCAACTGCGGAGAGTCTCCTCTCATGCAGGCATCTAGTGCTTCCTGGCAGGTCCTGATGTTGAGAAGAAGCCAAAGGGGACGCAACCAGAAGTTTCTTTGGGCTCGAAGTTTTTGGCAAATGCACAGTATGTGGATAAGGTTTTCCTTTTCCTGTTTGCAAAAGCGACATTGAGATGATGCCCCTTTCCTGTACCCCTGGCCAAACTTGTATGCCATCAGCGGGATTAAACCAAAACGAAATCGCATCAATTGAAGTTTTATATGCACTTTCATAGAAGCTGCCAGATACGACGGGAGAATTTTCGGGGTGTATAATTTAGAGACCCAGGGGCCATGAAAGAGCTGGGCGACCCGTTGCTCGTCGAGGGCGCTTGAAAGACTTTTTGCTTGTTTGGTTAGAAGTTTTGTTTTCGCTGCAATGGGCAACTGGGATGACCATATGTCCTTTGCTTGGAGGGATTCTAGACATGACGTCAGATATTTATTCCATGATGTTTTGTGGTTGCTAAAGACTAACCATAGACAGCTCTTTAGAGAGTGAGGGCTAGCGTGCTTTGTTTTTAAACAATAGTTAATGTAGCGTGCACTCATTATCCACCTCTGGGAAAACAATGAAAATTCTTTCCGGATTTGGGCGTGGGCAGTAGAATTTGACAACCGGAAAACCCTACGGTAACAGGAAGATTGTGCTCTGTCCAACCAATTATTCATTTTGTCCTTGAATATTATTGCACCAAACGAGATAGTGGGGAGTAGTTTTGCGGCAATCAGTTTTATTAATGGTACTAGATTTTTGGAGTGAAGAGCACTTTTTGTTCTTATAAAGGCCCATTCCAGACTACGGGCAACGGCCTGCATTTTGGTAGTATGCACTGAGGGTCTCCCTTTGTGGTCAATCCACACCCCCAGATACTTATAGGCGGTGACAGATTCCAGTCTTTTCCCTTCGATGAACCACGTAGACTTTTTAGGTTTTCCAGATGATATTATCATTGCTTTAGTTTTCGTCACGTTTATCTCAAGCGTGTTCATATTGCAGTACTGAGCGAGGGAGTCGAACAGTCTCTGGAGACCAACCTGAGTTTGATCTAACAGGATGGTGTCATCCGCATATTGAAGAGTTTGGATCTTTCTTGACTCTATTCATGGAGGGAAAGAACGAGTGCTTGACAGCCATTCAGGGAGGTCCGCGAGGTACAGGTTGAAAAGCATTGGTGCAAGGGTACACCCTTGCTTTAAACCTCTGGTGGTATATATTTTATTGGAGGTCGACCAGCTCGATGTAACTCGCACTTTGACCCAGGTGTCAGTATGTAAAGCGATTAATGCTTTCAGTAGCGATTGTGGAATACCCCATCTTGCTAGTTTTGCCCATAGTTTTGGCCGACTTACGCTGTCAAAGGCTTTTCGAAAGTCGATAAAACCAAGATGTAAGGTTTTACCTTTTACGGCTAGGGTGGATTCCATCAGATGGGCAAGACATATCAGGTTGTCTTCAATGTGGCAGCCTCTTTGGAAACCGGTTTGAGTAAAAGGAACCAGGTTGTTGGTTTCCACCCACGTAGTGAGTGCAGTTAAGAGAGTGCTGGCATATGCTTTCCCGTCCACGTCTAGAAGAGCTATCATCCGATAGTTATCGGGGTTAGAACGTGGTCCTTTCTTATGAAAGGGGACAAGAAGCTATCCTTGCCAAGACATCGGGATGGGGCCACCCAGTATTCCAGCCTTGAAGAGGGGTGTCAGAATCCGGGCCCATTTTCCAGCAGAGGTTTTAAATACTTGGGTCGGAATTCCGTTGGGACCAGGGGCGCCACCCGAGCGCATTTTCTTTATTATTCCAGTTATATCGTCCGTTAGTGTATTGACGGGGATGGTGGTTTCGTCATGATTGACTGGATGGTCAAGAAAGGCCGGGCTGTTAATGGTTTGGTCGTGTGGTACTGTGTAGAGCTTTTTAACATAGATTTCCCAGTCCGCGGGGGAGATGTTAGTTGCGGTAGGCGGTTTGGTGGTTTTGCTGGCCTTGTTAACCCAGTTCCAAAATTTCCTTTGATCTTTAGATTTTATAATTTCAAAGGCTGGTCTTCCTCTAGTCTCTATAGGGTAAAGCGTTCCTTCCTATAGGCTTTCCGCGCAGCCGTGATATCATCCTTCAAGAGTTTGTGGTCATTTTCGTTATGGACAGTTAGTCTTTGTAGCTTGTTTAATTTACTCTTGGCAGTTTTTATGCTTTGTTGTTGCACTGACAAGGTTGTCAGAATCATAATGTCCCTGGAGAGATTGTTTGACGGTTTTGTGGCAAAGCGATCTCTGAAGTTAGTCAGTATTGTTTCCCAGGTGAGAGCTGTCACCTCGGTGCAAGCAGCTGGCGGGCCTCTGGTCATAAGCTTGTCCACCTCCTTTTCAATTACTTCCTGGTTGCTTTCAGACCATCGTAGTTTCCTCACACTCTGCAGTCCTGCAGCGGTCCCTATTGATTTATGTTCGGACGATGTAGTGGCCCGAGGGCGATGCTGCATGTTAAAATAGCATGATCGCTGTCTGGAGATGGCGTTACCAGAAATTGGGACACCAGATGGAAGGCCATTAATGAAATCCATATGTAATCTAAAGTGGCCATACGAGAGGAGGATGTGTGTGAGTAGGCAGCCGGTTGGTCTGTAGCCATCCTTCCATTGAGGATGCGCAGGCCAAGGTGGTTCAGTTTTGTTGCCAGGTTTATTCCATTCATATCCTTTTGCTGATACTGGGATCTTATCTCCGGAATTGCCCATATTGTATTAAAGTATGTTATTTGGGAGGATTGAGTAGGATCGATTACCATTAAATTTGCATTAAAGTCGCCCATTATCAGCCAAAGGTCAGCGGGATAGAGAGCTTCGAGATTGTTCATTATTGGTAGTAACGTGCTCAAGGTGGACTCACGCCTCGTTTTTGTTGGGTGTAAATAGACGCAGCCAAGGATCATTTTTTGCTTTGGTTTACCCTTTGCCTGGCTCTCTAGCACTGGTAAGTCTTGCTGAGGCCCACCACTACACCCCGAACAGAGAGGTTCGCTTGGTTTTCAATTCCATGGAATAGAAACTGTCAAGATTGACCCTAAAGGTGGAGATAGAGAGCTAAGATTGTGACAGTGTGAGGCACGTTGGATTTTAAAACTTCGAGCTGTGTAATGTGGGATCAATGTTGATCATGAATTACACTATTTTCTATAGGCATGAATAGTTACTTGGCCAAGATTTTGCATAAGGATATCACTACTTATATGCTTGAGACCCACCCACATCGCAGGTCACACACTCGACCCCATCTTCACCTCTAGCAACCATGTCTCTTTCAACCACACTACGGAGCTCCTCTGGACTGACCACAGCTGCGTCCACTTCACCTACAACAAGCCGAAACCCATCATCCACCTCCAACCAACTCTACAAAGAAACTGGAACAAAATCACCACGGAACAGATCTCCTCATCGCTCCTTCAAACCTCCCCTGCTCTCTCTTCTAACGCCAACGAAGCCGCCTCCAACCTCACCCTTTGGTTATCCAACACCGCAGACACCTTAGCACCACTGAAAAAACGCCAACACAAAATCAAGAAGGCCTCATGGTTCAACAAGGACCTCAAGAAATCCAAAAAACGATGCCGATCCCTTGAAAAGGCCTGGAAAAAAGACTTATCCACCAGCAACAAGGACGCCTTCAAAAACGCCATCCGTACACACCACCAACTGATCCGAAAAGCCAAAAAAACAGCATTCAAGGATCGACTCGACAACAACGCCCACAACAGCAAGGAACTTTTCAACATCGTCAAGGAATTTTCCAACCCCTCGGCCAACTCCAACGACATCACTCCCTCTCAAACCCTCTGCGACTCCCTAGCCTCATTTTTCCACAACAAGATTGCAGACATCCACAACAGCTTTGACAACCAACCCGGAAACCAACCCACCCTACCATCTGCTAACCATCTTCCCCCAGTTAACACCCTTAACGCCTGGAACCCAATCTCCACTGAGGACACCATCCGCCTGATGAATTCCATCCACTCTGGATCCCCCACAGACCCATGCCCTCACCACATCTTCAACAAAGCAGACTCCGTCATAGCCCCGCACCTCCGAGACGTCATCAACTGCTCCTTCAACTCCGCTACCTTCCCAGAAGACTGGAAACACGCTGAACTCACCGCCCTTCTGAAAAAACCAACAGCAGACCCCACCGAACTCAAAAACTACCGCCCCATCTCACTTCTTCCATTCCCGGCCAAAGTCATCGAGAAAGCTGTCAACAACCAGCTCGCCGCCTTCCTCGAAGCCAACAAATCCCTCGACTCCTCACAATCTGGCTTCCGAGCAAAACACAGCACTGAGACCGCCCTCATCGCAGCAACAGACGACATTCGAACTCTACTGGACAATGGAGACACAGTCGCCCTCATCCTCCTCGACCTCTCCGCAGCCTTCGATACAGTCTGCCACAGCACCCTTTTACAGCGCCTCAGAAACATCGGAATCCAAGGAAAGGCACTGGAATGGATCACCTCGTTCCTCTCAGGAAGAACCCAGAGAGTCCGCCTCCCACCATTCAAGTCCGAGGCCTCTGAAATCATCTGCGGCGTACCACAAGGATCCTCACTCAGCCCCACCCTCTTCAACGTATACATGAGCCCCCTCGCGACCATCGCCCGCCAACACAACCTCAACATCATCTCTTACGCGGATGACACTCAACTGATCCTTTCTCTCACCAAGGACCCCAGCACCGCCAAAACTAACCTACACGAAGGAATGAAAGAAGTCGCCGAATGGATGAAACAAAGCCGTCTGAAACTGAACTCAGACAAAACAGAAGTCCTCATCTTAGGTAAATCCCCCTCTGCATGGGACGACTCCTGGTGGCCGGAAGCCCTCGGAAAAGCACCCATCCCGACAGACCACGCACGGAACCTTGGCGTCATCCTGGACTCCTCACTTTCAATGAACAGACAAGTCAGCGCCGTATCCTCATCCTGCTTCAACATCCTTCGCATGCTCAGAAAAACATTTCGCTGGATCCCCACCGAAACAAGGAAAACAGTCACCCATGCTCTGGTCACGAGCCGACTGGACTACGGAAACACCCTCTACGCAGGTACCACCGCCAAACTACAGAAGAAACTACAACGAATCCAAAACGCCTCAGCCAGGCTCATATTAGACATCCCACGCAACGAACACATCTCTGGTCACCTTAAAGACCTCCACTGGCTACCCATCAATAAGAGGATTACTTTCCGACTGCTTACCCACGCACACAAATCACTCTACGACATCGGACCAGATTGCCTCAACTCTCGACTGTCCTTCTACACCCCTCCCGCCAACTTCGTTCTTCCAGCCAAGCATTCGCCACCGTCCCTCGCATCAACAAAACCACCATGGGAGGCAGATCCTTCTCATACCTGGCTGCCAAAACATGGAACTCACTTCCCACTTACCTTCGCCTCACCCAGAATCACCTAGCGTTCAGAAAACAACTTAAAACGTGGATATTTGACAAATAATCCCCCTCCCCTCCCCAAGCGCCTTGAAACCCTCTGGGTATGTAGTGCGCTATATAAATTCTATGACTTGACTTGACTTGACTGTTCATCTGCCACCTTTTATATATATTTCTGCCCCAACTGTTGCCTTCATGTATCTTCCCAATGCTTGTGGTTGTATATATGCCTCTTGAATATTGTTGAAATGCAGCTATATGATGTGTACCCCGCACATGTTCTTTTTGACAATACCACTGTAAATCCTACCTTGTATATACAAGTGGATTATTGGATGTTTGTATCTATATACTTACTAACAATCTATTGAATACGCTCTTTTGACTCTAATGGAGTCTCTCTGTCTGCTCTGATAACGACACTGATTTTGGTGGAGCAAGTACATTGGAGTATGTAACAAAACTAACCACTACACAGCTTCCACAGTTTGTGGAGTTTAAATGTTATTGTGCGTCTCTTTACCCTGCTTCTCCTCAAATTCTGGACAATATTTACCAGACTGTATGTTCCACTGTGGTGATTTTATTCTATTTTATTTCGGGATATCGGGTTATTTGTGTTCCCGGTTTGTTGCAGTGTGTCATGCTCCCATAGCTGTTATAGCCAGGTAGGGACATGACTATAGTGGGAAGGTGTCCCTTTCAGAATGACTGACGTGGGTGGTATATATCCATATTTCTGGACTCTCTGAGTATTTAATTTTTATTAGCCTGAGGGCTAATCCACATGTTATAATCTAGCATTGCAGCCATAATTCTGGATCTAATTTGTATTTACCTGAGGGAAAATTTGCATGTTATTATTGCGGCCGAAGTTTTGAACACCACCCTTGTAGCATTATTGATGGGATTTTCAATGCTCAGGTAGTAGTCCTTTTACCTTGTTCAAGGTATATCATAATGCTAGTCGAATTGGAACTACTGAATAGCGTTTGATGAAGAGATTGCCCATTTTAAGATGGCGGCCATTATTCACGCCACTAGATATAATCCGTCTTCGCTCTGCGTAGAAATCGCGATTGTTGACTGATGCTTCGGTGTGTATATATACGGGTAAATCAAGGTGTTCGTCTTCACTCATTGAAGGACCCACGATGGCAACGGGAATACTCTCCAATAAATGGTAAGAGCACTATTTAGCACCTAACTGCTTCTATTTATATGCTGTGTTAGTTTGCTCTGGACCTGTCGTATAGAACTGTAGATCTTGGAATTTTACCCTTTACTAGTAAGTGTATTAGTTATGTACTGATACCTGACTGCCTAATATGTGGGAGTCTCATACGGCCTTACATTATACGATGACCTTGACTGTTACGTACTGATACCTCACTGCCTAATATGTGGGAGTCTCACACAGTCTTACGTTATACGATGACTTTTGACTGTTACGTTATTAGTTTAGCAATACGCATTAGGATTAAAGTCCTTTCAAACAATTTTCAAATTAATATTTAGTAGTGACTGATTGGTGAAACAGACGGAAGTCATTCAAGGTCTTGTGATATAACATGTGTGGATGTAATTATTTTAGGATGTCAACCCCTCTATTTGGGCTTTCAATATTTTGACGTTTTCTCTTGTGTCCCCTTTTTTGATACGTTTCCCCAAAATTAATATATTTTATGCCGGGTTTTAAACTGAGATTCGAGTATAATATGTAATATATATTAACAACGATGTGTGGGACTAATAAGTGCTATTTTGATTGCAGATATATATTTTTTCTAAACATGCTGAGACTAGATTTTAAATCCGATCGAGGAAAATGTTTGCTTTATGTTTCATAAATCCCATATGTTGGCTAACTCGCTTGAGACCGAACTTTATTTAATGTTGGCTTTCCATGTTTTTGGAAACACTTACACTTGTTCCATCTTTGGATTTGTGCTTAACTGCTAATAAAGTAAGTGATATTGTTAACCAATATGCTTAAGTGTGGTAACATGGACTATGTTGCAGCTTTTGGGTCTAAAGTGGTACCTTGAGCAGGGCTTGATATATCTCAATGTTCTAAATCGTCTCAAATCTCTTTTTCTTTTTTGGTCTCAAATCTCTTTTTTCCTCTCTCATATGGGACCACACACAGGTTTTACCTGGGGTGTGGTGAATCGATTCTGAGAATTTACATATGGTGATTGGCACCTTTTTTGTGTTTTGGGAACTTTTTAATGTAAGGCAGTTTGCATCCCATATAGTTGGGAGTTGAGACTAGCTGATGGTTTACTTTAATCACACATTAATTATCTATGTAAACGGGGTGTGATTTGTATATATTGGACAAACACTATTCTTCTTTTGGTTAACAGCTTACTATGAGGCATAAGACTTAGGGCCAGATGTAGGTAAATACCATTTACCGATTCTAAAATACAGAATTTTACCTATTCGGTATTTTAGAATGGGTAAATGGTATGTAGGTATTATTTCGGTAATTTTTACCGAATCTGTACAATTTGGTAAATACCGATTCGGTAAATACCGAATCGGTAAGGGGGAAGACCTACAAGGGTGGCAGGGTGTCACATTGACACCCTGTTGCACCCCTGAATAGTGCATGGGTGCACATGTGGCACACATGCATGCCCTAAGGGCATGCATGTCTGCCACATGGCACTGTTAAAAAAGCACAAAATTGCTTTTTTAACGGTTTTCGTCATTTACCACCAACTTTTAGTTGGTAGTAAATAACCAATCCTTACAGGTGAAAAGCACTCACTTGAGTGCTTCCTACATTTTAGATTTGGTAATTTACCGAATTGGTATTTAAGAATTCAGTAATTTACCGAATTCTTAAATACCGTTTCGGTAAATTACCGAATCTGAAATGTAGCCACCTACATCCCAAATGCCTAATACCCGACGGTAACGGCAGAAATTTGGTAATTTTGGCCGTTACCGACCGGTATTAGGGTTCCTACATCTGGCCCTTAGTCTTGCCCCATTGCAATAACCAAATATTCTTTTGCGGCTCTCTCCAACTTTGCCTTTTTTGTCTCAATGGTGCACTATTCACAATTTTATCTGTTATCACTGGGTGAATGTCGGTGGTGGCTTTTACCTTTGGATACTCATACTTTTCCTGATGGCATCACAGCAAAGAAGTCTTTGTATAAACAAATATCTATAAGCTTAGTTGGACAATGTTTGAGTCTATTTATTTCTTATTGTCTTTGTAGCCCTGAGGAAGTCGTTGGGAGATTTACCCAAGACGAAACACTTGTTGGCTACTGGCTACATCTTGGTTATACCATCTATACCAATCTGTTGTTATGCACATATGCATAATGCATCCATGGTTATGAACAGGATGAAAGAAATAAGAAAAAAAAAATAATAATTGAGAATATTTTGGACTGATGTTCTATTGATTTTGATTGCTTTTCTGTCTTTTGCTCGGGAACGATATCTGGTTTTGTGTCTAGCTTTTGTTTACTGGCAGTAACAGAGGATTATTGGGACGTAGGTGGCCATCTCCTTTCTGTTCCCTGGAGCACCCTTCAAAGATACTGTTGTATAGTCTGATTGAAATATTGGTTTTGGGCAAGGTTTAACCTAGCCAAGCTTCAAAGTTGCATCCTAAAGAAAGTAGTAAGTAGTACTGAATACTGAATCATACAAGCACTCACTATTCTTGGTAAGTGAATCCTCAATTAAGCCAGTTATATCGAATTATGTTAAATGGAGGAACCTTTCTGGGAATAACAGTGAACAGGAATTATTTCATTCCTAAAAATGTATCTCAAAAACAAAATAAAATGTCACAACACAAATCTTAAGAAATATTGAACTATCACTAAAAAAGTATTTCCAATAGGAAGAAAAATGTTTTTTAAATCAGTCTTTTTCTTCTTCACTGATTGTATATATGAATGATCATTAACTGTCTTTTTTCTTTTATGCAAAATCCAAAATATCCAAAATACAAGTGGTGGAATCCAACTGCAGGGTGGTGAGTAATATCCAACTATATTTATGTGCATGCATCTTACCAAATCAGAAGATCAGGCAGCTGTTGATAAATGTTTTTGTGCCCCTTGTTCCCACAGAAATATGGAGAACGAACCACCTTCCAGAAGCAACTTAAGAACCTGGTGACAGCAAGTGACTCACAAGTAGACAGGAACAGCAATGTGGGAGCCTATTCACAGGTAGCTGGTAAGTCAGCCAAGTGATCGCAAATAGAAGCAAATGGAAGAAGGTAAGGATGTCAAGGAATAAAGGTAAGTATAATGAAAACTCAATTACAAGCAAAGACGCGTTCCCAGGCATGGCTTTTATGCCACTGTGCTTTAAAACCCTACTGTGATTAGCACGGTTTTCAGTAGGCGGGCCGACACAGGAAATCCATGGAAGATTAGACTGTGTCTCCCGCCTCGGCCCCCTTCCTCACCTCCTGGCTGTCGGTTGCACCACATGCTCAAGACAGGAACACACAGCTGCAACCATGACACCATCAGACTGCAGACTAAGAAGTCAGCAGGCCATTTCCATCTATGCACCCTGCATCTGGAACAACATCCCTGCATCCATCAGGACAGCCCCAAAGCTGCTCCAATTTAGGAAAGAGTTGAAGACTCATCTATTTAAAGAACAGTACATCACAATACCTTAAATATTCACAACACCATTACCTCTCCTCTTATTTCTTAACTTTTTGAAAATCTTTGACCATGTACTGTGCTACACTAACTCTTGGCAAGGTTTGTGCTTTAGAAATACTGTACACATACATGTCATATACATAATGAGTCCCTGTGCAATCAAGGTAACTTCCATTGATTGTCAGAAGACAAAAGTGAATCTAAATAAAGATGAGCTCAAAAGAACACAGGCCTGAGTTATTCCAGATAAGATTGTACTGATTTTTGTTTTTCAAATAAAAATGGTCATATGATCTAGGCAGTGTTCCCTCATAACTTAAAATGTTTCTATCTTAGTGTGTCTTAGTGAAATATAGCTCCAGAGACTGTACTCTGTGTGAACCATGCACAGACATGAGGTTTGCATTAACATCCTTGCACAAGATCCAGAACCTGGACGCCATTCCCAAACAAAATTCACAAGCTTAACATTTTGTACAACACCAGCAGGGCTTCTCTTCCAGGCCCAAATAATCAACGATTCATCGGAAACCTACGTGTCCTTACAGGAGCATGGAAAACGACGCACTCAGGGAAATCACATTGAAGTTGTGAGCAGCCTTAAATGACCCTGGTTAAGCGCAATAGTGAGAAAATGTAATGTGAGCTAAGAGTTTACACACCAGCTCTAAATCCTACAGCTACCATTGCTACCCCTGATTTCAGGTGCCATGACAGTATGGACAAAAAGAGTGCAGTGCGAGCCATGTTTACTGCATTTTCCTATGTTTGCCCTTTGACGGGTCCTCCACATCAAATAGAGGACTGAAAAAGGAGCTAAAAGTGGAGCAAACTGGTATTCTGATTCAGTGCTTAATTTGTAAAAAGGTAAGTGTCAGGCCCTCGTCAGGAGGCCACCACTGTTAGCACCAAACATTGCCACTGTACTTACACAACTACTAACCATCACACTGCTACAAGTATGATAATTCAGACTGTCTGAGGCCGCCAAAACTTTAAGAATGGCTAGGGTGACAGGAATCAGTTGTTTTTTCTCAAAAACAACTGTTTTTCTGCTCATCTTTAAATGACACAAATATCGCAGGTTCTGGTAATTAAGTGCTGGTACACAGCACCGGAAACCACCATCTCAAATTAAGCACTGTTCTGGTGATGACTGTAATGCAGTGGGCCTTACGCCCACATACTAAGTAAATTATGGGCACAGACTTTAATATGGGGCAGCATCACTGGCCCAGAGCACGTGCGCCCGGCCCCTGTTATTAAAAAGATCACCTAACTTCTGACGCCTGTGCTAGATGGGTGAGAGGTGGGTGTTCCCACGGCCCCAAGGGAGTGGCTGTAGCATGACGTGCCCTGCAGAAAGTGGTGGCCCGCTCCGTTCCACTCCTATCCTGAAAGTCTCGGGGTGATTTGTCAAGTGGGGGCCGAGAAAAAAGGCGGTCCCAAAACGTGTTTTCCCTAGGCAATTTTCCATAGTAACCTTTAATCACGACTACAGTCCGAACTGCTGAACAGAATTACACTAAATTTAGCAAAAAGGTAGTCCTTGGTTCAGACTTGTGCCTTTTGCTTCAATGGTGTAAATGTGTTCAGTAGTTCCTGAGAAAATTAAAAGTAAAATCTTAGATATATCTATGGCCGCGCATGATCCGCGCACCCTGCTGTGCACGAGCTGAATTCTAATTGGCTGTCAACACTCCAAATCAGGAAGTGTTGGCAGCCATCTTGTGCCTCAGTAGAACGAGGCACAAGAAACCTAATAAACAAAAGTGAAAAGGGGGCAGGGTAGAAACACCCTGACCCCCTAGGCCTGCTTAGGGGGACCCACAAGGACCCCAAAGACCAAAAATTGGCAAAATCCGCACTGGGTGCGCGGATCCTGCGATCCAAAAAAAAAAACAAGTGCGGGCTCCCGTGCTTCAATGCTCATAAGCCCCCGGGGGGCCAAATCCCAGGGGCATGTTAAAAATAAAGTGGTGAAGGAAGGGGGCGGGGCCTGAGTTCACATGTGTGCAAACACATCCTGTGGCACGGTTTAAGTTGGGGAATTAGTTCCTTGTCAATCCTGAGAGTCCCTGGTGGCCAACTAGCCCACCAGGTACCTCCAGTAAGCGCCACGGAGCTGCATTGCAGAGTGTTATAAAAAGGGGCGTGACCTTTGAACACCTCTCTGCAATGCAGCCCCCTGGCACATACAGGAGGTACCTGGTGGGCTAGGTGGCCCCCAAGGTTCCCCAGGATTGAGGAGGAATTAATTCTCTAACTTAAAACACGCCACTGGGTGTGTTTGTAGACATGTCACCTTAGGCCACGCCCCCTTCCTTCACCACTGTGCATACGCGCCCCATGGCGTGTTTTAAGTTGAATACTGAGGGTCCCTGAGGGCCAACTAGCCCAACAGGTATCTGCAGGTGTTCAGAGACCACGCCCCCTTTTAAACCTCACTGGAACGCAGCTCTGTGGCGCTTACTGGATATACCTAGTGGGCTAGTTTGACCCTAGGGACCCTTAGGATTCAAGGGGACTTAATGTCTCAACTTAGAACGGCCACAGGGCACGTTTACACAGTGAGGAAGGGAGGGGGCGGGGCTGAGGTGATGTGTGCAAACACGCCCTGTGGCGCGTTTTAAGTTGGGAAAATAATTCCCCTTTAATCCTGAGGGACCTTGGGGACCAACTAGCCCACCAGTGCTTACAAGAAGCGCCCCTGCACTGCGTTGCAGAGAGGTGGTGCAGGCCGTGCCCCTTTTTACACCAGTCTGCAATGGCGCTTACTGGAGATACCTAGTGGGCTAATTTGCCCCTAAGACCCTCAGGATTCAAGGAGACTTCATCTATTCAGTTAAAACGGCCACAGGGCTTGTTACACAGTGGGGAAGGGAGGGGACGGGGCCTGAGGTGACATGTGCAAACAAGCCCTATGGGGTGTTTTAAGTTGGGGAAATCATTCCCCTTCAATCCTGAGAGTCCCAGGGGGCTACCTAGCCCTCCAGTTTCTTCCAGTAAGCGCCACTGAGCTGCGTTGCAGAGAGGTGGTCTAGGCCGTGCCACTTTTTATGCCTCTCTGGAACGCAGTTCTGTGGTGCTTACTGGGGGAACCTAGGGGACTAGTTGGAATCTAGGGAACCTCAGGATTCAAATGAACTTAATCTCTCAAATAAAAACGGCCACAGGGCGTGTTTCCACAGTGGTGAAGGGAGGGGTCGGGGCTGAGATGGTGTGTGCAAACACGCCCCGTGGCGCGTTTTAAGTTGGGGAAAAAATTCCCCTTCAATCCTGAGGGACCCTGGGGGCCACTGAACCCACCAGTAAGCGCCACTGCGCTGCGTTGCAGAAAGGTGGTCTAGGCCGTCTAGGCGTGCCCCTTTTTACATCTCTCTGCTACGCAGCTCTGTGGCGCTTACTGGATGTACCTAGTGGGCTAGTTGGACTCTAGGGACCCTCAGGATTGAAGGGTAATTATTTTCTCAACTTAAAACGCGCCACAAGGCGTGTTTGCACAGTGGTGAAGGGTGGGGATGGTGTAGAAAAGTGGCTCTATATATACTGGACCGAAGTAAAATCAGCCGAACTACGAATTACAATTTAGTCACCTCTTATCACGAGAGACCTCAGTGCTGCATCTTTGAGCCCAGTACTGATCCTGAAAAGTAATTCTAACCGTACTTACCAGTAACTTGAATATCCTTCCATAGGATATCATTGCCTGCTTTTTGCTGAAAAAGTTTCTAAGTGTCGATTTTTGAAACTTACAAATATACTTCTAAAATCAGACGAACTACGAATTACGATTTTACTCACCTGTTATCAGGAGAGACCTTAGTGCTGCTTCTTTGAGTCCAGTACTGATCCTAAAAAGTAATTCTAACCGTACTTACCAGTAACTTGAATTTCCTTCCACAGGCTAACATTGGCTGGTTTCACTTGGAAATTCTTCTATGTGTGGAGTTTTGGAACTTTAAAATATGCACCTAAAATCAGCCGAACAACAAAGTCCGATTTACTCACCTGTTATCATGAGAGAACTCAGTGCTGTATCTTTTAGCCCATCACTGACCCTGAAAAGTAATTCTAACCATACTTACCAGAAACTTGTATTTCCTTCCATAGGAATCCATTGTCTGGTTTTCACCAGAAAAGTTTCTAAAACAACAAATATTCCTCAAAAATCGCCTGTTAGACTTAAACGTATTATTTCAACTGTTTACAGGAGATGCATCAGTGCTGGATCCAGGATCCACCACTGAGTAAGAAAAAGTAACGATAACACTACTTACCTGCTAAGTGAATTTCCTCCCCTAGGATCACATTGGTGATTCTATGTGAAAAAGTTTCTAAGTGTCAACTTTTAAAATGCAATAATATTCCTTAAAAATCACTACTGTAACTAAAACGCTTTTACTCAACTGTTTACAGGAGATGTCCCAGGACTGAATCTAGGATCTAGTCCTGTGGTTAGAAAAGTAATCCATTAAGTAACTAATTGCATTTAACTAGAAATTCCCATTGAGCTCAATGTTGCATTGTGTTTGAAATTGTGTTGCCCATTGCAAGAACTGTAACTGCTGTACTTAAAAGTCTATTACCTATTAGCAAAGTATTTAAGCTAAAGTAATTCATTCTGCGAAAGTACATTTTGTATTGTAATGTATAATGTAATTATATTGTAATTTAAAAAATTAAATATCTAAAAATAAATAGTTTTAAAAATGTAGTAAATCAGAATGAATCAAAAAATAAATATAAGAATTAATACATTTCAAAATTGTCATTTACAAAACCTTCGAAATTCACTGAAAAAACATAGGTTTTAGACATGTTATACTTAGGAATCAGCATTTAAAAAACCTTAGAAATTCACTGAAAACCAAAGGTTTTAGGGGTGTTATAGTTAGCTGGACATTTCACTCATACAAAACCATTGAAATTCCTCTGTTATAGTTAGTTGTACTAACTATAACTTGCGCGCCCGCAATCCACTGCTGATGATGTCACATATTACATCATTCGTGTATATATGTATATATATATATATATATATATATATATATATATATATATATATATATATATATATATATATATATATATATATATATATATATATATATATATATATTTATTTTTTCTTTTTTTTTTTTAACCAGGAGCCTCCCACCTGACTCGGCCATCATGGCATGTATGCGGGTCATGTCACTGGAATGTTTGCTTCACCACTGAAAAGCATAGTTCTCTCCAACTCTGTCACGGGGGTTGTTTCTAATAATGTTCGTCTCAACTATATAACGCTTTTTATTCCATCAACGCATTTTCTCTTTTTCAGTGAACACTACGAGGAAATTGTCGCTGGTGTACTTCAGAGGACAGATCCCAGGGGCGTCCCTTCCTTCAGACCCGGCCGCGTGGACTTTCACTAATGGCCCCCCAGGATTAGTGGATGGGAGATGAGAGGGGCTTGACGCTGGCTGGATCAAGGGATGTCTGATCTCTGAACTCTGTTATTAATCCCATCAAAGTGGACAGGCAGAATGTGACATTGTGGCCAAAGGATTTGTAAATCCTTTCACGGTTCTAAGTCAATCAACTTGAAATCTGTTCTAAACTCTGTTTCCAACCAATTTTCCCGTTTGACTATATTAATTTAGTTTTATTAAGTTGTTGAGGAAGTCAAGTTCATATGTGCCTGTGATGTAAAGGGGCCTGTGTTATCAGACTGAACCTCAACGATTTAAGATGCAATGCAATGAAGTAAGGACATACGTTAGAAGGCAGCGGAGTCACATAAAAGGGAAACGTAAAAGAAGAGAGGATTTCATAGGATGCTCTAAAAAAAAGAGTTGCCCGTACTGAGGTAACACGGTATCAAGCAAACTGAGTAGCATAGAAAATATTTCAGTAATTTGCTTGCAAGTATGTGCTCAAATATTTGTGACGTTATAATTGTGGACCATCCAATGTGAAACCCTGCCATGTTTTATGTATCAGCAGCCTAGGAAAAAACTCAACGTCCTCGTTGTGTAGTAAACTTGCACGTAATGCTGTGCTACTTTTTTTGCTAAAATTGCCATTAAAAGCAGGGCTGTTGACACTCACCGAATGACACGGAAATAGCTTTCGCTTATAGCAAAATATGACAAAACCGACAGAGGGCGCTATAGAGCCCAAAACAGGCCAAACCAGAATTTTGCCATTGTGATGGTTACCATTTCCCCTGCCTCCAGTTTGTCCATGTTGTTTGGGGAGATTTTATGACTTGCAAGGTTTGTGTAATTCTGCCAGTTTTTACTTTTTTTTTTAGTTTTCTATGCTTCATCTCGTGAGTTTATGAGTTCGCAGTACTTGTCCCTCATTTTTTGCGCATATGTATACATGCATGAGATATCTACACGTTGACCACTATTTTTGTGTTTGTCTGTCTCTCTGTAAACCAAGCAGCTAATCCTGCACCAGAATGCTTGATGCGGGTAATCAGCTTCCCATGACCTGTTGTCTCTCAGAGAAGGACACGCTCTAACAATCTAACAAGCCAAAAGTGGCTTTGGAGTTTGCAAAATCTCGGATAATTGCCGCGGAGAAGCGAAGGTGATGACAAGCTACATGCACAGCCCATTGGACTGCACAGGATTTGTCTTGATACATCTGCAGGTCACCTGATGAGCATAAGTCTCAGTTCTTATCTGAAAGTATTTCCTTATTCTGGATCTCGAGTGGCTTGAGCCCTCGGCCATGCAGAGCATGATCAAACAAGAAGTTTGCATTGGTTACCTGTGCAAACATTTCAGTGAAACGTTAATGTGATCTTCAAGTTTCAGATGAAAATCAATTGTGAGAGCTCAGGCTGGGTTACTCAGATGAGATTTAAAGGACCGCTGCCCTAATAGGATCACAGGTGCTTAACATCCAGCTAGTGGTCATGTTTCGGGTTATCTTAAGGGGTAAGGTCAGATGGTAGATGTTTGCCAAAATGTGCACCAAGCCCTGCTGTAAATAGCCCTTAATTGCAGCTCCTTGAAAAGTTAAAGGCATTATGCAAGATTTGTGCTGTAGGGTTGGTCTTACAATTCAAGATAGTAATTGCATATTCTGTATCATGCCACAGGGCCCCAAGAGGAGTGAGATCTTGACTGGCTTGTACAGAGATAATACAAATGGACCCACATCAGGCAGCAGCAAAGCAATGTTTCATCTTTTTCAGAAAAGAGGAACTCAAAATGAGTCGATTTAATTAATCTTAATTTGATTTTTGAGAAAATGAGTCTGTAGCTACATAGAAGTGAACAAACTCTACTCCTGTTTTCAAGTTATTAAAAAACCTTTTCATATTTGATGTGGTAGTTTGATGTGCAGCTTATGGCAAACAAGGACCCTAGTCTAATACCTTAATAAGTATGGATAATGTGGAGGAGACACCTCACAGATGGGAATGGGGGTATTGTAACTTCTGCGTACCGGCCTTCTCATCAGTGGATCCAAGCTCCTTAGTAAATGCAGGAGCGGGTAGTAACCCCCAGTGTGCTACAACAGTATCTTTTGAATGCCCAAAAGCTTTTTGTACCAAGGGATGAAAAAATACTGCGAACGTCGCACCAAGGACATGTAACAATGCTAGCCAAACATGTGTTGTGATCTGACCCATTTAATCCGCTGCAACTGTGTTTAGTTTTCGTCCCCACAACAATGAGCATTAAGGTTAAAAAGATTCTTTATTGAAGATCCCGTTTTTTAAGTCATTATCTGCCTACTCACCCTGGGGCCCAAGTCAAGGTACAAGCAATGACGTAACACAAAAGGATGGCCTGCCCCGGTGCACCATGTGACGAGCGCCCCCCGAGTCTCCAAAATTTCACAGACATTCATTGGCCTTGGTCTGAATAGGGGCCCCCTGAAGGACGGGCGGCCCTTGGAGCGCTGGCGGGCCCCCTGCACCGCAGGCGCCCGCATTAGCTCTCTGGGTACAAGGAAGTCCAGGTCGGCCAGCAGGGCTCTTCAATGTACCCAAGGGCCTGGCCCCAACCTGCCTGCTTCCCAGGACCTCAGCGTTAGTGGCCGCGAGCGAGGAAAACTTTTACCCTGCGGTGTCTGCTCGTAAAAGAAAGTATGTGAAAGGTAGAAGCACAAACTCATATTTTACAGCTGAAGTATTATGATAACCAGATGTCCATAGTATGCATTTAGTTAAACAAACACGGCAGTACTATGCAGGAGGCCCCGTTCTGCAAAGGTGCTTATAAAATAGATGTATGTCATGAAAGCTTGGAGCTAGTACAGCCTTCTGGGGAGAGATGTTCCATTATGTTGTTTATACATAAGAGCCTCTTAGCAGCCTCCTCAGCCAATACTGTCAGCGATGGTTTCTATCCGTTTAATGAATGGGGCACTTTAAATCAATGCAGAAAGAGGTTGTGAGTCATGGTGAGTGTGATGGCAGAAAGTCAGAGGACTCCTACATGTTTCTATGCGCTATACTTATGATTCGAGAACATCAACACATATCTATTCACAAGCACTTGTTTTTGAGAATAAAAAAACCCCAAAAGAGTGCCTGGAATTCAATGGAAATCATAGATTTCTAGGTACATACCTTTTTCCCCAACCCCATGCATGCGAAGTATCTGCAGACAAACAATTCATGGTTGTAAGGGTGTATTAAACATGCTTTTGTAGATCTTTGGCCCACATTTTTTTCTTCATATCCAAAAACGTGTTTCGGATGAAGAAATTCTACCTTTGTATGTATCCTTGAAAAGAGGGTGTGTGGGCCACTCTCCCACTCAAAATACAAACTTTTTGTATGCATTTTGTGTGTGTGAAAATGCATCAGGCCACCATTCCTGTGATTTTTGTGATTCCTAATGGGTCGCAAATTGTGACCTGCCTCATGAATATTGATGAGGCCGGTCATTTGCGACCCCATTAGGAATCGCAAACAGTGTCTGAGGCACTGTTGTACATTCCATTTTGCGAGTTGCAAATTGCGAGTCACAAGCGTTGCAATTTGCGACTCGTAAAATGGAAGGGTCTTACATCTGGCCCTCATATTCATGAGCTGTGTCATTTGCGACCCACTGGGAATCGCAGAAAGTGTTCAACACACTTTCATAAATGCCATTTTGTGATTTCCTAATTGCAAATCACAAGGATTCGCAAATCGGTTTCTTAATACATCTGGCCCATGTTGACCGAAATGACAAGGCTGTAAAATGGAAGATTGCACTCCTCCGGCCAAAGAAGATACTCAACATTGTGTCAGTGACCATTACCCTTATTGTTGGTAAACACTTAAAACAAAGAAATACAATGGCTGTCTCAATCTCAGATTTGTTTTTAATATAAACTTAAAAGGGACTTCGCTCTCTTTCCTGGCTTCTCATTGGTTCCTGTGTGTGACACTTACCTTATCTCCATTTATGTAGCATATTTTCCTGCATTTACCAATGCTTGTTCCTCGTCTGGTTCTCTTATCAGTTTCCCGCTGCCGAAATACTGTTAACATCTGCTTTGGTGGAACTATATTTTAATAAAGTTTTGCCTTTTACTATTGCAGCATATTTATATAACAATTTATCGTCCAGAGAGACCATGAGACAGATGTATCAAAAGAGCATTTTAGCGATTTCCAAATAGCAATTTTTACCGAATCGCTATTTGGGACTCACAAAATGCTATGTAAGTAGGAATAGGAAAGAATTTAGCGATTCCTTAATGTTGCCTAATAGCGATTTGGTAAATAGCAATCGCTATTAGGTAATATTACTCCATTCGTTCCAATGGGCCAAAAGGCCCATAGGTGTGAATGATTTTGCATTTGCTAATTTGCGATTACCTAATTGGTACTCGCAAATTAGCAAATGCAAAGCCAAGTGTGCCTGGGGGCCTAAGGCCCCCTTGAAGCAACCTGGAAAATTGAAATTGTGCACATGTAAAGCGTACACATCCCCTAGTGGCATGGGTGCTCAATTTTGCTCTTTAAAAAATAAATTTTTCAAAATTCGCACGTGGTTACCATCAACATGAAGTTGATGCTAATTAGCGCTTCTTAAATGCACAGTTCGCATTTAGGAAAGGCTTCTTACATGTGCATTAGGGATTCGCAAATTGTGATTCCCTATTTGCATTCGTAGTTTAGGTAATCGCAAAAAATTGTCATCTAAATTGAGAATCCAAAAGCCTTTCATGCATAACGAAAAGCCATTTTGAATTCGCAAAAAGCAGAATTTTACGATTCACACCGTTTACAAATGCAAAATGCTTTCATACATCTGGCCCTAAGTGATTTGCATAACATCACAGGATATTGTGAGGTGCTAACGAGACTCGAACTGGGATCCCAGCCCTTGAATCAGCAGCTCTGGCCACTGCACCACATCCCCTCCACTCCCATGTTATCTGTCAGAGAGCTCTTTCCTTCTCCCAGACAATGATTGATGAGAACAGCTGTTTATTCGTTACATAGGCAAAACTGATGCATTACCAATGCTTGTTTTGTTTAAGACCTAGTCCTCCTTTAAGGCATGTGTTTTCAGTTTCTTTCTTAATTGCAGGATAATTAAAGCAGTTCTGAAATAGGTGGAGATATTGTTTCGCATCATGAGTGCATAGATGGAAAAATACATTGACTTCTGTTTTTTTCTTTGTTGCACTTCTTCATTCCAGAATGGCAATTTCTTGGTTTCTACTGCAGCACTGTCTGCAAAGGGTGGTTAGTATCTTGGCTTGAAATGTAGGGTTCTCGTTTCTGATGGCTTTCTAAGTGGTGCACCTTGAAGATGATGCAAGCCTGAAAGGACTGTTTGTGCAGTTCCTTCATTGTTGACTGATATGGTCAAAGATCTTTAAGCCATTGGTGAAGTGTGCATCCAAGGGTAGGATGCCTTTCAGGGTTCCATTGTAGTGCTAAGGAGGCCATTAGGCAGAGTGTTTCCATCATTTGGTGAGAGAAGACCAGGACTTGTACCACTGTTCTGAAGTCAACTTCTATAACAGAGAGTTTTATGTTTTTCCGGAGAAGTAGTTGGTACAATACTCTCTTGGTTTTCTTGTTGATGGTTTCTGTGCTGTTGAGGTCGGTGGTTGAAGTAAATTAGGTAATTTCTTCTTTTCTATAACCTGGGGAGTGAAGCTGCCTGGAATTATGTGTGTTAGCCAGGCGTGAAACGATGGTGTTTTAGAGGACCTCAGTCTTTGTCTTGTTGAGGTTTAGATAGGTACTTGATATCTATTTACTGGATAAGGCGAAGGCTGGGTTTGAGAACATTGAGTGTCGTTGGTTGACATGAGTTTGAAGTAGAGTTGGTTGAATTAGGCGTATTGATGGATCTTGTAGTAGGATGAGTGTGTATCCAAGTGATACAGCATGCAGAGTGTTTATGAGATTATGCGGTTCCTATCTGCAAAGGTTATTGGCAATTGGCAAGGTAATAGGTGAACTAGTGCAGGACTGCGTCTGAGAATCCCATGAGTATTTCCACTATGTAGCCAGTACTTGAAATCGATATATTACATTTATCGATTTAGGTATACTATATTTGTTTAAATGTTTATAATCTTGAAACAGCAGCTTCCTATTCCACTAAACGAGTCGGCTGTATTCAGGAGACATTGGTTGTGCCTTGGCTCTTTATCTGGTTTCGCTGTGACTCTTTATGATCAATGGATGTAGTAATGGATTCATCTTGTTGAGAACTTCTCAATACTGTGCCGATATAATTCTTACTAACAAGAAGAAGAATTGCAAGAAGAAATGCTTTGTATTCCGGTGCTTTATTTTTGTATTTTAGGTTATAAATAATATATTTCATATTGAAGGGTACACAATTTTTTAATGTAGATGTATTCTTGACAGGGTGGATTGGTAAGACGGCCCCTCGGGCAATGAGTGATGGGCCGGTATCTGAGTTGTAGCTGTGGGATGCTTTTTGGCCAACGTGGTGGCCCAGTGGGGGCCTGTACAGCCTTTCTGGAGGCATATGGTACTCTATCTCCCTTTCATCAACTGGGCAGAGGTGTCATTCTCAGTCTCTCGCTGGGCCGGCCCCTTGATGTATGTTGACTCTCAAACTATTAAATGCTGAAACACCTATGGTTGCATTCAAACCTGTGACATAGAAATTTCTGCAGCATGCATAGTAGACTACTATGTAGCTCGTATGTTGTCCTGTCTGAACAATAAGCACAATACTATTTTTAGGTCTAGCCTAAGGCAGCAACTGTGTTGTCTTTTGTGAGACCATTTGTTACCTTGCAGGGGACCTAAAGGCCACCCTCTGCATCCCATTGATTGGCTTTATTGTTTGTTTCCTTCTTATCATCTTCCTTCCTCTTAAAGTTTGTCCATGCCCAGGGGCCTGGGCACATTACTGAGTCCTTCCACTGGTCACTTTTTCAGACCCTACTTTTTATTTTCTCTTTAAGCACTGTACAAGATTATCTTTTTCAGCTTTCTCCCCCATGTACTTCTCTATACATTTTCATCCGCCAGGCCTTAGCACCCCCCCTCCCTTGGTTGTCCGAGTGCTTCCCAAGACTCTCCTGCCCACAGTCCGTTGTCCGTGTGCTTATCCGTGTGCTTTCCCCAGCCCCTCCCACCCAGCCATAGCTATGTCCTTCCCTCAGTCTCCCCAGATCACCCTTTGTTGTCCCTCTGCTTTGCCCCAACCTCTCCTGGGCACACTCAGTTGTATGTCTTCTTGCCGTCAGGCCACTCTTCATTATCTGTGTGGGTGCCCCACCACCTCCCAACCACCTTCCATTACCTGTGTGCTCCCTCATTCTCCTGCCAGCTCTCTCCCCCAGCTTCTTCCTTTTCTCCTGCCTGCCCTCCCCCACATAGTTGCCTCGGGAGCACACAGCTAAAACGTCATGACGCAGCCAATCTCCTTTTTAAAAAACAAAACACATTACGCCTAGCTACACCATAGCACTTTTTAAAAATTGCTTTTAGGCATGCTGTGCAGCATAGCTACAAACATTGCTAAACCGATAGTTCTCAGAGGGAAGACCTATTGGCATTGACAATGCTTGTTCATTTTGCTAATCCCCTTAGCCATAATTCCACCACACTTACCCAACGCCCCTCCCTTCTCTTCAAACTTGTTTCTCTTCCTTTGGCTTTTACTCTCTATGAACCTATACTTTCAATCCATGTACCTCCACATAACTCCACTGGAATTCATTATTCAGGAGGTGATTTCTAACAGATTTGTGCAGCAAGAAAAGTTTTTGAAGACCAACACAACAACCATCAATCTAGCTGTGTGAACCACTTTTTATAAATCTCCCCCAGGTCCAACAAGGTAGATGTATAACAGGTTTACTCTAAGGACCCATAAAAGTCCATGGCAAATGTTTAACAATAGAAACTTGCTAAATATAATGCCGGTGTGGTTTGGGGGATTTTTAGATGACACGACTCAGAGAGGAGGGTAGTAGCATAGGTAGGGAACATAGCTGACATGAGATATAAAGTTGGTCAAAAGCAGACTTTAACTCAGTTTGAATCTTTCTTGTAGAGCAAGATTTAACTACATACAACAGGAGCCGCCAATGATGATTGGTGAAGTTTGGCCAGCCATTGGTCTCGGAAAACAGACAAGGCAGGAACCACTAGAGGTAAAGGAAGTATGTATGGACCTTAGATTGACATAGCAGATGAGTGTCAGGAGGAAGATCAGCAGTAAATGTAAATTGATACTTGTATAGCGCACTACTCACTAAGAGGGTCTCAAGGCGCTTGTACGAATACCGCTGTGGAACCCATCCTGGCTTTCCCTGTGAGGTGTCCACTCCTGGGCACCCCCAAGGTGGAGGCCAGGCATCCTTAGCGTTGTGGGGGCCGTTGTGGAGATTAAGCAAGCTATAGCCCAGAGTTGCAGAGTGGGACTCCATGATTGGAATAGGCACCGAGGCGAGAATTATCAGGTCCGTGGAATTTTGAGCCCAAGACCCGCCGAGGCGGGGAACTGAACCCTGGTCCCGGGCTACACCTCTGCATCAGGGTCTGCCGCTCTAACCATTGAGCCACACTTCTCCGCAGTGAAGAAGATGTGGATTTATTGTACTTTTAATTTTCTCAGATTCTTCTAGCTAAGCGACACTGATTGTATGCGGGGAAATTCATCTATTATCTGTTGAGCTCCAACAATTTTTATTTTTTGTACCGCCTTTTTGAGCGCACTGAGGATTTATGCCCTCTGTTATAAATCACAGCTTCTGATACATTGTGTTCTATTAGCAAATATTCTGCAGCAGGATGTGGAGGCGCTTTGTGGGTTGAAAGATAAAATCTCGCTAAACTGTTGCAACACAAAAAAAGAAGTTATTTGATTTGAAAAGGAAGTCTTTGATGACCCCTCCAACTATGCCCTCAAAGACATTGGTCACCATTGTGTAGTGTAGTTCTCGCTCCACCATAGAGGATGTTAATTATGAAGAGGAAATGACCTCCAGCTAGCTAGAAGAGGTTGCACATGTTGAGAAACCTATGAAAGCCTTTCTCCAAGCAAACTCTTTGTTTCTTGTCCTAGCTACCCCTGATTGTAGGATCTAGAGACACTAAATACACATGGAAATGCAGAAGGTGAAAACTGTAGTGGACCCAATAATTTGAGTCTGCACTAGAGCAGCGGTGGCCAAATGCAAGAACACACTGGTAAGGGAGACATATGGATCTCTAGCTCATAATCACAAGCATGACCATCATAAAAATGTACAGAACACCAAAAAAGATGTTCAAAGAGTGTGTGTTAGAGTTGTCAATGATGTCATCAAAAATGTCAAAATTGAGGTCACGAGCAGTGTATAAAGCGGCAGCTATGGTCATTACTGGAAAATGTCAGCATATTCTAAATACCATCTTGGATAACCAAAACATCCATTCAATTGAATTTCATGGAGGGAATTTCATTGTTTTTGTATTATTGATTAATTACTGACCTCAGCAGAGAACCATCACATCCAATTGGAACTTGTTTTTTCAGTGAACATTTTAATTGTTAGTATGATTTATTTAAACATGTTTTACGTAGATATGGGAGCAGAGAGGTACTTTTACAATATATCCTCACTAACGTTACTTACTTTCATAATGAAACTGTGAGCTTTTAGGCATTCCAAATTTCTGAAACCCAGTACACAGCAAACTTCTATTGACCATATCCTTTGCATTAATAAAAAGAGGATGCTGACCTCTCACTCTCTCCTGGAGGCATTCGTCATCTTTGGGGACACTTTGCACCTGCAGCTTTTCCGTTTGCAGGCGGGTTCACTGTTAGCTCTTTTTGTGCCACTGTACGTGTGTAAGTCTGTTTGATTGGGGAAGCTATCTCCTTAATTTTTCATGACTGCTCACCTGGTGGATTCTTCAACAGTTACTACCGTTTTAGTCAGAGGCAGAATAGTAGTAAGAATCCAAACATAGGGAATATTAACTCGCACCTCTGCACCTGTTTTCACATTCCAATATTGTATATCAGAATTGTGTTGCTCCTGGTGTCCTTCGCCAACACGCATGCACCTTCACCACACGTGCACAAAGCAAATAAAAGTACAAATACCTGTGCAGACAATTGTTGTCACCTCTAGTAGCACTCACCTAAGCTGGACGTAATTGTTAATATGACTGAAAGGGTGGGAGGCTAAGCTTGTTTGGGAATAGTAAAACGTATGTGGAAAAAAGGGGACAGACATGCTTATTCTGGCGATATTCTGTGATCAACAGTGGGTTAGTAACTTATACAACAGAAACCTCCTTCCTTTTAGTCATTAGCCAACCTCTTCTCCCATGGTCAACATGTGAATGTCAGGAATAAGAGGTGATTTAAGTACTGATGCATGTTGTCCCGGCAGCATGACATGTCGTACGGTATTGAAAATAAACCTACACTAAACCCTGATGAACTTGCCAACTATCAGCCCATCAAGCACCTACAATTTGTCGGCAAGTACATTGAAAAAGTAGTCTCTGTCCAACTCCAAGATCCAATCAGTGGTAATCATCTCATGTACAACTGTCAGTCTGGCTTCAGACAATCATGGAGATCTCTAACTTACACATCATAGACAATGCCCTCTTGACCACAGATGAAGATGACCCTGCCTCCTAGTATTTCTGGTCCTCTCAGTTGCCTTCCACACAGGCAACCATCCCACGTTCATACTCTCCCTGGTGTCTCAAATGGGATTTACTGGCAATGTCCTTCACTGATTCTCTTCCTACCATTCCAACCAACACCAGTTTGTTCACATTGGCACCTTAGGGTCACAAAAGATCCCTCTCACCTGTGGAGTCCCCCCAGGGCTTCATACGTACGTTTGGTATAGTTTATTCAACTTGTGTTTGCTCTACAAGGAACTGACCCTCAGTCCTCCCCATCCCAGCCAATCAACCACCACTTAAAAGTTCTAGTAGCAGGATAGGTCTAGGGCCTGAACATTTGCTGTTGACAAATGTATATTTCTGGAGGCCTTGAGTCATCTAGAAATCCAGGGCATCAAACACTGCTTGCATATCAACCAAACCTGGATGGCCAGTGGCTACCTGTAGCTGATCCCAACCGAGACAGAATTCCTGTTATTTTACCAATAAACAAGATACAATGCAAACCTGGCCCAATGACATGAACCTTGAAGGCATTGAACCCCAACTTTCACTGAATGGCAACTCACTTAGATTCACTCAGGAGACCATCCTCACCCTCACAGAACAAACTGCCAAAAAAACAAAGATGGTCTGGTACCACCTCTCGTTTCTAAAGAAAGTGAAACCATTTCTTCCTGAAAGTGACTTCAGAACTGCTGTTCATGCCCTTGTGCTATCGCATGTGGATGGTGGTAATGCCCTAATTCACTGCCGCTCACAATCCATCCTACATGACGCAGGGTTGAAGAAATATGATCACATCACCCCCATACTCATGGAACTCCATTGGCTCTCTTTGCATTCACCCAACATCTTTATAACCAGCTGCGCTATTTACAAAGCCATCACTGCCAGCTCCCAGCTTAGCTTACAGAATAATTCACGATCTCCGGTGGTTCTCTACACTTCTGCAGCCAGGACACCATCTGACTGGAGACTTAGAGGTCGAAAAAAGAAAAAAACAAGGCAGCAGGCTTTTTCCAGTTATGCACTCATGATCTGGAACAACACCTCCATTTTCATCACGAATACCCCAAAGCTGCTACAGCTTAGGAAATAGTTGAGTACTCACCTCTTTACAGAATACTACATCACAATGCATTAACTGTCCACAACCCTGCTTCCACTCCTCTTACCCATTAATTGTAAGCTTGTCTTTGAAGCTGTACTGCACTCCTCTGACTGTTGGCTAGGTTCATGCTATGGAGATACTATATAGAGAAATACATACACACTTTGATGTACCATTCACGTAGCATAATCCTTAACATAGTCCTGCTAAACGGATATTGCCATGAGAAACTGGCCACATGACTTAATGAAGCATTGCAACAGGTACCCAAGATCTAATGGCCTTATTTCCCTTCTGCCAGTTTCAAGGATGAGTTTGAATAGGGGGCTATGTTCATGGGCAACTAGTGGGTTTAAAGTAATTTTCATACTGTACAGGTGTTTTTAGTGTTTTAGAATGTTTTATTGATAATTGTCCTAATAAACTTTGTTTACTACTACTACGACTACTTCTCCCAGTAATGATAAAGGGTGGCCACTCCAGTTTATTATTAAAGGAGAAGCAAGGCCTGGCATTATATTTTAGAGCAGATACTTTATGGATGCATGGCGTACATTGGCTATTGTAGATTGCATTTCAGGTAAAACCACATTTTAGTTCAATGAAAGTTTGAAAGGTTTCAAATGTAAATGTATTTTTTATTAAGAAAAAGAATATCTGCACCACCTATTGGTGCTTTCATTAATTGCCATTTGTCCTGGCATTCAAACATTATCTCAATTATATTGATCAACTTGGGTCAAACCTGCACACCTTCATTAATAAATAAGGCCATTTGATTAGCTAAGGTATTGTCATGGGAAGCTGCATATAGTCATACATTTGTGAGTACAGTGAAAATGAACTGGATCACTTAAGCCCAATATGTGCTCAGTCATCGTATGAACATGCAAGATTTGATGCTCCTATCTTGCCACCATTCACTTAGCCACTCAAACTTTTAGATATGTTTCAAATTGTGTCTTTCAAGCCCTTCGGCTACTTAGCAGTGTCCATAGAACCTATCAAATACTGTTCACTGATGTTAGGGTGTCTGGGAGCCTTGTGCTGCCCTTCCAAGAGGTACACATAGGCCCCCATTACGATGTCAGGTGGACCGACACTGACAGGCCATTGGTGGCAGTCCGACCGACATCTAGGGCACCGGTTCGACTGCTGGATTACAATACCAGCAGCAAGAGGGCAGCGGGCGGGCAAAGACCTCCACCTTCGACAGGCTCAAGGAGCCCGTCAGGTGGCGGTCGGACAGTAATCCCTAACAATGAAGGCGGTGCCTGATCAGGCACTGCCGTAGGGATTACAATGTCCATTTCCCACAGCTTTTTCATGGCGGTCTCACCACGATGGAAAAGCTGCTGGAAAGGAACTTTGTGGGACCCTAACAGGGCTATGTTCCCCTTGGGCCACTGTTATGTGGCCTGGAGGGCACATGTGGTGCCCCCCAAACATCCATGTACCGGCAGCTGTTTCCATGATTGGCATATTTTCTTTACTGATAAGTTCAGGCACCACATGGTGCCTGGCACACGGTGCATGGATGTTTAAAAATATACAATTTTCTATTGCAGCTTGTGCTGTGGCCCTATTCCGACCTACAGCACAAGCCGCAATAGAAAAAGGCATGTTTCCGACTGCCTATATGACTAATGTATCATAATATGGCGGTTGGTGGTCCCAACTACTTGTCTGGCGGTCCCAATCCTGCTGCGAAAGCGGTCAGATGCTTGTCTGACCACCATCATAATAAGGCCCATAGTGTCATAATACGTCTTTTTAAATAGGTCCCAATGGCCATGTGTTTTTTTTTACTTTTAACTTACACTTCCAAGACTGAGGATGTCCACCTTGTGTAAATACTTTTTTATGAATAGAAATGCATTTTAGGGCACTGCAGCTAACCGGCCCGCCAATATTAAAGTTGAAAAAAGCGACAAAAGGATGGGACAATGTTAGACTTGGCATCCTTGGCATGGTTTCCCCTGACTTTTTGCCTGTACCTCCTGCATTTTGTTTGTGTGCTGTATTCCGCTGTTGCTGGCTTATGTGCTTTGGGCACTTTGCCACTGCTGATCAGTGTCAAAGTGCAAGTGTTTTCATTGTAAATTGTAATTATGATTGATTATCCATAATTGGCATATTTGATTAAGTGTTAAGTCATCATTATCAAATTCTTCGTTCAGCTCTACCAAGCCATAAATGTCAGAACAAAGAAAAATAAATACAGTATTAAACTTCATAAAATGAATTAAACATTTGATAAAAAACACTAAAAACAGATATTAAAAGGCATCAATGTGATGGGAAAATCATTCAATTAGAAGATCTTACCTTTACAGCACTTAATATGTAATTTAGAACAGCATGAATATCGATTTCATTTCCTAGGCAGTGCTGATAAGCAAAGGCCGCGACATAAGATCTGGTTTCTAGTGCTCGTAATATAGAGCGAAGAAATCACATTTTTTGTGCTGTGTTAAATGCACAAACAAGTGCATAGTGCTTTGTTCTGCTGTGACTTCACAATGACAACAAGGGTGTGCTGAAAACCATGCATCTTTTACTGGGAAAGCTAACATAAAATCCATTCCTGGTTCCACCTTAATCATCACAAACTCAACCCCCCAAAAAACTGAAATCATCCTTTTCTCCCCCAAAAACAACCCTCTCCCCATTCAAACTTGGATCTCTGACCTCAATGCCCTCAACTGCTCTCTCTCTTTGTCCAACTCAGTAAAATCTCTTGGTATCTCCATCGATAACAGTCTAAACCTCAATGTCCACATCAAAAATTTGGCTAAAGGAGCCCTCTTCACTCTCTGCCATATCAAGAAAATCAAACCCTTTCTCCCAACTGAAGATTTTAAATTAGTGGTTCAATCCCTGGTCCTTTCATGAATCAATGGCAAATCCATCCTCACCGGAATCCCCAAGGTCCACCTAGCTCCACTCAAATCTGTATACTCAACCTTGCAGCCAGGCTCATCACAGACTGCAAATGATTCAACCACATTTCCCCATCTCTCAAAACTCTAAAATGTCTCCCCATCGAAGGCAGATCCGCCAACAAAAACGCATGCATCACACACAAAGTCCTCCATCAAAATGCACCACCTTACCTTGCCAATAAACTCTGCAAAGCGGGCAGCACACAACCCCTAAGAAGCACAAACGCTCTCCTCCTTGTCCCACCCCTGCTAAAAAAGAAATCCACTCAATCCCGCTCCTTCTCCGGAAATGCTCCCTACATCTGGAATGCCCTCCCCAAAGACCTACGATACAACCCTTCCTACACCAGCTTTAAAAAAGATCTCAAAATTCACCTCCTCAATTAATATTGGGGGTCTCTACCTGCGCCTTAAACTCACTCTTCCATATCTTATAGGTATTTCAACTCTTTTCTCCAAGTATCTGTTTACATGATATGTATAACCTCAAGCCTTTTGTTATTCTCTGTCTTACCTGCTGTTTGTCCTATAATGATGTTGTAAATGTTGTAATTTTGTTTTTCCATATGTATCTCAGTTTTGTAAAATGCTCTGATGTTTTTGTTTTTCTTTGATGCTGTAACTTGTCTCTTACTGTAACTAGCTCTATCATGTAAAACGCTCTGATACCTCTGGGTCCAGCCAGCGCTATATAAAACCTCTAAAGTAAATAAATAAATATGGTTTGGAGATGAATCGGTGTCAGAAGAAACTTGTGTCTCTCATTTACAATAACCTGTAAATAAAGTGCAGAGAGTGCAGGCAAAACCCTGAGGGTGTTTTCTAACCTTCCAACTCTAGTCTCTGCCCGTGATCGTTGTGCTTTTTGATTAAAAAGTGCTGTAGTCTGACTTAAGGAAATGATCGACAAGCTGTCCGGGTTAAGATAAAATGTTGGGGCCCCAAGCCTTTCAAAGCTTGTTTTAATGTACTTAAGCCATGGAATGTCTTGACAATCCTTTAAGATTGTTCTACATAGTTGGGCTTAAGGGTTTTTCCAGATTCTGTGCCATAACCATATAATCTATATAATAGAGCCCAACCTCATCATGGCAGAAGGCCACCGGAGTCGAGTGTGGAGATGCCAAGAGTCTTCTTATAAACGTATTCTCTGCAATTTGCAGAGATATGCCACTAACGTACCCCAATAAGCCTGTGCCAAATGTGACAACAGACACGGATTTGCTTTTAAAAATACAAAGCATTTCTTTAGGTGGTTTGTGTCCCAGGCTTTTGGAAAATCTAAAAACGGCATCAATTGTTCTCTGTAATTGCATGACTCTTAAATTCAGGAGAAATTTTCAGTTAAAAGCTACATCGATCGGAATTCCCAAATACGTAAAATGCGGGGTTTTCATAATTTTTTCCCCACCAAGTAAAAACGTTTTGGTTTTAGCTAATTTGGGACTGCATTTCATCACAAAGAACTTGGTTTGATTTGTGTTTAGTTCTAACTTTTAAAAGCATCTAGTAAAATCTGGAGACCATGAGCAGTTTGTTCAATGAGAATGGCATCGGCTGCATAAAGCAGCAAGGGAATTTCTCTCTTGTTAATCTTGGCAGGTCTTTCCCAGCCATAATCAGGTGCTCACCATGAGAGCTAATCCATACTAATATTATAAAGAGAGAGCCCAAACCTTTGAGGCGGGTAATCTCAGTAACCACAGCACCAATCACAACACCCAATACAGCGTTGGAAAGGGCAGTTGCAGCAGAAGGACATAGGCTATGCAGACGGCCACCATATTTATTATTATTTTTTTTTTTTTTTTGCAGAGTTTTATATAGCGCGAACTTGACCCGAACTGAATCAGGTATAAGAGCGCTTTACATAGCACCAGTTACGTTACATGAGGACACACATTCATTTTTGTTAGGCCCGGGGAGATTAAGTGATTTGGCCAGAATCACAGGATGTTTGGCGTCGTTACAAAGACTCGAACCCAGATCCCCAGGTCCGAGGTCGAGCGCCTTAGCGTTAGGCCAACTCCTCTATACATTTAAAAGGTAAAAGAACCGTGCCAGCAAAGTAGTCCCTTGTGGGCGTGTCTGCGTTGTGCTGTGGGTGTGGGCTGGGGGCGTGACTAATGCTGGGAGCGTGTGGTACGGCCATCACATCGTGGGCTGTGGGGGTGTGCTGGGGGCGTGACAAACGCTGGGGGCGTGACAAACGCTGGGGGCAGTGTGTCCACCCATGCCATGTTAGTCATACATACAAGCGCCCAGGGCCGGACTGGCTACCGGGCAGTTGTGTGTGCTGCCGAGGCAATTTCTCTGTGGTGGGGGCTTATTTCGTTGATGGGGACCTGCATGCCATTTGAAATAAAAAAAGCAAAAAGAATTTAGTTTTGCACACGCAGGTCCCCATCAACGAAATTAGCCCCGAGCACGGCAGCACACACAACTGCCCGGTAGCCAGTCCGGCCCTGCAAGCGCCAATTAGGTTGCTGCGCAGCATCAAGGGGCACGCTGGGGGCGTGAGAAACGCTGGGGGCATGTGTCCGGCCTTCATGCCATGTGAACGCAATTGCGCCGTATTAAGGGGCACGCTGGGGGCATGAGAAACGCTCGGGGCGTGTGCTACGTTCCGCCCTTCATGCCATGTGGGTCATCCATTAATCAGAAGATCGTCTGCTGTGGCCGTGTGCTGGGGGCGTGACAAACACGTTCACCTGGAGGCCTGGTAAGTAACGTTACTGCAGCCTCTCCTGCGCGCTATTACAGAACTCTCTCATTCAACGAAATTACATGCGCCTGCTACCATCAACCAGGGCTCTAGCCGGGCTCAGGCGGCGGATCAGTACACTAATTACACGCGCCTGATAACATCAACCAGGGCTGCAGCTGGGCCTCAAGCGGGGGAACTCGCGCCTGCTAACATTAAACAGGCCTGCAGCTGGGCCTCAAGCGGGGGAACACGCAAATGAGTGTGTCTGCGGGGACAATTACTGCAGCCTCTCCTACTCGCTGTCACTCATCTCTCTCATTAAACGGATTTACCCGCGGCTGATAACTCTCTCCTTCAACGACATTACACGCGCCTGCTAACATCAACCAGGGCTGTAGCCGGGCTCAGGCGGCAGATCACTACACCAATTACACGTGCCTGCTAACATCAACCAGGGCTGCAGCTGGGCCTTCTCCGTCGCTATTCTAATGAAACAAAAAATGATGTCTACCGCGAGATTTTAAAATAAATTGCCCTTGCCAAATACACACATTACACACAATCCATTTCATACCCGGACAACGTCGGGACGGCTGCTAGTATAAATTATAAAGAGAAAAGGTGCCAGGACAAAGCCCTGTCTAAAACCAGTGATTGATGGAAAGTCCTCAGATAAATCTCTGTTCCTACTATACTGTGCTCTGGTTGTAGTACGTTTATGTAGCCTACTAAGCAGGGAGAATATTGCACTGTCAATGCCTAATTGGAGCATTATGGACCATAACTTTAGGCAGTCTACCATATCAAAAGTGCGTGTTAAGTCCATAAATGCGGTGGGACATCCTCTTTTGGTCTTAGTATATTTCTGAACAATCAAGGAAAGATTTAAAGATTGTTCAACGGTACCCAGGCCTGGTCGAAAACCAATGTGACTCTGTAGCTTAGCTTTCTAGTTTGGACAAAAGTACCCTCCCTAGCATCTTAACTGTGCTATCTAGGAGGTATATCGAGTGATAATAGTGAAGCTGACTCTTATCTCTTTTAAAAAAAATAAGGACATTGATAGCCTCCTGCCAGGTCTTAACCAGAGGACCAATGATTGCACTTTTTATAACACTTGTTATTAAGGGTGTCCAGAACTGTGGGAGAGAATCAAAGAGTTCCGGGGAAATTCTGTCAGGGCCCTGGGCTTTCCCAGAGAGATTGGTATTGAGGGCTAAGGTTACATCAGGCCCTTTTATTGAGCTGCTTAATTCCAGGATGGCAATTGGATCATGGTTAACTATCGTATTAGGGCCTACATTGAGATTGTGCTCTTTCGGGGACATAACCTTAGAACAGCAAGTCACCCAATCTTTGCTTGGGATAACACATTCAACTGTTGAGGGGTCCTCGCTCAAGGTGTTCAAGGAGTTTACTGTCTGCCAAAAAGCACGGCAATCTTTCATCTTATTTGCAATCCTAAAATCCTCCAAAGCTTTTTTCCTTTATCTCTTTCTTGAGTTGCTTCTTTGTAAATTTTTCTAGCCTGAGTTACTCCTGGTTGATCTCGTGGGCGTTTACTCAGCTCAAGCTTTAAAAGTCTATGGGCTTTGGAGCAGGTGCCATCAAACCACCTTAGGTTGTGACTGGATTTTGCTGCACCCTTGGTTAATCTGTCTGCCATATTATTATTCAACCTGGTATATATGCAGTTATTCTATTGGCTTTGCTTCTTTATGGAGGACCTTGCTATTTCTGCTTCGTTGTCCCTAAGAAGATCTCTATTGGAAAGGTTGCTTATCAGTTTTCTCCCATTCAATAGGCAATCCTTTATTCCTACTATATTCTATCTGGGGCAGAGGGATTTTCCATGTGACCTTATTTAAGGGTATCTTAAGCTCCATTATACGTGGGTTTTGATCGCTTATACATGAGACCACAAAGTTAAATGTCCTAAGCACTGATGTCAGCTCCTTGGAAATTAGTACATGATCAATTGTGAAATTTGATCTAGGACCTTATATGTCGGGAGATTTGGCGCTCTTTGTATGCAGTATTCTGATGCAAATAATAAATTGTTTGTGAGAATCACTCTGTTTAGTGAGTCACCATAGTGGTTATATTTAAAGTATGTAAGGGGTTGATTGAATTCATCACTGACTTTGCATATTAGTAATACTCAAAAGGTATACATTTTGATGTTAATATCTTCTACATAAATAATTGATACCTTCTTTATGTGATCACTTAAAATCTTATGCAGGCAATCCTCTATATTATCTGCAACTTTAGTTTCAGCATGATCAAATATATTATAATAAAGATTTACAAGTACCAAATCAAATGGCTTCGGCAAAATAATCAAAAAAGTTTGGTATAAGGGTGTGAAAACCTTCTCAAATACTGTACAGTCAACCAAAGAAATAGATAGGCCCTCTTTAGCTCAACCTGACTTCGAGGGGATGGATATGACATGGTAGGGGACAAACCCATTTATATACGGCAAGTCCGATAACCATGTTTCTTGGCAACTAAATTATTTGGTAATGGTCCACTATATTCAGCCAATCTGGAGCCTCCTGCTTGGTGTCCAGCCACATTCCATTAAATTAAACTCGGAGACTCTGACCCCACAGGATAGTCATTAGTGCCCTGTCGGTTAGATACTGCTGATCTTAGGAAGTTAGGCTTGGCCACGGTTGTCAGGTAGTCAGTCCAGTTGCTCTAGGGGGAACACAACATCAAACTTATTGAATAAAACTAAAGGAGAGTTGAAGTGATGGGAAGCCAATTTGCTCCTTGCAATATCTGGTCTAGGATTTTTATAGGTGTTGACTGGGAGCCTTTTAGCCTCGGGTATGTGGAAGAAGCCCAGCTGAAGGGCTCTGTTGCCCTCAGGGGAGGAGGCAGTATGGCAGAGAGAATGTAATAAAGCTCGGACTACACTTGACTTTTTACAATTGATTATAACACAATCACCTGGTGAGGATTTGGGTAATGGACCAACCCAGGAGACCCGTCTCGATGTGATAATGTCATTTGATACCTCGTAGTACCATCTGGAATGTTTCCACATCCAGTATGTCACCTTATTTGTTAACGAAGCATGTGATTTGGGCTGTGAATGCTCAATTTCGGGAACATTTTCCAGCACAAAAATGTAAGGAGTGCACTCCAGTGGGATGTGCGGACAGATATTGTTTGGTTAATTTCTGCACTCCTCAGTTAAGGGCCTTATCTCCCTACCATGTGTGCTTCTTAGAGAAGTAGGGGACCCTCTTGATTTTGGTGCTCCGGGCATCAAAAACATAGAGCTGTTATTACTATCAGGATTCATGCACAAACTATTGGTATCGGGGTCTCCCACTGTTTGGTGTGTTCTTACATGACTTCTCATGGTGGTATTGGCTGAAATGGGAGAAGGCTGTTCTTGGGAGCAGGACATTGGTGCAGGTGAGGACCAATGATAGCCGGGGAGCAGTGTTATTATCCTTTCTCGCTAGCTTCTTGAGCACCAGCTCTATGGCAGTGAAACAGTCCAAGATACGTTTCAGCTTTATGTCCAAAGCGGCTGTGACTGTTTCATGAAGATAGTCCGGTGTGAAGCCCGACTTTTCCATTCCCCTCCTGAGGGAGTCCATTTTGGGCAACCGGCTAACTGTGACCCTAGGGTATTTAGATTCAGATGCAGCTTTCTGTCTCTTTCTTTTTCCAGCTGCACCTTATGTGGCAGGAGCAACTATTGTAATTTCAGGCTTCAGAGGGATCACCTGCAGGTGGCATCCGGGGGTATCAGGGATTCCTCGGGTTCAAAATGTTTTATTGAAATTTTTTATTAAAGACAAATAATGAAGACAATACATAAAATATTATTGTTAAGCAAATAATACCAAGATGACAATGAATAAAATAGCAAGAGTCATCTTAAAACTATAATAGGTATTACATCAATATATATGTAATAAAAATATAGAGGGAAAGAGGAAGGGAGGGAAGGGAGGGAACATAAAGAACATGAATAGCATATAACATATACAGAGCTACTAATATATTATAATAGAAGTAAACTAAATGAATTAAATTGAGAAATGAGGTCATAACTACAACATTAAGAAGATAGATATACATCAACAGGTACCCAAAAAGATTGAACAGCAAGAGAGTTATGAATAATCCCATTCCTAGATAATTGTGCACCTATTCTAGTGAAAATAAAGCAAGACCACCAAGCATGAACAGATAGTAAAGAAACATCTTTCCAACAATAAGTAATAGATTTTAGTGCTGCTGAGATAAGGAAATTAACAAGTTTACTTTCCAAATCACAAAGATTCTGTGATAAAATCACAGATTTACATATTATTAATTGATAAGAAATATCTATATGAATATTAAAAATCTTTTTAATGACAACTCAAATTTCAGACCAAAATTTAGATATCAAAGGACAATCGAAAAGCATATGTTGCAGTGTACCTGGAAGTAATTTACAATGCCAACAATCTGCAGAGGGAAGAAATTTTGCTTTGTGTAAACGTGCTGGAGTCCATAAACGATTATATAAGATAGAAGAATTGGTTTGATAAATTGAGACAGGTAGCCAGCCAGATATATTACCAAGCCAAATGTCCTTCCACTTGTCAATAGGTAAAGGAAGTGACAGTTCATTGTTCCAAAAAATTGAAATCATCTCTAAATTATCATCTAAAGTATCTGATAATTTTTTTATATAAAATGGAAACTCCATGAGATGCTCTAGAAACTGTCTGAATATAAATTGACAAGTCAGCGATAACATTAGAAGGAATAGCAGTGGGAAAATAATCTAAAATTGAATTACATAAATATTGATACCTAATAGTGTCTGATATGAGTAAACCAAATCTTGCTTGGAGTTGTTCAAAAGGAATAAAAGTATTATCAGAGTAAACATCTTTGAGGTAAAAAAGACCAGCTTTAATCCATGAAGACCAAAAACTAATATTTCTGTTTAATTTAATAACACTTCTATACCATAACTAGACTTCCTCAGTATTAGTCATGGGAGAGAGAAAAATGAAATCAAGATCATTAAATAACAATTTAGTAGATTTAATAATAAGTGAGTTTTGAAAGAATTTAGCATTATTACACATAGATATCAAGGAAGGAAGTGGAAAAGGATTAACAATGTATTTCTCAATACATAACCATGCAGGAGGATTATTTAAAAATGACTGAGTAAACTACAAAGCACTTTGTTGTAAAATAAAAGCTTTATGATAAAGAAAAAACCAGGGATACCAAAACCAGCATTACATTTAAGAATGTTCAACTTTTTATAACAAATACGAGGAGATTTGTTGTTCCATAAAATGATGACAAAAGTTTATCAACATCTTTATAGAACTTTAGTGGAAATTGTGTAGGTCGCATAGCTAGGGTGTAAAAGATTTTGGGAGCAATAGTCATTTTGATGGAGTCCATTCTACCCCACCAAGTAAGATGTAATGACGCTCATTTCACCATTTTGTTTTTAATATAGTTTAGGACAAATTCACAATTTAAATTGATTGTAGATTTTATGGAGGCTGAAAATAAAAGTCCAAGATATTTCAGCTTATTCTTTTGCCATATAATTTTTCGCATAGGAAGCATATCGAGAGTGCAATAAACATTTAAAGGGAAAAATTCAGTTTTATTGTTATTTAAAGTATATCCCGAAACTCTAGAATAGTTTGAAATAATATCCATCAATGAAGGGAACGAGGATAAAGGGTCATTAACAAATAATACCACATCATCAGCATAAGCAAGGGTTTTAACAATAACATCCTTAATATTTATTCCTTTAAAATTCTCACAATTTCTTATAGAGGCAAGAAAAGGTTCAATGCCAATTAAAAATAAGAGAGGAGAAAGAGGGCATCCTTGTCTTGTACCTCCAAAAAGTGAAAATTGATTTGAGATTTGACCATTAATAAACAAGGGAGCTGTGGGAGTAAAATATAAAGCGGAAATCATGCGTATAAAAATATCTCCAAAATTAAATGAAGATAATGTATGAAATAAAAATTGCCAATGAATTTTATCAAATGCTTTTTCAGCATCCAAGGCTAAAATTCCAGAAGGCAATGTTAAAGTATGACTTTGTTCAACAATCTGTAGCAAAGTTCTTGTATTATTAGCAGAATATCTATGTTTCATAAAACCAGATTGGTCTGGATGTATAATAGAATCTAATATGGGCCCTAATCTAGTAGCAAGAATTTTAGCATATAACTTACAATCCTGATTAATGAAGGAAATTGGACGATAATTAGAAACTAGAGTGGGATCTTTATCTGGTTTAGGAAGTACTAAAGCTTCCGTAAAAGGGCCAGATGTAGTACCAGTGGAGCCAAAAAACGTAAATAATTGGTGTAAAAAAGGTAACAATTGTGATTGAAATTCTTTATAAAATTCTGCAGGGATCCCATCAGGACCAGGAGACTTATTCTTTTTAAGGGATTTTATAGCTGATTAAATTTCACTTGTAGTAATAGGTGTGTCAATACCATTCTTATCTGCTTGTGAAATCTTAGGTAACCCACAGGAATTTAAGAAGGAATCTATCAAGGATACATCATGAAAATCAGGTTTGTTATAAAGTGTAGAATAGAAATTGAGAAATTCATCAACAATATCATTATGAGAGAGAGCAACTTTACCCTGGGAACTATGAATTGAAGTGATTTTTGTTTTATCTTTTTTTATACGCAGATAATTAGCTAATAGTCTTCCAGATCTATTGGCATTAAAATAAAATCTGGCTTTAGCATCAGAAAGTTGGATACCTGCTCTCTTACTAAGGAGCGAATTGAATTCATAACGCAATTTTTGTAGTTTAAATTTATATTGGGGATTGTTGGATGTAATAAAAAGTCTTTCAAATTTCGCAATCTGGGATTGAAGGTTTTTGGCACTTGCATGAAAAGTTTTATTTTCGTGGGACATAATAGATATAGTTACACCTCTAATATAAGCTTTGAAAGCGTCCCATCTAGTAATCATGGAGGTAGAATCTTCAGGATTGAGTACAAAAATGTCTTGAATGGCATTTAGAAGTTTATGTTTGTTATGCTCATTTAAAACTATACCAGTATTCATTTGCCACCTAGATCTTTTAGTAAAATCTGACTCGAGATTCATAACCAAAGAAATCATAGCATGGTCTGAAATGTCAATATTACCAATAGTAGGATTGGATATTGAACTAATTAAATGTCTGAAAACCAATATACAATCAATTGTAGAATGGGAATTATGAGAGTTGGAAAAGAAAGTGAAACATTTTTCTGTAGGGAAATGTAATCGCCAAATATCAACCAACTTGGTAGCTTGAAGAAATTATTTAAACGCAAAATAAACTTTGGAAGGATGAAACTTAGTAAGTGATAATCTATCTAGTAGTGGATCCGAAATAACATTAAAATCTCCTCCAACAATCAAGGGGACATTACCAATCTTTATAACCTCCGTTGTGAGAGTAGTTCAAAACACTGGGTCATCCGCTGTAGGACCATAAACATTTAATAAAAATAAAATCGAGTCATGAACTTTAATTTTAACAAGTATAAATCTACCATCCTTATCAGAAGTTTTGCTCGAAATTTGACAACGCGTTTTCTCTGCAAATAAAATAGCTACACCGTTTTTCTTACCATTAGCAGGCGAAGAGACAATAGCATCTACCCATTTTTTTCTTCATATAATCTAAAATGTTATCATCTATGTGAGTCTCTTGTATAAAACAAACATCTGCTTTGTAACTATTGAGATAATCTAAAATTTTTGTACGTTTAACTGGATGGCGTAAACCTTTAACATTTAATTAAACAACATTGATATGGTGTGTAATATCCATAATAAAAGCAGGAAGAAAGAAGATAAAGAAGAGGAAAATAAAAGAAAATGGGAAAAAGGCAGCTCCGATTAAAGAAGAAGGAAAGGAAAAATGAAAAAACATGGATAAAACGACAAACAAAGGACAAAAATATGAAATGTGAAACGCACACACGCTGAACAAGCATGGCCATAACCGTTGGAGCCCTTATATATAGAACTTTCAGTATTGAGTCAGAAGAAACATATTATATAATAGTCACGTAGCAGAGTCATTGGTATCCATTGAGTGCTGTGACTGGTGATCCAAAAAATTTCTTAAATCTTCAGGGTGATGAAAAGATTTTGAGAAATTATCCTTCCCAATGCGCATTGTCGATGGATCAAAGATATCATATTTGTAGCCTAGACTTCGTAGTTGAGGACGAAGAGTAGTGAATTCTTTCCGAATTGAGACAGTTTCTCTGGCAAAGTCTTGATGAATAAATATTTTGTTACTATTTACCATCAATGAAGGTATTTCCTTTGCTGCTTTTCGGATTAATACCAAATGGTGATGTCGAAGGACTTTGAAAATCATTTGGCGTGGTTTTGTGTGTAGAGGGTTCCTATGTGAGGGAATCCTATGAGCCTTATCAATTTCGAACTTTTCTGGAAATTTTATTTGTGCAGGTTAGGCAATAATTCCTCCAAATATAATCTACAGTTATTTCCCTCAACATCTTCAGGCAAATTAAATATGCGTAGATTATATTGTCTGTTACGATTTTCCAAGTCCAATAATGCTGTGCAGATTGGTGAAATTTTCCCTACAAGTGGAGTAAATGCATCAATTTTGGCTTTATTGTCCTGTATTTTGATAGAATTATCAGAAGTTTTCATTGAAAGGCTAGCCATTTCTTTGCGGACATTTTTAATTTCAGAAGCAATGGTATCTGTATTGATACGAAGAGCTTGAATTTCCTCCAATATTAAAGATAGAGATGGCTCAGACATTTCCACCACTTTAGATGTTGTAGGAGGCGGAGATATTTGCTGCCTTCTTTTATTATTAACAGTATTTTTATTTTCCATTTTGAAATAAACTGAGGCAGAATACAGATTATAAAGTACAATAATAAAGATGGGGCAAAAGCTTTGGAAAACATTCAAAAATAGGGTGGTGCAGCAGCTAAAGCAGACTGGGGGAGTGGCTAGGCCCAAGCCAGGCCCTTTCCTGGTGAATACTCCGCCCCCCTGACTAAGAATCCAGGCAGAACTTCAAGCAATGGTGGAAGCAGGAACCAGGGAGGTGGAAATACCTCTTCCAACGTGCAGAATCTCCTGAAAATTGCCCACAATGCAGGTAAGCACAATAGGAGTGCAGAGACCTCAATTTGGATCCACTTCTGACAGGAATTTGTCATTAAATTGTAAAAACGGGCGAAAAAAACGGCCGAGCTCACTAATCGGTGGCCATCTTGAAAAACACGCTCGCGGGTCTCCCCCGGTACCAGGGATTCCTAAGATTGGCTGCCTCGGTTCCCAGTTCTCCCAACCTTCGTCAATTCAAATGGGGCTCCAGGTCTTACAACCGAGTTTGAGGGGCTAAGTAAGTGCCCTTCTGAAGATTTGAATTGTTGTGAAGTTTAGGAAAAAAGAGGGAGGCACAGTTCTACCAACTCGACATCTTTGCGACCTCTTTACTAATAATGTCCACTGTGCGTGTCAAAAACGTGTCCATAGTTGTAGTTGTAGAGGTGGCTGTGGCTGCGTGTGTTTGCATTTTATATTTCCCCATTCTCACCCAAAATTTAGACACCCCTGCCTTTTCCTGATACACAAGGAGCATAGCGTACTGACGTTTTCAGAATCCCGAAAAGTCACACTCAGCAGCGATCGTTGGTAAACCAGAAGTGATAGGGTTGATGTAAAAACTGGTGTTGCAACCTATGCTGTGTGGTGCAAAAACAGTAGCAATATCAGTAGGAAATCCAGTAACCAGTAACAGCAGCCGTTACAGTAGGAACAACGATAAGCAGTGGTAACAGGGTCATAGAGAATCCACTTACCTCCTCCCCCCTGGATTTCACACATCCAGAGCACAGGCTACCAAGGCTATACCCAATGTTGTGCGGTAGTATTGCTGATTACACACTGTTGAGACCCCACATGGAGTTTTGGGGGTTCTTAGACTCTAAGGTTTTAAGGTTCAGAGTATGGACGACTCGAATCTCAGATCTCGGGTCTCAAGTTTGGGAGTTAGGGTTAAGGTTGAGGCTCAAATTAGGTCTGTCCAGGGTTAAACCAGGGGCAATGGCGATATATGGCCTGGCAAACACACTTCCCCTACACCCTGCAGCCCTGAAGGAGGAAAGCCACCACCGTACTCCACATGGCCACAGCAGCCACAGGTGAACCACCACTCACCTCCAGACCCGCCCTGCTACGTACCCTTGTCTAACCACCTCCGCGAGTCGGCTGGGCGCAATGATAGCAGCAGGAGCAGTAATGCTGCAAAAGTACAGGCTGCGTCAGCTGTGATGGCCAGTGGTCAATCAGACTAGGAAACTTGCCGGAGGCCGCAGAGGGACTGGGGAACAGCCAGTTTGGGGTCACCTGCAACAGGGCTGGAGCAGGAAAACCAGAAGCCAAAAAAGGATCCCCCTCCTCTGCAGTGATCCTTTGTTGGCGCCTTCTTCACCTGTTTCCTTCCAGCAAAGGTATGATGGACACGAGCATGATGTCAACTGGGGAGGGCTGGTAAGTCCCTAGTAAAGTGCACTGAGGGTGCCAGAACCTGTAACTCAAATGCTACTAGTAGGCCTGCAGCACTGGTTGTGCCACCCACACAAGTAGCCTTTTTCAAAGGTGACTCAGACCTGCTGCTGCAGAGTCTACGCATAGTTTTAACTACCATGTCGACCTGGCAAGTGCCCCCACTTGCCAGGCCTAACCCTTCCCTTTTGAATAGTCACCCCTTAGGTAGGCCCAATGTGCCCCCTTGGGCAGAGTGCAGTGTATGCAAACGTTGTTGATTGGTGGAATAAGTGCGACCAGCAGACGTTCCTCCACCATACAATCTATCTCTTTGGATTTAAAATTTGCCATTACCACCTATGTCCAACTCAGGATCTAAGTGAGTCCTATCTCATCGACAGTAGTGGAGGTGCCTATTTACACCTCACAAATATAGTGATTTACCGAAGCCCCTTTATCCATCTTAGTCAAGGGGTAAATCTGTCAGCAGTGCTGCAGGTACAGTGGCACCGGAAAACAGACGAGTAAGGGCCCAACTGTACTCCAATTATAGCTGTTCTTTAACTACCAAACCAGGGAATAGCAGCCATGTTAGGTTGGTTACATTGGGGGACATGGGGTTCCTATTACCCTACTGCTTGCTGCCCTGCGCCTGGGCACGTGACGAGCAGGTGCTGTTGGAGAGAGCACTGAAATGGCTCAACACACCTCTAAAGAGGTCATTTGGTGAAAGATGTCACAGTACTTCCCAAAACACAAGCAGGCATCATCAAACAAAGCAACATTCTTAGATGCTCATTTTTGGTCATTGCTAGTGATGCAGGTAACTGTTTTTTTCTCTTAACTAGATGGTCCCTTTAACTCCCACAGAATAAAAATAATACGTCTCCATTTTTATCAAAAATATATTTTGCTATTTTTTTTTTGTTTTTTGCTTCGGAGTTTAAATGTCACCGTTTTAGTGCATGGTCTATTGAATTAGTGAAAGGTTTTGTTATGTGTCACATTCTGGGACTAACAAGCGCTGGACAATGTGAAATGTGATGATGCATGGAACACTGAGCCTTTTGTACTCCATAAGTTTGATTCCATAAATTTATGAGTTTTCCTCTCGCTCAGCTTTCATAATGCGCTTTCATTTTCCGAACCTTTGTTCTTAGGAAAAAGCAATTTTCCAGCCTTGTTGGATATGAAGCTGCCACGTGCCAAGTTTCCAGTCCTTCACCGGTAACCTACAAGAATTATGCATCAAATCTGAAATTCGCAATTTCGTGCGATACAATCACATTAAATTATTTTAATGATAATGGACTCATGACTTTCAAACTTAACAGAACCAACTTGGTATGCATTAATGGGACATTTGCAAGGCTTTAATGAGCAACTGAGTCCTTTCTCACTTTCTTCTCTTTTAGGCAAGAGAAATACAGATGCTACAGAAGCATCGTTAAACAGTAATGTCAAGGAAAATGTTGAGAGGGCAGCGGCAGCTGTGCACCCACGTTTATAGCTTTATCAGGAGCAACCAGCCACAAGAAGAAGAGAACAATATTGCTTTGTCTGGGAGAGTTCATGTGCACATAACCACATCCTACCCGTAATGCCGTGGCCTCTGGGCAAGGAACCTTTTCAAAGTAGAACGAGCACCGTATCCCTTAAATCCGGGGATTATTATCTCATTTAAAAAGCCCCACGTAGCATGGCAAGAAGAAGAATAACACAGCATCGCTTTACATGGCTTTCCAAAGCCTCATTTCACTTTCCGGAAACAAATTCGTCTTGAGGTCCTTGAAAAACAATGACATGGATCTTGAACTGCTAGGGGTCTTTCTGGGAGTTAATCAGAGGCCCTGGCCTAAAGCAGCTTTTATTTGATCCTGGGGCTTTCCGCAGTAATATTTACGGAACAATAACTTGACATCCACCTCCTGCCCGTGTTTTGATCTACAGTTGTATAGTAAACGTGCTACATCACTGCACTCAAAATATGTTCTTTGTTGAAACTTGGGCAAATGTACAAATTATTGAATTGTGGCAGAACTCTATGTTATTTGTAGAAAATTGATTCTGAAGATTTTGGAAGATCTTTCCAATATGTCAGAGTTGGTAATTGGCCAACGTTTCTGTTATTAAACAATATGCTGGTAAGCGTTAAGGTAGGGTAATTTATAGTCACCATCAATCAGCAGAAACAGGAGACTCCAGCTCACAGCATCCAACTTTCCAAAGGGACCCCCCCACCTTCTAGAACTGAAGTATTAGGCTAATTCAACATTCATTTAAAGCTGTCTCTCATTTTCATTTTCTTTGCCCTCTCAAAAGTGGAAATTGTTTTTAGCAGAGGATCCTCTGTGTCAGAAGGTGTGATTTGACAAGTGTAGGAAATTGAGTTATTTGTTTGAAGGGCGTGAGACATGTACAAGTAATAGGTCCACAAGTACCCCATTGTAGCACTTAATTCTCTCTGGGTAATGAAGCAGAGCAGTTCAAGGCCTCCCCAGGGGAAGTGGTGTGGGCTAGTAATAACCATTCGCTGACTCACAATAATAACACTCAATAAATGATTGACCAGTGAGTGCTTTTTCTTTAAAAAAGGAAAAGTACATTTATTACACCCACTCCACTAAATGCTATGCATTAATTTACAATATATACATAAGACAGATTGAAATACCTTAGATGGCAGTTATTAGAAATGAGATTTCTGGTTGGCTAGGGCATGCGCCTAAGCCAGGCAGAAAAGAACAATCTAGGGCAAGGGAGTTACACACTGAAGATAACCCCTGCTCACCCCCTTGGTAGCTTGTCACGAGCAGTCAGGTTTATCCCAGAGGCAATGTGTAAATCATTTGCTCAACACACACACACAACAGCAAAACACTAGGCACACTACAAAAAAAACTTCACACAAGGTTATATAAAAAAGTGGATGTATGACTATACAACGCGATCACTTAGATCGCAGTACAATAAATTGCTGTTTTTACAACGCAAGTCTTTGAAACGACTTGCCCTGGAGGACGCTGGACTTAGGAAAAGTGTGATTTACTATTCCAACTCCAGTCTACGTACAGTAGGGATGGGGTTGGAATAGTAAATCACACTATTCCTTCGTCTAGAGCGCCCTCCAGTGCAAGTCGTTGTAACGACTTGCATTGTAAAAACAGCGATGTAAATGTATTGCAGTGTTTTGACCGCATTGTAAAGGTCGTTTTGCCAAAACATTTGCCTTAGTATTATCCAAAACACATTAGATCATAACCACACATATACACTGTGCCAATTGGCAGTAGGCAATATTTACAGGGGACTATATACACCTGACAGGGCCAATTGGGCCACTGTCAGAACCTTTAGAAAGCACTAGTAACATATGTAAAACACAACCACTAACTATTGGCAAAATACTGTACTGAGCCTTATATCACCTTTGCATGAGGCATCATCCTAAAACATCATAGCATAAACACCTTAGGCATCTCAGTAGCCATAAACACATTATGCAGTAGGCATAACATTAGGCATCAACCGTGCACGACAGTAACACTGCAAAAGTACACACAGCACCTTAGCCTACATACTTAAATGACACTAGGCCAACTGGCCTTTCACTGGGGCTCCAATGTCATATGTCCAGAAAGTCAGGGCGTAGCTGCAAATGCATTGAAATCACAGTGCGCAATGCACTGGGGGTTTGGGGTGTATCTCACCCCTTCCTGGCTTTAAAAATAATATGCCCCAGTCGGTGCAGCTGCCTCGCGGTGCAAGTGATGTAGGAAGAGCACTGGCACCACTGTGCCTCCTGAGTCCCAATGGGACTCTAAAAACAATATTGCCCCAATGTTGCAGTTGCCTGCAACGGTGGTGCAGCTGTGACAAGCAGTCCTGCACTGGCACTAAACGTGCCTCGCGAACACTAAACACGGCTCGGCTCTCAGCCACCTGTACCGGGACTGCTTTGGAAGGCCCCCACTCACCAGGGCTCCTTCGTGAACTCCTTTCAGCAGGGGACAGGCATCGGCAATGTGCCTCAAGAGTCCCCGCTCCACCAGGACCTCTCTTGACTGCTTCTCTTAGGCATGGGCTCCTACCAGCTCAAGAGAGCCCCGCTCAGGAATGCGCCGCCTTCTAGACTCCACGGGGCTCTCCCCAGCTCACGGGAGCCCCGCTCGGCAATAGGCCACCACTTTTCCTGTCTTCCGGCCGGTCGCGCTGCAATTGGCAGCCTTGGCAACCTCATTTTGTTTGGCCCTGCCCAGAGTCAGGCAACTTGCTTGCTTTCCCTGGTTCATGCTTCTGCCACCGCCAATCACAGCGGCTCCTTTCGGGTGGCACAAAAGTGCGGGGTAGGCTCCCGCCAACTAAATAAACTCAAATGTGGGGTGGGCTCCCACCACATGAGTACAAAAGCGGGGTGGGCTCCCACTCCTCCTCTCAGAAGTACGGGGGAGTCCCCACGGAAGGATCCCCGGAAGATTCCTTCATCAGCGCGCAGCAAAGTACGCACGCTCCCCTTCTCCCCCTGGAAGACAGTTGTAGCGCTCAAGAGGCGCTAGGGCTCCAAAGGTTTCAGGAACAAAGCTGGGCCCAGGCAGGCCAGCACACAGGGCCCTGGAGCAGGGAGGCAATCTCTTGTGGTGGTTCCTCCTGGGGCCCAGCAGGAGCAAGTCCCAAGTCCCAGGAACTGCACAACCTTTTCATGGGGTCACAGCCCCAATATTTATACACCAATTGCTTTGTCTGCCCTAGCAGAGGGCTAGGGGAAATCCAGCGTCAGCTGGTTCTGTTTTTTTTGGGAGAACTCTGTTGACAGGGCTCCTCTTCCCTATTGTCAGGTGGGGGATCGGTCATCAGACACATCACAGGAGGGGCAAAGCCAGCATTCACCAAGGCAAGCTCACACCTATTCAGGGTCAGGGGACTATTCCTCCCACTACTCCAAATGCATATCTCCCATTCAGCCTAGCGCTGACTTACCCTCCCCTCCCTGGAGCCACACACACCTCACCCCCGTCACTCCAAAGCCAGACATGCAATCCACATCAGGCAGGCGGACACATAGCACACAGAAATACCAACTTCTAAAAGTGACACTTCTAAAATAGGTATAATAAATCTGTGCACACCATTGTGTAGCATTTATTATTATCATTCCAAATATACCAAACTTGACCACACTGCTCCTCTCATATCAGGAGTTACCACTGAAACACTTATCAGTGAATCCCCAATGCATTCTTATGAGAGGGCAGCCTTACAGCATTGAGAAACCAAAATGGGTGTTTGTCATTACCAGGACATGTCACGCACTTAAGTTACATGTAGTAAAAGGGGGGTCACAGACATGGTACACACTTTAGGTGCCACATCACAGCGTCAGTAACACTTCGCGCACAGGCCCTGCAATGGCAGAGGCCTGAGACAGGTTTGAAAGGCTACTTTGGTGGGTGGCGCAATCTGCGGTGCAAGCCCTCCAGTAGCATTTAATTTACCAGCCCCGGGTATATGAGATACCACTTTACAAGGGACTGACAGGTAAATTAAATATGCCAAACAGGTGTAGACCAATCTTTACCATATTTACCGCAGAGAGCACACACACTTTACACTGGATATCAGTGCTAAAGTGCCCAGAGTCCTAGAACCACCAGCACCATGTCAGAAAAAAGGCTAGGAGAAAGGCAAACATTTCAGGGGTGACCCTGCAAAAATGGCCAAGTCCAACAGCAGTGTAATCACATTTGACTCTTAAAGGTTCATGACTCCCAAGATCACAGTAAACTTCCCTTCCCAGCTATATCAGACAGCAAATCACGTTAGATAAAACAGGGCTATTGGCTTTATTAAGCCACATAGCATGGAGTTATGAAACTAGACCCTAAAGAGTGTTGCATCCATGAGTCTATATCATATTTATACACTTTTATGCCACAAGAAAAGCTGTATAAGAACCAACCCATAGAAAGCACTATACTCTTCTTTATTTATTTATTATCCTCTTGTCAGGGTGTTGGTTCTGGTTCAGATAGATCAATCCTCACCTTCCACAACACCCTATTTGTTATACTACCAGGTGGTTTCTGGAAAATAAAAGAACATCTTTAAAACAGCACAGGAGCCTCCAGCAGCCATGGGGGTCACCTAGTGCATGTGTCCCTGGGAACAAACCATACATCACAGAGTCCGCTGTGATGCATGAAGTAGGTATCCAGACCCTAAGCTCCATGCCTAGGGCCTTCAGCAAGTCCTGTGCATATGTGCACTTGCAGAAGAGATGATATGTCTTCTCTTCCACAGTGCACCCTCTCGGGCAGGATTTGTATCGGTTGAGTCCTCTTGCATGCATGAAAGCTCTCACGGAAAGTCCCCCTTGGATGGCCATCCAGGCGATGTCTTTGTGCTGGTTCGTCAGGTGCTTGGATGCGACATTTCCCCACATGTGGTATGCTGTGGCAGAGGGGAGGGTGCCGATCTGTTCACTGATGTCCCTTGCACGTATCTGCCGTTGGACAACCTTTGGGGTCCATGTAGTGGGGCAGCAGCCTTCAGCTAAACTCCTTCACAAACTTCTTCACTTCCTTGTACAACTACTGGGTCTCCGAGCTGTACGGGACGGCGCTCACCCACTCTGCCCATCCGAGGTGCCTCCACAGTGTACCATCAGAAAGCCGACATGGCTCTCATCTTCGATCCTCACAGTGTTCCTTGCACAGTGGCACACGAAGATCCCCCTCAGGATTGTGGCGATGTCTGGCACTCCTTTGTCTCCCTTGTCGTGGGTCTTGAACATCACCACCCTCTTCAATCTGTCCATCTTCGAGCTCCAGATGAAGTAGAAGATCATTCTCATGATGGCCTTGGCTGTTTGGACCTGGACAGGCCACACTTGAGCAACTTACTGGAGTACTGGCAGGCTCTCGTTCCGCGGGACCTTAGACTTCCCTCCGATCGTCAGCTTCCAGAGGCTCCAGAGTCCCAGCTTTTGCTTCGTCTACGCCATTCTCTCTTCCCATGTTTTCTCTGCTGCACCTTCTCTGCCAAACCATACTCCAAGGATCTTCAGGAACTTCTCCTTGATGGGGAATGGCAGTGGGTCTCGGGTAGGGGTCCAGTGTCCGAAGAGTAGGGTTTCTGACTTGGCACTGTTGATCTTTGCACCTGATGCTTTCCCAAACTCGATAAAATTCCTCTCCAGCTCTTTCACAGATGGTCCATCCATGCAGAAGACTGACTCCATGTAGAAGGAGCATTTCACTTTGCTTTGTCCCTTGTCCCTTGCTTCCTGGTGCCTTCGCTCCTCTGATGTTCTTGTTCTGCCGGATGCATTGGGCGAGGAGCTCAATCATGCAGATGAACAGGAGGGGGAGAGCCAGCAGCCCTGCCTCACCCCCGACAGGACTGGGAAGGGGTAGTTTCTCCAGCCATTTACCAACGCTGTGCTGGAGATGTCTCTATACATTGTGGTCACCACGTCACAGAAGAAGTCTTCCAGTCCCAGTGCTCTGAGTGTCCGGTCCATGTACTCATGGGAAATGTGGTCGAACTCCTTTTCCTGATCCAGACTGTTCGCAATTTGCCGACCTGGTATCCCACAGGACTGGTCAGGGTGAACTATCTTTGCTATCACTTTCTTTAGGCGATTGGCCATCACCTTCATGAGAATCTTGTAGTAAGCACTATACTCTTAGCTGTAGAGCTGAATCTCCAGCCCTGGGTGTGATTTTAAAAGTTATGTAGACATCCAAGAGGGTTTTGGATTCGTTCACCCGGCAAATGTAAGGTCAGTTTTGCAAAATTTACTTCAGGGAGGCAGCTGTCCCCCCAACAGCCCCTACAACACTGTTTAACTTCATTGATAGTGCTCCTATCATCCTGGGGCCCCCGCAAGGCATAAAAAACATTCAAATTAGCAAGCCCATCAGGGAATTATGGGCGCTCCAGCTAAGGGCAGTTAATATTTTATTAGTGGCTCTCTCGCAGATCAAGAGAGAGCCGCTTAGCATTTTCTTGTGGTTTTTTTCTTTTTTTAGAGGGGTACCTGGTCCCACCCGGACATCTCTGATCTGTTTTCGCCAGCAGGAAAGCCCACTCCCTCATGGTCGAGCTGGCAGTTTTCCTTTCCATGTCTGCTCTGTGCGGGCAGGATGTAGAGTCCAGCGGTGGCAGCCCTGTTCCCGCCGGGAACGGGGAGCAAGGGCAAAGCCACCACTATTGGAGTCATGTGACGGTGCTCCCCCATTCTGTTTAGTTTACGGGCCGGAGTTGGGATTCCAGGCCCTTTGCTCGCATATGCCTTGGGAGATGGGGACCCCGGGGCCAATCCATCAACAGGGGAGGGGCCTCACACAAGTCGTCTCCCCAAAATCATTAAATTAAGTAACTTACACTATTCCCCTACCCTGGCCCACCCTAGCGGTAATCTTCAACGATTGGGGAGGAGCTCCGCACACTTGCTCTTCACTGGAGGGTCAAATGTCTTCAATATTAAAACAACCATAACTTGGGTCCTGTTGGGCCTGTAGATGATCTAGGGCTCATTTTAATTCTGGTGGAGAGCTCCAGCCCCCAGGAACAGTTTTAGCAGATCTCCAATTTGGTGTACTTTGCAGGGAGTTGGTTCCACTGCCTCTCATTCTGGTCTTTGTTCTTGGGTGCAGAACTGCATATCTTTCACACAACTGGTCCTTAGAGGTATGAGGGGGCCAGCCAAACTGGCCCTTGGAGAAGCCCACTGATCCTCGGGTCAACTGAGCAGAGTCCTTGGTCCTTTTGGGCTTTCAGGTGATTCCTCCTTCCAGCTGTCCATGGCTATCGCAGTCTCAGGGTCCAGCAGCAAGAAGCACTAAAGCAACAATAGCACTTTCTCTCCTTTGTGCAAGTATTTTTACAAAGGGGTGAAAGGTTCTAGAAGCCAGGCACCACTCCACCTCTGCCCCAACCCTCCACTGGGACAGTTCAAGATGATGTCATCCAGGAGTCACTGGTCACATCTGCTCTTGGGGTCTCAGCCCCGCCATTCGCCAGATAATTCCTCACCAAAACTTCAAAGAGGAACCATCAGGTGTTGTATCTAGTTGTCTGGGCTTTCTCCTTTGTTCAGTGGGCCTGGTTTGTTCCCAACCCTGGTACAGTGTTATGGTTAATTAACAGATGCACATTTTATACCAGCCTTTCCACCTCAGGAGCTGGGGCAAGCACCGTTAATTACTCATTTTATGTGGAGAGGACTTTGTTCCTGCTGTTGGTGAGCAAAGTAATTCATTTTGGCCCAGCAGGGTGATAAAAGACCTGGGCTCTGATCCAAAGCTGAGCCAGAGAAGTATGAGAATTGTGGATGACCCATAAAATGTACAGATACCTTCTTGGAACTTTCAGGTTTGATTTTGGCACACATGTTCCATCCCATTTTGATATGTCACTGGACTTTGTAGGCCAAAGGGAAGTGAAACTACACTCAAACTACACTCAACTGCAGTTTTCTCCCATCTGTATAAAGTGTCACTGCAGACAAAACCATAAAACACACTGACTTTCCCTATGAGTGTACACTAACATTATAAGGTCTACCCCGGTTCAGTATATAGTCCTGTGGAATCCTCTCTGCACCAGTTACCGAGCTGTGCATGATGGTATCTTCACATGTGCAGCCTGCACATGTACATACACACATCTGTTCACATGTAACCACCAAGTGCCTTTTACCCTAGCTGCATCACAGAGGGCTTATCTTAAAAGGCAGGCACTGGCAGTAAACACATGCAATCAATTTGACATGTGCTTACCGTTGGTGAGACACATGTAGTGAGACTCACCCACAGTAAAAGTCGTAAACCGGGTGATCCAAAAAGCAAAACATCTATGTGGAAGCCAATTGCAATAACAAGCATCCTACAGAGTCAATAAAATGCAGAACATAAAAAAGCGACTGTATGTTAAAATCAGGGCTGCATAGCAACGAAAAGTCAAAATGGACTAACCTAAAACCAACTACTGCCCCCACCTTACCAGGTCACTTTGAACTGCTTAACTCTTCCCTAAGGCTTCATAATTTTATCATCACAAATGTATGATGGACTCTGCCTGATTAAAGTCCAAGCTAGCTGGTGATTTATCCAGGGCTCTCATCCATCCACCCTGTTCAATGCATCTCATCACAAAATGCACCTAAGCTCAGGCAAAAGAAGTTTGCAGCTCTTTACAAATAACCCAAATTAAACTAAATGAAACTAAACACAAGTATAAAAAATAAGATATAGACTCAATTAGATGAAATGTGCACCACTGGTTACTGATAGCCGCCAAACACCCAGTTTTGACACGAGGAAGGCTGCAGTAGATAGGCTGCATTCTCAAGGTACTCCGAGCCTCAGTGAGCATGTGTGTTTACTTTGTGCATCTCCTGGGTACTTAAGTATCAGAAAAGGGGCGGCAGATGCTTATTCAGCCCCTTCTATAACACACCTCGCTACATGTGCACTGGTGCAATCTCAAGGGGGTGTTCCCTTATTTGAATGGGTGTGGGACCCCGTGCTAATGATAAGAGAATCTATAGCCTCTGCGCCTGCATCCTATTATAAAGGTGGGCACCGAGACAAAGAGGCCTTCAGGAGGTGCACTTTGCTCGACAATGAGGTGGTCAAAGTCAGTGTCCTGCCCCCTCCCTCCCAGGGTGCCTCTGAAAGGGGGAAAGGATGCCCATGGATCCCTTAGACAACTCTCTGTAGGCCAATGCCGTCACTGACTGCACTCACCTACAGGAGGATCTCTGTCCCTATTCTAAATGCAGGCAGGATAGCCGCTTACAGAATGAAAGACAGGCCAGCAGCTTCAAACAGCTGGACAGTCTTTCACTAAAGTATTGTTCCCACTGCAGGCATGGGTCTTGTTCTGTACTGGGAACAGCCCATTCATTGTGAAAAGAGGCACTGCCCCGAACTACACCTTGCTCACCCTGTTAAAGGTGTGCCTCCCCACAGACCAGAACAGTGCATTCAATCTTTAATATGGAACCAACTGTGCAACTAAAGTACCACTTGAGCGTAAATACATTCTGATCATACTGCAGTTGTGTTGCAGGGTTTCTGTACTCACACAGAACTGTGCACAGAGGAGTGGAACCTCGGCAAATTAGGATGTCCCAAAACTTACCTTAGCAACCAACTCACCCCTTACCGAGCTAGCTACAGTGTCTCATTGGACATATCAAACACCCAATGTTTAGACAAACCAGAACATGAACTTACAGTACCTCAGGGTACGTGGGACTCATGAACACTCTTTCGTTATATTATCATTACAAACCAGAACATGGAGTAAAGAAGACACATGTGCATTTGAAATGTTTATTTACTAATGCCGTCTTCTCAGGCGCAGTATCTTTGATAATACAAGTATACTTATTATCAGTAGCAAAATTATCAGCATAGTTACTAAGACATAAAAAGCGAATGGTGACAGCATGTTAACATGCTGTAATGAATAAGAGTTAACAACACTTATATCTCACCCTCCCTAACACATATATTATATTATTAGCTAAGAAGGTCTCTTTGGGTTGTTTTAGGGCGGGCCCATACCTTAGTGTCCTAGCATGAAGGAATCACATCAGCATACACCAGCTCTCTCTGCATGTGCACCGCATCAAGTGTGTTAACGATTCTCGTGCAAAGCAATATCAATCCCGCCTCAAGCCCAAGTTGGCAAAGGCTGCACTTGTGTTATGACTATGAAAGCGTGGAGATCAGACCTCATAACAATTCCATATCGTGTTGCTCCTGAAACTTCAGCACTCTCCGTGCAGACAGGGTTTATTAAACAAGACTGATATCAGAGCAATAACATATTATTCTCACATACACCACGGCAAACCACTAGGTTGAAAGCTAAGTCAACAATTAAGGGTCGTGTGCAGAAGTTGCAAGAAAGGAAAAATGGCGTTTAAATCTCAAATGTACCTATGCTAACTTAACACGATATAAGGATATATAGGAGCTATACAACACCCCCCCATGATCCGAGAACGGACTAAATAAGGTAACAGAAGTGCCATCACATGAGAGCAGAATCCATTTATAAACGAGCATGAATAAAGATCCAAATATAAAAATTAATGCTAAAAAAATAGCCCACAAATATAATGTGGCTCAAGCCAATAGGCAAGGAAAAATAAAATGTCTTGACCAAAAGTCAATAAAATCAAGGAAATGCCATCAATCAGCATGTCAATTTGAGGCAGTGTCTATGATAAAACCGTATATGAAAAGTAAGCTGCAACAGCCTCCAGGAGGAAGTCACTGTCCTCATCAGAAAACAGTTCAGCCATCCAATTTAAAAGATGAAAGGAACATACGTGATCATCCAGCACCGGATCCTCTATAACCATCAGAGGACAGCTCGGTGGGTTCTCAAGAAAACTTAGTTCCAAGAAATTTTGCGCTGCCGACAACACATCCCAGGGACCCATTAGTCCATGTGCCACCGCCAAGGCCATAATCCTTTCGTCAGAACAAACCAACTCGTGAGCAATGATAGGACTCATCAGTTGATCAAAATCGACGTCAGAAGATGCTGGTCCGCAGAGACACAAATCAATGGCCCAAAGGAAATCACAGGTCAGACAGCGAAATACAGGCTGGACACAGGTGAAATAGGAGAACCGAAAAGATAATCCAAACGCCGTGCTTAGAGTCGCTAACGGCAGTGTGCCATAGTAATCAAGCATGCGGTTGCGAAACCGCGTCAGTAGTAGCTGTGCGTGGTCTTGCACAGGAAGGGCATCCATATTTAAAAAGGCAGAAAACCACCAATGCGCCAGCCGCTAATGCAAGCAAAAACGGGAACCCTCCAAATAAGGATGAAAAAATAGAATGGAAGAAGGCAGGGATGACTCCAAATATCTTCTCAAAGGAAGTCACGAGACCACCGCTAACAATTTTAAAAAAATGTGCTAGGCCCGTTGTGGAGGATGCGTTAAAGATAGAACGGACCATGGCTCCGAAATGCAAAGGCAAATCAGTGTTTAATAGAGCCTGAACCTCCGTACGGGTGTTAGCAATGTGAAGCACGAAAGTTTCACGGGCCGAGCTCAAGGCCACCTCTTTCTGGGACAATAGAGCTCTTATTCTAGCCATGCCGCTGAATTCTGCTCCCAAGGTCGGTATCTGTGGCCAAATGGAAGACTCCCTATGTTCACGTGTGGGAGGATAAAGAACATTTCTGCAGCAAATAACTCGCTCACTAACTGTTACTATGAAAGCTATACCTTTAATTAAACCACAACAGTTTTCATTATTGAGCATTAAATAACTACCATTCTCTAACAATTTAAACGTGGGGATGATAGCAGGAACTGGCGTGCCCTGTAAAACGCAAGCCATATTCGGTCGGTCCTTGTTACATGAACCGTGTAACTGTATGTGTCTGCACATTAAAGAATGATCCGGCGTCTCAGTACACTCATCCCCTGTTAGATAAACTTCTTGTTCATCCTTGAAACATCTGTATGTGTATGGGAGTGACCAGACCTCATGAAGAAAACCGCTACCTAAGGGTTCAAAACGACCTATTGGCACATATTTCATACAATTTGAAAACTTATATAAAGCAAAAGGCAGCGTTATTAAACCGTGGATAAGCCACGTAGCAGCAGTGGCTTCTGCCACAGAAAAAGGTAAAGATTCCAACCTTTCAATATGTAGCATAGAAAAGGAAGCATCACGCATAGAAAGCAAGCGTTGGTTGTCTGTCAAATTAAACGGTGCAAATAAAGAAGAAACATTCATGTATCCCCAGGGAACTTTACCCATTTTCAGAGTCTGAAGTGTCCATGCAAACTGCATGATTGAACGTAATTGATTTTGACCATGGTATAATACAGATACTTCATCATGCACAATATCAACAACAGACGACACAATATTATCTAATGTGTAAATTCTAGAGGAAAGCACGTTAATGCTATTGTCAACAACTGCAAGCACTTTCTCAAGATTCGCCTGATCAATAGCCCTAAGACGTGAAGCAGCCTCAATCTGTGAGAGTTTCCAAATTTCATTGTAAACCCCATATAACCAACGTTTCGACCTGCCACTAGCTGGGCCCTTAATGAAATCATTCAAATCCACGTCTGCATTCAGTTTGGAAAGGTGATACTTAACCGCAGATAAAGTTGAATGTTTCAGCCAAGCCTGACACAACTTGCCCACAGAGTAAGAGGTGACAGTATGACTCAAATCAAAACGGGGATCAGATCTAACAGTCTTAAAACCGTCAGTTATATTTAAAAATCTTTTTGGGCAAGAATCAGCACTACGGTGCCAAAGCAGCCAACCCTTGGGATTCATACTGGAAATGTTAAAGGAGGAATTCAGAAGCAGAGCCTGTATATCTCTAATGGACAATTTAGTAAAATTACTCCAATTCTCATATTCCTCCAACTCCGGGAAAGACGGGGTGTTTAACCTTTTAGATGTAGCCAATCCAAAGCATGTGGTCTGGGAAATGGTTTCATTTAAAAACCACATATGATTTGGGATGAGACATGCACGGTGCAAAGCCTCAGTGCCTCGTACCTGCCAGGCCCTTGAGCCCCAAACTGATTTAAGGTCTATGGTATCCTTCCATAACTCATACCCCCCAGTAACTAATTGATCTAGGAAGGCCTTCGAATACAACAATTTTGTATTTGTAAGTCGAACCTTGGACAGTGGCTGTTTTTGAAATTTAAAATAAAAGGACTCGGGATTGGACTGATTAAAGTCAGTGAAATAAGTATACTTTTTAAGAAACGTTTCTGAACTCCCTTGTGTAGGTGCTGGGCAATGTTCCCACTGAGTAAAATTAACCGCATCCCTTCGGGAAGATGTCTTGTGTAAGAAGTGATTGCCATAATGTTGGTAACAGAACAATTCACCATAATTAGCAGATTCTAAATATAAATCCTCAGCATCAAAAGCAGCATAGTATTTCAAATCAGAAAACAAACTTTCCACAGCATTAACATCCCAATCATCAGAACGAATGTTTTGTTTCACTACATCCCCCATATTAACTCTCAGTACATTAGGAACATTAACGACTTCCGTTGGACCATGAATCTGAAAACGAACTGCATCCCACGCGATTCCATCCAGAACAGGCCATGCTGTGATGTTAACCAAAGTCAAGTCTCTTTTTAGTCTGTGTGTAGAATGTGAAGAGGAAAGTGGGGCCAATGTTCCATTTAAATGAGTAATGCAAGTTCTCTCCTCGACATAGTGTCCATTCATAATCCGAAAAAAATAAAACACAAAACCAATTGACATAAAAAGGTAAACCGAAAAAAGGACCAGCCAAATGTATATCCAAGGAGGTATCAAAAAATGTTTTTTAAACAGGCTAGCATATACTGCAATTTTAGAGGGTTTTTTCGAGGCAAGGGAAGCAGAGTCAAATGAAAATCTGGATTCCGTGGCTAAACGAGCTTGCAGGTCAGGCATGGACAAATCAGTGGGGTATGTATAGTCTGTCTCATCAAGGTTAGTTCCTGGTAAATTATTCAATAATGGACTGGAAACAGCAGGTAATTCGATGGCCACCTCAGGTTCATTATTAGAAGCAGTGGGCATAATTGAATTTCTCACAATGGAAGGACAGGAAACAGCCGGTGTCATGCTAAGAAGAATCGGCCACTCTGTGTATCTTGACATTGTCAATAGAAATAAACCTGTTTTCCTTACGACCTGGAAGTGGTGGTAAAACGACTGTTCTTGTGCCCTTCACTCCAAGCACTGGGACCGGAGCTCGATAGGAGGGACCAAACTCTTTCTTGTTGTCGATCTTCTCTCGAACCAGTTCTCCAACTTGGGGTAGCCAGCCAACTACCGGGATCTGCAACGCATCATCCGACGTGGAGGGCAAATGTTCCTTTGCAAGAGTGTCTCTGGTCTTTTGTAGATTCTGTAAAACAGTGCAATGTTCATCTGCGTCAAAGGAAGTGGCGCGAACCACAGAGTCTAGACCGTCAAGGTCAGGGACGTACATCTTGATGCCAAAGAGCATTTCGTATGGGGTCCGCCCACCCAGAGACCTTCTAGGGAGATTATTAAGAGCACGCTGCACGCCATAGAGGTGAGCCAGCCAGTTTCTGCCAGTGCCTATAACTCGGGCTGTCAAAGATTGCTTTAAATCACGGTTCATTCGTTCAACTACACTATTACCCTCAGGTCTGTAGGGTGACGAAAACTTGACTTGGACCCCCATCGAAGTCATGGCATCCTTATACGCCTTAGAGGCGAAAGCCGGACCCTGATCCGAATGGAAGGTACCACAGGCAAAAATCCCTATAAAGATACGCAAATCTCTAATGACAGTCCGTGAATCAGCGCTGCGATGTGGCCATACCCACACAAAGCGTGTGCATGAGTCAACTGCTACTAAGATGTATTTATACGCAGTATCAGATGAAAATGGACCGCAGTGATCTAAATAAACACAGCCTAGCGGTTTATTAGAAATGTACAACTGAGTCTGAGGCGGACGCGTAGCAGTCGAAGGTTTAATCTGCTGGCATATGTCACAAAGAAGGACATAATCACGCGTCTGTTTGTACAGTCCCCGCCACCAGAAACGTAATTGTAATTGAGTTACAGTGGCCGAGACGCCCGCATGCGCAGACGCCACACCTTCATGAGCCGCTGTTATCAAGTCTGCTCTGCAATCCGAGTTGGGAATCAGCCGTTCCCCAACATCAGGAATTGTCACAAAAGGAACCTTTTCGGGACTTAAGTGGTATTTATACTTCGAAGGGAATCCAGCAGGATGTTTACTTCCCTTCTCAGAGGCAGCAATCGCTGCCAAGATGTCGCTATCAATCTTGGTTTTAGACCTAGTAACTGCTGCAACTAAGTATGTAGATACTGCTGATTTCGCCGCTTCATCAGCAAGCGAGTTGCCAACAGCGTGTACTCCCACGCGCTGATGACCGAGAGTATGAATCACATAAACGAGTGGCAACATAGCCTTAAGCTCTGCCACTCGAACCCAGATCATTTTATGTTTTATTGTGCTACCCTTGGAATCATGAAAATCATTTTGAATCCAAAAGAACAAGTTTTCATTGTAAGACTGGACACAGTAGTAAGAATCACTTACAATTAGAGTAGTAACACTTGGATCCGCGTACTCCAAAGCTAGTAAGAGAGCACGAAGCTCTGCCAATTGTGCGGTGCAATCGCCCAGGGGCAACGTGTGAACCTCCCTGGAAATGAACTCATCATTCAACATTGCACCGACCACAATGGCGCATGCGGAAACGTAGGCATGTTTAGAGCCATGCACAACCTGCGCCGACCCATCAGTGTAAATGATGCAATGGAAGTCCTCCAAAGGTCGCATCGCCAGAGGAGCAGGATGAACGAATTCATACTGCAAGTACTCCTGCGACCGTAAGGAAGCGTCAAAAATAAACATGACATCCGCGGATGACAATGACGCAGCCCACTGAATCCACCGAGGGTGCAAAGCCTTTGAATTTGGTACACTGGCTTTCGTGACTGCCTCTAAATGAGGACAGGGTGTTACCACTAGCATGCGCTTCCCCTGTGACAGAGCACGTTCTTTTAGAATTGCCATCTGTACAGCAGTTAAAACCTTTTCCACTGTGGGAAACCGCATCTCAGCCGAAGTGTACAAGTGTGACTTGTAAGCAATAGGTACCGTGTCACCTTCATTAAAAGTGAGGTACGTGAAACCCACCGTCCCAGGAATTATCCTTATGACCAGGTTGGTGTGGTTATGACGAGTCAGTAAATATTTAGAAGCGAGCAGATCAGCCTGCAAGGATTGCAAAATGGCTGAATGCTCAGGCAGCCAGCATGATTTAGAGAAAGTTGGTTGTATCAAAGCATACAAAGGCTTGATACGCTGGGCATATTCCGGAATGTAAGTTCTCCCGAAATTCAAAAAGCCCAGTAAGGATTGTAATTTTTTCAGTGTTGTTGGTGCGCGCAATTGTGCGCACTTCTCTAAGAAGTGAGGAGCCAAACCTCTACCTTCATTGTTGAGCTCATAGCCCAAAAACAACACTGTATGTTCAGCAATGTGCGATTTAGCAAAGTTGAATTTGTAACCCATGTCTGCGAAGTTGCAAACAAGAGAATTTACACGACACAGATGCTCCCAAATATCGTCGTCTGTGAGATATATGTCATCCACATACGAAAAAGCATCAGGGTCGAGTGCCTCCAGAATAGAGACAATTCGAGCGGTAAATATACCAGGACTATTCTTGTAGCCCATTGGAAGACGCCGGAATTGTTTTTGGACTCCAGCGCTTGTAAAACTGGTCCATTGGGAGCTAAAGCTGTCCAATCTGTGGGCATAAAAACCATTGGATATGTCAAGCGTTGTCTTGAAACGCTTACGCACGAGACTATCCACTAGGGCAGAGCCGTGGGTATTCTGTACTGCACAGTTACGGCAATGCGAGTTTAAATGCCGGTAATCCAAAACCAAACGATATGATCCGTCAGGTTTGTTCACAGTAAAAAGGGGATTATTCATCGGTGACACACACGTTTCAATAACTCCCTGATATTCCAATTGTTCAAGGATTTCCGCGACGGAAGATTTTGCTTCACGCCGAATGGGATATTGAGGTTGAGGCTGCGGCTGAGACCGCAACGGAATTTCGTGGCAAGGCGACAATTTATCCCAACCACATTGGTTACGGTACAGAGCCGGCGCGAGAGCCCGAGCCCACTCTTCTGCAAAATGCTGCGCATGCTCTTTCGAGACAGTGTTCGCGAAACTGGGTAGGATCACCTCCTCCCCTCGCGGCGCCGCGAGCACAAAAGGTGGGGGCCAGTCAGCCTCCGAAAGTAAAATATCATATGTAGAAGACAGATTCTCCCAAAATACACCTTTAACGGTACGCTGTATGTCACCTTCAATTAACAGGACAATTTCATATAGTCTTTCAGGGGGAGCAAGTCTCGTATCCGCTGTTTCTATCACAACGTAGACATCAGTCGCTGTCACCCTCAGTAGTGGACGCAGCGCCTCTCTGACTATGGTTATCTCCGCCGCGCTGTCCAGCAAGGTCAGAGCCCACGTCAGATTCCGAAGCCGCGTTCTCACTATCTGTGGCATATCGATGCGCTGTTAAGGCTGCGACTTTCTTTTTCGCAAACTGCGGACGCCTAGGCGTAGAATCCTCCTGCTTCACTGCGCCGTCCGTCTGGCGGGACTGGCCACGTCCTTGTTGGCCACCACGTCCACGTCCACCCCCTCCTCCTCCACCGGTCTTCTGGGCCGATGTGTCCTGAAAGGAACGAGGAGAGCGTTGATCAGAACCCTGAAAACGATCAGGCGATTTAATCATCGCGCGGTCGCGCAAATCATAAACTTTTTCGGGTGGCGCAGGAGCTTGTATTGCAGGAAAAGTCCCCTGAGTCTGCGTTGTCTGCTTCCCCTGTGTCTGTTTTTTAGGCCAATTTTGTTTTTTGGACTTGGGCTGGGCATCTGTCACTGCAGATTGTCCCTGTGGTTGTTTTTTCTCCTTCACTGGAAAATATTTCAGACCTCTACTTGTGCGGCCAATCGTTTTATAAGCGGCCACCACAATCTTTGCTAACTGGCGGGGTTTGTCGGCATCGGGCAGAGCAGCCAAAGCATTCGACACCTAAAAGTTAACTGCATCTCCTTTAACATTGGAGAGAATGAGATCACTTACAATCTCAAAAGAACCACACAGGCGCATACCCAATTCAACCGCTGCCTCTGGACCGTGATCATTCTGAACACGTCTAACGATTTCAGGCAGGGCAGTCATAGACGGGGTGCCGAAGCACCTTGTATAAACTGCCGCAAATGTTTTTCCCCAGCTGTCACAGTCAGCAAGTTCAGGAGTTATATCCTTCGGTAGAGTAATCGTCAACATTCTATGTTTATCAGCAGGAGTAGAATTAGGAAAAACCGCCTCCAGTTGATCAAACTTCTCTGCTAGCCAGAATGGGAAGTCATCGTTGTCAACCGGACGCGCACCAAAAACCGAATTTACCATCACTGGATTGAGACGCATTCCGCCTCGTTCCATGGGAGCGGCCGCACCCCCCTGGGGACCACCAGGAAGATGTCGACCGATGTATTGCACTAAAGCACGAATCACGGAAATGGAGACTACATGTAGCCTACGAATTTCTGCCAGGGTACAAGCCCCGTGATTCGGGTGCGGGGTAAAGCCACCCAATGCAGGCCAATTCGTACCTGGAATCGAGAGTGGACCTAACCTCGCACGGGACAAAGAGTGGGGGAGGGCGCCATCAAACCAAACTCGATGCTGCCAATGATCAATAGGTATTTCCAATGCCCTGTATGGCGTATATTCAGCCGGGACATCCGAGGCGGTGTAGGAGTGGTACAAACCAGAATTAGCGTCCACAGCCGGAAACGTAACCCAAGAGTAAAACAACTCGTAAGGAAACGCCGGATCTGCACTTACCACGAAAATCACAGCCATCCCATCTACTGGGACCTGGTACGTCTGAAGATGGTTGCGTACCGCTACGCGACTATGCTGTGCAATAGCCACCGCTGCCGCCATCACAGAATTGGAAACAAGGAAACACAAAGAATACTTTGTAGCACAACTGGGTAGTAACTCAAAGAAACCGTTTAAGTAAGAATCAAGCTTGAATAAAGACCTATTTCAAAAAATAGGTAGGTTTCACCAACACCCCGTTCTCCGGAAACGGACGTGAAGGGGTTAAGGCATGAACGATAAACTACTCGAGTGTCATGATATAAGACCACCGAAACCGTTGGGCGCCATGTTGCAGGGTTTCTGTACTCACACAGAACTGTGCACAGAGGAGTGGAACCTCGGCAAATTAGGATGTCCCAAAACTTACCTTAGCAACCAACTCACCCCTTACCGAGCTAGCTACAGTGTCTCATTGGACATATCAAACACCCAATGTTTAGACAAACCAGAACATGAACTTACAGTACCTCAGGGTACGTGGGACTCATGAACACTCTTTCGTTATATTATCATTACAAACCAGAACATGGAGTAAAGAAGACACATGTGCATTTGAAATGTTTATTTACTAATGCCGTCTTCTCAGGCGCAGTATCTTTGATAATACAAGTATACTTATTATCAGTAGCAAAATTATCAGCATAGTTACTAAGACATAAAAAGCGAATGGTGACAGCATGTTAACATGCTGTAATGAATAAGAGTTAACAACACTTATATCTCACCCTCCCTAACACATATATTATATTATTAGCTAAGAAGGTCTCTTTGGGTTGTTTTAGGGCGGGCCCATACCTTAGTGTCCTAGCATGAAGGAATCACATCAGCATACACCAGCTCTCTCTGCATGTGCACCGCATCAAGTGTGTTAACGATTCTCGTGCAAAGCAATATCAATCCCGCCTCAAGCCCAAGTTGGCAAAGGCTGCACTTGTGTTATGACTATGAAAGCGTGGAGATCAGACCTCATAACAATTCCATATCGTGTTGCTCCTGAAACTTCAGCACTCTCCGTGCAGACAGGGTTTATTAAACAAGACTGATATCAGAGCAATAACATATTATTCTCACATACACCACGGCAAACCACTAGGTTGAAAGCTAAGTCAACAATTAAGGGTCGTGTGCAGAAGTTGCAAGAAAGGAAAAATGGCGTTTAAATCTCAAATGTACCTATGCTAACTTAACACGATATAAGGATATATAGGAGCTATACAACAGTTGAAGGGATGTACGTAAGTTGAGAGATTTGTGTGTTCTGATGTTTCCTGGTACAGGTCCCTGGAGTTACTTTTCCGCCGGCATATGTCTTTCTAACAGCTGGCTTATGGGGACAGAGTTATTTTGCAGTACAGCTCAGCTGCTATGTGGTGGTGATATCAGTGCATGCCACTGTTCTTTCTCTGTCCATTCTCATTGGCTTGCCAGTCTTTCTATTACCCCATGCCTGTTTCGCTTGCAACACATTGTCTTATCTGCTATTTGAAAACCATATGGTAAGTCAGCCCAATTAATAGATTGGGGAAGGGAACACACACTATCCTGCCACTCCTAGTTCTATACAGCGCAAATACTACAGCAGTGCTTGAAAGATACATTACTCCAACAGCTTTCTCACTGGCAGTAACACTCATTAGTACATTGGAATGTTGGAAGCTCCATTGAAGAAAATGGAGCGCTCCCTGCTTCTACGGGCCGTTAAATGCCCACAGAGCAACATTCCAATGTTTTACACAGGCCTCTCAGAGCTCGAGGGGATTTAAATCCCCTCGAGCTTCGAGAAGCCTTTGTTTTATTTGTTGCAACATTCTGCCCTCTAGTGGCAGAATGTTCTGATAGCCTTATAGCCCTTCCTAGCAGAGCTATACCGACTATTAAAGTCCCGTCCCTTGTTAAAGTCTCTCACCATCGGCTTGGGCCTTTAACGCGGAACCGGGCCTTTAATAGCCGGTATAGCCTGCTACGGCAGGCTATAAGCCTATATTGAATCACGGTGCTGATGTGGCACCTCTCACTGAACATTATAGGTGAGCTTCTCTGAGCTTGGGCCTTAGCCTTGCTACTGTCTTCATGCTGAGTTAGGTGCTGCTTATGTTACTGCACACCACCCATCTACTGACTAAGGTGCTAACTTTGAACCTGTCTCCATTGTAGCTTGCTTCTATTGCATGCCAAAAGCTAGGTTTTTTTACATTGCCTCTAAGCTATCAGCCCCAGTCAACAGAGATTAACACAGTGTGAACAGCATGAAGGGGAAGTAGACTCTGAGCTTTGAAGGGTGTTAAAATAGAACTCCAAGGCTATGATTATGAGTAGAATAACAATACCATGGGGTAGGTTATTTTTGTGTGTGATAAATTATACCTTTTATGAGTTTGTGTAGAAGAACATGGGAATTATGGTGTTTAACACATTGAAAGATGAATGATACCATAAATACCATACCATTTCCCCTGTTAAATTTCAGCAGGATTGACCTGCTGAAATGTAACAAAAGTTGAATTATTTAAAGTATGATAATTATTAGATATGTTAAATAACACCCAACCCATAATTCCGATCCCTGTGCAAAGAGGGGTTTATATACACAAAAGTCAGAAATTAATGACCCACTCATAATCCACTCATACCCTAAGTGGTGAACAGATCTTTTGAAATAGATGCCTCATTCAGCTGGAGCAACTGGAACAATTATTTGAAAAATCACCCTTCTGGCAGTTTGTAGTACTTCTTCACAATAAAAATGTAAATTGATACTTGTATAGCGCACTACTCACCAGCAAGGGTCTCAAGGCGCTTGTACGAATACCGCTGTGGAACCCATCCTGGCTTTCCCTGTGAAGTGTCCACTCCTGGACACCCCCAAGGTGGAGGCCAGGCATCCTTAGCATTGTGGGGGCCGTTATGGAGATTAAGCAAGCTATTGCCCAGAGTTGCAGAGTGGGACCCATGATTGGAATAGGCACAGAGGCGAGAATTATCAGGTCCGTGGAATTTTGAGCCCAAGACCCGCCGAGGCGGGGAATTGAACCCTGGTCCCGGGCTAGACCTCTGCATCAGGGTCTGTCGCTCTAACCATTGAGCCACACTTCTCCACAACGTACAACCTTTACTAGTGAAGTGGTTGAGGATTACGGATGAGGTGCTATGACATAGCATTGTGTTGACCTTGAAATTTAACACGTAATGTGCTGCAGATCAGGAATGATGGACTTCGGCAGAACAGTTTTTTTAGACGTCTGAATGTATCTAAATCCATTACATGAGTACCAAATCTAGTCCAGGGGTATTTTTCTTTGCATTATGGTGTATGTTTCCTCTTTATCCTGTTATAAATTCAAAATGCAAAGAGAAACACTTAAAAAGGATTAGCAACCCAAGCATGATATCAGGAAATCTATGTGTTCTGGGCCTCTAATACGTAATGGGTGCAGTGCCCCTGTTTCTATCATGACGCTCCTTTAAACAGGTGTACCAGGCGCAAACAGGGACAGTGTCCCCATTTACAAGTAATGTGCTGCCCCAGTGCATTACTAAAATACAGAGCAGCTGTTTCAATCAGCCACCTGCCTTTCTCTGTGTAGGCAGCAGCTGTCTCCATTAACAGGGGACAAGGATTCCCCCTGCAGGCAGGTGCTGTGAGTGACTTTATCCAGCTGCAGAGAGATCTCTGCGGCATCCATTCCCCCCTTGCAGGCTTCACACTCAAAGGGTGTACAGACTGTGCACAACCTTTTTGTGGCAAACAGTCAATGACTCTCTTGATGGCCTATTGGCCTTTGCACCTTCATCCGATAATACAGTGTGGGTGCAGTGTGGGTGCAGAGGCTGTTTCTCTCATTAGCATCGGACCACACCTTCATGCTAATGAGGCAACGCCCGCTGAAGATAGCACTGACATTCTAGATGCACCAGCACTATCTGTTTTACAGAAGAGGGCACATGATCTGTACCTTGTTCTGTAATTATACTGTGTCCCAGGAGCACAGAAAAAAATGTAAGCCTGTTGTGCACCCAGGGCACTGTTTGTAATATGGCCCCTGGAGTGAATATTTGCTTCCGGGTCACTAACAAAAGAAATGTGAGCTATTGTTGTTAGTGTTAATTAGCTTCCACACAGCATACACTCTTCCATTATTGTGCATATTTCAGGAGTAAGACTCAGCTTTGTATAGCTGCATGGTCAGTAGGAGAATAGGTCCAGTTTTAATGAGTTGTAATATTTTTGGTTTGTGAGACCAGAAGGCTGTCACACATTGATTAAATATCCCCTCATCTGGTACAGGTGTTTATAGTGTATATGTGTAGTAAGCAGCTGATGGCATGGAGTTTAGCTTGATTCCTTAAACCATTTGGTGCCCCCCCTTCCTGGGGAAAACACACATTTAAAAAAGATGGTTCATATAGAAGTAGAGATGGCATTTGTTTCCTGTGGATTTCCCTCAAACATTTCCTGCAATAAGCACAGCTGTATGCATGCATGCAGTTTTCCATATGGTGCCAAACACATATACAGCGTGTCTTTCCGCCTTATACAGGTTGTCTTTTCAGGTGTGTTTTCCAAATAAAAAACTGTCCCAGTTTATAAATGTGGGCTACTTTTTAGTTCTGGTATTAACCAAGACCTTTTGAATTTACTGACATATATGTAGCTATTTTACTGATAGAGGTCTGTAGACAGCCCTCTTCATCCATTTGTCTGTTGTGTTGCAAGGACTCTACTTACCTTGGTTTGATACGTTCCTATCACAGACACTAGGCCCAACCATTTTTAGCCAATGTTTGAGGTTTGCAAGGGCTTCTGGGTAAGAAATCCTGGTAAGAGGCATGCAAGCCATGCACCCCTTTGAGTCTGCTTAATGTCTAGTTGTTAAAAATGTGCAGGTTTGGTAGGTCTCCCTAGGTATCAGCTAAGCTAGGGCGAAAATCCACAGCTAACCAAATTTCTAAAAAGGGTTGTTTTTCAGTGAAAAATGTTGATGTGTTCATGTTGCAGTTTGGCCTTTTCCTGGCACAGGGCTAGGCCCAGCCATGTACGTGGGGTTCCATTTTTATAGGTTGACTTGGAGAACCGCTGGGTGGTTTGAGGTTTGCAAGGGCTTGTGGGTAAAATAACCTAGTGAGAGCCACACGTCATGCCACCCTGGACTCTCCTAGGTGTTCAGTTGTCAGAAATGTGCAGGTATAGTAGTTTCCGTAGCTGCTGGTAGAGTTAGGACCCAAAATCCACAGCTAACCAAATTGGAAAAAAAGGATTGCTGCTGGCACAACTAAATGAAATATTGTTAAACTTAAACAATATGTATTTTGTATACAATATATTATTGATTTTAAATGTTATACCGGTATCATTTGTGCTAACACTATGAAAAGTCAACTAACTCTACTTTTCGTAAACTGTCAACTCTGATTATTCAGCTCCTGTGTCTGATATGTTCTGTTACTCTACAGAACTGCATGAAATGCTTTACTTTGAGGCCCCTCCATTTTATGTACGGCTAACTTAAATTATCTGTTCATGACTTTTAGTTCCGACAGGACACATAAGTGTAAGGAATAATCAATCTATCATTAAGAAATTATCAACTAAGCTATTTTTTTTACGCAAAAGCGAAATGCGCCTAACAATGTTGCATCATATGGGAAGTCCTTTGATAAAAGCTGGTGAAAGGGAGAACCTCTACTTGTGGAAAATGTGTGATGCTTGTGCACGTGCCTGTAGCTAAGGAAAATGTTTAGAAGCAATAAATTGGGGATTTGCAAAATGTTTAATTGCCCTCTAGGGAAGAGGGGAATTCATTAGGAGTGATCCTGATGTGAAAAAATGGATGCTAAAAGTCGCGGGAATTTGAAAATAGATTAAATGTGATTGCATGGCTATTTACAAAATACACTACTAATGTTTTCTCGTGCAGTAAGGTGCTATATTTTTAATACAGTCTCGTGGTAGTTTGAAAGTGCAAATATAAGATAAGCAGTATTCAAGAATGGGGGATGCCTCTTCTGGTCTTTTTCATTTTAACTTATAGGGTTGAAATCATTTTAGTTAACTGATTTCTAAACATTAATGTAGCCCAGCCTTGAGAGATAAATAATTTGCTTAAAAATGTCAGTGGTGATCACTTCTAGCAAGTGTTTTTCTTACAGATATAGCATGCCCTGAATCCATTGGTTAATTGGTAAATAAATAAGTGGCGGGCTCTCGTCAGGAGGCAGCTTGCACCACTCCATTTCTCCTGTTAACACAGCCTAAAACAGAACCAACTGCTAACGATGAAAGTTGGGAGAGGGTGTGGTATAATGGCCAGACCTGCAGACTTCGGGGCTGAAGAACCAGGTTCGAGTCTCAGCATCGGCTCAATATCCTGTGATCACTTAATCTCCTCATAAATGAATGTATCCTTAGCTGGTGCTCATGAAAAGCGCTGGTGTTGATGAATAAATATGGCTGGGTGCTATTCTATATTTTGCCGCTAGCACAAGGAAACAACCAAACACACTTTCTGGTGTTAGCCTGGTGCTTCAGGTATTATATGCGTTGCCATTACACTTCTTTTTAACATTCCGTTACCTTGTAAAACACTGCCACATCTCCCAGCACCTGCGCACACTCCACTGGCTCCCCGTCGAGGCAAGAATCACCTTTAAGATGCTCACCCACGCACACAAGGCCCTCCACGGCACCGGACCAGCATACCTGAACAGCCGACTCAAATTCCACGCACCCCAAAGGACCCTACGATCAGCCCAGCTCTCCTACGCCGTGGTTCCCCGCACCAGAAAGACCAGATCGGGAGGCCGCTCCTTCTCCTTCCTCGCTGCCAAAGCATGGAACGCCCTTCCGCTCCACCTCAGACAGACAACATTGCTCCCCATCTTCGCAAGAAACCTCCAAACCTGGCTCTTCGACAGACCCCCTCCTTGATGGAATGGAACCTGCCCCCCCCCCCCCCTAGCGCCTTGAGACCCTTACGTGTGAGTAGTCACGCTTTAACAAACCCCTGATTGATTGATTGATTGATTGATTGATTGATTGATTGGTTGTATTAATATGTATGTTGTGCAGGCAGAATAGATGCCAGTTATTATTTAGAAATGTACCTTCATGCAGATAAAAGTTGAAACTACAGCAATTTCATTTGACGTGGCAATAGTTTGAATTACACATCGGGACAGTAAACAATGAAAAAGGACAAATAGTGAGAAGCAATGATAGCGTTGGCAAGCTGCTGCAATGTTTACCCTGTGAGCTCCCTGGGGCTTGGGTAGAGCATGTGAACTCTTTGTAGCAGCTTCTAAGAGGGAAACATAAGAGGGGCATATCATGTATGCTTATTAACTGTTTGATTAATTAAAATCATTACAGTTAAAAGCAAGACAATTGTTTCAAACAACCCCCCTCCCCTCGGCCCCATCCCCTCCCATACCCTTCATTGTCTTCAGCCTTTGACCCTGAAACTCGTTTGTGGAAGTTCTCGTGGTGGCGTATGATTACTGGTTTGATTAAAACAACTCAGTCCTAGAGCTTTAAGATCCTGTTTAGTGAGTTCAAATTTGAATAAAAAGGTATGCCCCCCCCTTGGTGCCAGACAGTAAATCACCCGCCAGCCTTGAACGTGTTGCAAAATCCAGCATAACAAAACAAATGATGGGAGGTCGTTAGCCTGTCACAGGAGTGGCATCACCTTGTAACGCCTCATTTGTGGCGATCGTGATTGAGTACGTAAATTTCACCAGTCTTGCTAGGTTTTTTGTCATTGATTCGGTGAAGCACAAGGCCGGAGCCTCCATACAGGACTTTAGCCCTTTGCGATGAGTATCGGACGAAGAAGGCGCTGACGTTCATTATCCAATTTGGGGCAGAAGCACAGGAGGTGTAGCCAGGATTCTTTGATGAAGGAATCAAGCCTGCATTCTTTGTTTTCCCCCTTACATGCCCAAACTTGGTAGAAGTCTGTGATTCATAGCGTGATGAGTCTCAGGTAGTATATTTTCCTTCGGACTTGTGTTGTCAATGCCTCACATAAATAGGGTTGAGCCTTTCCCGGAATGTATGATTTGTCCAATGGGTCTGTAATAGAGCTAGGGCGAAGGGTTTTGGTGTCTCGTGCGAACGATGTTTCCACAACCTGCTTGTTCATCGCTTTCTTCCAAGCGGCTAGAGGAACGTCAGGTAGTTGTAAGCCCCTATCCTCAGAATGGCTAAGGCTTTCCCAAGGCTGGCATGCCATGCTGAACCTGCCTCCTCGAAAACAGACCTCAGTTGGTACCTAAGTGAGTCTGCTGGTCCCCACTCCCTTCCAAACAGAGTTTCCCCTAAGTTGGGCCGATGGTCCGGTGAAATACCTTGGGGTATTACTTAGCAGGAATAAGCAGGAGATTTGTAATATGAACTATGGCCGGACTGTAACATGTTTGGAGGGCAAGATCACAGCGTGGGCTGGGCTCCCATTGTCTCTGGCTGGGAGAATCGCCATTGCTAAAATGGTGGTGTTGCCAAAACTGTTGTATTTATTTGTAAATATCCTGATTCCGCTCACGCAGGCCTTTTTGTAGATCCCTTTGTTCTTTACTTTTTTCATTAGTCTGGGCAGGCAGGCAAGCTCAGCTCTTGTGGGCATCACTGACCCTTCCACTACGACGGGGAGGGCTGAGCGCTCCGGACATTCAACTGTATGCTTTAAGTGCACAGGCTCAGTTTTTGCACTTTTGGGTACACTCCACCCCCTTCCAGCCCCACATAGCAGTTGAAATGGACGTAGTGGCTTTGGTCCCCCTTCAGACGGCCATATATCAGGACTATAAATGACCCCGTGAGGACATAGACACGGTTAAGACCTTGAGGTGGGCGTGGGACAAGCTCAAAGAAAGAGAAAAATTCAAAATCTTATATGCACCATCCATTCCTTTGCACATAACCCCATGCTCCCTACAATGGGGGAGAGTGCTAGCAGGGCATTGGCACAGAAGATGTGCCTACATACCTTTGCAGATTTATACCCTGAGGAGACATTCAGATCACCCCCTGAGCCCACTGAAGAGCGCAATGATCCCTTTTTGGAGTGGTTCCTGTCCTACAAACTCAAGGCTACATGTAGAACTTTGCATGATACATGCCCGGAACCCCCTCCCACATTGTTAGCTCTAGAAAATGTGCTCAAGACGGAGTCCCCCCACAGGCTCATTACACGCATCGATAACACAATGCAAGATTCTGCCCCTCCCTTTTGCAACCAGGGGTCCTCCAAGAGTGGAATAACGAATTACAAACACCACTCACAGAGGATCAATGGGCTAACTGCTGCTGTCCTGTCCCCCAATTACAAGTTGCGCTTGATTCATTTCAAATACCTCCATAGATTCTACAGGACCAATGCCCAACTTCATCGCATGGATATTAGGGAAGATGATAGCTGCTGGAGATGTGGCCTATCCCCCACCACGTTTCTGCACATGGCGTGGAGTTGTCCACGGCTATCCCTTTATTGGTCGGACATATTCACCACAATACATGACATGTTAGGCATGACAGATGACCGAAACTTCTTGCTGGGAATAATGGGATATGTAAAAGACACACCAGTAGCTTTTCGCAAACTACACGCTATGTTACTACTCTTTGCTAAGCACCGGGTGTCCATGCATTGGAGGAGGAGGAGTGCACCCTCTAAAAAGGAGTGGATCCTGGATGTATTGGTTGGACACATGCAATTAACAACATTCTGGGAGCTAATGCCGTCAGCATCTCGACCCAGAGACATATGGGGTCCATTCCTGGAGTGGGCACACACAAATGATGGTGTGGGAGAGGGTACCCTGGGGACTCCTGGGGATTCATAGGTATATACCCAAAGGAACCTGCAGGGGGTGGTGGATGGAGATGGGAGGACTACCCTGCACAGGCTATGCATCGCTGTGAGTGCGGCTGTGGAGTATTACAGAATGATCACATTAAGGTGTACGACTTCTTGTACAACTGCGGTCTAATTCTTATTATGCTTGTCTGTTTTCTTACAGGAGGAAATGTATATTCGTTTCATTGTATGTAATGATTAATGTAAAAGAGCAAGTTAACAAAGATGGGGGCGTGGGCAAGGGTCTGGTTGTTCAAAATGTTTGTTATTATTTCTAAAATGCTAATAAACAATATGTAAAAATAAAATGAGTCTGCTGGTGCCCTCGAAATCCTCAGGAATAACTTTATCAGGTCCCCCAGGCATGTCAAGTCCGGCCTCCCAAGGCCGAGCTCAAGTCTCAGCCTTGAGTTTCTCTCTGACCGCGGAATGAGCAACACTGATTTATATGCCTTGGCTTGGGTTGTTATTTAAAACTTGTCCAGCGCTCCAGGAAAGGCCAGATGGCCATGCCAAATGGCAGGTAACAATTTTGCTTTTAAGATGCTCAGTATTGGCTCAGCTGATGAACTTTATAGATGGTGGTTCAGTTGTCTTAATGATTGAATGACGTTGTTGGCCTTAGAGTTAAGATGCTTTCGATTAATGTTTGAGTTGGCCCTTTCTGAGAACCAGACCCCAAGGTAGTTGTAGGCTGTTACTGTGTCAATTTGCAATTCTCCCAGATGCCAATGGGCTTGTCTTTTACATTGATGTTTCCCAAACATCATTACCTTGATCTTCCCCTGATTAACCATTAGTTAGTTATCCTGGTTGAAGCGATCCAGCTCATGCAAGGCTCTCTGAAGGCCCACTCCGGTGTGGTCCATTAACACTGTGTCATCTGCATATTGTAGTACAGGAAGCCTCGCTCTGCCCAGCCTTGGGTTTACTAGACTGACGCCTTGCAGAGAGGCCCCCAGTTCTGCGGTGTAATGGTGGAACAGGAGGGGGCCAGTACGCATTACTGTTTAAGCCTGTTGTTTGTGGGAATTGTAGAGGGCACTGTATTGGTGCTTGTTTTGACCCAAACCCAAGTATCTTCATATAGCAATGTTATTGCGTTCAATAATGTGGATAGAATCCCCCACTTGGTTAGTTTCCGCCATAACCTTCTACAGTCCACTTTATCAAAAGCTGTGCTATGGTCGATGAAGCAGCAGAATAATGGGAGGCTCTTTGTCTTAACCACCTGTTTTGATAAGTGAGCTAAAGCTATGATGTTGTCCATGGTTGGGGATCCTGAAGCCAGATTGGTAGAACCTTTTTCTTGTGCCCATGACTCCAGGTCCTCCAAAAGAAGTAGAGCATAGGCCTTTATTTCTAGGTTGAGAAGGGTGACAAGCCAACAGTCTGAAGGCTTAAATCAGTCCCCTTTCTTGAAGATAGGGAAAAGTATGGAGCCCCTCTAGGAGTCTGGCGTCCTTCCTGTTAATAAGGTGTTGAAGTTAAAAACTGCTGCCCAAATGTCCTGAGCAGTTTTCAAAACAGGCGCTGGTAACCCATTATGCCCTGGTGCTCCATCGATCCTCATTTCCGTGGTTGTCTTAATAATTGCATCAGCTTTTATTGATGGACCTGGAGACCTATAGTACTCCCCTTCCAAGCTGAATCCTTTATCAGGAGAGACAGTGTTTTGCGTTGTTTATCCCGCAATATCCCGCTCCCAGATTGCTCTCTTCAGTGGAACCTTTGTCAAGAGAATCACTCGAGTGTAGTTGTTTTACGTGGTCTGACCAATCACGCTCTACCACCCCGTTCTCTCTTGGCGCTCCTCGATTGCTCAACTGGTTAATGTGCCTTCACATTAACAGAGGCACAAGGCTGGTATGCCAATCACTGTGTAGAGAGTGCAAGGTATATAACATCACTAGTTGCGGCACCTCCATTAGAGCGGAGGAGCATCACCCCACTGCTGGCATCACAGCAAACATGAAAAATAAAATGTTAATAAACAAATTTATTACCATTTTATTTTTCATCCTGTCAGTCAAGTCTAAGGGCAGAGCAGGGTCATTACTGGTGATGGACAGCAGCAAGGAGGAGGAGTGGTGAGAACTGCTTATATTGGCCAGCTGTCTTGAGACAGCCAGCCTGACATGTGCACCTTAAATCTCTCCAACCCGAGCTGTGCTGCACAACTGGGTGGAGAGCAGGCACAGGCTCCCAGTCCCTGAGTGAGCGCCAAGCCAGCCTGCCCCAGTCAATCCTGGTGCTTCTCTCATGCTGGTTAACAGTATTGCTAGCATGAGAGCAGTATCTGGATTGATTAGGGAATGTCACTAGACTTTGGGATCCTGTACTGGAGCCATGGACCACCGGGACCAGAGCAAAGCACCAAGGCAGTGGGTAAGTCCCCTTTTACATTTTTTTGTTTTAAATAAGTGTTTCTTTTGACGCACTGTGGGAAAATCGCAACTCTAGATCTCTCAGTGGTGGCCTGTTACAAACATCATTTGAAATGGACCACGATTAAGAGCTTTGGTGTTGAGGCCAAGGGCATTGTAGGTTTCAGAGGGTGCCTGTTACTGGTTCAAAATATTCTTCCCTGCTCCACCACTTTAATTTGACTGCATTTGCCTCTGAACATCGCCATGCTGCAGGTATTAAATTAAACAAAACACAGTGGCGCAGCAGAAATAGATGACAGTCACCGTTTTCTTTTGTGTTCTAGCATCTTCTTTTAGTCTCACAATTACTAAGAATAACGTTTTTAAAAAACAGGCTGGTGGAACAAGAGAAACAGAGAGGAGGGACCACATGCAAGCTATTTGGAGGACACAAGCACTCTGTCCTGTAGCATCCTGCACAGCCTGGGTATCCACCAATGACTACGCCACACACGGAGCTTAGTATTATGTGTCTATATTTATCTACATGTAACTACGAACTAAACATTCTCAACCAGCCTTCATTTCATTCCGCTCTAACACCTATGTCACAGCTCTTCGAAGTCCATCAGAAGCCAAAAGAGTTCCGTCATTGCTAATTCTCAAGACACTACATCTCCTCCTCTGTTAAATACAAAAATATTTATTTACTATATATATGTATATATGTACGAAATTTTCAACATAGGAGCTGACCGGAGCGTGCCATACATTTTGAAAATTTCACGAAGATTCGTTAACCGCGCCAAAGTTATTGGGAAAAGAATGGCACTTTAATTGTTTAACCTGATCTTATCATCGGAAACTGGAAACTGTCACCATCAATGTCCAGGATCTGCATTGATGTTGTAGAGGCAACAGCAGTCCCTGATGCTTCAGAACCAATCTCTCTTTCAACGTGTAGATCTGACGAGCGAGGAGTTAAATGCTGAAAATGAGGAGAGTCTATGGCAATAAACTTCCCAGTGCACTGGGCAGTCACCATGTGTCCCTTTGCATACACTACTTGAAAATGTTCTGCATCAAATGGAGCATCAGATTTTCTTTTTCTTATTTGTCGTGCGAGCACTCAATCTCCTTTCTTAAATACAATGTTCGACGCGCATCATCTTTTGTCTACATACATTTTCATCTTTTGTTTATGAACCAAGTCCTTCTCACAAGTTGCATTCTCCTCTCGCTCTCTCTGATTGGTCCATTAAGGCAACTTAGTTGTCATTGCTCTCCCAAACATCAATGTTGCAGCACATTTACCTGTGGTCACATGAGGTGTTGAACAAAAGGCTCTAAGAGTAGAATTTAACACAGTTTTTAGATCGACCTTCTCAAGGGTAGCATGTTGCACTGCTTTCTTCAGCATACTCATAAAGCCCAAACAAGTCCATTGGCCTGCGGCGACAGAAGTGTGCTCTCCTTATGCTTTATATCCAGATGCTCTAAGAAATCTCTTAACTTTTGACTGTTGAAAGGCAGGCTGTTGTCAGATTTCAAAATGGCTGGAACACCTCATGTCGCAAAGATACCATCTAGTGTCTCAATCGCTCGCTCTTGAGTGGTAGATGGTAGATATTCAATTAATGGAAATCAAGTGTATTTGTCCAAAATCACCATCAGGTATTGTCCATTGTCAAGGGGACCAAAAAAGTCAATGACTACGCTCTCCCATGCATGCATCAGAAGTTCTGGCATGTTTAAGGTGTTGAGAAACTTTTGTAGATTGCATAGGTGACAGGCCTTTAATTCCTTTTCAACCCTCTCACTGAGATAAGGAAACCAGACTTTGTTGCAACAATTCCATGATGTACTTTGTGGGCCACTTCAATTATTTTCAGTTGCAGACTCTCCGGAATCAGGATTGTTGACCCTCGCTGTATAGCTCCTTCCTGAGCTATGGACAGTTCATCTTTGACATTTTTGCATTTTTGATATTCGCCATGACTGATATGTAATTATTTCTTTCAACTTTAGCATGTCACTGTCCTGGCTCATGGCAGTGATAATCTGGGCTAAGGGAATGACAGTTGGTGTGTTTGATTTTACAATTAAATTGATTTATGTTTCAGCCATCTTGGATGGATCACCGTGACCTTGTATAAGTACTCTAGAAAAGTAGTCAGCAGGGTTCTGATCCTTCCCTGGATGATGCACAATGGTATAATTGTACTCTTTTAATCATAGTCCCCCTCGTTCAATGCAAGAAGGTATCTTGGTCTTTGGATTGCCAAATAGTTATTAAAGCTTGGTAATCAGTTACTAGCATAAAGGGCTTTACGTACAGGAATTCATGGAAGTGTTCACAAGCCCATACCGCAGCTAAACTTTCTTTTTCAGGTTGTGAATAAGCATGCTCTGTTTGGGAGAAACATGCCACAATATGCCTTTGAGCTTTCGGGTGTTCGTTGTGCTGTGCAAGGATGGCGCCTAACCCAAATGTGCTAGCATCAACAACAACCTCTGTATGAATCTTCGGACTGAAGTATGCCATTTTCAAGTAGCATTTTCAATAGCTTGATTGATTCTCTTAAAACTTTTCTCAGATTCATGTGACCAATAAAATGAAACATTCTTTTTCGTCATGTCTGTCAGTGGAGCGCTTACAGTGGCAAAGTCTCGTACATATCTGGAACAGTACCTGGCCATGCCAAGAAATGAACACACCATAGAAACATCTTGTGGGAGATCATCTTTAGGGAGCGCTTGTACTTTAGCAATATCGGATGTCAGACCCCATCAGAAAAGACATGGCCCAAGAATTTTAGCTTTATCTTATGGAACGCACACTTGTCTGCATTCAAATTCAAACCTGCATTAGCAAGTAAAAAACATACTTGTGTGAGAGCTTTATCGTGCTTTTTTTGCGTAGCTCCGAAAACCAATATGTCATCACTATAATTGAACACATTCATGACAGGTTGTATGATTTTTTTGAATGACATCTTGAAAAAGTTCTTCAGTCAATAACACACCATAACGTAGTCTTTTGTATCGAAATAGACCAACATGAGTCGAAAAAGTTGTAATGTACCTGCAATTTTCTTTAAATTCCAACTGATGATAACCTTATTCAAATCAAGGCCAGAGAAGACCTTTGCCCAACTTAATCGCGTTATCATGTCAGCAATGTGTAGACCTGGATGTTGTTTTCGTTCAGTTGCCTTGTTTGTCTGGCGCATGTCAACACATGCCCACAGCTCCTTCACTGTCCTTTTTGGGCACAACCACTATGGGAGAAATCCATGGCGCTAGGCCAGTGGAACACTCAATGATATCACTCTTAAGTAACGATTCAAGTTCTTTATCAACAGCTTCTCTGCAAAAGCCTTTGAGTAACATTACAGACGTCCTAATTAATATGCAACCTTACTTTTATAGTCTTAAGCTTTCCCAAACCATGAAACAAGACAGGGAATTGACTTACTATTTCACGGTGAGCATTAATTTTGGATATCACGAAAATCAGTCCCATATCAGCAACTGTGCTGAAACTGAGTATACAGGCACTAGATGCTCTACCTCGCAGCACATGGGTGGGTGCTAGCACCTTTGTTTTCCTGTGCTTCATCATTGCTACAAATGAACCATGACTTTTTAAAGGCATGAATACACTTTGGTTTTTGATGGCGTGAGCTGCGATAATAGAGACAATTCATTATACTTCTCCTCAGGCATAATGTTTATCAAAGCACCACTGTCGATGATGAAAGGTTTTGAACAACCATTAACTTTCAGTGAAACCTTCAGACAACATTTGAATGAGTTTGGAGCTATGGCATGTCGACTTTTTTTAGACTGAGTTTTTTTTACACACACGGCCAGTCCAACAGCACATGCTTATCTGAGGTAAAGATCAATATGGCACAACCATTCTCTTCACTTTCACTTGATACTGATACAGAAAAACTGTTTGACGATGATTTAGATGACAATCGACTTCGTTCAATGACGATTTGTCTTAACTGATGTCATCACTTGGCCTTGTGGGTGTGCATCAAACGTTGCTTTTGGAACATACTTGGCAGCCATTTTGTCTTCGTGCCATGGCGCACTTACTTGTTCCTTCACTTTGCAAACCATCACAAAATGGTTCTCCTCCCCACAGCCTTCACATATCTGTCCAATGGCAGGACATTAACCTTCGCGTGGAAACGAAAATCCACATCTAAAACACAACTTCTTTTAATGTGTAGATCTCACTTTGTCTCCGTCAGTCTTTTGCTTTGGCTTATTTTTTATACTCATAACTGCATCATTCTGAGCACCTCTGGCCTCCATGTCAGCAGCTTGTCTATCAGCATGCTCTAGAGCTCTGCCAGCCACTAATACGCGCTACAGACTAAGAGTTTCTCTCAGCATTCGCCTTCTGATTGGATCTGACAAGCATCCATCAATAACTCTAAGATGTAGAGCTTCTTCATCGTTAAATTCATTGAACGTGCAGTGCTTGATGAGTGTGTCAAGTCTTTCCACAAATTCATCAATGGTTTCACCAACTTTCGATCATTTTTAACTGAAAATGTACCTTTCGTAATCGGCATTGGTCATTGCATTAAACTGGAGATTCAAAGCATTCTTTAATCTGACAATATGTGACTTCTTTGTCAGTTTGCGGTATTTTCATTATGTGTTCTTTTACACCATCACCAGCAACATTTTTGAGGTATTTGATCATCTTTTTGGTATCAGTCTCTTCAAGTGCATCAATGAAATCTCCAGATGTCTCTGTCCAAACAAACCTTCAGCAACTAATATTTTCTTTTTTGGCGATATTGAACAGTGGTGGTGTTTTCAGAAATGTGGCAGGATTGTAACCATTTATGGAAGTGGCTGACATTAAGTGGGGAGCTTTTTCGGAAACTATCGACTGTCCACTAGGACCCACGTCATCTGTACCATCTCTGAAGCCCTGCAATGGATCGTCCTCCAGTACATCCTGGACAGTCTGTGGGATTGAGACTCTTTCTTGGTCTCCCTCTGAGCCCTTCACCTTCTAGAGTCTTCTGGGGTTGTTATGAGCCGCCACCTGGCAGCTTTGGTGGTGTGCCACTTCTCGTATTGGACAGCTAAATAAGCACATCCCCGTGCTTCTTCTTGGGTCTCCTTTCCCGGTGCTGAAGTCACAGGGCTCTGCTTATCAAGGCTCTGGTAAGTGCAATGACAATAAGCTTTCTTGTTAATTGTTCTGTCAGCCAGCGCTGTATATACATTATTCTTATTTTACTACTGCAGCCTATCTATACTTATCCACTTTTGGCAATATCTATACTCATCCACTTTTGGCAATAACGCTCTGTACAATGTATATCTGTATCTTGAGAGGCAGCGCAGTACCTTTATGTGTGGCTTGACCAGCCAGTTCTCTGCCAACAACATGTAGAATCTCTGCAATGGGTTTGTTATCTTCAACTGCTTCAAGGTGCCTGGAACTGTGCTTTGACTTCACATGCATTAAGCGCTGATTCCGTATTTTGACGACGGGACACGTGGCATGCACAATGTGGCTTGCTTGGACCATGGCAAAATCTCTGGGAAAGCAATGTCGATCTTTGGGTTACTTATCCTTCATCTCATCCCCAGTTGTAGCGTCCTCCCCATCCTTGGTACCCGCCAATGACTATGCCGTACACGAAGCTTAGGATGACAGGTCTTTATTCATCTGCGTGTAACTGCGAACTCAACATTCTAAGCCAGCCTTCATTGCATGTGACTTTAACACTTATGTCTCAGCTCAACGGAGTCTATCAGAAGCTAAAAAGCAAAGTGAGGCTACATTGAATTTGGGAGTGGCGCTGAAGGGTACTACTTTGTGCTTGGATGTGCTCCTTGGGAAAGGTCAAAATGCAGTCACTCAAGGTGAGATTAGACAGTTGTTGTAGTAGGCTGACCCCCTGCCCCATGATGTATGCAGCAGTGGGTGAAGCAAAATGTGAATGACACACCAAAAGACCAAATGATGAATAGAGATGCCTGAAAGTCCCTTTAAGTATATTATACATATATATTTAAAAAAATCAAAAGGTTTTAGCTAAGACTTAAAATGGGAAATTAGCTTCAGCATAATAAAGAACAAATAGAGAAAGGACAAGATGTAGGCAATAGGGTAATTCCAACATATTCCAAGACCATTGCAAGGTTACTTAAAATCAATTCAAATATCTTGAATACAAAACATCACTATGAAATTGGCTACAAGAACCCACTGCTGGATTCGAACAACACTGCCCGTAAAAAGATATCCATCCCTTTAATACCCTTCTCCCTCAGCTTACTGCTCTTTTGAATATGGTTCACTCATCTATACGCTTGACCTCTAGCCTTGAGGATAAACTCCTCCTGCTGCAACTTAACTCTTTAGTCAATGAATGTCATGTTATGTTGATTTGTATAGCGCACTAATCACCCGAGAAGGGATACAGGCGCATGTGCAAGGTGTTTAGGTGTGTGGTCCCAAGGTCCTTATATGAAGAGCCAGGTCTACGCCTATTTGCGAAACTCAAGAAGTGATGAGGAGGCTCTGATGTATCGAGGGAGGTCGTTCTATTGCTTGGGTGCGATGAATGAGTGACCACCAGTTTTGCTTTTGATGTTGAGGATATAAAACCATGGCCTATTCTGTCCCTCTTGCCGTCAATGCAGATAAGCCCTTCAACGCGCCTGTTCCCAAGAATAAACAAGGAGAGGAAACACTTACATTACTGAGTGTCGGTTACCTACTTCAAACTCCATCGTTGTTTGCCTTTCTTTTCACGCCATGTATAGCCGTTGCCTGGCAGTGTACTCCTCCTCTCCCTCACGGCCCCCACCTAAAGAGATCCATTCAGTGTTCCTGATAAACTTGTGGAAGCTCTGCATTATTGCACATAGCCACCTACTAACATCTATACAGAAATCTTCGGTACCTACCTGGACTACTGCAAAGAATACTGAAGAGAAAAGAGATCTGACTATACCTCAGACATGTAAACCTAAATAACAAGCTCAATAACCTTTAAAGATGGCTCTCCCATTCCTCATAATTGAATAATATTGTCAACCCACTTTCTCGCCTGATCTTCCCCATCACAATCCACAAATCTCAGATGTTAAGCACTTGCCCAATCTATCCCATCTCCAGTAGTGGTCGGTAGTGGGAGTGCTGCCGGTCGGTGACGTGGACAGGGGGAGGTGCAGGATGGGGGGGTAGTAAACTACGGAATACGGACAAATACAGGTAAGTAAACAGAAAAAAAAATACAACGAATTTAGTCGAGCACTCTGCATTGAATTTGGCGATGCCGTGCGCGCAACGAAATTCGTTTTATTTATTTTTATGTTTACTTACCTGTATTTGTCCGTATTCCGTAGTTTACTACCCCCCACCCTGCCCCTTCCCACGTCACCGCCCGGCAGCGCTCCCACTACCGACCGCTACTTCTTATCTCATTGGCCCATCCATGAGAAGAGGTATGAAGTTGCTAATGAACTATTCCAAAAAAGTCCTGAACAACACCCCAATGAAAAGCTGTCCTTTGTCCAACATACCACCCTAACTTATCTACCCACCCTCAATCCTTTCAAGATTGACATAACTTATTTCCAAACTTGCCTTCAGAACCACAGAGAAGAAGTCCATATGTGTTGACAGTTTCATACACGTACAGCAAATCCCCATTGTTACACATCTTCTACCTTTATTGATGCAAATTACAGATACTTTGAGCAATCACTGCTTTCATATAATAATCGTCACAGGACGTTTAATCCAGCATGACAAACCAACATGAAATCCACAGTTTGTGGGCCTCCTATTCTCAGAAGACCCCCAAACTACATGTATAACGTTCGCAGGAGACCCAGAGACAGTGAAAACCCCGACCTATCCATGTAAATTAAGTGACCTGGCACAAACAGGGATACTTTGTTTGATGATTGAGGATTATTGCAATGATGTGCCTTGGTTTTTCAAAAAAGATTACCAACATCAGAATAAGTGCAGATGAAAGCTTGATCACAATCATATTCAGTAAACTAATCTTTAGGGCTACTATTAGTTGACTGCAAAAATCTATTTCGTTGTGAATGGTGTGTGCAAAATGGAGGATTGTGATGTCTACAGAGAAGCAACATGGATAGCCCCAAACCCACTTCTTCCTCTCCCAGCTCCTATTTTTCGAGTTCCTGTAAAGTCAGAAACTGCATCTTAACATTGGGTGAAAGCAAGTCGGTGGTGCTAGATGACCTTACTGTGGGGCATATTATCAAGAACGGCGATCAAATTATCGCTGCTTTAGCGGCAGGAAACTGCCGCTAAAACGGCGATAATGGGCTTGATAATATGCCCTTGTGAATTCCCATAGCAGCCCAGGTTGCCACCAGAACCTGGGCTGCTATGGGAATTCACAAGGACATATTATCAAGCCCATTATCGCTGTTTTAGCTGCAGTTTCCTGCCGCTAAAGCGGCAATAATTTTATCGCCGTTCTTGACAATATGCCCGTGTGTTTTTCCATCCTTTCACATACTTTTAGGTAATGCTGACTTGACGACTGGCACAAATACATGTTGATGACAGAGTGCTCCTTCATTTATCATTGACTCCAGTGCTGGGCCCTTGTTCGAATACCAGACACACTTCTATTTGGACTAATGAGAAAGTCGGTTATATATTAATTGGGTAATGGATACAGTAAAAGATAAGGCATATTTTAGAGAACATGGCACTTCTTTGTGTGTAGGCTCTCTGATCAATTATCTTTGTTAAAAGCACCTCAGTCCGGTCCCATGGAATGCTGACAACTTGGTTTGAGGTTCTATGATGTGCTACTAGGAGGTAAGGTTAATTATAAGAAAGTCGATTATTAGTTGGATTTGATGGTAGTCCACCACAAGTAATAATGTCACTATTCATGTTAGATACATTTAAGGTTACATTAATATAAACCTGAGCTCGACCCCTGGTAGCCATTGTAAAGAGCAGTCATCCTTCACTTAAAAAATGTGTAAAGCATTTAGAAATTACAAAACAGTTAAAAAGTTCAAAACGCAACATTATAAAAATCCCACTCTAATTTACAAAAATAACGAATATTTTAAGTTTAAAAATGATGTTAAAACAACACAAATATGATTAAGGGAACTGGAGATATGAGTTTTTTAAGCTTTAAATACAATAGCGCAAATAAGCGAAAAGTGACTGTGGTCAACCGGTTGCACGAAACCAGGACAAGCGTAAGAATTAACGTTGACCACGCTGGAGAGATAGTCAGATACAAGGGTTGAATTAATCCCAGTCAAAAAGTTACCTTCGAACTTAAAAGTTTTCAAGAAGTCCTCAGCAAGGCAAGGATGCAGCATGGATCCGAAAAAGAGCGAGTTAACAGATGATGAGTTCTCGGTGTAGCCGTGGCTGAAGGCCGGAAAAGGTCCAACCAGGAAAGTCCAGAGTTCTCACTCAGGAAGTCATCGACGTCAGGATTAGTTAAGATTTCTCCCTTTTTTACTTAGACTCTTTTCACAAAGTCAGATTTCATCATCAGTACAAGGCTTCAGGCTGTAGCCGAGGAGGGTTCAATGTCATAGGATGTCAGGCAGCGTCAGACCTACTGAATCGGATTTGCTGCTGTGCAGAGGTACGTAGCGGACGCTGTGGCGAAATCAGGTTCCCTGTCCCTGACGATGTACTCATGGCAGACCACCTGGCAGGTTGGTCCCTGTCCCACAACTGTTCACCCGGTAGGTATTTAGCAAACGTTTCTAAGTCGCAGCTTTTAGGGTTAGGCAGGAAGAGTACACTCTGGCATCAGCTAAAGGTTCCAGCACCTCAGGAACTCAGGAAAGGACTTGGTGATCAGGACTCACTCCACCAGAAGCCACCAGTAGGGTCCAGAGCAGGTCCAGTTGAAAATGGTCATCTGAGCTCCTTCAGGAAAGTGGGCTTCTTTCTGCTTTTTTGTCCCAGTTGCTAAACAAGAGGTCAGCCAACTGACCCCTGGAGTCCACTTATTTGTCCTTTGTACAAGTGGGTGCTGGTTCAGTCTTTCAGGTCTCCTCAAAGGTCTCAACAGCAGGGGCAGTCCTTCTTCTACCTTCCACAGGTTCAATAGTGTTCTGAAGATGATGCCCATGGCACCACATTTATGTGATAAATGTTTTAAAAATTGCACTCATTAACTTTTTAGCTGGTTCCTAGGCAGGCATAGCTTTATTAATCTTCATAATCTATTTAGTGTCAAATATTGAACAGCTAACCCTGCTACAGTGAAAATAGCTTTTGGGGCCTTGGTACTCTAAGGACAGGTTTTAAATTAAACTTTTATATTTCCTACTTTTAAATACTACACGGATTGCCTTGTTGGGTATTAAGTCCTATTGAGGATGATTTTTTAATATTTTAAAGGCATGTTTTGCACTGTCACTCTAGTGGTGGACCAGTGTGTGCCGCAGTCACTTATGACATTTAGCTTACTGGCCCTTTACTGACAATTTGCACCATATAGTAAAGACTTATAGGTAATTTATTTAGGAGGATAGACAATTTCTCAATGTACAAGGGCTAGGATGCTTGCAGTGGGGCCTGGTTAGCAGAGCCCAAAGGCACAGATAGTAAAAAAAGCAGTAACATTTTGCAAAAAGTGGAGGTGAACATGCAGAAATAGTACACAGGCATTTTCCTACAGTAGTTTTCCTAATTCTTCTATGAGGGCGCTGTACTCAGTGTGCTGCAATTTAAATAACATTCCATTTGTTTATGAATAGAAAACAGTGTGTCATATTTTGCTTTATTTACAAAGGGAATGTGCCACCGTAACGTCACTTTTTTGACGCTCTGGTGGCGCAATATCCTGCACGTTATTTACAAAGCGGCGTTAAGCCACTTTGCATGGCTTAACATTGCTTTGTAAATATGGCGCGCAATTGGGTTTGCGGTGGGCTTTCAAAAGCAACACCCATTGCTTTTTGATGCTGCCCCAGATTTACAAGAATGTGTAAATCTGAGGCACTGCCAAATACTTTTATTTCTTCTCATTTTTGCTTTTTCTGTGTGTGCGGCATACTGCAGCACACATAGAAGTGGCAAATCACCATTACTGATTGTTTATGTGCAGCAAGGGACACCTTCCTGCACATAAGCAAGCATCCATCCAACACAGGCGCCCTTGCACTATGGCACAAGGGTGTCTGTGTTGGCACCTGGCAGCTATATTAGCACAAGGGAAAACACAGGGGTATGCCATATTCTTGTAAATATTGGGCATCCCTACATTTTTTAAAAGGCGCGGCTCTGCAAACTTTGCTGTTGTGCTGCACCATTTCCTTGTACATATGCCCCAGTGTTTTTTGTTAAAACCTGAACATTAAGCAACATATGAACAAAGCCAGGGCAATGAATTCATATTTACACATAAAATATTGAAGATACACAATCATTTTTGCCAGTGCCCCAGCTTATAGTCTTCAAATTACAATTGGATTAGGGAGACTACAAGTACCATAATACAAAGAAAAAACCGGAAACAGTTATTCATACATGGAAGGAAAAACCTGAGTGATTAGTCTGTATCACTTTGATTGTTTGTTATAAGATAGTAGTACACACAAAAAATTAAACTGGATGGCAAGCAACCCACAACAAGATCTTGGTATTTTATGGGAAGTGTGCCTAGAAGGTGCACACACAGAATGAGGGCCTAGTGGAGATTTAAGGACCTGTGTGGGTACACTCCCCATTAAACAATATCTAAGCACAAAGAGCCCATGGTTCCAAACTAAATGGCTGAATAGAGAGTGGATTTAAGAGAACCAAGCTTTACGGCGGGGGTATCCCTTATCAGGACGATTCCCCTCACACACCATCGGTACCATGCTTCATCATAGGGGTGCCTCCTCGCATAAGAACAAGTTCTAACATGGGCTACAACCCCCTCTCTACGAGGGAGGAGCTCAGGGATGTTATGAATGGGCAGCTGGGTTGTACTAAAACCCTATGTGATCTAGGTGTGTGACCAAATGATGATAGGATGTGCAGTGCTAAAATAAAGTGATAGTGAGTTTAAAACTGACTAGGAGGCTAGCTAACAGTAAACTTTATTAAGCTACCACAAAAAGTCCCTGAGCTCCTCCCTCGTAGAGAGGAGGTTGTAGCCGCGTTAGAACCAGGTTCTGACGCAAGGAGGCACTTCTATGATGAAGCATGATACCAATGGTGTGTGAGGGGAACCGTCCTGATAAGGGATACCCCTAACGTAACGTAAACCTTGGTTCTCTTAAATCCACTCTCTATTCAGCCATTTAGTTTAGACCCATGGGCTCTTTGTGCTTAGAAGTGTGCCTAGAACACAGCAAAATAAGGGAAAATAATGGATGTGATAAAGACCCATCTTACTCAGTAACACTTATCCAATGGTCTTTTTGTGTGACTTGAGGGGCGAGGAGAAAGACATCTTAAGGCAATATTCAAATACAGTGTAGCGAATGTGGTTACACCATAACTCAGTTCGAAATCAAGCCTCAAGTTAGTAAGTTTTATTCCAGATTCAAATCTAAAATCAAATTAATGTAAACTAATCTATGCATAATAGTATAAAAGTACAATGCAAACAAGATGAAGCCCAATCTCCGAAAGCGGTTGACTCTATATAACAAAAAGAAAACCACTAGTTCAATAGTTGTAACGTAAGTAATAAGGAAACAGAATTTCACATCAGAATGTATTAATTTGTCGTTAAAGATAAGCATAGACTCATTGTCTGTCCCTACTCTACCCTACTCAAAGTGGTAACCCTAAACCAGGGCCGAACTGGCCATAGCGGGCACTGGGCAATCCCCCGGTGCACCGCACGGGTGGGGGCTGGTTTTGGGCCCCTGGGGGGCGATTTTGTTTCAGAGCTGTATTTGCAGCATAGCTGCAAAATCGGCCCTGTACCAAAATCGGCCGAAAACCGGCCCCGTCAAAGTGCACGGCGGCACCTCCAACCAGCCGAGTGGGGAGGGGGTGAGGCGGGCGGCCGAGCACTTTGCCAGGACCGGTTGTGGTTCCCAGTCCGGCCCTGCCCTAATCTAAAGCAAGATTTAGGTAAGATGAAATAGGAAAAAGGGAAAATGTGTCAGCCATCAATTCCTTCTGTAAAAGGAGCTCCAACAGGGCTCAAGTAGCATAAAGCCACAAAAGTCAAAGAGGTCGGTACCTTATTGCGCCCTAAGCCAGAATGCTAGCTATCCCTCACTACATTACATCAAAATATCAGTTGCATCCAAAATACATCCCACAAATCTATTTCGTAATTTTCCATTCCAACCCTACACATATGTGTCTTCTCACCATCTTGTTATTCTCATGAATCGTTATCCTGGCCGTCCTTGGTCCCATCTCCTTCACCCAAGAGAACTCTCCTTCCATCTTGTTATTGCTCTCCTTGTACCAGTTGCCGCTGCACATGCCTCACAATCTATTAAGAACAAAGACCTTCTTCTTTCTGCTAATGAAGCCTTATCCACCTGCATTGGGAACACAAATTACATGCAACGTATCTACTGCAAAGAATATGAATGTTAAACTTAAAGCGTGAGCTTAAATCTCCAGCCCACAAGTTAGGCTAAGTTAACAAGTGCATGGGTTACATTTATGTGCACTCCCTTACACCCAAATGAATCTAAGCGTCCCTGCACATACCTCTAAAGTTGTATACAGTAATAACACGATTATTTAATTAGGTTTCTAAGTACATGAATCACTTTTAGTAAACAGAACGCTATTTCTCTTTTCTATAAACATGTGTACAGGCATTTGCACGAAGAATCATAATTCTGTCAGTTAGGGTTCAAAACACACATATAAGGTGTATTAAATTACATAGAACTCTTTATATATGCAATATATTCCCAATTCTATTATTGACATTAGTCACACAGAATATATGCGGGTGCAACTACATTGGATTATAATGCAACCCTAACATGTCTTTCGGGTGGAGTCAATTTCACACTCCTCCAGAGGACTCGGAAAAATATAGTGGCGGCCAACAGCCCACTGCATACACATGCAAAGGTCTTTGGACAAGCACCTCCAACCCCACGTTCATTGGTGGGGGGCCCCTGCACAGAGGTGGCTGCCAAAACCTGTGTTTTGCTCCTGATAATTTAAATGTAAAATCTTTAATTGGCACACAGTGGTTCCAAATATAATACATAAGCATGGTTAGCAATGTAGTGTTCCAAAGTGTTCCCATTGCACTCTTTTCTGTCAATTATTGTTCTGAAGGCAAGGTGATTTGGTGTTAGCACAAAAAGTCAGACACTTTTCAAATGCATTTCCCAGTGAGGCTTCTTTCCGGGCATTAGCCAATTTGTACCGTATTTGCTGATTGGGATCACCCCTGACATTTAATTGAAGTGACACCAGTGCTAATTGGTCTCTTAATGTCCCTGCAACCAGCAAATCGCCGATGACAGGGCCACAGCTTTCTCCTGCACTCCCCTCTAATAACCGTGTTCATAAAATGTTTGACGTCAATTACTGAAAGCTTTGACCTTATGGCAGGTCGAGCTCAGGAACTGGATTCGCATGAGTTAGCAATCATGTGTGCTGGGCAGGCTACCAGGGTGCTTAGTTAAAACTACAAACTCCCTGTTCTTCTCGGCATTTTAATTAAATGACCGGGGGAGGGCTGCCATGAAAAGCTGGAAATGTTTCAAGAAGGACTCCTCAGCTAAGACCGACGCACAGGACTTATTACAGAGCCAGTGTAATTGGTTCCCTCCCAACTCAAATGCCTAATCATTGTTTAATTTGCTGAAAAAGCAGTGTCTTTAGCAAGCTTTGTAGTAAACTCTGTACGGAGATCCCACATCCGTGCTGCGAGCGGAACAAAGCAAGAAGATACAAAGATGTTGTCTTCCTAAAGTGAGAACTAAACAGTTTCTGCGTGGATTCTTTGGCAAAGTTATGACCTAACCTGAAATGCCCCTTTGAAAGAGCCCTGTCTGCCATAAAACAGCGAGTTGATCTTCTAGCTAAGGCATTGAGTCTTGAGTCAAAGTGACACTTCCCACTGATGTATTGTGTGTTTTGGGGGAAATCCTTTGTAATTCCTTTGCTCAAATTTAAATATTGCTTTCTGTGATGCCTTAAAATGTATTCTTTAGGACTTTAAAGTTAGTCACTCGGACTTGAAGATGTTGATGCTTCAATTTCTTGTGAAATCGAGATTGCTTGCATCACTAAGATTATTTTCGTTTAGTTACTCTAGGCAGGTTTACACCCTGGTACTATACTGTAAATGAACCCTTTTTTCTACCACCAGATACCTAAAGCCTATACTGAATAAGCGGGCAGAAGATCCAATGTCCATTGAATCACTCACTCTGACACATTTAACCACCAACTTAATGGATATTGTGATTACATAGAGTTCACCCGACATTTTAGCACATGTGGCTTCTGTGGAATAGGCAACTTATATAATTAGTCGCCCTAAGATTGCCAAAGTTTGCAAAGGATACTATAGCGGGTGGCCTTTGCAAATACACATAACATAACATCTATGGTGACGGTGGGAGGCACACTAAGAGTGAAGACAATAGTGTCATTGCTGGTCAACTTAATTGTTCATTGGCTAATTCTGCAAAAATATCATACACTGAAAAACATTATCACCAGAGTGTGGCTTGACTATGAGCAAGACAGCAGATGCTCTGTGAAGTTCTTCATTGCCCCGTTGAACGCCTTTGACTCCCAACAGCGAGCAGTTCTGAATGCCAAACCACCAGGTAAACTGTAGTGGACTTGGCGGCATGTTTCGATGCCGTATTGAGTGCCGAATAGCCCAGCATGGAACTATTTGACCTAGGCAATGGCTGCCTAATGCCCACCTACATGCACTCTGAGGCTGCCAGGGTCACAGAGAGTTGTGGATTAGGTGACCATGTTCTGAGGACAATTGAGGGAGCCCGGACTAGCGAGGATGTTGCCAAGGCCCTAAGTGAGATCAGAGGGGACATGGAGCTTTCACTCGCTTGGCCTCCAGCTTTGCAGGCAACTACAACATGGTACTATTAAGGACACCAAGGATGGTGTGCCTCTGTATGTCACAGACACAACACAAATTTTATTTGAACCCGAAATGGAAGTTTTCCTATGGTTTGCTGGAAGTGGTCCCCATGCTTATCACAATTTATGCAAAGATTGCGTGAGCCAGGGGATCTTGAGAAATTCTTGAAAAAATTTGCTATGGATACCTCTCACACCGTGGGTGACCCACTAGCCTCTATCTCGCAGTCTCCACCCAAGTAAATGAGTTGGGGATGTTAGACCTGGCATCCTTGGCATGGTTTACCCCCTCGCTTTTTGCCTTCAACCCTCCTGATTTGTTGACTTCATTTGTGCTGACTTTAGGACTCTGCGCACTTTACCACTGCTAACCAGTGCTAAATTGTTTGTGTTTTCTCCTTAAAACATTGTAGAATTAGCTCAAACCCAGTTTGCATATTTAATTTGCTTGTTAGTCCCTAGTAATGTGGCACTACCTGTGCCTGCACCTGATTGTGCCACCTGCTTAAGTAGCACTTTAAACATCTCTCAGGTATGCCTTTTCAGCCTGTGTGTGCAGTATCAAACTGCCATTTGGACCTGGCAAACTAAACCTTTTGCCAGCCCCAAAGCCTCCTTTTTAATGCACATATAAATCACCCATAGGGTAGACCCTGGACAGCCTAGAGGGCAGGGTGCAGTGTATTTAAAAAGTTGGATGAGTGCTTTTTAGTTTTACATGTCCTGGTAGTGAAACTCTCCTGAATTCCTTTTTTTCACTTCTGCAAGGGCTACCTCTTCCATGGGACAACATTGGTGCCACCTTATTACCTCTAATAACAAGTAACCAGTTCATTGTTGGTGTTTTAGAAATTGTAATGAAAAATTCTATGTTGTGGTCAGTTAACATTTTTTGAAAATGGCACTTTTAGAATGAAGTGGGCTAAAGAACGGTGATGGATTAAACCCAGATCTGTTGACTGGGTGTGAGTGTTTGATTGGTTCAGATGCTCCGTCCATCACCACCCCCTTTTTTACCACTTTTAGAATGTTGGCATTTTCCTGCCTTAGTCAATCAGTGCCTTCAGACTGTCTCTGGGTAACATGGCTCGGTGTAGATGACAGTTGGGCTTTGTGTATTTCTCCTATATAGCCACACACAATAGAGAGCTTAGATGTGCCTGGATGGGGCATCACTGGTAGGATGCAAGGAAAGAGCTGGGCACAGCCCTCCCTACACTTGAATAGGCTGTGTCCTGCCTCCACACAAAGGTCTGCATACCCCTTGTGGTTATTCTGAAACCAGGACAGGGTAGGCAGGATGTCTGTGGACTTCCAAGAGAACCCTCTAGAAGTTTATCCCACTTCAAAGAAAGGCCCAGGTATACATTTTGGACCCCAGCCACCAACTCTTTAGGAAACTTTTGGATTGTGGATACTATGCCAGGAAGAAGGACTACTGTGCTGCTGAAAGGCACTGCCACTCTGCTGGGCTGCTGCTCTGAAGGACTGCTGCCCTGCTGACTTACTGCCTGATGCCCTCTTGCCTGGCAGAGAAGGACTGGACCTACATCTGTTGAACCCAGGAACCCAAAGTGACTTGAGCTAGTTGGCTGGCCTCCTGACTAGAGCATAAGGGACAGAATGCTCCAACAAGCTGGAACCCTGCACCTGGGCCTTACTCGCTGTGAGCTCTTTCCTGCCAAGTGGTGCTACTCCAGTCCTGGATCCTTGGAAGGGGGCCTGAAGGTGCTCTGCCATCTGTGGATCCAGCAGAACCGACGCATCACCTCTCTTTTGCGGCGCATCCCGAGTAGAACAGACCCATTGCCTCTGCTGTGAGGGTTCTCCCAGAGCAAGCACTCTGCATGACTCTGCAGCTCACATCAGAACCACCGCTGTGCGAAGTTCCACCAATGCAGGCTCTATCATCACAAATCTCTGGTCAACAGCAGTCTCAATGGCGACACAAGTTCTCAGATCACATCCTTGCGTCTTTTCAGAACCGATGCATCGCCTCAACTGCACAACACATCCTTAATGCCGGACTTCGCATCACAAGCCCTCGTTGACGGGATCCTCAACAACAATGCAGAACCTTACATCTCAGCTCTGCAGCTCCTCAGAACCAATGCATGTGCTTGGCTACGCAACGCATCCTCGACCCAGAACCTTGTAACTCTCCCCAACCAGGATTTAAGGTACTCTTATTCAGCAGGTCTAACTGGGTCACTGTAGCTGGCCCGCACTCCATTGTGGTCAGCCTCAACTTGTGACTTTGTCCCAGTACGGCACAACCAGATATCCACAGTTGGCACGTTGTGCATTTTGGTGCTATTTTCACTGAAATCTCTAAAATGGCATATTTCCAGTTCTACTGATTGGATTCTTCTCATTTTTGTCTTGTTTTATTTATTAAATCTACTCTATTTGCCTAAAGTGGTGTGGGATTTTTCTTGTGTTGTGTTTTCACGTTGTTACTGTTTAAAGTGCTGCATAAATACTATACACTTTACCTATAAGTCAAGCTTGACTGTTCTGTGCAACACTATCAGAAGGTTGAGCACAGGTTAATTTGGGATTGCTTGTGCCTCACCCTGACAAGGACTGAGGTTGCTGCTTGAGTAATGTGTCACCCCCCTGAACCAGTAACCCAATTTCTCAATGGATGCAGATGTGTCTTACTTGGCAAAGGAGAGAGGCGGGTTAATGGTGGACTGGCTTTCAACGCTGTCTGGCACTGCCAGATGGGCAAACTTAAGAAGGGTCAACGTGTAGGCTGTTTTTTTTTTTTGTCGCATAGACTTTGGGGATTGATATATTTCTGGAAAATGTAACACAATGTCACAGATATGGGAATTTTCATGACTAGATTATTTGCACCTCGGAACCTCTCTGTATTTACTTAAATTCTCTATCTATTCGTATGTTTAGTTTGTCTAAAAACATTGTTTGTCTTTTACCTCTTTAATCACCTTACTGTTATGGCTATACTTTTTGCTCTGGATACTACTTGGTTTATGTGATTCTAACTTGCCAACCAGAGTGACTTTATTTATGCCTCAGTAATTTCTAGTTTCTTTACATTTATTTCCTCTGTTACGGGCTGTCTCACAAGTGTTCTTTTTTCTTATTCTTATGGCCATTTTAAACATAAGCCTTTATTTTATGTTCATTCCTTTCTGCTTTCAAGCTCCCTTCTTTGATTTAAAATCCACACTTCTTCAAATCTATATGAATTCCGTCCCTCTGCCCTGTAGCAAAGCAAGGGTACATGGGGCACATGTGCATGATGCCCATCTAGCTGAAGTCTGAACAACAACCTGAATAGGATCATCCGACTGGTGCTCACCTGCCTTTAAGAGCCTTCAAGAGACTGTAGGGCCTGGGACATGACTCTTGCCCACCATGGCTGCATGGCTACTGCGTATGTCACCAATTGCCATTCTTGTCCTTTTTGGTATCCTTTTAGTCAGTTGACAACTTCTCTGCCTGGCGCAAGTTGCTGTATGGATTACAGGGCTTTCTCGGATTACAACTTTTTGTGGAGGAGGAGAATACTAGATCTCTCTGCCCCTGTGACTAATCTGGTTAGTTCTTATTATAGTTATAATTTATGTGTCTATCTCTCACATACGCTCGGCCATCACAGAGCAAGGCACTGTGTCCCAAAACACGATAACTGCACCTCGGTGTTCATCATGTACAACCTTAAAGCACTTCCCATATAGGCTCAAAACACTATCACTACCAACCACACACTCTACACTATGTAGCTTGCTATCCATGTGGGTAAGCTCTTCAGCACCCCACATTGGGGTCGTAAGCCCTGTACAGATACTGCAATACAATATCATGGACCATAAAGCAATCAATAAAAATGAAGTCCATCCCTTGGTCTGGTAGTAATAAAAGCTACAATTGGAGTATAGCGGGCCCTGTACACCATTTGGCCTCTGCTGAGCTATTCATAGCAACATCCCAGTCTCTACCCAAGCACACCTGTGCCTCTCTATCGCATTTTGCTGTAAATGGAGGTAGCCTCATGGTATTCTCAGCAGTCACTGAACCACTTTGAATCATGTTTTCTGCCCTCACTGCAGCCTCCAATGTTTTGCTTAACTTGCATAACTCTGTAGTTCTGTTTTGGGGTGTCCGCTTCTGTGGATTCTCTGTTCCTTCTGTCCATAATGGGTGTCATCTAGAAATAACTATAAACAATTTCCAGCCCCCTATCATTGCTTCATGTTATAAGTTGGAACAATGAGTTCCACAACCACGACCTCACTAACAATGAGGGCCCTACCACGACCTTGTCTAAACCACGATTATTTTTACCACGCATTCCTTTACCACAATTTTTTGTGTTAAATGAATGTGTTAAAAGAAATGATTTTTAACTACTACCCCAATCCCCCTCACACCCTCCTGGCCCATAAAAACAAATTCCTCCCACACCCTATAAACAAACACGATCACTCATACCCCCTAAAAAATAATCCCAAACCCCTACCCCCTAAAAACAAACTCAAACCCCTTACAACGAATTCCCCACCCTAAAAAAAACAAGATCACTCCATCCCCTAAAAACAAACTCAACCTTATTAGAACTAATTCTTCCTACTCCCTATAAACAAACACAATCACCCATACCCCATATACACTAATCCCAAACCCTCAACCCCTAATAAAGAACTCAACCCCCTTTAAACTAATGCCCCTACCTTAAAAATAAATACGATCACCAACGCCCCCTAAAAAGTATCTCAACAACCTACAAACTAATCCCTCCCACACCCTCTAAACAAATACAATCTCCCATAACCCCTAAAAACTAACCCACACCCTAAAAACTAACCCTAAACCCTCCCACCCCCTCAAAATTAACCCTTCTTACCTGTACCCCTGCGATGCTCCTCCTACCTCCGCCCTGCTTGAACACTAGACCGAATCATGCGTGGTTAAGGCTGAGTCATTGTTCGGGCAAGTCGTTGTTTGGCTTGCGTGACTCCGGAACTCATTGTTACTTTACTTTCATAGTACTCCTAATCATATATATCTGCTACTGTCTAATGGTTGTTACAGCTTATCTGTTTTACTCTAGAATAACAACTGTTCAATAAATTCTTATTGAAATGCCCAGACTGTTTATTCTGTGAATCTCTGAGAGAAACTAAGGGGTCCATTAGGATGGCGGGCGGATTGCCCCCACCAGGCTGGCGGTAGCCACCGCCAGCCTGGCGGGGGCAATCCGCCCGCCATCCTTCCCTGTATTCCCCCCCGCCATATTACGATGGCGGAGGGGACCGCAGTGGTGGGAAACACCGCCCGCCTGTTTTCCGCCCCGGTCGCCTTGCGGCCGGGGCGGAAAAGGGATAACATGGTGGCGGTGTCTATCAGACACTGCCAGCCATATTATAATGGTCATTTTTCAATGCCTTGGAAAGGCAGGCGGACTTCACTCTGGGGGCCCCCTGTGGGCCCCCAGAGTGAAGCACATTAGGGGCTGCACAAGGGGGGGGGACCCATGGTACCCCCTGCATTTGCATAATGAAATCGGCAGGCACCTCGCGGTGCCTGCCGCTTTCATTATGCAAATGCTGCAATGCATTTTCAGCATTGTGGCGGACGGTGCTCTCTGCACCGCCCACCACAATGCTAACAATACAGGATGTGCCCGCCACTGTGGCGGGCACATCCTAATGGCACCCCCGGGACCCCCGCCATTAAGGCGGGCGAGCCAACCTAATGTGCCCCTAAGTGAGCACGAGTGACTGAGCGAAAGGTATTATATTGTTTCCACGATTCTAAAGGATCATGGTTGTCATGTTCTGAGGTTGCCAAAAACTATTCTCTCCCCTATAAGAAGAGATTCTAGTGGCACTGTGAGCTAGCTGATACAAACAGGCTAATATATCCAATGGGGGTGCTCGGAACCAGTCTGCCACCATACCCAGAGTTTATGTTATCCAAACGCGCAGATTCAGTATAGGGTATATAGGAACTACACGACATGGCACCGCCATCGTTGGTTGGGTACTTTTTTAACAGTAGAATGTGAGTAGCTCAGTCGTGCTATTCTCAGAGACCCCTACTCACAAAAACACCAGAGACGTGTGGAGTGGGTGGACACACACTCCGCCACAGCTGAGTAGGCGAAACAATCCTATTTTTTAGCTGTTGGTTAATCAAGTTTGAAGGACATAGTGTTCCTAAAATTGTGCATACAAAACCTTTATCTTAGTTCCCTTGGACAAACTTCTTCTTTACAAAAATGACTGAGATAGGAGATAACCCAGTAGTGGATCTATACCTCTCAGCCGGAGAAGAAGATGCATACGCAATTCCGATTGCAGAAAAATTAAGAAATACAGTCACCCTGAAACTGCTAGACCATGGTTTAACACCTAGGGGTGGCATAGTAGCTTTCGGGATTGAGGCACACGAATCTAACAAGATAGAGGTATTTTATTTATGGGTTACATTCCCAGCAGCAACTGCAAGAACAAACAAATTTCACTCTTACACAGAAGGAGATGCACCCGAGGAATATTGTTCGTTCAGAGACATTGAAGGTCCATTCACGTACAAGGAATACTTATACTGTTTTAATGGCGCCCTACTCCATACAAGAAGAGGAGTAAGACTCGGCCTGCTCGGAGGAGAAGGGGCAACATGGCCAATGTTAGCGGCCTACACACCACATCCTGACATTTACACACTGCCACCAGTAGACTTAATCATACAACACAAAGATGTAATTAAAATCTATAGAAACATTCCGCTATTCGTCATGAGGACATTTACAGTCCAATCAGCAGTAGTTGCAACAAATGGAACTCAATCTCAGGGTACATCAACTAAAATCACACCACAAACATTACACGAAGTGATGGGCAAAATGCCCACAAAACGCTAACAAATGCCATTCTGGGTAGCTCAGAAAATAACACAGTTAGAGGCAGTATTCCGGAATCGTACCCCGTATGAAAAACACAGAATGCTAACAATCTGCTTGCCCTTGGAGATAAAACAACAAGTCGAGGATTGTACCACTTGGTTTACAATCTTTGCTGCCGTTTATATCAGGAGTTGTATTCCTTCATAAGCGGTGATACCCGATGTATTAAGACAAATACAAAACGAGTATGGAGCAGAGCCTGCCCTGAACTTAGGGATGAAGTTACTAGTTAACTATGCCCAGGTATCAGTCATAATTTTAGCTAACATAAAAGGGGAAGCAGCGTCAGTGGCTATTCACCAAAGCCTAAGGGAGTTCAGTCCTTTAGAATAGGAACTCGAACTACCAAGCAGACACCTGCTTCTTCTAAAAAAGAAGTGGGATAATAAGAAACAGCATACATGTAAAGGAAACAAATCTCAATCCCGAGGTAGATCTCCTCCAAAGGAGTCCTCTGAAAAGAGGTATAATCTGAGGAATAGGGATAATATTAGAAAACCTGACAGGTATCAGGATACTGATACACGTTCCTCTCGTGGAGGGGGACAAGTGTAGAAAAGTGAGCGGTCTCTTATGGAGAACCTTACGTTTTGCTATGACATTTTGTTAACTTAACAAGATTGGTCGCCAGCATTCGTCATGGATTGCCCTAAAGGAGAAACTGTAATTCTATCTGCATTTTAAGACCATATTCCCAGGCATTTGCAACACTCATTTGCGCAGGAGTGGGCGGTAGCACTGGCTCCAGCATTATACAAAAACCATGTTGGATGGGATGAGGATTCGACCCACAACATAATTCCTTTAAAAAATACTCCAACTTCACAGAGGCAGTATCCAATAAAGCGAGAAGCTAAAAAAGAGGTCAGGGAGATCTTAGATCAACTTGAATACCGAGGGGTGATCAAGAATTGCACCTTATCAATAAACAATCCTTTGTTTCCAGTCATGAAACCTGACAATCCATATCGCCTAGTTTTAGATTGCAGACATTTAAATACTTGCACTAAAACATTTGCAGTCCAAAAGGTACACTTGATATCTCAAACTGATTTTTCTGGCAAAATATAGCACCTGAAAGCAGGCATCTAACAGTATTTTCAGCGCTAGGGTCTCAGCGTCAATTTTGTCGACTCCCCTAGGGATATAAGAAGAGCTGGGGCTGTTTTCGGATAGAGTAATTGAGTTACTTCAAAAATTGTATGTAGAAGCATTGTCCTATGTGGATGATATTTATCTGACGGACGATGACCTAGAGGAACACTTGAACAGAGTGAATACCATAATTTTGGGATTCGCATCTGTGGGCTCCAAATTCAACTTTAAAAAATCAAAAATTGCCCACCTCGTGTCCTGTTTTTAGGATATGAGATTTCAAGTGAAGGGAAAAGCCTGGCAGCCAATTTGTTAGAAAAATGTGCCCTGCTCCAACCTCCAAAATCATTAGAAAATTTACAATCAATTCTAGGATTCCTAAATTTTGGTAGAACATACATTTTGGTTTACGCAGAAAGAGTAAAACCTTTCTACGATTTAATAAAATCTGATTTTTCAGTAAGACAGTGGACACAGGAACTTTGTTCCTTACCAGCTTACATGTTAGCTTCCAAACACTTACAGACACACGTAAACGTACACAACCTGGTGATCCGTATCATTGCAGGTCAATCTGGTTACACTTATCTGACATACAATGAAGGAAAAACAGTACCAATTGCATACAAATCACATTTGTACACAAATGCTGAGATGCATTTCACATCTACAGAAAAGATTCTGACAGCGGTACAGACTACTGTAGTGAGAGAAAGAGCACTGGTTCAGGGGAAACAAATAATAGTAGTGACTCCGGTTCCAGCCTTAGAGGCTGCGACAAAGGTAAGTGTTCCTAACGCTAAAGCCTTACATTTGAGATGGATACAATGGGTTAATTCTCTCACTGTAACAGATGTAGAATATAGGTATGACTCAAATTTAAAGACATAATCATTCCTGCAAGAATATCCTCTACCAAATAACATAATGCCTCTAGATCAGTATGAATATATAATTTACACTGACGGATCTGCTCCCCGGCCATAGGGAGTAAGCCACAATATAGCGCAGCATGTGCAATCATTAAAGGTCGCATGCCGGATGGAAAGTTCCATCCAAGATGCACTAAAACACAATCTCTAGGAGACTGCATGGCACAGTTGGCAGAATTAAAAGTACTGACTCTGGCACTTGTGAATACGGCTCGAGAATTACCCACACTAATTGTGTGCAATTCCTTTTACTGTGTGCAGTCATATAATGAACACTTGCAATACTGGATTAAAAACGGTCTTAAAGATGGTAAAGGTGGCACAATTAAGCATAATATGCTCTGGGAACAGGTAGAGGAGTTCAAAACCGAACTAACGAGGGCTCACGTGATACATACACTGATTCATCAGCGTGATGGCGTTCACGTTGAAGGGAATTCATTGGCTGATGAAGCCACAAAGGGGGCTGTACGCATTACTTCCTTAGCTGCAATCACTCGTTCTAAAACAAAAATAGATGGTGAGATTATGGTAGCTGTTATTGCTTCATGCAAAAACAGCAGTGCAGTACCAAAAAGATTTACACTCAAGTACTCCTACAAGTTAGATGCCAATAACATTCCATTTGCTCAGATTCCTGGAGTGGGAGTTAGAGTAATTCCAAACATGGATCATAGGGGTTAGGTTTAATTCTAGCAGCACACTAGGGATAGGTTCTGCTAAAGGAGGAGTTATGGCGACTGTTTCCTTATTGAAACAACGCTATTGGTGGCCTGTTATAACAAAGCAGACTAAAGACTATGGGGTCTATTATAATGTCGGGTGGATCACCACAGCCCGCATGGCCGTGGCGATATGCCCGACATCATCCCCCGCCTGCCTCCAATTTTTCCCCCGCCATATTATGATGGCGGGGTGTTCTGCGGCGAACAGGAAGACCGTCCGGTACTTTTCCACCCAGTCAACGAGTCACCCGGGCATAAAATGGTCAAATATGGTGGTGGTGTCTGCTAGACACCGCCATCCATATTACAATGGCAGCGTGAAGCAGCCTTTCCCATGGAAATCGAACTGCTTCTGGCTACTTCATAAACTTTGATAAGTTTTCTTTGGATCCAAGTGAACCTGAAACAAGCCCAAAAATCACGCAAGCAGCGAGTTAAAGACTTTCTGAACTTTCTTTGAAAGACTTACCTGGTATCGCCTTGGGTAAAACTATGGGTTATAAAAGGGATACTTTTCTTTTTTTCTGGGTAGGCTTGGTAATAGTTTTTAGCATGCTTGTTAATGGTAAATACTTTCAACAAAGTTCTGAAGCCCAAAAGGTGAATTTAATTTTGAAACCACATCAATCATCTCATCGAGAACAAAGAGACTTGTCATCAGTGAACATTACAGCAGCTGTAAATTATAGCCTGTAATCCAGAATTCATCATATAATGTATTCACCACACATGCAAAATGTCACACCAGACAGAGCTGACACCCTATTGTACTCAGCGAGACAGTTTGGAGTATTATACTCTGCTGCACACCGAACCATAAGTTTGAACTTACATCTTACGCAGACGACACGCAGATTGTGGTGTCACTGCTACCAGGTAAAGAGGTAGGAGTAGCCAGCAAATTCCAGGAGTGTATGTCAGCGGTTAGTAGCTGGATGGCCAGAAATTGTTTAAAATTAAATTTGGCTAAAACCGAAGTTTTACTTTTCGGCTCCAATGATAACTTTTGTAGCCCGAACTGGTGGCCCGAAGGGATGGGTACCCCCGCCATTCCATTCACGAAGGTCAAGAATGTAGGGGTTCTGATCGACGATCAGCTTCTATTTAGACCCCAGGTTAATGCAATGACGTCATCCATCCACTTCACATTGAAAATAATTCGGAAATCCTTCCTTTTTTACCAGATGGGTGTAAGAAAACAGTGGTGACCGCCCTGGTTTTATCTCGCCTGGATTATTGCAACAGCCTATTTCTTGATGCTCAACAGGGGCTTGTGAACAAATTACAGGCCTTGCAAAACGCAGCAGCTCGACTCATCACAGGCTTACCAAAGTTTGCATCCGTCTCCCAGGAATTGGTGAAGCTGCATTGGCTCCCAGTGCAGAAGCGGATCTCTTTCAAAGCCTTGTGTATAGTCTTCAAAGCCCTTCGAGGTCTCGGCCGTCGTTCTTAAAGCAGTACCTCCAATGGTACATGCCTGGAAGACATCTTAGGTCATCTAACATGGGGCTGATCATGACCCCCCGGACAAGGAAAGCGCGCTGGGGAGGCAGGAGCTTTGTCCTGGGGGCAGCCAGGGCCTGGAATGCTCTGCCTTTGGTTCTCAGACAGATTACAGATTTGATGGCCTTTCGTAAAGGTTTGAAAACCTGGCTTTTCTTACAATAAACTTCAGGCTTAGGTAGGGGGAGCTTTCATTCCAGCGCCAGGACACCGTTTGGTAACAGTGCGCTCTATAAATGTTATAAATAAATATAAATAAATAAGTGGTAAGCCATAGATTACTTCACTCACGTCATCATCAGCTACAATTTCCCTTGAATTTCTTTTGCAATCCAACTGATCATAATCCTCAAGGTTCAGTATTGATGCACCAAACCTCTCTTTATAAAACTGTAATACATTTTTTGATAACTATGCACTATTCTCATTTATCGTACCTTGTGAGAGAAACCGCTTTGCACTAATTGGGACATGCTACATCTTCATTTTGGGCTGGGGGACAGGTTTCTTCTTACTGTGTGATCTGGGGATAGGCAAATAATTCCGGATTCTACCATCTATTGGCCCAAGTGTAGTAAGAATAATATTGGATCACTGATTCTGAAGGTCTTCCGCATGATACTGAAGCAAGTAGCTGTGTTTGATAGGCCTGAACAATGTCATCACATTTTTGCCACAGTATGTAAAGAAGGAAGTGGGCCTTGTTTCTGTGACATGGTAGATGATTGGCTCTTTTGTATTTACATTATTATAGTTTGCTAGGGCCCTTCCCCTGCTAGCAGAAATAACTTTTCAATAAATCTCACTAAAGAGACTATCTTTCTGGTCATCTGTATGTTTCTGCCTGAGATCAAGGCAATATGATCACTCTTGATCTTGGCTGAAGGCAGCAGAATTAGATACTCTACAAAAATGACATCCAGGAACCAGAGCTAGAACATTCCCATGTTACCCTGAAAAAGTATTGATGACATGCAAGTAGCAACCCATGGTCATGGATGGCAAAGTCAGGAAGACTGATTTCTTAGTGGGTCCACCTGTAGGTTGGCAGCTCCCTGATATAATCTTAACTTATTTTTGTGACTCTGCTTGGTTGAAGGTCAGAATATTGATAACCAGAAAATTTCTGAGATAAATGACTTTACCTAAATATGATCTTGAAGGGATTACGAAACTTGTATTGCTGAAAAATAAGTGTTTATTTGTCTTACACACTCCATGAACAGATTTCTTTATCAGGGAACTAAGTAGCATGAAATTTTAAAAAGGCATTTGCAGAGCTGTTATATTCTGGAACCAACCTGTGTACTAATGTTGAAGAATAACCATTGCCACCAATACCTCTATTGACAAAGCCAATGTCCTTGCACTATCAAAGCCAAGGGGAAAAAATCCAATCTGTCTGTCCATTGCTTCCAGTAAAGTGGAACGTTGTGACCCGTCCTCAAGGGGCCTCGGAATATGACAAGACGGAATGTTCAATATCAATCATATAGGTGTGATCCTGTGTAGAGCGTCCGTGGGGGCAATTCCACCTTCCAGTCAGTGTAACCATGTAGAACTGCCTCCTCAGTGGATAGCAATGTTCTCCCTACACAACTAGAGGCAAAGAAGTTTGCTTGAAGCACTTCTGGCATGTTAATACATTTCCAGGAGGACCTACAGGAATGACATAAACTGTGAAATGCAAATATAATCCACTCATGAGAGATGGCGACAAGGACACACTGATGTGCAGGTAATCCTCTATGTTCTTACTGCTGGAAGACCATACCAGCAGAAGTGCTGAGCATGTCAGATGATAGAAAGTTCATAATCTCCCTCAATCTGAAAAGGACTGAAAGAAGCAACTTCTTCTTAATATATTTCCCATTTTAGTGGAGATTAGTGTTCTTCAAGGAGCAGTAGCATGTTAACACTGCATGCTGACCCTATTAGCAAGAAAATTAGCTTCACCACTGTCACCGAATTACCACACACCTTATCTGCATGTCCCACGGGGTCTTTAAACTGGTTACTCCCTATGTCATGCTCAAGACCAAGATTACTCCATACACAGAAACGGATGGCTGGACCCAGCTTGGCCACCCCCACCAATAACTACAGCTCATCCAAATCTGTACTGTGTTACTTCCAGCTAAGTGAAAAACTGAATTGTATACTTTCATGCTAATCCAATTATGTGCAAGCCTAGCACATACTACTTTTCGATATCTCTGAAATTTCTCCATAGAGGGTATAGTGATCAATGGCCTTAGCCCCACATCTCTCCCAATGTACGCTTGAATCATCCCATTTCCCTGTGGGAGGACACAGAGGGTGTGAACAATAACAAAATCCACCAGAGGTAATGTGAATCAAAGGTTCTCCCCCTCGATGGTCATAGCAAATAGGAGATTTTGAGATACCTGAGCCCTCTTGTAGCACACGTATGGAATGTGTGGGGAGGCCATCACACAAGCCTGATTGTTCTCTGGGATTTTCTGTCTAAGGATTGGGATCACCCTAAACCTTAACCTGTGGAAATACTGGTCTACAGGGTCCTCGTGGTCAGTTGTTGATTGTTTCAGGAGGGCTGTCACAAGTGCATTTGTCAATTGTAGAGGAACTTCTCTAGTTTGAAAACATTTGTGTATGTTGATGGCCCAGCTAAATGTTAAAGGCTCGTTAGCTAGTAAACTTACCCGATTGACTAACCTGAGATAGCGGGTCCAAAAGGGGCAATGAATGATGCCTGATCTCCAGTGCCCGACTGCGATCTCCAGCTCAAGCATTGGATATGCTTAATCTGAGACAACGTAGAGGGGAAGGGGAAAATGGGACGAAAGATAAGATATGACAACTGTGTCTGCAAGTGGCTGTACTGCTGTGTTTCTTCACACTGCTATGCTTGGTGATGTCCCTCACTACTTTAAATACACTGCATCTTTTAATTTCGAATATATTCTCTGGACAGATCACTACAATGATAAAAGACAATGTTTCCAACACCTCCCAACCACTGGATGCTCATTAACCTTTGTGGCCTCCCTTGTGTGCAAACCCCCCCATACCTTCTAGATAAACAAGATGTTAAGCGCACGTACTGTAGCTGAGGATGAATTCTACTTATCTGAGTCTTTTCTTTTCCAGGTTTCATAGTGCCAGAGTCTGTGAAGTCCGGGGGATGCTGGGGTGCTGTCTGCTGTGATGACTACACAATCAAGACTGAAATCATTCCAGGAAGCTGGGCAGGATTGTGCAGGTAAGGCTGACAACCAAACAAGAGCTTACTTCTGCTGCTGCTGGGTTCCCAATTGCCATGGCAGATGGCCATGTCTTTTATAAGCAACAGATTCAAAATGGCCACCAAGAAGATTCCAGAAGGTTCCAGAAAGTAATGGGTTCAAAATGGCCACCAAGAAGATTCCAGAAGGTTCCGGATTCAAAAATGACTGCTGAGAAGTTTCTAGATGGTTCCAGAAGATTTTCAAGGTAGATAACCTAGTGCAAGTGGGCCAAATCTGATTGGTGGTGAACTCTGTTGACAGATGGCACTTAAAAAACTTGGGGGCCTATTTATCAAGGTTTTGCATAGCCTTTGCATCACATAAGCGAGAACAAGAGCAACACAAAACCTATGTGAGATTTATCACGCCAGGCCACCTTGCATGGCCCAGCATGACTTGATACATTTATACCTTACCTACGCAAGGCAGTGTAAATTGCTGCCTTGCATTACTCTGGCAGGGAGGCGTTCCATGGGTGGAGAGTGGGTGTTCCCACTCATCCACCAAAGGATGTTGGCGCATTCCCAGATTTATTGTTAGTGGTAGACTTGGCAATGCGTCAAGATGCTACGCCTCCCCAGGTGAGGGGTAACAAAAAGAAATATCTGTTTCTCCTCGTTTGTTCCTCTTTCTATGTGTGCTACATTCAAAGAGGAAAGTGCCTCTCAGGACACCTTCCTGCACAGAAACAATGCTGCAACAGTGCAGGCACTTGCGTAACATGACGGTAGCCAAAGATTTGCGAGCGCTAGGTAAGGACAGAAATGTGCCGTATAATGTCAAATATGGCACATTCCTGCCCTTTTCTTTTCAAACATCGCTGCAAGGTGGCTTTCTAACCGTGTGCCGCATGAAAGATTGATAAATCTGCCCCTTGATAACTTACATTAGTGGTTCCCAACTTGTGGTCCAGGGACCCCCAGGGGGTCCCCGTTGCCTACTTAGAATGTCCACAGCTGCTCAGAAAATTCAATAATATTAACAGACTGCTAAAGTGTACATAAATAGAGAAGTAAAATCTAAATGGAAAAATGTCAAATATTCTATATATGTTTAGGAATTTGAAATTAAAGGCTAAAAATAAAGTTGGTATTCCCAGGTGATTCCTGGGAGCAATGCAGTGTATTGAATCGAATATGATATATGGATGATTTTTGTGTATTGTTTTGCCTTTCAAGTCATCGAAATTGCTTATGCTGCGGTGTCGGGATTCCAATAATGACTCTGGTGGGGCGGGGGAGGGCGGATTTCAATAATGATTCAGTGGGGTACCCGGACTACATTAATGATTAAGTGGGGGTTCACAGAAGTTAAAAGGTTTAAAACCAATTACTAAAATGCTAGGCCTGACCACTGTGTGTGCCTCGAGTCACACCTGTGACTACTGTGTTCCTGACTGCTCCTTACTGCTCCTGACTACACCCTTGTGTGGTATATGACTGCCATGCTTCGGGGGTGGGGTGGCAGGTGATCATGCAGGGATAGCAGAGACTCAGGGCAGAGCAAATTAGGGGGCTCTGGGTGGCTCTTGACACTTTGCTTTCATTGGGTAAAGGTCTGAAGGTGAAACTGAGGGGCCTAGAGCTCGTATTTTTTCTAATATTTGACGTGTCTTTTAGATGAACGATGGCGAAAATGTTGCCCACTTTCATTAATACAAAACTAGAATGGTGTTCATATTGGTGAACTCAGGGCATCCTAACATTCAGTGCCCGCGTGCATCACATCATTCGCCACATGCACTGCACCATTATTCGCAGAGGGGTTAACTACATAGCGGTACCTGGTATCATGTCATGAAGGTGGGATTCAGTCAGTTCCGGTTTTTCAGCCAATAGAGCTGTGCAAGCCGGGGCTTATGTGCCCAGACCTATGATGGGACAAGAAGAAACTACACGTCCCAGCATGCATAGAAAAGCTACCTGAAAGACTAGAACTGGATAAAAGTTGCTTTCAGAACATGGACTTCGCATGTAACAGCCTTTAGCATACTTACATAACTGTCAGCTATCTACCTTCAGCATAAACGTTATGTCTATGTGTGTCCTCACTGTGCATAAACAGAGTTCATTCACTAGGTGATAGATCGCTCTTTCAAAAGTTGCTAATATCTAGTTCTGAGAAGCCAGGGGATAAGAAACTAGATCTGAAATAATATTTTGAAAGTCTGGAAACTGTTTTGCTTTCTAAGGCCCCCATCCTCCCGTGTCATTGTTGCTACCACCTGGCCCCCTTTAACATCTAATCGAAGAGAGTGGCAGGCTCGGTAAATGTGCACATTGGGGCCCATTCCCGGCTGCATGACAGTCGGGTATTCCCAACAGAAATAATATCATTACATTGAAATACCTTATCTAATTGTTATGCTCTTTCTTGCGTTATGGGAGGCTTAATAAATACTTCCCTGAGGCCAGATTCATTTGCCGTAACGTTCTCAATTCTCAGGCATACGTTATTCAATTATGTAATTGTGTCATGTGAGAATGGGGTTTTGGTCTAAAACAATAATCAGCAGAGTTTTGCCTTTCACCTATTTGTATTGAAAACATGAAAGATATAAATCACCTTAAAAGGATGAATCAAAAACAGATGCACGGTATTAGCCAGCATGCGTTTCAGGCCTCTGACCTACAATATATGTTCTGTGAAGTCACATCCCCAATGATATAATGTTCTTGAATCTTTTCCAGTAAACAATATTGGTCCACTTAGATCAAGCCGTGAATTATCAATTTGTTGACTCTGGCCGGATCAGTTCTTGATTTAGCAACTGAAAAACCATCGAACTGTGCACTGAGGGTCGACTTAAACTGAGGGTCGACTTAATCAGGTTCAGTGCAGGGCTTTGCAGTCATTGAGTTAACTACTGCGGATAACAGATTTCAAATACTTCTTCCTAAGACAAAGCTTCAAAACGTGGAAATGGTTAAGATGCTTCTACCAAGTCTTGTTGGAAGAGCTACAAGGGCCATTAAGATTAGGCCCGTTCTCCAGTTTCATTTGGGTAAACTATAACTTGCTGAGGTCAAAGTCATTTTATCCCCTAAGATGAAGTTGAAGGGACAGCTGTGCAAAGCAGTTTTGGGTTGCAAACTCTACGATTCACAAATCACAGGGCTGGACGGGCTACCAGGCATTCGTTCCAAATAAACAATACAAAATGAAGTGCTGCAAGTAAGAATGTGGCCGGCAGGTTCCCAGAAAAAAACCCACCACAGTGGTGAAACTGGTGCCAGTTCATTGAAATACATGGTAGTGATGGAGCAAGGATTCGCACGTGAAGCGACTTGCTTGAATTCATGAACCTCGAATAACTCGTAATAAACTAATCAACATGTATTGTGTATTAATATTTGCATTTCACGACATTGAGGTTTCTAGGGGATGCTTGCTTATGTGTTTTTACTAATGGTAATACGCTTGCAACTAAAATGGCTGCTGCTACGCGGGATTTTCTACTGCGCATGCGTCTGTCATACTCACGTGACATGACGTACTCTTTGCTCTGGAGGGAATCTTTCGCTTCTGCGCACTAGAATTAAAATGGCTGCTATGTGTTACAGCATGCATGAAGATTGCACTGCTGCTTTTGCCAAGCTGTTCATTCTGCTTAACATTAACGCAATAGTTAAAAGTAAATAAATGGGAATAGAGTAGAGATAAGTGGCATACAGTGCATTCATATATTCTGTATCCTCAAACTGTTTCTTTTCTATTTTTATACATGAATACATTTTGGCCCTGACGCTTGTCGCTGAAACCTTTGAGCCTGCGCACAAGAGACTGAAAATTCATCGAGTCATGGCATTGAATGAGTGCCAGGGACAGTCTTGACCAAGAGGCGCCTGGGAACCTCACCTTCTGAACTCTACAGGGGAAACAGAATTCTAATGTGAACTAAATGTAACAAATTATAGAACATTCATTGTTGGGTGGAATTAAGATGTCATTGAAAAAAAAACTGATGGGTGGGGAAGAAAATTTAAATATGAGACGCAGAAAGTGTCATTTTGGTATGGTGTGACGACCTCTCCCCATTCCTTGTCCAATCAAAATTGGGTATCCTTACACTTGCAACATTGGGGGGTTGGTACACTGACCTGAAAAATAGTATAACTAGGGTAGGCTTAGTTAGTTAATTTGTCCGACTTGTCCGAATAGCTGACCTGTCACTGACCCAACGCACTCAATAGGTGATCGAGAGCAGAGGTGCTGTGAAGCACTCTGTCAGAAGATTCGCTGACCCAATCGTGGTCCTGGAAGCAGAGGTGCTGGCAAAGCCCTTTGTCGATGAAATCGATAACCCTGATGGAGCAAGGATTCTCACGTAAAGCGACTTGCTTGAATTCATGAACCTCAAATTAAATTAATTAACTAACCAATATGTTTGTCTTATTAATTTTCCCTTTTCCGACATTTGTGGGTGTCCGAGAGACGCTTGCCTATGGGTTTACTAATCCTAATACTCTTGCAACCTAAAATGGTTGCTGCTACGCGGGAATTTCTACTGCGCATGCGTCGGTCATACCCATGTGACGTGACGTACTCGCAGTTCTGGAGGGAACCTGTTCGCATCTGCGCATTAGAGCCTAAATGGCTGCTTTGTGTTCTCACATGCGAAAAGCTTGCAGTGCTGCTTTTGCTATGCTGTTCGTTCTGCATTAACCCTAATGCTATAGTTTATTATACAGTAATGGGTATAGAGTAGAAGTTCATGGTATACAGTGTGCTCATTTTTTCTGTGTTCTAAAACTGTTTCTTTTCCATTTCATGGTACATTACAAAATATGGCCTGCTGTCCCTTGCTGTACTCCATCTTGCTTGAAACTGAGTCTGCGCGAGATCTGCGAGTCTCCACAGCAATGACCTTTGGAACTTTGCCAGATGGCAGCCCCAGCCAAGATGCGCCTGGGAAGAAAGTCCTCACCTAGTCGAAGAAGCAGAACTGTACCAAACAAAATACATTGTATACAATATTAAATTCACCATTGTTATGTATAAGGCTTATGTCATGAGAACCCAAAATTCGATGGGCGGGTATGAAAAATTCTAATGAGGAGCTAGAGAAAGCTCAAATCTTAGGTGGTGTGATGACCTGTCCTTTTCTTTTGTCCAATCGAAATTGGGGATCCTTACACTTGCAACATTTGGAGGGTGGTACACTGGCCTGAAAAACAGTATGACTAGCCTAGGTTTAGCTAGAGAATTTGTCCAACTTGTCCGAATAGCTGACCTGTCACTGACCCAACGCACTCAATAGCTGATCGAGAACAGAGGTGCTGCAGAGCACTCTAACAGACAGACTCACAGACCCAATCGGGGTTTTGAGAACCTTAAGTGCTGGCGAAGCACTTTGCTGGGGAATACGATAAACCAATCGGGGTTTTGGCTGATCGCTGCAGAGAGGGTGTAGCGCAGGCATTGCAACTGAACTGTGGGTGCTGGTCTTAACTTTGGTGGTCCGGTTCTGATCCAAATCTGGTCTTCCTGTCCTGGTTTCTATACTGCACCTGCTGGCCTACTGGCAACTGCATTCCTTGGGGTTTCCTCTGTCCTTAACTGACCCGTGGTCAGGGTTGGTCTCCACACCGTTCTAGGTAATTATAAATCTGTGAGGGAAACCCACTTGCGTCCTTTCCTTTCCTTTCTTTAAACAGTTAAGATCTTATTTGCCGATTGTTCCTTCTCCTTACCTTCCCTGTTCTGACAAATAATAAAGTCTAATTATTAGCATGTTCCATTTTTCCCCCATCCTTTAAGTCAATTGCGGAATACTGTTCATGAAATATAGATGTTCCCTTTCTTTACCCTCCATTAGTCTAATTTTCTAAGTTTCTTATTAGCATGTTCCCTGTTCTTACCTTCCCTTTAGATTTCTAAATGGTTGGCATCATTTATCTTTTACATGGCTGTACGCTTTTCATGATTTTGGTTATCGATAGTTTACTTGCTGTAAACCGTATGCTTTCAACCCTTGGAGAAGAATAGATAAAGGTTTTCAAAACTTCTTGAGTTTGTGGTTTTTTAAAGAGTGCAAATGTTATAAATGTTATTTTAGACTGCTTATCTTTTCAGCTGGCTCCCTGATCCATTGTGGTCATAGGTGCCAAATGACAAGGATTGGTAAGTCCATGATATAGGAAACAGAATTAATTGCTGGTAGTAGAGTGTAGGTTACCCGACTAAATTAGTATGGTGAATTGAATTTATGGGTCCAAGTGTGCATATGGTAAATTATAGTCGGGTGACCTGCGCGCTCTATCAGTAATTTTCTGGTAGCAGAGCTATGGTTAGGGACTAGTTAAGATAGGTAGGTAGGTAAACTGCTACTAACTGAAAAATAAAAAAAATTGCTGCTAAAAGTATTGATCGATCAAATGAAATTTATTGAAATGTTTTGAATTTTTATGTTGCTATATTGATATAATGTATTAACAAAACTCGTCTGTGATTATTATATGTTTGTCTCGAATCCCAGGGGGCAGAACAGCGAGTGGTAAGTGGAAGCCACGTCGCACAGAGGTCACTTATTCGCAGGAAAGTTAGTGCATGGTTGGGCAGAACTGGAAGCACTAATTAGGGTTTTCTGTATAAATGTATGAATAAATGGTAGCAAAGAGTTCGCTGGCAAAACTTCTATTGTGATATAACCTAGTAAGGGTCACACGGAAGGAGTAGCAGGTTCGTCTAAACTTGATTGATAGCAAAGGTGTTCGCTGGTGAAACTTTGGCCTTAGTATATATCCCAGAGTGGATGAGTCCGGAGGAGTAACAGGTTCTCTAATGCTTGTGTGAAGAGTAGGCAGAAGGGATCTACTCGCAGTATATGAAAAGTAAACGGAAGGGATTTACTTGCAGTAAAACAAATCTTTTCTTTCTAGACACTCGAGTACAGTGGCAAATGTTTTGCATTGTAAATTAAACAAAGCACTTGCACTTTAAAAGTAGAAATTGAGTTTTTTCATTACCTTGTGAAGGAGGGAGTCAGTTGTGGAGCTGCGCTGACGTCACTCAGTGCCGCGCTGGTATTGGTTGAGACAGCGGGTGTGTAGCTGAGATAGCATTGTAAAGGAGGGGTGAGCACAGAAGCGTGGGAACTTGTCTCACGAGAAAACCCGCCCACTCATTGGGTGAAATTGTTTGAAACCGCATATTTGGTTGGTTGCAGAAAAATAAAAGACGCGCTAGTATTGGAAGTGATTTTGTAAACAGAGCGGTTGTGTGAAAATATATGTGGTATCAAAGTCATCCAGAGATTCGACCTGATCCAAGATATCAAGGTTTTGTGAGAGATCAGTGGAGAACAGGTAGAAATAACATTATGTATGGAAGTAAGAGGAAAATGACACTTGTAGACAGAGTAAAGAATTATTTCAAGAAAGACAAACCCATCAAAACTAGAGAAGGAGTTATCATTCCACCACCTAATACTCCTGCATCATTTATGTTACTTGACAGAGGCTACCATGTTTGTGTATGGTTAGAGAATTGGGTGGAATATCCTAAAGATGACGGAATTTTAGCATTTCCTTTAGAAGGTACATTTAACGGAAGAATTTTGTTCAACCTGAGAACCCGAATGAATGATTTACATCCCAGACCTAGACTAACGCAATATGAGGCCTTAGAAGAATGGGAAATAGAGGCTTTTGAGCGAGACAGACCCAGAATCGACAAAGGGTTAAGTACATTTTATCCGAAGGTAAAGAAAGAGACCCGAGAAAAAAGAATGAAAGAATGGAGACAGAACATGATGGTAGAAGGACTGTACCCTGTATTAACCCCTTCCATGCTCATGACGAGCTCAGCTCATCATGGCATATACCTCTCAGGTGCTCATGACGAGCTGAGCTCGTCATGACCACACCCGTTTTTGTTGCTGTCCAGCACAGCAGGGGAAACTACCAAGCACCGATGTGGTTAACAGTAGAAGAGCCCATGGGAGGAAAAAGGACTGAGAAAACAAAACATTTAATGACCAGTGGTGATTCAGACGATGAGTATCTAGAGGATTTGTTAATGAAGAATCCACCACCTTATAATGAGGAACCCAGATCCCTAAGCACGAGAAACCCATTCCTGAAACCTAATTATGGTGAGGGGCCAAGTATGGCAAATCCAAGTGCCCTGAGTTATGGCCCTCCTTTAATTCCGCAGATAGTGTATGAAACCTCCATGGATAAGGTACTTCAGGATAGAGAGCGTGAGGCTTTAGTTAAGCAAAGAACTGAACTGATCCAGAAAATCTCCCAATTAAATACCAGTCCTGAAGCTCTGACAATTCCAGTAACTATTGGCCCAGTTGTTCCTTTGTACGGGGATAAGCAAGCTAGTGCAAAAGCTCCAATTATAACCACATCTGTAGTCCAGCCAAGAAAAGAGCCCTTGGTAATAGATGACCAGGCAAGTGAATGTGAGTCCGTTATTTCCTTAATGGACTTACCAATAAGGGAGCCTGAAGGGAGTTCACAGAGAAGGAACACTCCTTTTAGTTCGAGAGAAGTTCAAATTGAGTCATCTTCTGGTACTAGAAGTGCCACGGTAGTGACTCCTGAAGAAATCGAGAGATGGACCCGAGAATTAGAGAAACCAAATCCTCAGCCAAAACCATTAGATATATATAAACTGAGAATAAAATTGGGGGAACTGATGGCTGGGAATGTGGGTTTGGACAGACTGAACACCCTTAGTGAAGAGGAATTGTTATTCATTTGCAAAAGTATCACCCATAATACCAGAGTGTACCATGAGAAATTAATGGACACTGCAGCTAGTATGAGAATAGACATTGGCAGATCTAAAGTGTTGCAAAAACCCTACAGAGCAGAATTTTCAGACAAAGATTTGGAAAACATGAACGTGTCAGGGAAGAAGGTGTAGATAAGAGAATTATTAAACCTGTTACAAAAATGGGGAGATTTAGAAAAATGGAAAGACAGGTGGGCAAAGAAAAAGGAAGGGAGTAGATCAAAACAAATGACTTCTGAATATGTTGTAAAAGAAGCAGAAAAGGTGGAAAAATTATTTCCTATGCGAGAAGTGCCAGGTGGAGGATATTTACATGTTCCATGGTCCCGATAGGATATTGTGCCCTTTACAAATTACTTCTCAAAATTGCGAGAGAAACCTGTAGAATGTTACAGGCAGGTCGAGAGATTTGTGAAAGTTTCAAAATGCCTTCTGAAAGACCTGGATGGTTTCTTTGACATTGTGGTTCCTGTAGATTTATGGACACAATGTAAAATTGCTGTTGATTGGCCTAGTGAAGAGTTCCCTAGAGACCCAAAGACAGGGGCTCCTTCAGAGGACGTAATGCGGAAATGTAATCAGGTGATGTTGTATCTGAAAGGAAAGGTGCCTGCAAAAGAAACTGATTGAACCTGAATAGATAGAACTACCCAAAATCGAGATGAAACTGTACATTCTTACTATGAACGACTGTTACAGGTGTTCAAGACGTACAGTGGCCTGGACAATATCGAAATGAAGGACATGACCCACTTCATATATCGATTTGTCTTAGGGTTAAGGCCTGAGATATCACAGTGGATCAAAGACAATAAAATCTGCTGGCAAGCTAAGCCAATTGACGAAGTCCTTAAATATGCTAAGTACTGTGAAGATGAGCTGGAAAATAAACGAAAAGAATTGAAAGAAAAGGTCATGTGGGCACAGGTAAAATTGGCCGAGCACCAGGAGCAGCAGTTGAGCAAAATGACTAATAATCAGAGTCAGGGCCCCGGGAGTGGGGGAAAGCCGAGGGTAAAAGTGAGCGGAGAAGAGGCAAGGAAGAAATTTCCCTGCCACGGATGCGGAAAGGTGGAGCACTGGAGGGACGAGTGTAAGGCTGTGCAGAAAGGTAATGTACAAATTAATGATTTAAATCCACAGACGCAGAATGAGACCCCACGGAAGACCCAGCAGCAGGTAAAACAGAATCAGTTGCCTCGTGCACCTAGGCCAAATTATAGGAGCAAAGCACAAAAGGGTGAAGACACCGAAATCTGGGAAGGAAGGGAGGATAGAAATGCAGCAACTTAACAATTTTTGTTAAATGACACATTCCTCTGTGATGAACCTTACTGACGGTGCCTGAGGGGGAGGACGAGGAGTGCGTGCTTGGCGCCTCCTTGCCGGTGGACCAGTCTGGGCCATACATTGAAGGAAAGGTTGAAGGAAATGACGTCACCTTTCTGTTGGACACTGGTGCTACCCGTTCTACTGTAAGAACAGCAGACGTTCCAAACCTACCCCTCTCGGGAGAAGCGATCCAAGTAGTGGGCGTTTCTAATAAACTAATTAGTACCCCAGTTACAGAACCAATGGAATTAAAAATAGGGAATTTTAAAGAGATGCACAGATTTGTTGTCTGTGATTCAAGTCCTGTGAACTTGTTAGGACGAGATTTGTTGTGCAAAATGAACTGTACCATCTTTTGCACTCCAAATGGGGTTGAAATTCAGACCCCAGATGAAGACGCAATATACAAATTAATGTTAGCAAGACCAGACTCAGAAATTAAAAGACTGACAATACAAGACTTACCTGAAGAACTCCAACAGACAGTGAAACCAGAGGTATGGGATTTTACTGGAAAAGATGTAGGATTAATGGCAAATGTTGACCCAATTAAAATAGCCATAAAAGAAGATGCAGTCTACCTAAATACTCAACAGTATAAAATGAGTGCAGAAGTAAAAGCAGGGGTTGCTAGAAGCAGGTATTTTGCAAGAAGTGTTGAGCAGTCCTTGTAACTCACCAATAATTGGCATAAACAAACACAGTGGTAAGTACAGGGTAGTACAGGACCTGTGCAAGGTTAATAAAATTGTTGTTCCTTGCTGTCCTGTCGTACCAAACCCTGCAGTGATTCTATACCAAATACTGTGGAATGCTGGATGGTTTACCGTCATTGACCTATGTCATGCATTCTTTTCGATTCCATTGCATCCAGATAGCAAATTTCTTTTCTCATTTGAATTCGACAGCCATGTCTATGTCTGGAATCGTGTTCCTCAGGGGTACACAGAAAGCCCTTCAATTTTTAATCAAATTCTGAAAAAATGCCTTGAATCTCTGATTTTGCCCGGAAATTCAGTCCTGGTGCAATATATAGACGACCTCTTGGAGGCATCTAAAAGCAGGAAAGACTGTGTTGTTGACACAATTGCCTTATTGAACCATTTAGGAGAAAGAGGACATAAAGTGTCGCCAGACAAACCACAGTTCTGTACCTCATCAGTAAAATATCTGGGGCACCAGATAGAGAGAGGTATCAGGAAAGTTACCACTGAAAGAATTAGAATAATTCGAAACATGGAATTGCCCAATACCCAGAAAGAAATCAGAATGTTTCTTGGAGTGGTAGGATACTGCAGGCAGTGGATTGTGGGATTTGCAGTACTAGCAAGACCATTGATAAAAATGACAAAGAAAGGAGCAAAAGATCCTGTGGAATGGGATGACGAAAGCATGACTGCTTTTGGAAAATTGTGAGAATGTCTGTGTACAGCTCCTGCATTGGGAATGCCTGACTATTCAAAAGATTTTGCACTTTTCTGTGACACCCAAGACAATTGTGCACTTTCAGTCCTGACCCAAATTCATGGTTTAACCAGACGTCCAGTGGCATATTTTTCTTCCACATTGGACCCAGTGGCCGCTGGATTACCTGGATGTCTGAAAGCAGTAGCTGCAACATGCATGAGTCTTGAACAAAGTGAGTCCATTGTTATGGGACATCCTGTAACAGTGTATATTCCACATGCTGTTATGATTTTGCTGACAAGAACTAAAACTCAGTATCTCACACCAAGTCGGCTGACTAAGTATGAGAGAATCTTTCTAGGTGCAGGAAACGTAACCATTGCTAGGTGTAATATTCTGAATCCAGCTACCTTACAGGCTAATTCATTCTCAGCAGAAGTGAGAGAAGAAGTTGAACATGACTGCATTGATTTGACCGAGTTTAGTACAAAACCACGCCCAGACATAAAAGAAGAGCCTTTAAATAATGAGGATTATGAACTGTTTGTAGACGGCTCATGTATGAGACATGAGGAAGGAGGCCTAAGCGCTGCTTATTCAGTGTGTACTTTGGGAGGTCCAGAGGAAGCATCCTATTTACATGGAGTCAAATCTGCACAAGTAGCTGAATTGGTTGCCTTGGCAAAAGCCTGTAAATGTGGGAAGAACTCGAAAATAACCATATATACTGATAGCCAGTATGGTTATGGGGTTGTGCATGACTTTGGCCAATTATGGATGCAGAGGGAGTTCCTGACTTCTTCTGGCACCCCTATCAGAAATGGAAATTAGGTGCAGGATTTACTGGAAGCAATCCAGTTACCAAAAGAATTGGCTGTGGTCAAGTGTGCTGCTCACAAATCTGGCAATGACAAAGTGACAGCAGGTAAACGATATGCTGACCAGTTAGCCCAGCATTGTGCAAAATACAGGATGGCTATCAATATAAAGGTTGGGGGAAACGGAAACAGCTGCCAACTGTTGATGCTAGAAGGAATAAATACATGGGAGGAAGTGAGAGACTTACAGGCCAAGCAGAGCCATAAGAAAGGGAAAATTGGAGAAAATTTGGTTGTCAGAGGAGGGTGGAAGATTGTGTCATTGTTTACCTTGATGGTATGCCTGTGTTGCCAGACTGTCTGCTTGCTCCTATGGCTAGGTTGATACATGGAGACTCACATTTGGGAAGAGATGCTATGATACGCATATCCAGACAGACCTGGTTCAACTCGAAATTCAGAAACATAGCAGAGGCACTCTGCCAAAGGTGTCTGATTTGTCAGCAATTTAACCCAGGAAAGAAAACTGTAGTGTTGCCAGGAAGAATTGGGAAGGCAGAGGGCCCTTTTATTCGACTACAACTTGACTTTATTCAGTTACCCCCTTGTCGAGGAATGAAATACATCCTTGTCATTGTATGCCTATTTTCAAAGTGGGTAGAAGCCTACCCCACACGCAGGAATGATAGCCTCACTGTAGCCAAGTTGTTACTTAGGGAACTTATACCTCGGTACGGATTTCCAGTCACAATTGAATCAGACAGAGGAAAACATTTCCATAGTGAAGTGATAAAACAGATTTGTGAAGCATTCAAAATCACGCAAAAACTGCACTGTGCATATCGCCCAGAGTCTTCTGGAGTTGTAGAACAGCTGAATGGCACTATCAAAACAAGATTGGGAAAAATGTGTGAATTCACTCAAATGGAATGGCCAGATGCTTTGCCCCTTGTTTTGATGGGACTTAGAAGTATTCCACACCGGAACACGGGCTGGAGTCCCCATGAGATACTGATGGGAAGAGCAATGCGGTAAGCATGGGTGCCAGGATACAAACTGATAAGCATATCTGATGATTTGGTTCTAGAATACTGCAAAGAACTGGCTGACCAAGTGCGTTCTATCTCTGACCAGGTTGGGGAAGACGCTGTCGCCAGGCCAACGACTCCAGCACATGACCTGAACCCAGGTGATTGAGTGGTAATAAAGAAACATACTCTGAAAAGTTGCCTTGCACCAAGGTGGGGAAAACCACGACAAGTAATTCTGGTTACCACCACAGCTGTGAAATGTGCAGGGGTACCACGGTGGATCCATGCCAGCCATACGAAGAAAGTGACTGAACCTGAAGAAACTGAGGCTGAAGGTTGTGCAGCTCAGGGGTCCCAAGATATCGGTCCTGAAGTAGCTGAAGAAGAACAACCAAGCTCCAGTCAAGATGATTGGGTCCCAATAATCGACCTGACTATAGATCATGTGAGAATAAGCAGACAAACCTATTTAGATAGACAGTGGGATAGTGAGGACGAGATAGGTGTAGAGGAAGATACTCAGATCGTCGAAATCCAAATAAAATCTGATACTGAGGAGGACCAGGTAGGGAAAGAACAGGTAATTGACACTCCCCCAAGAACTCCTGAGCCAGAAGAGGAACAGATAGAAATTAGGGCGGAAGTTCAAGCAGAAGAAAATCAAAAGTTCGAAGTGCTAGAACAGGATCAGACAGGAATAGACAATTGTGTTCAGAAAGAAGAAAACGAAACAGAACAAAGCAGAATCCAGCATACACCTGAACAAGGCCAGTTTAGGAACCAGGCAGAAGAAACTGATATAAGACCTGGACCTAGTCAGTTAGGGAGAAATACAGAAGACGATTCTGAACCAAATGTGCCACAACTAAACGAAAATAAAAGAGTGTTCGAAGAAAGCCAATATACAGTGCCAGTTAAAAGACTCAGAAAAGGAGACGCGGTACCTAGATTTGTAAAGAGACTGAGACTGCGACTAAAGACAATAAACAAAGAACCTGAGCAGATAAATGAAGTCTCAAGTCAAACTGACCCAGCTGTGATAAAAACAAAGAGAAGAAGTGCCCGTATAAAGAGACTAAATAACAAGTATCAGAGTCCTGAGTCGACTTACTTTGTATTGGAGGACTTTGAAAATCTGGAAATAAGTGACGAAAGTGATGAAGAGTTGATTTACTGATCAGATCCATGAAGAAGCTAAACCAACCTGAAAATTGCCAGAGTAAGCAAGCTGGGAAGAGTTACAAAGAGGAGTTGAAGTTTCTTTTGAGTCAAAATGTCTGATTCCTCTGTGAATGGGAGGCCGAGACGAGGTTGTTTAAAAACATGCTGCAAAGTATGTTTATGTAGTGTAGCAGTAGTACTTATACTTTGGATAGGACTAACAATAGCTATTCCTTCTATGATGAGTAAAGACCCAAACCTGTACCCTACTAATCAATTGCCAAAAGACAGTGTAGAGTTACAGCTAAGAAATACACCACAAAGAGTAGATGCATCAGAAAAGACACTTAGCCTTAAGCAAACCAAAATAGACTTAGAAGCACCAGATGAGGAAGGACTACATTATAATAGAATTAAGAACAAAACTCATTTAAATGTTTTCGCAAACCTGTTAGTACATTATGTAAAAGCTATGGAAATAGACGACTGTTATGTCTGCATGAAGCTGCCTACTGCAGTAGCTGAAAGTGTGACATACCACCATTTGCCCTTAACCTATGGAATTTCCTGTAGTATTTTAGCTAGTTTATTTTACAAAAGAGGACCTTTACAGTATTATTATTCAAACTTTGATGTGATATTTTCTGAACTTCCCGTGTGAAGAAACCTGAACAATGTACATACAACTAGAGATGAAGCCAAATACATGAGTGAATACTTTCTAACTGTAGGTAAAATAAATATAGATGACGCACACAAAGATAATTTGACCTGTTCATTACACAAAAAGAGAAAATGTTTCTGAATATGGTAGAGAAAAGAAGAGAAAGTTTCCAAAAGAAAGCAATGGACAGGAATCAGAAAACCCCTAAATGGGCGGAAAGCATAAGGAGCACCTCAAATGGTGGGGCTAATGCTGCTATGTTGCTGGATTTCGAAAAGAAGGGGAAACTTTGTCTTCAAAGAGAAAGAACCAGTTATTATAACAATATATTCATTGGTTCCAGTGAATGCGAACACAATTACAAGGTAATTGGGGGTTGGGGTTTCAAAGATGGGTCAGAGCCTGTGTTTCCTGGAATTTCTTATATATGTGGGAACAAGGCCTATTTCAAATTGCCCGACCATTGGTATGGAAGTTGTTACTTTGGTATTGTCTTCCCAAAGATATACCATGTGGGGAAAATCACTGGAAGCACTAAAAGAACTAATGAATTAGTACGTAGTAAAAGAGAAAGTGTTGGTGAAATAATAGGTGATATTTTTAGTGCCTTGATACCTACAGTGGGAGTGGCTCTGAACACACACAGAATTTGCAAATTGTCAACAGTAGTAGATCGGTTATCAACTGACACTGCTGGAGGTTTCCTGATGGTCAATACCGAATTGGTTGCGATCAGATCAAGGGTTTTACAAAATCGACTTGCTCTTGACACATTATTGGCAAAAGAGGGCGGAGTCTGCAGAATGTTGAAAGCGCAACATTGTTGCACGTACATACCAGACAAAAATGTGGAAATTAAAGGGTATGTAAGAAACATTGCAAATTTGGAAAAAGCTTAAACCACTGGAGGTTGACAGTGCATGGACGGACTTACTGATGGTCTCTCCGCTGTAGGTAGTTGGTTTTCTAATTTAGGTAAGAGTCTTGTGAGTAAAATACTGATGCCAATAGCGGAAATAGGTCTATTAGTGTTCATAATAATAATTTGCTGCAAATGTCGAAAACACAAAAAGAAATATACTGTGAATAGGCGGGGGATGAAAAGAAATCTCGAAGAACTCGAATTAGAAGAATTGAATAATCAGATTTACAAGAGAGTGAAAAATTCTCATCCTAATAAAGTTAATGAAAAAACACAAAATAGAAATTTTGAAGAGATTGAACTAGGTGATATGTGAGAAGTTGGCATCTGGTTCCATTAATTGTGATGATATAGAATATCATCAAAGAGGGGATTGATGGAGCAAGGATTCGCACGTAAAGCGACTTGCTTGAATTCATGTCCCTCAAATTAAATTAATTAACTAACCAATATGTTTGTCTTATGAATTTTCCCTTTTCCGACATTTGTGGGTGTCCGAGAGACACTTGCCTATGGGTTTACTAATCCTAATACGCTTACAACCTAAAATGGCTGCTGCTACGCGGGAATTTCTACTGCGCATGCGTCGGTCATACCCATGTGACGTGACGTACTCGCAGTTCTAGAGGGAACCTGTTCGCATCTGCGTATTAGAGCTAAAATGGCTGCTTTGTGTTCTCACATGCGAAAAGCTTGCAGTGCTGCTTTTGCTATGCTGTTCGTTCTGCATTAACGCTAATGCTATAGTTTATTATACAGTAATGGGTATAGAGTAGAAGTTCATGGTATACAGTGTACTAATTTTTTCTGTGTTCTAAAACTGTTTCTTTTCCATTTCATGGTACATTACGAAATATGGCCTGCTGTACCTTGCTGTACTCCATCTTGCTTGAAACTGAGTCTGCACGAGATCTGCGAGTCTCCACAGCAATGACCTTTGGAACTTTGCCAGATGGCAGCCCCAGCCAAGATGTGCCTGGGAAGAAAGTCCTCACCTAGTCGAAGAAGCAGAACTGTACCAAACAAAATACAGTGTATACAATATTAAATTCACCATTGTTATGTATAAGGCTTATGTCATGAGAACCCAAAATTCAATGGGCGGGTATGAAAAATTCTAATGAGGAGCTTGAGAAAGCTCAAATCTTAGGTGGTGTGATGACCTGTCCTTTTCTTTTGTCCAATCGAAATTGGAGATCCTTACACTTGCAACATTTGGGGGGTGGTACACTGACCTGAAAAACAGTATAACTAGCCTAGGTTTAGCTAGAGAATTTGTGCGACTTGTCCGAATAGCTGACCTGTCACTGACCCAACGCACTCAATAGCTGATCGAGAACAGAGGTGCTGCGGAGCACTCTGTCAGACAGACTCACAGACCCAATCGGGGTTTTGAGAACCTTAAGTGCTGGTGAAGCACTTTGCTGGGCAATTCGATAACCCAATTGGGGTTTTGGCTGATAGCTGCAGAGAGGGTGTAGCGCAGGCGTTGCAACTGAACTGCAGGTGCTGGTCTCAACTTTGGTGGTCCGGTTCTGATCCAAATCTGGTTTTTCTGTCCTGGTTTCCATACTGCACCTGCTGGCCTACTGGCAACTGCATTCCTTGGGGTTTCCTCTGTCCTTAACTGACCTGTGGTCAGGGTTGGGCTCCACACCGTTCTAGGTAAATATAAATCTGTGAGGGAAACCCACTTGTGTCCTTTCCTTTCCTTTCTTTAAACAGTTAAGATCTTATTTGCCCATTGTTCCTTTTTCTTACCTTCCCTGCTCTGACACATAATAAAGTCTAATTATTAGCATGTTCCATTTTTTCCCCATCCTTTAAGTCAATTGCGGAATACTGTTCATGAAATATAGATGTTCCCTTTCTTTACCCTCCATTAGCCGAATTAAAGTGGTTGCTCAGAATTATTAGCGTGTTCCATTTCTTACCTTACCTATAGCTACATGGTAACTTCAAATTTTCCGTTATTACAAAATTAAGTTCCTTTCCTTATTTCACCTTTCTAGGGGTACTTAAACTTTGAATTCTAGCATGTTCCTTATTTTACCTGTCCTTTAGACACACCATATTAATCTAATTTTCTAAAAGTTTCTTATTAGCATGTTCCCTGTTCTTACCTTCCCTTTAGATTTCTAAATGGTTGGCATCATTTATCTTTTACATGGCTATACGCTTTTCATGATTTTGGTTATCGATAGTTTACTTGCTGTAAACCTTATGCTTTCAACCCTTGATGAAGAATAGATCAAAGTTTTCAAAACTTCTTGCGTTTGTGGTTATTTAAAGAGTGCAAATGTTATAAATGTTATTTTAGGCTGCTTATCTTTTCAGCTAGCTCCCTGATCCATTGTGGTCATAGGTGCCAAATGACAAGAATTGGTAAGTCCATGATATAGGAAACAGTTAGAATTATTTGCTGGTAGTAGAGTGTAGGTTACCTGACTTTGGGGCCAATTAGGATTGCGGTTTTTCCGCATCCTCCGGGCCGGCGGAAGTGTCCGCCGGCCCGGAGGATGCGGAAAAACCGCTGCGGAGCCTTCAAAGACCCCCTGCCAGATTAGGATGGCTGGGGGGTCAGGAAGACCGTCCGCTGCCTTTTCGCCGCGGCGGAAAAGCTCTAACATGTCTGGCGGTGGCTATCAGACACCGCCAGGCATATTAGGATGTCTGCATGTTTATGCCTTTCCACGGCGGCATTTCCGCCGTGGAAAGGCATACGGACTTTTGTTTGGGGGTCTGTTGCAGGCCCCCAGGAGTGATGGGGGGGTGGTGGTTGCACATGGGGGTACCTATGGTACCCCCCTGCATTTGCATGCACGAAGCGGCAGGCACCGCGCGGTGCCTGCCGCTTTGTGCATGCAAATGCTAAGCATGCATATTTAACCTTGCGGCGGGTGCTGCTTCAAGCAGCACCCGCCGCAAGGTTAAATATTGAGGATGTGACCGCCAGGGTGGCGGTCACATCCTAATTGCACTGGAGGGAACGCTGCAGTCCCTGCGGATTTTCCCTCCACCTCCGGGGTCGCGGACGGACACAGGCCCGTCCGCGATCCTAATCGGCCCCTAAATTAGTATGGTGAATTGAATTTATGGGCCCAAGTGTGCATATGGTAAATGGGTGACCTGCGCGCTCTATCAACCCAATCGGGGTTCTGACTGTTAGATGCAGAGAGGGAGTAGCGCAGGCGTTGCAACTGAACTGCGGGTGCCGGTCTTAACCTTTGGTGGTCCTATCCTGATCCAAATCTGGTTTTACCTGTCCTGATTCTGATCTGCACCTGCTAGCCTACTGGCGACTGCAACTTTCGGGGTTCTGTCCTTTAAACTGACCTGTGGCCAGGGTTAGTTCTTCACACCATTCATAGGTAAATATAAATTCATGTGGGTTCGTCATTGACCTGTTTCCTTCTCTTCCCCTCCCTAAATGTTACATATTTGATAATTGTACTTGCATATTATGTTCGTTCTCTTTACCCTTCCTATTGATAAAGTTTGACATGTTCCCTTTTTCCCCTCCCTTTTGTTAAATGCCTAAACATTTTGATCGTATTTTATGTTCCTTTTCTTACCCTCCCTATTGCTAAATGATCGAAATTAGTTTAATACATCTTTTGCATAGTTACATTTTGATTCTGATCATCATAATCAAAAGTCTTTTGGTGTTTAATCTTTGGATCATGACCATTTAATAATCTTAGATAAAGAGTTTAAAACGTTCCCGAGTCTGTGGTTATTATAAGAGTGCAAATGTTATTATCCTATTATTCTAACACCCTTGATCCCTTAGGACTTTAGGTACCAGTGATGTGGATTGGTAAGTCAAGGTATAGATAGGTCAAAAGTCCTAAAAGTATAAAATACACTGATAGTAGAGCGAAGGTTACCTGCATAATTTGTAATAGATTTGTTGAATTATGGGCTCAGGCGAATATTGACAAAGAAACTAGTCGGGTGACCTGCGCGCTCTATCAGTAGCCAGTCTGGCCCTGGGGTGTGACAGCAAAATGGCTTTTTATTATTTAGCAGCAGCAGCTCTTCTGTTATGGCATTGGAGCGTCACCCCCCCCCCAACCCAATAATGACAGGAAATTAAAATTTAAAACAATAATAAACACTTGTTTGATTTTTCCTTGACTGCCGAGTCTTTGGGGTGGGGCCTGAGGGGTGACTGGCACTGGGTGGAGTGGTAGGTGCACTCCCTTCACTGCGCATGACAGTTTGGCTGGCTGTCTCAGGCCAGCCAAACCATCATGGGCAGTGAAAGTTCTCAACAACCCAAAGAGCATGCTGAGGGCACTCAGGTCAATCCTGAAGCTGCTCTCATGAAAGCAGCTACAGGATTGACCGCAGGCCTTTCTGGGAACCAGGGCCGCCTGGAGAAGAGGAAAAAGAACAGTTGATGGACAGAATGCTGAACAATGTCAAACATTCACCCCAGTACAGAGATCTAGGCCTAAATCCATCCTTTTTTTACTCCCCATGCTATTCCAGTTTAGACCCAGCCACATGCAAATCAGTCTTGACCCTGTTCCCCATAGGAACAGTCCAGGCTGAACTGCCAGGCCAGGTCCTTCATGGACTGGAAACAAGCATCCTAGGACCGGTTTCGGGGTATCACCCCTCATCAGCCAGGCTAGCTTGACTCCAGTGGCATGGAGAGCAAGGGACCCACATCTGGGCATACACTTAGGGCGAGACACTTTGGTGACAGCACCTTGTTTATCTTTAAACGTATGCATATACAGATTAACTAGACTCGGTGCTTACGTACTACCCAATAAAGGTATATTACGTATCTGGTAGCCAGTTTTATTTTATCTTTTTCACTATCACTATTTTCTTTTGCACTGCACCGCTCACCTGAACTAGTTTGCTACTATCATTGTGGTATTTAGTATACCCTAAACTAGAAACAAAACATCCCTGAGCTCCTGCCTCTCAGAGAGGGGGTTGTAGCCCGTGCCGGGACTAAGTATCCCGTCACGAGGAGAATCCAATAATGAAGCATGCCACCTATGGTGGGTGAGGGATGTCATCCTAAAAAAGGAGCACCCCAGGGACGCTAAGGTACTCTCCTGTACAGTTTCTCTCACTTTTGTTCATACTCTAGACCCGAGTGTTCTATATTATGTGATTAGCACAATTTGTAACTACTTTTTGTGACCAATTTTTAAGTACCTCTTTGCATGCATTCGGGTGCAATGCACATGTTTATGAGTTTAAGTTCATGATTTGTGTTCACTGAACATGAATTTGAACTTACAAATAGATATTCTCACATGTAAAGTTACACCATAAGTGTGACCAATTTACTCACAGGGGCAATGAATTGGTATAGAAAGATGTGAATAACTTGAAAAGTAGGCTTACTTGTAACTTTGTAGGCATTCACAAACTTTTGTAAGATTGTAGATTTTACTAATGCCCGGGACCATGATAAATCCCTATCTCTTGTACACTCTGGTGCAGGCAAAGCCTAGATTGGATGAACTTAAAATGGATCTGTATTTTTTCACCTGTTTACATAGCAGAAATGCAGGGACCAGTGGAGGAAGTGGAAGGTCATTTTTCATATGTTTTCCTTTGCTTCCATTTGTTACACAACTGACTGTGGTGATGTTCTCCAACGATGATAGGCTCCTATGATCATTGCATGAATCTGAATTAAGCTTGATGTTTTTGGCCCACTGAACAATAAAATTCAGTCTGCATTTCCAAAGAGCAAACATATTTACTAATAATTTAATTTCCACTAAACTCCAGCACATGTCATTTCAGTCCATACATAATTGTTGTTGATTCCCTATAGACTTGAGTAGATTCACTATTCGGCAACAGCAGCAGATGCATGTGAGCATCAGGTAACTTACCAACGCCTGCTATACTCCTGGTGTCTCATGCTGCGTGCAACATCCACTGCCTCACCAACAGCTAAATAGTGAAATACAAAAAAATGGTTTCAGCGCTTCTATCGCTCACAAAGTACTCAATTCCGAGGTCATTCCATTCGGGCCCATCACCAGACTAGTGGTAGAGGCCCTCTATCTAGTGAGAAATGTATGCGCTAATACGAAAAGTGTACTCATTATGGGAACAGGTCTAACATGGCAGAAATGAAACTTATAGTGGAGCATTTCTCAGAATTGAACTAGATCAGTTTTGAACAGCCTAAAATGGTGCCTGTAAAGGAAATGGTGCAGCAAATGCTAACTTACATAGGGCAATGCGCAAACATGAACATTTCTATTCTAACAGCCCCTCCTTTTAGCATGAGCTAAAACATTTTCTAACAACAACAGAAAACTAGGAAACCATAAACATTAATACAAATTCACAACAATAAATCCTGATGAGCACTCCATTGTGTCAACATCAGGGAAGGAAACTGTGAGGAGGGAAGAATTCTCGAAAATGCCCTTGTCTATATTCATGAGATCCTCAATTAATATTTTTACCATAATTGCAGCATTGGTATCATGTATCGATATTTCCTTTTAGGGGTGAGAATAGTGGTACAATAGGAGCAACAGAAAGGAAGCAACGAAATAAGGGCATAGCAATGCACCAATATCACAGTCAGGTAAATCACCTTTTCCAGAATCCAGCCCCAACTACCAAAAAGAGACCAACTCCAGTTTCCACTTTCTATTCCCGTGACATTCTCGAGGATGTCTAAGATGTATTCGGTAATATTCTTTTCCATATTCTTGATCCTGACTACACACTGATCTCCCACTGCCGCACAAGCACCACCACTCTTATCTAAAATAAAATCAACTGCGTAGCTGGTCTGTTCTGAATATATTCGCACACTATTTAACTGAGTGGTGATGTCGTGTAAAGCTGCCACAGGATTATTAGATACAAATTTTCAGCTTGCACCCAAAATATTCTCTAGCCTTTTCACCCCGAGCCATAGAGGTACCACCCAGAGTAAAAATGGAAGAAAGGATGTATCCAAAAGGGATCCCATTATTATAGTTATTGACCTCTATATCGGTCACTCTTAAACAGCATTCTTTGGTTAAAGTCCATTCAACCCACCGTATATTAGGCTTAGCATATTTACAAGGCACACCATAGGGCAACACCATCCCAAAAGCTACATCGTCAGTACCACTATGGATGTTGGAGTATGTACCGTTAGACAAGAAGTAAAACCCTGGGTGTGCATAAATCAGCCCTTCATAATCTACTTCAGCATATCTAGTGTTCATTCCAAAAGTACTTGGATCTTTGTCATTCACTAAAGGGATCGTTTTTTTGTACTGCACTATTCCAGAACAGTTGATATACAAAGAACTGCCTGTGCTATTCATGATAGGGCAGCAAGCAGGATAATAAACAGCGTCTCAGGTGACTATCAATTCCTTGTAATGCCAGTCCACCAAAGTAACATTCTGTTCTTCCTCATAAAAATTGGCGCAATATGTATTGTTATCACAACCTGGGTAACCCATTCCCAGTGGCTTTCTATAATATAAACAAGGTCCTGGATAGCCGAAACCAAAAACTCCCTTCAATTCTGTAAATTGCAGTGGACGAGTATATGTATAGTTTACAAGTGACAATGGATATGCAGTCCATAAACAAAAGGGCGCTAGTTTGGGGCATTTGTTGGTGTTCTTATGATGTTCTAGCGGGGAACACTCTGTTTGAGTAACCAGGCACTCTAAAAGCTAAACAATAATAATAATAATAACTAGTGACAGATTCAGTGAGGTAACAAGCTGTCCCTTCTACAAAGAATCTCTTATGTGTGTCTAGAAATACATTATTCAGGCTGTTCTTGTATTTCTTTTTGGGGGGATAACCTTATCCTTACTGCGCAAAGGTACACTTTGATCATTTTCAAAAACCCATGATACCCCACGCAATATTATTAGCAACAAAATCACAAGAGCAACACGTTATTTTCCGTTTTCGTATCCACACCATATCATGCTGGGCAACAAGAACCATTGGCTGCTCTTCCTCAGCAACCTTTCTAAAAGGGATGCATAATGTGTAATAAAAGGAGGAAAAAATGCCAAAAGGTATACAAGTTCCATGTGTCTGTCAGAGCCTCACTGGTACAGGCTCCTATTGTCCATCAATAAGTTGGCGCTCTTGAGCACCAGTAGTGGAGCTTGCTCTGTCCTAAGCTCTTTTAATGTATCCCACTTTGATCCATATAGTATACCTTCATGGTATACTTCAGCCTTCCCTTAATAATGTTCAAACAATTAAGATAAAGTAAATAAGAAATTCTCCACTAATTTCTGTAAGTTCCGTTTATACTGTGACTTAGTACTCGCTATCTTATGCAGTTCATCCCTAATCTCTTTTCTCCTTAGATGCAGTATCCCTCAGCCGAGGGCGCCAATTGGACCTGGCAGCCCCAGGCACCATGTGATCAGTAAACAAAGGCTCTTGGGTAGCTCATATTTCTGGGGGAACAGCCTTGTTTAACACATTCTCTTTATCTGTTTGCGTCCATGTTAACTGGGCATCACTAAAAGGAACAAACCTGGGCACCTGTTTACGTAGCAAAATGTAATCGCCAGGCTGGATGTCGTGGCCGGGTCCCTCTGATGTGGAAGGTAGGGAGTCCCGCCACTGTTGGTGAATAGAACACAAACTTTCTGTTAACTGGCCATGGTAATCAAGCAACACAGGGTACTCAATATCTGAGTACTTACGAGGACGTGGGCGCCCCAGACATTTGCTGGACACTTGAACACAACCTCGTAAGGAGACAATCCGGTCCTAGAATGAGCTATTGTTCTTGTTGACAAAAGAGCTAACGGTAAAGCATCTGGCCACTTTAACTCTGTTGTCGCCTGATTTTTTTTTCCAGTTTCAGTTTGAGGGTACCATTGTACTTCTCAACCAAACCTGCTGACTGTGTATGATTGGCAGCATGACATTTTTGTTTTACATGGAGACCTACACAAATCAATGTAATCACTTTCCCATTAAAATGACTTCCGTTGTCACTCCAGATAATTCGGGGCAAGCCAAAACGAGGAAAGAACTCCTTCACAAGTACCTTTGCAGTCGTAATAGCTGTATTATCTATAGTGGGATAATCCTCAACCCATTTACTGAATGCACATATAACCACCAAAGCGTACTTAAGATTATTGCATATCTCTAGTTCAATATAGTCCATTTGAAGGACTTCGAAAGGAAAAGTGGGTGGTGCAAAATTACCAGGCGGTGTCAGGGTACCCTTCCCTTGATTATGCATCATGCAGACCATGCAGTACTTTACTAAATTCGCAGCCATCCTGGAAATATTGTTTTTCTGCCATACAGGGGCTAACAACTAACAAAGTCTTTTGCATTAATATGAGCTGGACCATGTGCCATAGTAACCACAGGAAGAACATATGCATCTGGCAACATCCATCTCTGCTTCCCTGATTTTTCAATCCCACATCCTTCCTCATTCAGCTGTGCTGTTTTTTCCTGCCATTCAGCTAATTATTCTATTGTGGCTTCACTTTATATCTCCTTTACACTTTCAAGCGTATTCTCAAACATGACAACTTCAGGGACACATCTAGCTGTACCTGCTATGTATATATACGTTTCATCTTTGTTCGGGCCGTTTCCTTAGCTGTCTGATCTGCAAAAGCATTCCCTCCACCCACATCCTCAGTAACCTTCCTGTGGGCACTACACTTAATGATGGCCAATTTCTTGGGGAGCGTTCAAACAGACAAAAGCCTCAATATGACGTGCCCATGCTGAATCTTGGTGCCATGAGAAGTAAGGAACCCTCTCTTGGCCCAGAGTTGTCCAAAATTATGCTCAACCCTGAAGGCATACTGGCTGTCAGTATAGATTGACAACCAGCCCTTTGCTCAATTTGCAAGCTCGAATAAGAGCAGCTAGCTCAGCAGCTTGAGCCGACTGATAAGGGACCCGTGATGTCGCAACCACCATGTGCAAAGTTGGGGCAGCATAAGTTGTAGTCATGGTTCCTTCTGGTAATTTAAAACAAGAGCCATCAACTTATAGTTCTCCTTGGGGGTTAGATAAGGGAACATCAGTCAGGTCTACCCGTCCCTTTGTCTCTTCTTCCATCCAGAAGATACAATCATGTTTGTCGACTGCATCATTCTTAGAAGGGAGGGGTAGTAACGTGGCTGGATTCAGAGTGGCACTTTTTTTAATCATAATATGCTTAGCAAACACTGTCAATTCATAGCCAGTAAGACGTTTACTGGTGAGGTGCTGTGTCTTTGTCTTATTCAAAAGTGTATCCACAGCATGAGGTACCATTACTACGAGGTCAGTATCAAGTAGGAGTCCAGACAATTATCTGAAGTGGCCACAGCCGTGACCGCTCTCAGACAACTCGGGTGGACCCTTACAACAGGATCAAGCACAGCAGAGAAATAAGCACAGGGTCTCTGCTTATGCCCAAACTTTTGTGCTAAAACAAAGGGTTCACAACCAGCCATCTCACAGACATAGAACACAAACAGTTTATTATAGTTAGGTGTGCCAAGCACTGGAGCCAAACAAAGCGCAGTTTTCAATTGCTGAAATGACTGCTGAAATTCAGACGTCCAAGGCAAAGGCTTATGCACTTCTTTTGTTGTTAATGCAAGCAAAGGTTTGATTAGTAGTGATTAGTTAGGTATCCACTGACGACAGTAGGAAGTGATAACTATAAAAGCGTGCACATCTTCTTGATTTTGTGGAATGGGCATTTTAACATTGGTACTAATGTGCTCTGGGGTCAACCCCCTACTCTCCTCCGGCAGTAGATGACCTAAATAGGTGACCTCTTGTCGACAGTACTGAAATTTAGAAAGGGAAACCTTATGTCCATGATGGGCCAAATGCAACAACAATTTGACTGTACTTTCTTTACAACCTTGTTCCGTATCAGAAGCTATAAGGAGATCACCCACATACTGCACCCATACATTACCTGAGGCAAGCGATAAGGAATCCAATTGACCTTTTAATGCTTGACTATAAATACTAGGACTCTTTGTATAGCCCTGAGGAGGGCGACAGAATCTAAAACTCCTACCAGTCAGTGTGAACCCAAACAAATATCTACTGTCTGAATGGATAGGAATACTAAAGAAAGTTTTTTTCAAGTCAATAACAGAAAAGAATTTAGCAGTAGAAGGGATCATGGTCAAAAACAGAGTGATATCAGGAACCCCCGGGAACTGTAGAACTACTATTTTGCAAATCAATCACAAAACGGTAAACATTATTAGTGCCTTTCAGAGGAGCCTATGGGTGTCCTTTTAAGACTCGGAAGAATAGGACTTTTACAAATATTGGCAGACTTTTCTTCAACTACTCCATTTTGTATCAAATCCTGAATAATCTGAAGAAGAGCCTGTTCTCCTGCCTAAAGTATTTCATACTGAGGAATGCAAGGAAAAATAGCATGATCCTTAACCTGTATCGAAACTGGTGTAATATGTAACAGGCTTACATCCGTGTCACCTGGCGCCCATAGAGTGGGTGGGACTTCAGCAAATTCAGCTGGGAGAGGTGCATTCTGAGACAAACACTGTTTAGTATTCACATCCAGACCCGTAGTAATATAGAAACCTGCGGGAGATCAATAAATAGTAGATTGTAACTTCTTTAACAAATCCAAGCCCATCAAGTTCTCACCACAATTTGATATCAGCAAAAATGGAGATTCCACAGTGAAAGGACCAACAGTCAATGCAAGGGTGTGTGAAATGGATCTTACAATCGGTACACCTGAAAAACCTACCGAAACATTATTGTGGCCAGGCAGAACCACCCCAGGGATCATATGTCAAGAAACAGAACTCTTTGTCACACCTGTGTCCACCAAAAATTCCTTAGTCGAGCCTTGCAAATCCGCTGTGACATAAGAATCACGCTGATCTACAAGTATCTGAACTGGTCCCTCACCCTGTCCCTGGCTATCCTAGCTATAAGACATGCCTGTCATCTCATTCATATTGTAATCATCATGTTAATACTGTCCTTCATGAGGGTCATCCAAGTAATAATTATCAGAGTGACCCTGAGAAACTGTAGCATTCTGAGCTCTATCAGTCCCATGACCTCTCCCACCAGAATCTCATCCTCTAGGAGCTGAAACTTTCTGTAAAAGCACAGGGCACTGGCTACACAATGACCTTCCTCCTTACAACACGCACACTGATTTGGCCCTAAAGTTTTCATTGAAGGCTTCCTGTTGGTACGTGGAATCTGTCTGGAAGACCACCTCATCCGTACTATTTCCCCTAAACGCCTCCTGCAACAACACCTTCGTTTTTAAATCCTTATGTATCTTATCAGTCCTATCCTTTTCCTCCTGATCTCAGTGTTCATAATACTGGGCCATATTCAAAATAACAGAGGGGTAAGACGTGGACCAAGTACTCTGAGACTCCTGTAAATTAGCCTTAATCTCAGGAAGAAGGTTAGAAACAAGCCTGTCAACAAACAATCAAACTCCTCCCTCAATAGACATATCCTGCCCACTATAGTCCAAAAACATATCTTCAAACCGTGTAAAGAAGTTAGACACACTCTCATCCTTCTTCTGTTGACAAGCTGTCAATTTGCCCCAGCTTACCTTCTTAGGTGGAATAAGTGAATGCATATATGTAATAATACGACCTGGCAAAGTAAGTATCTCGGCCCGGGGTTTATCACCTGGCTTCCTTTCTTGATCCCATCCTTTAATCACATCCCATGTACCGCCCAACTCCACGACATGATCTTGAGTATGAAACTGTCTCCAAACATCAACCGGAATGAGAAGTCCAAAAAAACCTCAATATCAGCAAGAGTCATTACAGTAGAAGAGGCAGCCTCTGTTCATTCTTTATAATAAGTTGTGGGATTTTTCCTAGGGTCGGACAAATTAGCCTTAAGGGCCAAAACCTCACTCCTTTTCCACAGAGTATAAACCCATTGCTCCTGGAAACGGCCTGCTACAGCTGGTCTAGTGACATTACCACGCTGATCCGTTAACGCAGGTATTTCTGGGTGATATATGGGTTGGACCTCACGCATCGGATACTGAGTTATCGGTGTAGGGCCCCTCTCATGTAATCTAGCCCTGTAGGCAACTAATATTGTAACATTACCAAACACTTGGCCTGGCTCCAAATCAGTAACACATACACGATCTAATATGAAGGCGCTTCTGTCCCAATGTGTGTTTGCCAGAGACCAACTAATGTAGCAGGCATATGTTTAAGGGCATGTTGCTTTATAAAGGGTTCAAAATCTTGCATAACTTCTCAAACATCCTCAACACCATAAATCGCATCATGAGCCCATCGAGCAGCCTGGTCAGCTATTACTTGTTTCTCTTCTTCCCCCACCCCAGATCACACTAAAGGGCTCATTTGATCCCTGAATTTCGTCCAATCTCTATCCTCAAGCCCACGTACTGGAGTCTCAGCATTCAAAGGCATCGGAGAAGCAACAGGGGCAACAGGCGCAATCATTGTTAACGCTTGTACCAGAAGAGAAAGAACATAAGATACAGGAGTTCGAACAGTAGATGTACTAGGGGTCACAGATGTCAAAGATGACGAGGACAAAGAAAGAGCGGGAGATGACTTAGCCAAAGCCGTCAAAACAACAGCCATGGATATGGGAACAGCCAAAGCAGACATAACTGGCTGCTGTGACTGTAAGGGAACGGTGGAATAGTATCTAACAACTAGTCTACGAAAGTATTGTCTTCTTCTTCGGCCAAATAAGACTTCTCTATATGCAACGGAAATCTCCTATCTTCACATTCAATTCCGGACTCTGGTTTTTCTCTATCATATGCCACAGCTTTCTGCGTTAATATTTGCATTTTCTACTTCAGCGCATCTCTTTCCATCTTTAACCGTCTCTGTCTGGCCTCCTTCCTCCAAGTCCTAAGGGAGTCAAACATGGACTGTCTATTTCTTTTCTTAAATAACTGCTCCTGTAAAAACCCAATTTTTTGTTCATCAAAAGTGCCCGTCAATGGCCACTGCAACCCGGCATTGTCCCTCGTGTATTTGTGCCAAAATGTACTAAACATAATAGGGCCAAGGCCATGTTTCACATACATATCAAAATTAGGGCTGCCTTCAGGAGGTGCTAGCTGAGCTTCTTCCAATCGAACATCTGCAGAACAACAACGACAACACAAATTCCAAATGTTGCTGAAGGCAGGCATTTCAAAAGGAAAAAAAGTTTGTTATTTGTACCTGGCAAAGTAGTTGCAAGTACTTTTTAATTTTTTTTTAACAAAACAGCCCTCAGGCCGTACCAAACTCAAAGCACAATGGTACCATATCCACAAAGAACCAAAACAAACTCACCTGATATCAGCAGTACAAACAAACCAGTTCTCTACTGCCGACTCTTCAGACCAAACAGTCAGAACCAAGGGTTTCGCCATTCAGGACTCCAATTGGGATGACCACTGGGTGACTCACCTTCCGGCAGGACAGAAGGGGCAGCTGCGAGCTAATAAAAACTTTTCGCGCAGGGATAACTGAGCCATCAGTCCAACCCGACAATGTCCTGCCTCTCCCCTTCTGCGGAAAGAAGATGGATTAATCACGTGAAAGAGTCCCTGTTTGGGCGCCAACTGAAGGAAGTGGCCCATTTAGGGTCACCTGGGTCACTAATGTCCACCTCTCAGCCTTCCATACCAAATGAAGAGTCGGTCAGTCAGTGGAGAATACAAACCAATAACTGTTTATTCCCATACAGTTAGAGCGGAGCCCAGTACGCCCAGTCGCTAGGAGTGCTGCTGAGGGGACTGAAGTCAACAAGCATAAAGATTCATTATGTACATTTCGTAACTGGGCTAAAACATGCCCAAAGTGACATTTTACAGGCAAGTGCAGCTAAACAGTGAAATACAAAAAAGTGGTTTCAGTGCTTCTATCGCTCAAAAATATCTCAGTTCCAAGGTTGATCCATTCAGGCCCGTCACCAGACTAGTGGGAGAGGGCCTCTATCTAGTGAGCAAGGTATGCGCTAATAGGAACAGTGTACTCTTTATCGGAACAAGTCTAACCTGGCAGAAATTAAACTTATAGTGGAGAATTTCACGGAATTGAACTAGATCAGTTTCGTACAGCCTAAAATGGTCTCTGTAAAGAAAATGGTGAAGCGAATGCTAACTTACATAGGGCAATGCGCAAACATAAACATTTCTATTCTAACATACCTCTGAAGAAGGGACAAGCTTGTGCACCGCATAAGTACTGGCAGGACAAAGCAATGCAGCACCTACACAACACCAGAGTCTGCTGCACACTCCCGCCTCTGCAAAGGTGCCAGGGTTTCCAGCTCTCACAATTCAAGATCCCACAAGTACAATAGAGAAGCAAAGATTAATCCTGTGTGGGTTAATACAACTGGTGTGCCAATGAACTGGGCATATGCCAATGAGAAGGCAAAGCTCCATACATCATGACTGACAGTTACAATCAATCATCAGCAGGGGAATGTGGACTCTTCAATAAGTGAATGACACAACTACCAATCGATTAAGTGGGTTATCGTTTGTCCCTATTGCTGTATAGTTTAAGCTTTTCTGAGAGCGCTAAGCTATCTTTAGTGATGCCTAAAAGGATGTCAAGGAAGCAGGCACAGAAAAAAGAGAGGGATTTATCAAGGTAGAGAGAATGGTAGTTAGGTAGAGAGGTAGGAAAGCAGGATTTTTGAAGTCTTCAATCTTACAACATGTTGTTTTATCTTGTATTTATTCATGCCACATATATAGTATGGTGGGTTGTCTTAGATTATGTTGCTGTCATGCCCTTGACCATGTGGACTTTAGGATAGGCTAGGGACCTCTCTACTTGCCTCTGAGGCTCCATCTCCTCAAACTTGACACAAGCTGATGCCACATTTTACCCATGTTACTGTTTAGCTCCATTATGCTGTCCAGTGTTGACTCGTTAGTACTCATCAGCTCCAGAATTCCAGTCCCATCGCCTTCCTATTGAGATGCATAAAGATGATTACAGGGGCGAACGGAAGTAAGAAAAAGGTAGTGTAAGAGAAGAGATGTAGGAAAACCAAATGAAGAGGAGTTGGCCTAACAGCTAGGGTGCTCGACCTCGGACCTGGGGATCTGGGTTCGAGTCAAAAACCTCCTGTGATTCTGGGCAAATCACTTAATCTCCCCGTGCCTAAAATGAATGCGTATCCTCATGTAACGTAATGTAACTGGTGCTATGTAAAGGCTCTGATACCCGATTCAGTTCGGGTCTAGTTCGCGCTATATAAAACTCTGCAAAAAAAAAAAAAAGAAGGTGCGAGAAAAAACAGGTGGCGGTAAGGAGAAAAAATGATAAAGTTTGAAAAGGGAAGCAGATAGAAGAAAAGTGGGCTACAGAGGAGTACATGAGATGGGAAGGAAACATTGAAGTGACCATTACAAGGAAATAAATCGAGAAGTGATGTATAACAAACATTAAAAAAGAAAGTAAAAAAACAGGCAACGCGAATGCCACAAGTATATCTATCTGTTGCTCTGGGCAAGTAATATATGGTTGCTTAATGTATTAAATATGATGCTTAAACTAGGAGAAGGCTCGCAGGCCATCTCTTACACCAGTAGATACAATTCATATTCATACAAAACTAAATACTGTTATTTTACAGGTTAATCTCAACGGTGCCTGTTTACAAATGGATGAATCTTAGTTTTGCATGGGATTTTGCATTACTTCATAAAATAAAAAATAAAATAAATGGAAAATGTGCCAAGCCTTTGGCTTGTCCACTATTACAATATAACGTATGTAATTCCACACTATTCCCTTTCAAGCCCGGTAAAATATTCAGGAAAGCCACAATCAGATGGAGGGTGATTGGATACGCATTGGAAAGATTTCCATGAGTCATTGTGGATGCTGTTTTCTACACTGAACAAGCACTACGGAGGGGTTAATCAAGTGCACGTAGAGCTGTGACTTACAAATGTACACTCATGACTAACTGTATAATGTGCCGTGTGGATTAAAGGCCGGTACTTCAATTAATCAGTAAGCAGCACAATACGTGGAAGGCCTTTGAGGATGAATTCCATGATGCTGTCATGACTGGGCTCAACGCCAGCCATGACAATTATTTCTTACTAAACAGGAAATGTGGCTTAATTTGCCTCTGCCCAGCAGCATTATTGATTCCTAACCAAGGTTTTTTTTTAAATTATTCTGCAACAGGCAGTGGAACCTTGGGGCATATTATCAAGGGGGTTTATCTCCGCTTTTTTGGCTTTAAAAGCCAAGAAAGCGGAGATAAAATTATCTCCCTATTACCTAGCTGTCGCTAACACCAGTTAGCGACAGCTAGTAGGAGATAGCGACCATCTTGGGCCCCACTTTGCATGTCAGTGATATTTATCACTAATGACATGCAAAGTGGGCGTGCCAAGATGTTAGCGACTGGAAACAGTCGCTAACATCGCTATCTCCTATTACCAACTTTTGGAGATATTTGCGCTAAGCGCGAATATCTACAAAAGCTAACACCTGCCCTGAGCAGTTCTTAGCCATGTTATCCAATGGGAGGTGGATAACATGGCTAAGAGCATTAGCTCGGTAATGCATGAATATCGCTGACTTTTCAGCGATATTCATGCATTGCGGCCGTTTTTTATCGCATTCGCGATAAGCGATAAAAATCGCCGCAGCTCAGCTGTAAAATTTGTTCTCTAACCAAGCAACAGCGATAATTATCGCTATTGCTTGGTAATATGCCCCCTTATTTGCAAAAGTAATCTGAATTTATGGCACTTTCTAATTAACGTCCATTAGTGGATTATGCTAGTTTGATGTATTTGCTAAACGTCTTTATCTAAACTGGTGCAGTTTGTGATTGTGATAAAGAACATGCATATATTAATGTCATCTACTTGAAACACACTTATACCGGCTTCAATATCCCTAAATTTATATATTTTATGCAGTGTGTAAAAGGCATAGCTTAGAGTTCACTATTTACTCTAACATATTCTTTTTACTAAAACTGCCCCCACAAAACGAGAATAATAAAGTGTATTGTTTAGTGTAAAGCCCTCTGACAGGCTTCAGGTGTAATGCATGCTCCAGGAAAATAACTTAATAGGAATTTTATCTGTTTGGTGCTACACAAAACATAGGGCAGTCGCAGGCCTGGTAAAATCTGGCATAAGTGAGTGTAAAGTCCGAGTGTGGCTGCTGTTCTCACGAGGCGAATAGTCTCTACAATAGGAGATGTACATGCTTGGTTGGTATAACTAGACGTGTGTTACTGCCACAAAAACATTAAGTAGGCAGTACGAAGCTATTGCTCTGGCACAACAGCTTTCCCGTATTATTCGGAGCGCATTTGTTGACTCGGTGCTGTGGTCGTTTCCAGCGTCGATCCCGCAATTCGATTTCTCCACACTTCCGGTTCCGCAAGGGTTCCTGGGAGTTGTGGTTGATGTCCCATTTTGCTCTTTATGTGCCCAGCGTCTTTTTGCAAGAAGGGCGCCTGTGTTGCCAATGGGCTCAGCTGCGATTAGCGAAATCAAACCTTGTGTATAAAATAGCCCGTCTGTATAATTTTTGATTTAACTTATGTAAGATTCGCCTGATGTCAATGTCCATTGTAGAGTGGACAAAAGTGTCGGCCATATTGTAGTGGGTTTCTCAGTGGGCAGATTCATGATTTTATGTTTGTCCATTGTGAGTCCGGTGAATAACTTTTGGGGCCAGCAGCGACACTCTGACAAGTAAGAATTAGTGCTTGGTTACGTGGTTAGAGCCAACCAAAATACAAAATATGAATCGTGTTCTAAAAATATGCACTTCTTCACAGGAGTGGCTGCACTAGGGTTCCCCCCTCTTTGACCTCATCTCCTAAACACAAGTAAGTTTACTCGCATGAGCATTTGAACACTGTGTCTCAAGACGAATGTCACTGTGTGCTGGGTTGTGATTGGTTGTCTTTTTTATACAGATTGATGTATACATTGGATAAACTTGTTGCCTCGACGGGTGTTTTTTTGTACCCTAGACAGCTCTTGAAATTCCAGAGGTAAGACAAGGTGGCTTGAGTAATGGAGGATGTGAGCAAGGTTTCCATCATTTTTTGTCATGACCCTAAAGGAAGGTTTTGTTCTCCTTTTTTCCCTACAGCTTTTTTGTCCTGATGAGAACTCCTCGAATGGTGGGAGTTCGAAACGCGTAGACAATATATGCCATCTAAACAAAGGAGCAGTTTTCTAAAGATTTTTCATTGATAAGAATTTATTGTATATGGCTTACTGTGAATTTTTCTATCCCAGGTTGTATGTATGATGATGTGGATGGTTGTGAATGGGTGAGGGTATGATTGTTTCTAAAGTGATATTGTTGTTTTTTATATTTTTGATATTGTTGACATTGTTGATATTGTAAATATTTTGTGAATATTGTGTAAACATATACATGTTTATGAGGTCTTGTAATGTATGATGAATTGGTGAAATAATAACCAACAATCCTTGTTTAAAAAATTTAATAATAAAACAAAAGATTCATTCAGACATTGGGGTGTCAATTGACCATAGTGCATAAACCCTATGGTTTGACATTTTTGTTAAAAAAGAATAATTTTGACAGTACTGGCATTCTGTTGTTCATTGCAAAAAACAGAGCATACCTACCAGCAGCCTCTGATTTTATGGCAAGTCACAAAGGTTAATATTATGCATATCCTCTATATTGCCACTCATAGCAGCAACTGGAGCATTACACTTAGAACTTAGAATAGGAATGTTTATAACATTCAAATTCGCTCTATAATCCTGAACCAGGTAGCCATCTTCCTTCTTTGCTGCTTCTCACGCTCAAGGTAAATGCTCTGACTGTTATTTTACAGTTGTTTGTCAAAGGATTTGTTTTTGGTTATTATATGTGTGAGTTGATGCATGAGTATGATTATACATTAGTCAGGAGTGTGTTTTTGTGAGGCGAACGATAAAGTAATTGATTCGATAACATGGTGTTTACTTTTTTCAGTGCAGATGTGAGATTTTGGTTAGTGGCCGCATGAGTTTATTGATTTACTGCTAGGTGCCCACTTTGTTTGTTTTAAAAACCATGGCCGCGCACCTGTAGCCGGCAGTTAAAGCCAGGCACAGTACGAATAGTGTGGCGTTTGCACTCCCTCGTTTTCACTTGTTTAGAAGCCCACAGGCGCATAAAGATTGAGGCACATGAGGCTTGCTAAAAGCTGTATAACTTCAAAGCCAGCACGCATATAATGTTGGAGATGTGTGCTTGGCAATAGAGTAATAGTTTTAAGCCAGCACGCGCATAACAATAGAGGCGCACATTGCTTGCCGATTGCCGATTGAGTATGCAATTTAAGTCTGCGTATGCTTTATGATGTAGGTGCATGTATTTTAGCTATAATGGTTTGATTTTTCACAGTTTCATAGTGTCTCGTGCTCAGAGGAGGCAAACCAGTCTGTCCTAATAGACTTGCAGTAGGTGTCTTGATGCAGTGTTGTTAATTATTTGATGACCATACTTTGGGCGGAAAAGATAGTTTTTCTTGTCAGTCTCATCGCAATGTTGACTGAGGGGAGATGCAGGTAATGAAAGCTGGTTATTGAGGGTTTTTTGCATTTAAAAGAGAAAGATTTATTGAAAGAAATTTGCAATTATAACACAAGACGAAACAACATATTCATTTAGCATATACTCACAAGTCTGAAAACAAAACATAACACCATCAGGAAAACATAATAGTAATTACATAACTACAATAAAATAGTCTATATAAATTAGGTAATAAAACAAATAGATAGATCAATTTCATTAACAAAGAACAAGTTTTGGAGGTTTAGGCACTTCTTCAATTCTGGGTTTGTGAATTTGTGCTACATCAGCAGATTTGTCCAAAAAAGAAGTAACTGGTAGCCATAAAAGATCTCTTTTAATAGCTAATGTAATAGGATACATATATGCCCTATCAAGTCTGTGGAGGTAACACCCTCCATACCACTATGCTTGAAAGGATATTGAGACGTATCCTTCCAAGATTTAGTAATTTGCTGAAAGGCTACCGCAAGAAGTACATCTATTATATAATAATCTTTGGATTGAGATGACCAATAGTCAGAGGTACTGCCCAGGAAAAGGTTAATAAAAATAAAAGGGGATTGTCAATTAAAAATAGAGTTTATCTGCTTCCAAACCTTCAGCCAGAAATCGTATATAAAGGTACATTCAAATAACATATGTTTAAGATCTGCCGACGGTTGAGAACAAGACCAGTAATTGAAAGGAACAATAGAATCTAATTTATGTAATTTAACAGGCGTGATCAAATGTCTATTATAAACAAAAAATAATGTTTGAGTTGTATTAGCCGCCCTAGAAGACTTTCTTATTTTGGTCCAAATTTTATTCCAAAAAGATCTGTCCATAAAGGGATAGGTACAGAATCATTGTCTTGTAACAAAAAAGGAAGATTGTTTAAGACAAAAAGCTAAATGATATTTACAGAAGTCTAGGAAATTTACTCCCCCCCATATGTTTTGGTCTTTTAAGTTTACAAAGAGACATCCTAGATTTTTTGCCATTCCATAAATATTTAGAGATAATTGAATATATCTTTTTGTAGTAAGATTGGGGAATATTAACAGGTATATTTGAAATATAGAATAATATAACAGGAACAAACATCATTTTGATAGTATCAAGACAACCCCACCAAGATAAAAAAAACAAGGGGTTCCAGCAAAATAGCAAAATTGTACATAAAGAATTCAGGTTTAGAGTGTTAGAATTCTTGACAGTATCTAAGAACCATCATCCAAGATATTTAATTTTATCCTGATTCCAGTGAAAAGAGGATGTACTAAAATCAGAATGAAAGCATAAATATTTAATGGAAGAATTTCACATTTATCTGCATTTAATTTGTACCCTGCGACAGATGCATAGTTATCAACTTCTAATAAAAACGCTGGTAAAGATGATTGTGGATGAGACATAAATAACAGGATACCATCAGCATAACAAGAGAGTTTAGGTTGAGTAGTTCCATAAGAGAAACCTGTGATTTGTGGATTAGAGCGAATCTTTATTAAAAAGGGTTCTAAAGCGAGTATAAAAAGTAGGGGAGAAAGTGGACAACCCTGTCGTACTCCTCTATGGAGAGGGAAAAATGGAGATAATAAACCATTAACTAAAATAAAGGAATTCGGTGATGAATATAGTACAGAGACCTATTTAATAAATTGAGAACCAAGCCCAAACCAGAAAAATGTAGCAAAATAAAAGACCAATTAACTCTATCAATTGCTTTTTCTGCATCTAAAGCGATCACTGCCAAAGAAGAATGATAAGATTTGGATTTACTGATAACATTAAAAAATACACGACTATTTTGGGAAAGATGTCTACCCTTAATAAATCCACACTGTTCTCTCGCAATTGATTGTACAGACGAAGATCCAACATTTTTGCAAAAATCTTATAATCTAGATTGATTAAAGAAATTAGGCAATAATTCTTACATAATCTATGGTCTTTACCCACCTTGGGAAGAAGACATATCAGTGTCTTTTGAAAAGAGCCATCTGATGACTCAGAGGAAATGAAATAAAGATAATTTAGGTATGAGAAAAGAAGACAAATATGAGTAGAATTCAGTAGTAAAACCATCAGGTTCAGGGGCTTTACCTTGCTTAATAGATTGAATAGCATTAGAAATATCCTGTATTTGAATATCCCGTTCTAAAATAGAGCAATCTATGTCAGGATGTGTAGGCAAAGGAATGGAAGATAAATAATGAGAGGTATCCTGTGTACCAGACTGGGACTCCAGGGAATAGAGTGTCTGATAAAACTTTGTAAATTCCAACAGTATATCTTCATTCTTATGTAGATTCTGATTAAAGGAAGTCTGAATAGAATCAATTAGAGTGCATTCTTTCTTAATTCTCAGATAGTTGGCGAGAAGTTTCCTTGCTTTATTTTGACCCCCATAATATTTCGCACTGGCCTTGAGTGAATAAGAACTAGCATTTTCGGTAGAGATCTTATTAAATTCAAATTTGGAGCTCATTAGATAATTCAAGATATTTTTGGAGTGGCATCTGTAAAAGGAATGTTTGAATAGCTTGATATGTGGGGTAAGAGTCTTTAACTTAATGGCAGCGAATTTCCGTTTCTGAGAAACAAAGTTAATAATAAAGTCTCTAGAGGCAGCTTTGGAAGTGGTTCAAATCACATGAAGAGATATCTCAGGAGATTCATTTTCCTTAACAAAAGTATGAGCACATTGTGCGAAAGTGTGCGTAAACTGCAAATCTGACAAAAGAGAGTTATTAAACCTCCACCGTCGAGTTCCCTCAAGAAGGGGAAGGAGATCCAAGTGCAGAGTTACAGGCCCATGATCAGAAACCAATGTGGATCCTATATCGGAGTTGATAATTCGCTGAGCCAGCATAATGGAGATAAAAATGTAATCTTTCCTAGACTGAGAAGAATTGGCAGGGGAAAAGAAAGTGTGCACTTGAAGCTTTGGATTGCATAAAAGCCATCCAACAACCAGAGACCGTGGAGCTAGAGTTGCTTTAAATTGAGAACGCATGTGTGAAGGTATGAATCTAATTTTGGAGCGTCTGCCTAAAATAGGATCAAAAACCATGTTACAATCACTGCCAACAATCAAATACTCATCAGTGTAGGCCATCAATTTAGATAATACTCCCGGCCAAAAGGATTTATCTGGCGTAGTAGGTGCATAAAACGTAACAATAATTACAGGAATTTCATCAACAAGAAATTGAAACCCATCTGCCATCACAGTCTACATTTTGGGCAAGAGTTTCTATGTTTAGATGCTTATGGCATAACATCGCTACCCCATTGCCTGAGCCAAGAGAAGCAAAAACATGACCAATACATTGGGCTAGATGTAGGTAATTCTATTTTACGGACTCATAAATACCGAATTTTACCGATTCGGTATTTATGAATCGGTAAAATAGAAGGAGGGAGATGTAGGTAAATTCTGTATTTGAATTACCGAATCTGTAAAAATCGGTATTTACGGAATCGGTAAATACCGATTCGGTATTGCCCATTGATTCCTATGGGCCTTGAAGCCCATAGGAATCGATGGGCAATACCGAATCGGTATTTACCGATTCCGTAAATACCGATTTCTGCAAGGGCGCAGGGGGTGTCACTTTGACACCCTCTAGCACCCCAAATACAGGCACGTCTTACATGTGGCACACATACATGCCCTAAGGGCATGTCTGTGTGTCACCTTGCACAGGTCTGCATGCACAGATGTGCATGCACACCTGTATTCGGTATTTTACCACCCAATAGGATTGGGTGGTAAAATACCGACTCTTAAGGGCCTGTGGCACTTTCTGAAGTGCCACCTACATGTCATTTACAGACTCTGTAAATTTACAGATTCTGTATTTTACCGATTCTGTATATTTACCGAATCGGTAAATTTACAGATTCTGTAAATGACATGCCCCCTACATGCCAATTCATAAATACCGGTCGGTAACGGCTTAAATCGGCCGTTACCGACCGGTATTTTGGCTCCTACATCTGGCCCATTGTCTTTTGAGCTTAGAGACTTCTTTGTCAGGAATATGTATTTCTTGTAATAAAACAATATCCCCCTTTTAATTGGAAATATGAGTCATAACCCTCTGATGTTTTATAGGGGAGCCTAAACCTTTAACATTCCTTAAATGATTCTTAAAGACATCTACAACACAATATTATTTCAAAAACATTACAATAAGTAAAAGTAACTAGTGTTTTGTGAGAAAAATACGAATATGATAAGAGATAACCTTGGAAATGTAACACTATAATAAAGTAGATTGCAAGTGAAATAAAAACTAAAGATAGAAAGCAGGAGAGAGTTGAGAAAAAGTAATAGATTGATAGAGAAAAATAGAATCAAAAGACAAAAGAGGAGAAAAAGGAAAGTAAAGAGATATATAAACAAGTGATGAAGACCATCTGAGAAAACTAGAAAGAGGGAAGAAAGACAGGAGAGACAAAGGCTAGAAGAAGGAAAAATACACCAACCATATATAAGATACAAAAAATTACATACCAAAAAACGCACAAAAATTTGTGGGTGGTGGAGCTACAAAGGGACTGTACATCAACCCGAGCTTGTGGAATAGGTACGAGAGGAAGACAGTATGACCATCAGACGAATGGAAGATCACATGTACGGCTACGAAAAGACTGTACCTAATGAGAAATAGAAAGGAAGTAAGTTACACAAATATTAACAGGTACAATATAAAAACATATAAACAGAAAAATATATTAGAAAAAAGTTAAACAGTGGATTTAGTAATGTCCATATCCTCCAGTCTCCAGTCTCCAATTGTCTAAAATCGTTGAAGACATGGGGATCCTCATAGGACGTACTCTTATTTTTATATGTGACCTTAAAGAGGCAAGGGTGAATGAGACCAAATCTGGCATTGATGTTCTGTAGCACTTTGGCATAGTCCTGTGAAAAGAAAAGAGCAGAGCCTTGCCAAGAGATTTTACCTTTGACCTTAACTGCTTGTAAAACCTTCAACAAATCTGTGTACTCTAAAAAATTCATTATTACTCGAAGAGGCCGTCAAATGTGGAACATGACCCAAACGATGAGCTCGCTGAATGTTCAATGGAGGAGATTCCGGAATCTCCAGACGTTTTGGAAGAAAGGGTTGTAAAAAGGAGAGAGGATTAGTGCCTTCAAGACCCTCTATTAAACCATAGATGCGTAGGTTATTGCGTCGGTTGCGATTTTCAAGGTTTTCAACTTGCTTTTGAAGATGTGAAATCTGAGACTGCATAGAGGAAACCGGAACGGCGACAGAGTGGAAAGAATCCACTTTGTTCTCCAACTGAACAACTCTACTCTCCATAGGCAACCATTTATCGTCTAGTTGCTGAAGAGGAATATTAGTCTCTTCCATGTATGGCTTAAGAGCCCGAATTTCCTCAAATATTAGTTCCATTGAAATTGGAGGTGAAGTTACTGTTGGTGAAGGCGGGTCTTTTTTTACCCTTTTCACAGATGACAGCGTCAATGTGCCAGGCAACTTAGATGTAACTCTGGATGTAGGTAACAGAATATTCGTTAGGGGTGGGTTTGATATTACCTCTTGCTCAGAGTCTGCCATGTTGTCCTGGAGAACACTGAAAGGATTGTACTCAACCACAGAAGTAGAGGAATTCAACTTAGAACAGTGAGCAGGTTTTGTTTTTCCCATACATAAATGTCACAAAATAGCAGGTAACAAAAAGACTGGAGAGAAGTGCTGTGATACAATTTTCACCATAAATAAAATGCCAGGAAAAAGCCAAAGGTGCCAGAGGTCAGTAGAGACAAAGAGAGATATCTCAAAACCATTCAGATGGGGGAGGTGGAATGAATTTAGGGGGAGTGCGTGAGAACCTCTACAGATTGATGTAACTCCTGAGACCAACCCGTGAATACTGTTGGGATGTGATCAAACGGGATAGGTGCAAGACATCGGCTGGGGGAGGGAGGAAGGATGAAGGGATTACTGTCAAGTGATGTATTTCTATGGTAGTCATCTATGATGAGACTGGGGTGTTTATCGGAATATGTGATGTGTACAAGCAAACACTAATGGAGAGATCGATTGTACTGTTTATAAAGAAATCAATGTAAGAAATGCAATAAAAACTAATTTTAAAAAAACAAAAAAACATTCAGGAGGTGTAAGAATAACAATAATAGAGCAGACCATCATTAAAAACCTCCAAAAAGACAAGAAAACATTGATGCCTCATAATAATAAGGAATGTTGCATTATCTCTTGAGGAAAAACAACTTGTGATAAAAAACAAAATGGCGGATACGAGTCCTGAGAAACTCGCGTCAGCCAAAAGAAAAGCGATATAAGCTTTCCGCTTACCGCAAAGTCCCCAAAAAGACAATAGTGTTGTGACCAGTGGGTTCATCTTTGCAGCGGTTCCTCTCTGAGCCGCTCACGAAAGCTCCGTCCTCCGGGAAACTGCTATGGCCTCCGCGCCGCCTGGGAGATCACGGACGTGTGACCATTCCGATCGGCTTCCAAGCCACCCACCATCGGTTATTGAGGTTTTAAAGAGTGCTGAGCTGATTTGGAAATTATATTGAAACAGTGCAAGTTTTGAGTACGATAGTTTTAGGCCTGTGTTTTTAAGTAGTAGAGGCCATTATGGAAGGAATTAGCCCAGTTGGCCAGACTTTCGATGACAAGGTACAAGAATGTGTTAATAAGGCTTCTTCTTCTTTGGCTAGTCAATTGGGGACAAAATTGGATGATTGTATGGAGAAGTTAGAAGGGTGATTTATTGAGATTGGAGATGATAAGTGGAGGAGGTTGCAGTGAAGGTGTGTGGAACAAATGAGGGTAGTAAAGTGACCCAGAAAAGAAAACATCTACACAAAGAAAAGAATTTACATTCACAAGCACATTACGGTCCTAAAGGAAAATTAAGGGCAACTTAGTTGGGGTTGGAAGGGAAGGCTATAAAGGTCACAGAAAGGGGTCACAGAGCAGTGGCTTATGACAAGTCATCAAGCAGGGGTGACATTATAAATACTTGTTCATCTGATATGGGGAATATGGATGATGATGAGGTCGATAGGAAAAGGAAAAAGAGATCCATAGAATGCAAGGAACAAGTAAAGAATGTGAAGTATCTTCTTGGCGAGTGTGTTTGATCCTCACACAATTCAGCACCTTTTATCCCCACAGTGGTTTTGGTAGGAGTTGCCTACGGAGGTGAGAACTAAATTGCCTTCTGTGTGTCCCAGACCATCTTTAGCCAACAAAGTGGCTTATACTCCTGAATTAGATCCACAAATGTTGGCTTTCTTAAGCAAGTCAGGGTGTGACCCTAGGAGAGGTCTGGACAAGGTTTGAAGGGCTGTCAAGACAGGTTGCTTGATGTTTTTGGACGTTGAACCAAAATATTTGACATGTGTGAGGAGGCATATTTGCAGGAGACATATGTTGATATTTAGGAACTATGCCAATCGGTACAGCTAGCAGTATGTTTATTGGGAAATGCCAATGCCACTGCGAGTGGGGAGAGTGTCCTGATGAAAATTGATCCAAAGCTGGCAGAGCTTGCGAGTGAGGAGTCAAGGCTGGATGCCAATGGTATGATCCTTGGGGAAGAGTTGTAAAAATGATGGCAAAGTAGGCGGGAGCCTTGAATTCCATGCTGAAGATTCACAAGGATTTATGAAAGGTTTTGGATTGGGCCGCGAGAATGCGGAATCGATTTCCGGACTGTGGATTTTGGATCACGCGAGCGTCATTTTCATGAGGATATAGACCCTCAAGATATCAATCCCCAGGAATTTTCCCTCATAGACAAAGAGTAAGATCTAGGGGTGACAGGAGGGCAAGAGGACAACAACGTATGTTCAGGAAAAGACCTTTTGTGTACCCCAATAAAGCTGGGTGGCAGACTCGCCCACTTTTTAGAAGGATGGAAGTAGATTACTGCAAATCCTTGTTTTTTGCAATCCGTACAGGGTTACCAAATAGATTTTGCGGGGTTCCAGTACAGGTAGAGTGGCCAAGGGTGATAAGGCTTCCAAAAGAAGAAAAGAAGATCGTAAGTCACGAAGTAGAGGAACTTTTCAAGAAGGAAGCAATAGAGAGATCAAAAAACAATTCAGTAGGTTTTGAAAGTAATTTGTTTTTAGTGGGGAAAAAGAGCACAGGAATGAGACCAGTAATAAATCTGAGAAGTTGAACAACTGGGTACAGTACAATCACTTGAAGATGGAAGGTAGTCATATGTTAAGGGATCTGTTAAGGAAAGGAGACTGATTGACACATCTAGATTTAAAGAATACATATTTGACAGTTCTGCTTTTGTCGGGAGAAGAGAGATTTTCTGAGATTTCACTGGGAAGGAACAATGTGGAGGTTCAAGAGTCTCCTGTTTGGTCTGAGATCGGCTCAATGGTCCTTCACAAAGGTGATGGCATCAATATTGATCTAGCTGCGGATGAGGGTTATCCATTTGATAGTGTATTTGTACAACATTCTGATTATGTCAGAGAGCAAGGATTTGGCTCAGAATCAAATGGAGTTGGCATTTCGGGTTTTAGAAGACTATGGGCTTGTAGTGAACAGGAAGAAGTCCTGTCTGGATCCAGGTCAGAAGATGGTGTATTTGGGCTTCAGATTCAGATGTCGGAATGTGTGTTGAGATTATCAGTCGAGAAGGTGAGGAAGATTCGCAGAGAGATAAGAGCATGCTGGTGTGCAATTGGGTTTCATTACGGTCGATATCAAGGATGTGGGGTTTGTTGTCAATGTCAATACAGTCAATTTTCCCTGCCCTTTTGCAATACTGAGCTTTGCTGAGGTTGAAGGTGAGGTATCTTTGCAAAGGACTCAGATATTCTCAGAAAGTTCAGATGGAAATAGAGACGAAGATGCAGCTGGAATTGTGGTTAGGAAATGTGGAAGCATGGAATGGAAAGGCAATTTTTGGTGAGGTGCCAGATGTGATAATAGAGTCAGATACCAGTCTTCTGGGTTGGGGAGTGAGATGTGGTTCGCTAACAACAGGAGGGAAGTAGGCTTTCCAGGAGACGGAAATAAACATCAACTATCCAGACTTGCTGGCAGGGTCCTTTGCTGTGAAGAGTTTTGTCAGGGATCAGGTAAAATTTTGTATGCTGCTGAAGATGAACAATGTGTCTGCGGTAATTAACCTGAACAGGTTAGGAGGTTCTCGGTCATTAGTGGATTTAGCAAAAGAGTTTTGGGGTTTTTGTCTAGGGAAAAATAATATGGTTCAGGCTCAGCACATACCGGGTCTGAGCAATATAGTGGTAGACTGGAAATTCAGGAGGTTGAGGGATTCCAGTGATTGAATGTTGAATGGAGAGGAGTTCAAGGCATTGGGGAGCAGGTGGGGTCCACTGGAAGTGGACTTGTTTGCAAACAGGTTGGATGCGCAGATACGCAGATTATGCAGGTTGAGGCCAAACCAAGCGGTGGAAGGAGTGGATGTATTTCTGCAGCAATGAGGTGTAGCTCACAGTTATGCTTCCCCTCCTTTTGCACTGATTCAGAGGTTAGTATGGAAAGTGAGAAGAGAGACATGGTGCTGGTAGTTCCTTTTTGCTCATTCCAAGTGTGGATTCCGGATGTCATGGAGTTATTGATAGACGACCCAGTACTTCTGCCAGATGTTTTGAATCTGTTAGTGAACCCTGCAGGAGACATTCACAAACTGGTGCTGCAGGGTCAGTTGCAGTTGATGGGATGGTTGATTTTGGGAGAGCTTGGCAGGTGTCAGGCTTCTCACAAGAAGCTATGAAACCTATCAAGGATTCCTGTGCTCTAGGAATGACAAACGCATTTAAGTTGGCATGGAAGAGATGAATATGTTGGTGTGCTTCATGGGATTTGGATCCCATTTCACCACCTGTGGTAAGTATGGTAAATGTTTTGACTGAAGTATTTTTAAAAGAGAGTTCCTATAGTTCAGTGAATTTGAGTAGGTCAGTGATTTCAGAATGTCATGATCTGGTGAATGGTTTGCCTGCGGGCCAACATGATGTGGTGAAAAGATTGGTAAGGGGCGTGCCTTTGAAAAAATCCTGGGGGCTATATTTTCTTCTCAGTAGGATGTTGATTTGGTTTTAAGGGAGTTGGTTGATAGAAGAGAGAATGCATTTTTGGATTTAAAGTTTTTGTTGTTTAAATTGGTCATGCTTCTTTGTTTAATCTCTTTTAGAAGAGTATCTGATGTCAGGGCTTTGGAGGTTTCGTCACGGAGATATCTACCAGAGGGAGTGTGGACAATGTTTTATTCGAGTTTGGAGGAGAACTGGGAATTGTGTGAGGTAAGGTGGAGTGTGCTGTGAGGAATATTATGGCAAGGCTTTGAACATGCATAATAGTGGCCTCTGTGCCTTGCCATAAGTTTCAGATTTTCCACAGCAGGGGTGTGTAAGAAATCATGACTTTATTAAAGACACAGAGGCCAATATTATCCCACCCTACTGTTGGTGCCCACCCTCTAATATGTGTTTTGTGTTTCAGGAGGCACTGCCTTCAGGAAGTAATTCAGAAGATTGGAGAAGCTTGGTACAATTTTTGCCATGGAAATGATGTTGTTGTTCAAGACGGAACTATTTCTGTTTGTTCGCAACAAAAAAGAAGGAAGATGGCTGCCAGGTTCAGGATTATATAGTGGATTAGAATGTTATTAAATTCCTATTCTACATTCTAAGTGTGATATTCTAGTTGTTGCTGTGAGTGACAATGAAGAGGACATGCATAATATTAGCCTGTGTGTCTTTAGTAAAATCATGATTATTTTCTACCCATCCCTGCTGTGGGAAATCTGAATTTCCGTTCATTGACACCATTTTACTGCTTCACTGCGTACTCCATTACGACTCACACAGAGAGCACATTTGATCACTACAATATGCCCTATAAAGCTACGTATGACTGTAGTATTATATTATGTAGTAAGGGAGTAATGCATTGAACTCCATGTACATTCAGTGGCGGCTGGTGGATTTTAAAAGAGGTGGGCTGAAACGTAATCCTTTGCATAAAACATGAGCAAGTTTGAACTGAAAGAGGTGGGTGTGGAGTGTGGGTTGAAAAGGTTCTCCCTGTTTTTTTAAAGAAGATGGATTCAAATAGAAGATTTTACATAAAATTACTTCATGTAATGTATGCATTGTTGACGGCTTGCATACTAGTGCCACATTTTAAATATGTGGACAAGAAGCAGTCATTTTTAAGACCATTTCTAGTTTCTGTGCTTTTATATCAAAACAATGATTTATGATTAAGAAAGGAAAAGTCCTGAGACAATTCTACAGAAAACAGCAGCAAAAACATTTGCGGTGAATTTACTGTGGTCATCGCCGCCATGAAGAAATAAGCAAGCTCAAATCACCTCTGTAGTCTCTTCTGCTTTGTTTCCAAACTAATAAACCATTTAAATCACATGTGCCTTACACAGTTCTTGAGTTAAGTGTAAAAGAGCAATCAGACTCCTCCTTCAGCCTGCCCTCTTCCCTGATGAACAAGTCCTTGCCACCCACTCCTACATTGCCTACATCGCCTCGTGAAGCCCTGCCCAACCTCTGGCCATTTAAATGAATGGAATGTAGTTAACTCTGCCCTGGGCCATTACATAAATATCCAAAATGCAACCCTATTGACGCAGTTAAACTTTAAAGTGCTCTCCACTATGATGTAACAAGGTGGTTTGTGCCTTCAAGTCGAAGTAGACCTCACTTGGCCCAGCATATGTGCAGCCAGCCACCTTCAAACCCCTCCTGCCCCTCAAGAAAAAAAACCTAACAGATTTGGGTCACTTTTAACACCAAACAGTAAGCAGGCATCTCTTCCCAGCTGCTCTGTGTATTATCTCCTTTTCTTTTCTTTCCTTTCCCGCTCGACTGAAATAGCAGCAGTCAGATAAACAAGGGCACTCTGAAGGAATTTAGAACAGCATTAGCAGGAGAGTGGATCTGATACATATTGAATGTGCATCAGAAGCGTCCTACTATCAAATCATGCCCTAACACAACGGCAACACTAAAGTAGAAATAAAGTAAAAACAAAAAATACTGGCACTAAAGGGTACTACCTTGTGTGCAGATGTGCTTTGTGTGAAAGAGCAAAATGCAGTCACTCAAACTGACCTTAACCAGTGGCTTCAGTAGGCTGACCCATTGTCCCATGCTGTATGCTGTAGTGCGCGGAAGCAAATTGTGAATGACACAACAGATCAATCGATGAACAGAGGTGGCTGAAAGCACCTTCAAGTAAGTATAGTGTACATATAAGTTTATTAAAATCAAATAGTCTTGGCTTATGCCCGGTCTTATAAGTATTGATATAGTCAAAAAGCTGCCAGTCAATGCCAGACCTATTGGATATGCAAGCCTGCTTCAAAACCTTGGGGAATATTTATAAGGAATTTCTGAGTGTGGCATTAAGCCAAGATTGCTAACGCCACACTCCGTCAGTTTATAAATGCAGTGATGCGCCGTATTTACAAGAATGTCGTGCACCCCGGAGATTCTGCTTGTGCTGGCGATAAATTTACCTGCCTAGCGCCAACCATAATGCACCATAATGCAAGGGTGTCTGCAATGCGGGGAATGATTGTTCATGCATGTGCAGGTAGGTTTCCCTTCCTGCACATAAACAATCACTATTGGTGATTTGTGCTTTAAAGAATTGAGAGAGGACTTGCACAGCTGAGTGAATCCAAAGCTAAACCACTGTTAATGGTCTGTGGCGTGCTTCCAGAGATAACGCTGTCTGTACCTGTCAGCGTGAACAATAGACGACTACTACACAGCTTCCTCCATTTGGGGGAAGACTCCCCGGTGCACAGCACAAAATTGACTGAAAAGTCTAGAATATCATATACAGTTCATCCAAAAGTTAAATCCACAAGTTTGAGAGGTTCCTCAGATTTTTTAATCCATATTCATTATTATCATGAATAGTTCATCAATGCTTGAAGAAGCGTAAACATAATCCAAAAATGAAATAACATCCAATCATTAATGCTCCCAATGCATTTCGGGCAGATGACAAGCCCTTCCTCAGGGGACAGCTCTACGAACATAAAGGAAAACATCATAATGTCACTAAATTATACATATATCAAACGGTAATTACATCAAAACCACCTACATGCTGTACTGTTAACCAGGCGTGGTATATGTGGAAACCAAATCATCATGCTTACAACATAACCCGGTATAAAGAGATCTCGAATGTGATTTTCTGCTAAGAAAAGCATAAGTGAATTAATGAAGGTGAGAAGGTCGTGTTTACAAAGAGTCATAAATGCGCTGAATATAAAAAACGATGTGACCAAACTCAACTGCACCCAAGTGCTCAAAGAATTGAAAAAAGTGCTATTGAGTGTCAAGCAACCCAAGTATATATTGTCAATAGGCCCAATACTCACAGGATGTTTACATCCATAATGCGTGGTAATTATAGCCTGAAAGAACATCGAACCATATTAAAACCACACGCTATAAACGAGCCTGAACGAAAACGCGGTTAGTAGCGGTCCTCGGTAGAGGTACTCACAGTGTACGCAGTCCGCGGACTCCCTCACTAAGCAGCAAACAGGAAACTCACCGGTGGTCAAAGTCTCGGTGAAGTTAGTACGCGCGCGAGGTGTATGAGAAACATAGACAAAGGACTATGTGGTGATAAGAAGATGAGCGCCATCTTGGAAAGGTGTAAAGAAAGGAAAGTACCACGAAACAAGCTATAAGAAGGTGTGATAAATCTGTAAGCCTAAAAATATAATTTGCTAAACAAAAACTGGCTCCACATTAGAAACCCACATTATAGAGACAAAATGAAAGTGCTTAGAAACCGATAACTGCAAGCATACACAGGATATAAATGATATACGTAAAACAGTTATATGACAAAAAGATGCAGAGTTCAAAGGTAACACAGAAATTCCATCCTATCATTTAATCCGTGTGGCTGCATCGTCGCCATGAAGCGGATCCAAAAGTTCTCTCGTTTCAGCAATGTGTTTTTGTTGTTGTATGTGGGTGTTACTTGTTCCAGTATGAAATATTTTAGTTGGGCTACTGTGTGTTTTTGTTCAGAAAAATGAGCAGCTACTGTGGATTTGATGTTGCCAGTCCTTATATTACTTTTATGTTCCAATAGTCGCGTTCTTATTTTTCTTTCAGTGTGACCAACATAGCATTTTCCACAGGGACATTTCAACATGTAGATTACATTAGAAGAGTTGCAGGTGGCGTTGACTCGCAATTTGATGGGTTGACCCTTCATGGGATGGTTGGTGACATTCCCTTGTATGCAGTTGTTACAATTGCTACAATTGTAGCAGGGTCTGAGTCCCTTGAATGTTTCAGATGTGCTTTGTTCCCTGGGTTTAGATAAGATCTCTTTAAGATTGCGTCCCCTGGTGTAAGCGAACAGTGGTGGCTGTATGAAGGCTCCCTGAAAATCAGGTTCCAAACTGAGTAAAGACCAGTGATTTGAAATTATGTTCCTGAATTGGTTACTCAAGACAGTATATTTAGAAACAACTACCATCCGGGAGTTCTCAGTTTTGGCTCGAACTTGCAAAAGATCATCACGATTGATGTTCCCACATCGGGTAACTGCCTTATCCAATGTCTGTTGAGGATAGCCACGTGCTTTGAACCTTTCCACCATGTTGGATATTTCTTGTTGACACAAATTTTCAGATGAAACGATGCGTTTGACATGCATCAGCTGAGAATGAGGTAAGTTCTGTTTCAACACAGGTCTATGGAAACTCTGGTAGTGTAAAAGTGAATTACGGTCAGTGGGTTTACGAAATATGGTAGTGTTCACTTTTCCTGCATGTCGTTCAACCTTCACATCTAGGAAGTGAATGCACTCTCTGTCGAGGCTCCATGTGAACTGTACTCGATCATTTATCGTATTCCATGTTTTCAAGAAATCAATCAGAGTGTTTTCTGTTCCTGCCCATAAAATGAAAATATCGTCGATGAATCTCAGATAAAGCTTCCCACAGTCCTGCCAGATTGGTTGATTCAATACGTGTGATTCTTCAAAAGATTTCATAAAAATGTTAGCGTACGACGGCCCGCACAATTTCCCATGGCGGTTCCGCATAGCTGATGAAACCATTGGTCAAACACTGTAAAGTAACTGTGGTATAGGGTGAATACCATCAGCTCCATAAGTAATACCTGCATATCTGCATCTAAGTCAGAGTTAGATAATTCATGTTCAACGGCTGTAAGTCCAAGGTCATGTGGTATCGAAGTGTACAGTGAACATACGTCCACTGTGCACAATATCAACTCTTGGTCCTCCAACATTTCTGTGGATTGTTTCAGTTTAATCAAAAAAACAGTGCTATCTCTGACATGTGATCTGGTGTTTAAAACAAAAGGCTGCAGATATCTGTCCAAACATTTACCAGTAGTCTCATGAATACTTCCTTTGGTTGAAACAATAGGTCTTAACAGAGGTCTCGTGGGGTGCTTGTGCACTTTCGGCAACATGTATAACACAGGTGGTTTGGGATTGTTAGGTGTTAAGTAGCGTCTGACTCTGTCATTAATCGTTCCATTGTCGGAAGCCTGTTTGATAATTCCTGTTAGGATAGAATACAAATCGTTGGTGGGATCAGTAGATAGAGGTGCATACGTGTTGGAATCCAAAGTATGGGCGTGTACTTGTGCTTCATAATATGCGGCATCCATAATCACAAGGGCACCACCCTTGTCAGCAGTTTGACACACAATGGATGGATTATTAGCAATTTTTTGCAAAATGTTCTTCTCCTTCTTGGTCAGGTTGTGCTGTTTGATCCCAGATTGAAAAGGTAATTTAGCAATGTCTCTTTTAACTAGATTTTCAAACATGTCAATGATCTTATGACTCACAGGAGCCATGAAGGTACTTTGAGGATGAAGTCCTCGCAACATATTATCCTCTTGCATATGTGTGGTTACCACGTTCTGAAAGTAATGTCGTAGTCGAATGTTGCGAACAAGCTTGAACGTGCTGACCTCTAGTTCTAAGGTGTTGGTTCTGGTGGTCGGTACGAAGGACTGACCTTTCTGTAAGGTGCGTGTTTCTTCATCGGTCAGTTGTGTAGACGAAATGTTGATCACCAAGTTATCCTGTTGGGATATTTCCGGCGATTGCCCTTTTTGGCTTTGGGTTGCTCTTTTTCTGCCTCTGCGGGTTTTGCCCGCCTGAGTCGGTGGGTTGATCTTGACCATGCTCTAAAAAATGAACCGCAGTGTTGGAGGTGCTGGGTTGTTGTTGCTCAGCATGGGCAGAGGGTCTAGTCGCTTTCTGTGTTCTGGTGTCGCCGTCGGATGAGGAAGTTTCATTTTCCGAATACGGGTTGTAAGGGCGATTAGGGCGTCGGCGGGCGTACACTTCTGCCCAAGTGTACACCTCGCCGAGCTTGTAATCAATGGTATCCCTTTTGTATTTGCGGAACTTGCGTTCCTGTGTTTCCCGAGTGTGTTTTTCCAGTTGGGCATTCACATCTTCCAGCATTTTAGCTAGATCTGTGGGATTATATTCAGCGCATTTATGACTCTTTGTAAACACGACCTTCTCACCTTCATTAATTCACTTATGCTTTTCTTAGCAGTGTATCACATTCGAGATCTCTTTATACCGGGTTATGTTGTAAGCATGATGATTTGGTTTCCACATATACCACGCCTGGTTAACAGTACAGCATGTAGGTGGTTTTGATGTAATTACCGTTTGATATATGTATAATTTTGTGACATTATGATGTTTTCCTTTATGTTCGTAGAGCTGTCCCCTGAGGAAGGGCTTGTCATCTGCCCGAAATGCATTGGGAGCATTAATGATTGGATGTTATTTCATTTTTGGATTATGTTTACGCTTCTTCAAGCATTGATGAACTATTCATGATAATAATGAATATGGAATAAAAAATCTGAGGAACCTCTCAAACTTGTGGATTTAACTTTTGGATGAACTGTATATGATATTCTAGACTTTTCAGTCAATTTTGTGCTGTGCACCGGGGAGGTCTCCCCCAAATGGAGGAAGCTGTGTAGTAGTCGTCTATTGTTCACGCTGACAGGTACGGACAGCGTTATCTCTGGAAGCACGCCACAGACCATTAACAGTGGTTTCGCTTTGGATTCACTCAGCTGTGCAAGTCCTCTCTCAATTCTTTGTCAGTTCACTATTTTCTGTCCCTAGGATTTAGCACGCTTTTTTGGTTTAAACTATGAATTATGATTTGGTGTCCAACATGACTGAACTCAAGGCCGACACTTTCGCCTTTACGGCGGGGGATGCGGATAAAATCTATGGAATGATTCAGGAGGAAGTAGTTATGGCAGCCAACACTCGTAGCGCTGAGAGTAACATCAAGCAATTGCTCTACTTACTCAAGAAGGAATGCAACCAAAAACGTCATGCTTGTACTCTTGTGCGGTATCACCGAGCCCAGCGGATCCCGAGGGGCCTACGGGTACCCCTCAAACCATTACTGTGTAAGAACAATGTGAGGTTTGTTGAGAGATGGTTCGCCATCCTCAACAAATGCTCGCTGGATTTGATTCTTCTCATTGTGGAGGAACTTTCTAAAACCCTTGAAGATTTAGCCCAAGAAATAAAGAGCGTACGTACTGAGCTGGACAATGCCATGGATCCCACAGATCTGGCTAAAATGCTGGAAGCTGTGAATGCCCAACTGGAAAAACACACTCGGGAAACACAGGAACGCAAGTTCCGCAAATAAAAAAAGGGATACCATTGATTACAAGCTCGGCGAGGTGTACACTTGGGCAGAAGTGTACGCCCGCCGACGCCCTAATCGCCCTTACAACCCGTATTCGGAAAATGAAACTTCCTCATCCGACGGCGACACCAGAACACAGAAAGCGACTAGACCCTCTGCCCATGCTGAGCAACAACAACCCAGCACCTCCAACACTGTGGTTCATTTTTTAGAGCATGGTCAAGATCAACCCACCGACTCAGGCGGGGCAAAACCCGCAGAGGCAGAAAAAGAGCAACCCAAAGCCAAAAAGGGCAATCGCCGGAAATAACCCAACAGGATAACTTGGTGATCAACATTTCGTCTACACAACTGACCGATGAAGAAACACGCACCTTACAGAAAGGTCAGTCCTTCGTACCGACCACCAGAACCAACACCTTAGAACTAGAGGTCAGCACGTTCAAGCTTGTTCGCAACATTCGACTACGGCATTACTTTCAGAACGTGGTAACCACACCTATGCAAGAGGATAATATGTTGCGAGGACTTCGTCCTCAAAGTACCTTCATGGCTCCTGTGAGTCATAAGATCATTGACATGTTTGAAAATCTAGTTAAAAGAGACATTGCTAAATTACCTTTTCAATCTGGGATCAAACAGCACAACCTGACCAAGAAGGAGAAGAACATTTTGCAAAAAATTGCTAATAATCAATCCATTGTGTGTCAAATTGCTGACAAGGGTGGTGCCCTTGTGATTATGGATGCCACATATTACGAAGCACAAGTATACGCCCATACTTTGGATTCCAACGGATCACTGACATAATATAGAATGACAAAATATAGACTTACCAAAATATAGTCACCAAAATATAGAATGTCAAAATAGCGAATTCCTATCTACAAACAGGTAAGTACAAAAATATCGAATCCAAAATATAGTCTGTAAAAAATATAGTCAGTCAAAATATCGAATTTTTTTAAATGTCTTAAAAGTAATTTAAAATTAATGAAATAATAAATATAATTAACTAAAACATACTTAAAAATACTCAAATAACCTTAAAATTAAGATATAATTAATTTAAGTTATTAAGAAAAAATGTACAATATTTTACCGTAGGATAGCAGGAGGGTAACATTTAATATTACCACTCCATTGAGTGCAACAGTAGGGAAAGCGTTGGATAGCGTAGGGGTAAAAAATACTATTCCCACTCCAGTGAGTGCAACAGTAGGGAAAGCGTTGGATAGCGTAGGGGTAAAAAATACTATTCCCACTCCAGAGAGTGCAACAGTAGGGAAAGCGTTGGATAGCGTAGGGGTAAAAAATACTATTCCCACTCCAGTGAGTGCAACAGTAGGGAAAGCGTTGGAGAGCGTAAGGGTAAAAATTATTATTCCCACTCCAGAGAGTGCAACAGTAGGGAAAGCATTGGATAGCGGGAGGGTAAAAAATACTATTCCCACTCCAGTGAGTGCAACAGTAGGGAAAGCGTTGGATAGCGTAGGGGTAAAAAATACTATTCCCACTCCAGAGAGTGCAACAGTAGGGAAAGCGTTGGATAGCGTAGGGGTAAAAATTACTATTCCCACTCCAGAGAGTGCAACAGTAGGGAAAGCGTTGGATAGCGGGAGGGTAAAAATTACTATTCCAACTCCAGAGCGTGCAACAGTAGGGAAAGCTTTGGATAGCGTAGGGGTAAAAATTACTATTCCCACTCCAGAGAGTGCAACAGTAGGGAAAGCGTTGGATATTGGAAGGGTAAAAATTACTATTTCCACTCCAGAGAGTACAACAGTAGGGAAAGCATTGGATAGCGTAGGGGTAAAAATTACTATTCCCACTCCAGAGAGTGCAACAGTAGGGAAAGCGTTGGATAGCGGGAGGGTGAAAATTACTATTCCTACTCCAGTGAGTTTAACAGTAGGGAAAGTAATGATTTAGTATATTATTAAAAAGAAATTAAATATCAATACCAATAAAACATTAATTGAAAATAATAACCAATTTAATATTAAGTAATAATTAATCAGAAATACAACTACATATTAGGTATTATAAATTAATAACCTATTCATAATTATTTACCAACTAATTAATTTTCAATAACAAAAACTAATTAATAATACAAATTAATACCAATTAAAAACTTAACAGTAAATTAATTATCAATACACAAAAAGTATTTTTAATATGTAATTAATTACAATTACATTACTTCCCACACTATTCCCCTATAAACCCACATCCCACTACAGAAAATACATTAATACAATTATCATAATTATCAAATATTTAATTAATAGAAATTAATTACCAATTAAAAATTAATTAACAATAAATTTAAAATCAATACCAATAAATGAAAAAAATGATTTACTTAATTACAATTAAATTACTTCCCCCATATTCCCCTATAAACCCACAACCCGCTACAGAAAATAAATTTAGAAAATTAACATAATTAACAATTAATCAATTAATACAAATTAATTGGCAATTAATAAAAATGAATTACCAATGAAAAAATAACAATAAATTCAAATTGAATACCAATAAATAAATAAAAATATTTAATTAATTACAATTAAATTACTTCCCACCCTATTCCCCTATAAACCCACAACCCGCTACAGAACTAGAAAGCAAAATGTAATTAAAAATTAATAATATTTGCTAAAAAATAATATTTAATTTAATATAATTAAATTACTTCCCACCCTATTCCCCTATAAACCCACAACCCGCTACAGAAATTTAGAATTAAATTAAATTACGCAAAAATTAAATAACATAAAATTCATTACTTAAAATACATTAAACATACATTACAAAAAATAATATACACTTTTCACACATATACTAACATACAAAACACTTTAATAAAGTGATATTATAAAAAAATCGATATATTTAATCCCTATATTGTATACTTCGATATTTTGACTTCTATATTTTGAAAATCGATATTACTTACCTTAAATTCGATATTTTTAACCACTATATTGTGTCCATTCGATATTTTGTCCATTCTATATTTTTACTTCGATATTATGTCCATTCTATATTTTGGAATCGATATTATGACTGTTTACCGATTCCAACACGTATGCACCTCTATCTACTGATCCCACCAACGATTTCTCTTCTATCCTAACTGGAATCATCAAACAGGCTTCCGACAATGGAACGATTAATGACAGAGTCAGACGCTACTTAACACCTAACAATCCCAAACCACCTGTGTTATACATGTTGCCGAAAGTGCACAAGCACCCCACGAGACCTCCGTTAAGACCTATTGTTTCAACCAAAGGAAGTATTCATGAGACTACTGGTAAATTTTTGGACAGATATCTGCAGCCTTTTGTTTTAAACACCAGATCACATGTCAGAGATACCACTGATTTTTTGATTAAACTGAAACAATCCACAGAAATGTTGGAGGACCAAGAGTTGATATTGTGCACAGTGGACGTATGTTCACTGTACACTTCGATACCACATGACCTTGGACTTACAGCCGTTGAACATGAATTATCTAACTCTGACTTAGATGCAGATATGCAGTTATTACTTATGGAGCTGATGGTATTCACCCTATACCACAGTTACTTTACAGTGTTTGACCAATGGTTTCATCAGCTATGCGGAACCGCCATGGGAAATTGTGCGGCGCCGTCGTACGCTAACATTTTTATGAAATCTTTTGAAGAATCACACGTATTGAATCAACCAATCTGGCAGGACTGTGGGAAGTTTTATCTGAGATTCATCGACGATATTTTCATTTTATGGGCAGGAACAGAAAACACTCTGATTGATTTCTTGAAAACATGGAATACGATAAATGATCGAGTACAGTTCACATGGAGCCTCGACAGAGAGTGCATTCACTTCCTAGATGTGAAGGTTGAACGACATGCAGGAAAAGTGAACACTACCATATTTCGTAAACCCACTGACCGTAATTCACTTTTACACTACCAGAGTTTCCATAGACCTGGGTTAAAACAGAACTTACCTCTTTCTCAGCTGATGCGTGTCAAACGCATTGTTCATCTGAAAATTTGTGTCAACAAGAAATATCCAACATGGTGGAAAGGTTCAAAGCACGTGGTTATCCTCAACAGACATTGGATAAGGCAGTTACCCGATGTGGGAACATCAATCGTGATGATCTTTTGCAAGTTTGAGCCAAAACTGAGAACTCCCGGATGGTAGTTGTTTCTAAATATACTGTCTTGAGCAACCAATTCAGGAACATCATTTCAAATCACTGGTCTTTACTCAGTTTGGAACCTGATTTTCAGGGAGCCTTCATACAGCCACTACTGTTCGCTTACACCAGGGGACGCAATCTTAAAGAGATCTTATCTAAACCCAGGGAACAAAGCACATCTGAAACATTCAAGGGACTCAGACCCTGCTACAATTGTAGCAATTGTAACAACTGCATACAAGGGAATGTCACCAACCATCCCATGAAGGGTCAACCCATCAAACTGCGAGTCAACGCCAACTGCAACTCTGCTAATGTAATCTACATGTTGAAATGTCCCTGTGGAAAATGCTATGTTGGTCACACTGAAAGAAAAATAAGAACGCGACTATCGGAACATAAAAGTAATATAAGGACTGGCAACATCAAATCCACAGTAGCTGCTCATTTTTCTGAACAAAAACACACAGTAGCCCAACTAAAATATCTCATACTGGAACAAGTAACACCCACATACAACAACAAAAAACACATTGCTGAAACGAGAGAACTTTTGGATCCGCTTCATGGCGACGATGCAGCCACACGGATTAAATGATAGGATGGAATTTCTGTGTTACCTTTGAACTCTGCATCTTTTTGTCATATAACTGTTTTACGTATATCATTTACATCCTGTGTATGCTTGCAGTTATCGGTTTCTAAGCACTTTCATTTTGTCTCTATAATGTGGGTTTCTAATGTGGAACCAGTTTTTGTTTAGCAAATTATATTTTTAGGCTTACAGGTTTATCACACCTTCTTATAGCTTGTTTCGTGGTACTTTCCTTTCTTTACACCTTTCCAAGATGGCGCTCATCTTCTTATCACCACATAGTCCTTTGTCTATGTTTCTCATACACCTCGCGCGCGTACTAACTTCACCGAGACTTTGACCACCGGTGAGTTTCCTGTTTGCTGCTTAGTGAGGGAGTCCGCGGACTGCGTACACTGTGAGTACCTCTACCGAGGACCGCTACTAACCGCGTTTTCGTTCAGGCTCGTTTATAGCGTGTGGTTTTAATATGGTTCGATGTTCTTTCAGGCTATAATTACCACGCATTACGGATGTAAACATCCTGTGAGTATCGGGCCTATTGACAATATATACTTGGGTTGCTTGACACTCAATAGCACTTTTTTCAATTCTTTGAGCACTTGGGTGCAGTTGAGTTTGGTCACATCGTTTTTTATATTCAGCGCATTTATGACTCTTTGTAAACACGACCTTCTCACCTTCATTAATTCACTTATGCTTTTCTTAGCAGTGTATCACATTCGAGATCTCTTTATACCGGGTTATGTTGTAAGCATGATGATTTGGTTTCCACATATACCACGCCGGGTTAACAGTACAGCATGTAGGTGGTTTTGATGTAATTACCGTTTGATATATGTATAATTTAGTGACATTATGATGTTTTCCTTTATGTTCGTAGAGCTGTCCCCTGAGGAAGGGCTTGTCATCTGCCCGAAATGCATTGGGAGCATTAATGATTGGATGTTATTTCATTTTTGGATTATGTTTACGCTTCTTCAAGCATTGATGAACTATTCATGATAATAATGAATATGGATTAATAAATCTGAGGAACCTCTCAAACTTGTGGATTTAACTTTTGGATGAACTGTATATGATATTCTAGACTTTTCAGTCAATTTTGTGCTGTGCACCGGGGAGTCTTCCCCCAAATGGAGGAAGCTGTGTAGTAGTCGTGATTTGTGCTTTACACAGCACAAATAGAAGCTGCAACTTGTGATTTTTTGATGATTGCTTATGTGCAGAAAGGGACACCTTCCTGCACATGAACAATTGTATCTGGCGATTTGCTGTTTCTATGTGTGCTGCACATTTTGCCAGGTGAAGACTAGGTTTTCCCTGGTCTTATTTTTGGAGCTGCCCCATATTTACGCCACCCATGTATATAGGGGGCAGCGGCAAAGAGAAGCGAGTGTTACGGCAGAACCCCCACTGCAGCACCCATTGCCCACCCCTATCACACTAAATCCTGAATGTAAAGGGGCCATATTCACAAGGTGGCGTTAAGCCAAAGGCGTTAAATGGCTCAATGCCAACTTGAAAATAAGGTAAGGGCTTATCCCTATCACAAAATCACAAAAAGTTATATTCTGGTGTCAATAAGCTCATCGGTCCCTGCACCTCCACCTGGGACAACACCTGGTGGCCCTCCACCCTCGGTGCCCACCCACCCCTACAGACCACGCTCGGAACCTCTGCATCATCTTTGACTCCTCCCTCTCCGTGAACTGCCAGATCAACACCGTTGCCTCCAACCAATTTCAACTGCCTTCGCATCCTCCGTAAGACCTTCAAATGGATCCCCCTCAACTGCAGAAGGACCGTCATCCACATACTAATCACCAGCAGACTGGACTACGGCAACACCCTCTTCGCCAGAATCAACAAAACCCTCCTGCGTAGACTCCAGACCATACAGAACGCCGCAGGCAGACTCGTTCTTGGGACACGCGTCACGGACACATGACCCAACACCTACGAGATCTCCAGTGGCTCACCGTCGAGAAGAGGGTCATCCTTCAAACTCCTCACCCATGCCTACAAATCCTTACACAACACCGGACCCAAATACCTCAACGAGAGAATATCCTTACACGTACCCAAGAGGAACCTCCGGCACGCCGACCTCGCCATGGCAGAAGTCCCCCGCATCCGCAGAAACAGAACTGGCAGGAGAGCTTTCTCCTACATCACAGCCAAGACTTGGAACGAGCTCCTTGTGAACATCAGACGCTCCCCGATCCTGCACACGTTCAGGAAGGACTTCAAGACCTGGCTTTTCAACTGACTCCGGAGGCCCCCCCCCCTTCTCCCCTCTCCCTCCCCCCCCCCCACCCGGCGCCTTGAGACACTCACAGGTGAGTAGCGCGCTATATAAGCCCCTGGTTGATTGATTGGTTGATTGATTGTAAATATGCCCTCTGGACTAAAAATAAATTAAATGCAACTTAACCTTTTAACATTAGAAACAACATGCTACCCTGACTAGATAGGTTAAATCAAGTATTATTGATTACAGACCTTTCAAGTTCTTACACATTTAGTAAACCTGCTCTTTTTTATATGAAGTTACATATGTGCTTTATAATTTTTTATATCGTGTCATCATGCGTGGGAACCTCACTTCTGGGTGGCAAACTTGCTTTTGCTGTCAAAGCAGTGCCTGTGCCAATACCGTGTGCCAGACACCACAGCGTGTGCCAGTAAATCAGCCTCGCATAACTACAGACAGCCTCTGCATACTGCACGTGCTTGTGTGCCACAATCCACGCCGATGACTGAGTAATGCGGCTCACTTTCAGGTACTTCTTGTACTGGTCTCTTTCAAGTGTAACTAGACCTTCGCAAGAGGGCTGCACAAAAATGTCATGTATACATCCATTTAACATTATGCAAACAGACTAGAAAGAGTTAATAGAACAAAATATTATTTTAGTAAAAACTTAATAAATATTAGAGGAAATCTAATGGTGGTTTTACAAGAAATGGATTTCCTAAAATTCAGAATTATGTTAACCACATGGATGCAAAAAAAACACAGGACTCTTTTGTTCTCAGCACAAGGAAAATGGGCTATCAAGTCTTGGCTTCTTTCGAAACTGCATTGGACTAATCTCTGAACTGGTTCCACTCTATGGCCTCGATTACCAGCGCACCTGATTGGAGAATAGAAATATTCACCGGTGACGGTAAATAACACCACCGCAGGATGAGGTATTCACTGGGTCAGAAAAAGAACTTCTATTCCGAGTTTTCTTGCAGAAATGCGGCTTTACATGTGGAATTTAGCCCCTTCTAGATATACCACATGTTGCCACATACTCGTGATGACAAGCCCTCGCACTGAATTTACACTGTATTTGCAAGAATATAGATAGACAGTGCCTGGAAACCAGGAAGCGAATGTCCTGGATATTCTGCTCCCATGCAGAGCAAAGAAAGTTAATTACCGGATATGACTTCACTGGAACTTCCACCTCCAGCTGTATCCCCGATTGCAAAGTTCAAAGACACACGCACACATTTAGATTGCTGTAACACTACAGTTTCTCTAAACGTAAGCAAATCCTTTTCTTCGGAAGATGCCTTCTGGCATGCAGAGGAAAATACAGTTATCAGAACAGATAAGGTAGGCACTGGTCAAAGAGTTCTGAAAGTGAAGTCGGAAATATTTGGTGCCCAGTTGGCCAGTGGAAATAATTAAATGTGAGCTGTCAGCCAGCTCTGAGCGCCAGCAAATACAGGGTAACCGAAGCAACAAACTGAACATACAGTTATGACCTTCGAAGCTGGGGAAGCCGGTTCGAGTCTCGGCAGGGGCGCTCAACATCCTGTGATTCTGGGCAAATCACATACAGCCTTATTCATCAACGGGCCGTTTTGCGAGCCCCTAATAGCGATTCATAGCGAATCGCTATTAAGGACTCGCAAAACGGTATTCATGTAGGAATTGCTAAATAAATAGCGATTCCTACACATTCCTTATTTGCGAGTAGCAAATTGCTAATCGCAAATAAGGAATAACTCCCCATTCATTCCTATGGGCCAAAAGGCCCATAGGAATGAATGGGGAGTAGTCCTTATTTGCGATTAGCAATTAGCTATTCGCAAATAAGATAGCGATTTAAAGGGTGCCAGGGGTGTCCAAAGGACACCCTGTAGCACCCCTTAAATGCAAATTGAAACAGGTTTTGTGCACACACATGTCCAAAGGACATGTGTGTGTGCAACATGCAACTTAGAAAAATGCTTTTAAAAGCATTTTTCTAAGTTTTTGCTATTTAGCGAGAGGTCTGACCTCTCGGTAAATAGCGGCCCAAAATTGCATTTTTGCAATTTTAAAATGATTCATGAATTGCATTTAAGGAATCTCAAATAGAGATTCCTTAAATGCAATTATTCGCAAATGTGCGAATTCTTTAAAAGTGAATTTTGCATTTGGGATGATGAATCCCAAATGCAAAAATTGCACTCGCAAAAGGCAACATTCTTAGAATCTTGCCTTTAGCGAGTGCAATTTTTGCATTTGGGATTTGGGATTTGGGATTAGCAATTTGCTACTCGCAAATAAGGAATGTGTAGGAATCGCTATTTATTTAGCAATTCCTACATGAATACCGTTTTGCGAGTCCTTAATAGCGATTCGCTATGAATCGCTATTAGGGGCTCGTAAAACGGCCCGTTGATGAATAAGGCTGTAAGAATCTTGCCCTTTGCGAGTGCAATTTAGCTTCATGAATCAGGCTGTTAATCTCCCCGTGCCTAAAAATGAATGGATCCATCTGTAACGCAAACATGTCCTGCTGACGCACTCTCTCGCTTCAAGATGCAGGTTTTCAGGGAACACCTACTGTCTGCAGAGGCGACACCAACACACTTCCCGGAAGTACTCTGGCAGATTGGTGCCCCCAGCTACAGAACCTCGTGGCAGCTAGCCTAGCACCCAGGACCAGGAAGGCTTACGAAGGGGCGTTTTGGTCTTACAGCGCTTTTTTTGGGACAGGATTGGGTGGATAGCTGGCATAAGTCAGGGGCATTCCTCCACTATTTAGGCACTTTGAATAAGAAAGGGCGCTCTGCGGCGGCAGCAAGGCGACATGTGGCAGCGGTTTCTTTCTTTGCACAGATCAAGGACACCAAGGACCCTACGAATAGTTTCGTTGTACGAAAGGCACTAAAGGGGTGGTGTCGCCTCCAGGGGACCGCTCCTGACACCAGACAGCTGATTGGTTTGGAGCGGCTGACGTCACTGCTAAAAACCCTGGGTGGCATTTGCAGTTCAATAGGGGAGGCATTACTATTCAGAGCTGCCTTTGCACTGGCCTTTTATGGGGCATTTAGGGTGGGGGAACTGGTGGAGCGCACCAAACAGGATGTGCAAGGTTGGCTCCAGCTGGAGCATGCGAAGATACAGGGAGACACTTTGCTAATAACCATTTAAAAATCTAAAACTGATCAGGAAGCCCGTGGTGAAGGGATGGTACTTCACCAGGCATGGAACAATCCATGCTGCCCAGTGATGCACCTAGAAGCCTTCCTCCGACAGAGGAATGGTGCGGTAGGGGGACATTATTAATTCATGCTGACAGTACCCCGCTTACCATGTTCCAAATGAAAAGGGTATTGGCCATGGTGATCGACAGGACAGGTTTGGATCCAAAGGACTTTGGGACTCATTCATTCAGAATAGGGGCTGCCACAGAGGCAACAGCTAGAGGGTTGCATAGCAACAGTGTAAAGAGGATTGGAAGATGGTCTTCTAATTGTTACAAGCGCTATGTGCGGCTGCACATGTTGTAAGGGTACCAATGCAATTGCGGACTGATGATGGTCTTGTTTGTTTGTTTGCATTTCAGTTTCTCAAACCTGTCATGCAGGGGGGAAACTTCAGTCGGCGCATCACCAGCAAGATTCTTCACAACGGCGGCCACATACACGGACAAGGGAGCACATGTTGTATGGGTCATTAGTCATTCTTATATACGACGTATGAAATCTGTTTTTCTTTCTGGTAATTACAGACAAAGAGCCGAACAGGATGGTTTCAAGGTTTCTTTCCATGATAGAGGGGGTCTCTGCCTCAGTCAGTTTAGGGGTTTTGTTACAGATCTTTTGAGTAGACACAGTCCTCCACCCACGATAGTTATCTTGCATTTAGGTGGGAACGATCTGGTAAATCTGGGGAGAAGTGTCTTGATGGAGGACATAATCTCGGAAGTGGGCTAGTTATCTAAGACATGCCAAGGCCGCACCATAGTTTGGTTACAGATGATACCCAGATTCAAATGGACGGGGGGGAGATTCTGTGAAAGCGTTGAATCACTCGGTAAGGAGGATCAACAATAAAACAAACAGGGAAATTGTTCAGGTCCCCTCAGTTACAAAACATAGCGCATAGGTGTGTCAGGGGTAACTGTGCTTCTTAAAAGACGGGGTCCACCTGACTAGGTTAGGTAATGAAATCCTATTGGAAAATATAATGGCTTGGCTAGGGCGTGTCAGGGCTGGGCATGACCTTTCAGTGTAGGAGGAGAGGGGGGCCAGATAGTCGGGCAACTATGCTGGCCTGTGGCGGTAAGGTCATGATTGGTGAGCAGTAAATTTAAGGTCCCTAGGGGGCGGCGCCATCCTTGAATGGGGTCGCCCAGGGGGAGGGACAAGTGGTCTCTCCTAGAACTCCAGGGGCGGTACATCCTGTTGGCTGGATGGGTGAGGAGGAGAGGGGAGTCACGCTTTCTTTAGGCTGGTTGGCCACCCCGCACGGGCACAATGACGTCACTAAACGGCGCAGTGTGCAAGGGCCCCCTTTTAATGGAGTTCATGGAGCGTACGGGGGTAACCGGGGGGAAGTACCCTCTCGGTAAACGGGCCCTCTGCACATGCGCACTCCTACGGGAGGGCGTGGCTAAGTGATAAGGATCTGACCCCAGTTAGCGACCTTGCCGTAGGCCCAAATAGATAACGTAGAAAAGTAATTAATCTATGATTATGGTTCAGGTGTTAGACTCGGATAGGAAATACTTTGTATTAGAAGTATGTTAAGGTTAGGCATCTGATATCTGTACATATGAATTGTCATGAAATGTCACGCTACGTATTCTTCATAAAAATGTGTAAATATTGTTTATTTCAAATTTTTTTTTTGCTTTTATGTTTTTAATAAATATGGCCGGGGGTTGTACGACCCCCGCCTCCAAAGAAATCCACTCTCATGTCCATCTTTAATAAATATTGTTTAAACACAAAGCGGGGGAGGGAGATGTTCGGTAGTCCCTGGCCATGGAAAAAGGCGGGGCCGTCATCCCGCCGCCGGTATGGCGGGGCACCGACCCCCCTCGCCTGCTCTCCCGTGTGGGGTGCGCCCCGCCATGTCATCATGACGCGGTGGGCGCACCTCTTCAGGGATTGGCCCAAAGGGGCTCCCCCTTGGCCCAGAAGCGAATGAATCGCTTCCGGGTCAAGGGGGAGTAGAGGCCAGGCCGGTTAGGACTGGCCTGGCCAGTATGGGGCTTAAAAGGCTGAGGAGCGTCGGTCTCTTTTTCCCGCGCTCCCAGGCCTGCCTCACCCAGCCTCTAGGAGGCTGTAATCTTTTTCCCCACCCACCATCCCCTAAAGCAGATATTGGTTATTGTATTATAAGGTTGTTAATATGGTATTTTTTGTTCCTTAGAACTTTTTCCCGTTTGCAGGTCATCAATCGTCGTATTTATTGCTATTCCTTGGTCAGGCGGTAAGGTCATGATTGGTGAGCAGTAAATTTAAGGTCCTTAGGGTGCGGTGCCATTCTTGACTGGGGTCGCCCAGGGGGAGGGACAAGTGGTCTCTCCTAAAACTCCAGGGGCGGTACATCCGGTTGGCTGGATGGGTGCCGGGGAGGGGGGAGTCACGCTTTCCTTAGGCTGGTTGGCCACCCTGCACGGGCACGATGACGTCACTAAACGGCACAGAGTGCAAGGGCCCCCCTTTTAATGGAGTTCATGGAGCGTACGGGGGTAACCTGCGTAAAAATGTGTAAATATTGTTTATTTCAATTTTTATTTGCTTTTATGTTTTTATTAAATATGGCCGGGGGTTGAACGACCCCCGCCTCCAAAGAAATCCACTCTCATGTCCATCTTTAATAAATGTTGTTTAAACACAAGGCGGGGGAGGGGGATGTTCAGTAGTCCCTGGCCATATTACGTGCTGTGACATAAATGCACATGGGCAGTCTGAGAAATGTGGCAATGGGAAGTTCATAAGAGAGAGTGTCAACTGCATTTAGGTTTGGGATACCTATGGAGAGAGGAAATTAATATTCACATTCACATACCTGTTGTATATGGCTTCCTTAGGTAGTCAGCATGGTGACACTTTTTTATCATTAAATGTTTTTGTATTAAAATGACATTAACGCATAGACACACAATTGCTATTCATAGAGGAGAAAGCATATTAATTTCTGTTTAGATTAACAATAGCTAATGTAGGCCAGTGGTTTAAAATGGCTGCAGTTGGCTGCCATCTTGCTTAGTGATAGGTGAACACTTTTATTTCTAGTTAAAGATAGAGTAATAATTATCAAATGCAATGTTCTTCTGCTTTCTTTACCATGTGAAGAAATGTTTTCTATTGTGTGATAATCATGGGATGTTTTATTGAGTAGCACATTCACAAAGACACCGGCAGAGTAGGCTGCTCCCTGTACCTCATCCTTTTACAGTTGTTAGATTGAGGGATGCTGAGATAAGCTGTATTGTGTGAAGTCCTGAGAACCTAATGAGCATTTAATTGATCATCTTGCTTTAACCTGATTGGACTGTTTCATGAGAACTGTGTGTAGATTAATCAAATGTTAGAATTGTTTGTTTTAAGTTAGTGCAGAGTAGATTACAAAGCAGACTGTTTCTTGATGCACTTTAGAGCAGAGCAGAGTAGGAAATTAGAGTACTCTCTTATATTGAGAGAAGAGATTGTCCCTTTTACCCTTCCCTTTGAGGCTACTCCATGCTATTTGTCCTCCTATACGACTTCAACTTGATTTGAACTTCTCATAATTTATTGCATTCACATTTTGATCATAACCAATACTAATCGGATTTTTGATTCTGTGCACCTTAACCTTTTATAAACATTTATGGTTTGAAAACGCAATAATTCTCTATCTTGTTGAGCCTAATGTGCTTCACATTTATTAAAAGTTTTGTTTTGTTGAAAAGGCTCAGTGGTGAACTCCAATCTACCTGAAAGCACTTTAATGATCCCTGAAAAAGCGCTAACAAGCACAAACTCCAGTTTTGAAAACACATATTGTCTGCTCTGATGTCGCTGCAGCAATAAAACTGGGCTTGACGCTGTTTCTGTAGTAAATAGTGACCGACTGTCTTCACTGGTTCTCCAGAGACCCGAAGAAAGCAGAGAGCTGGTGGTTGCCTGTCTGACTTCTCACCCGGGTTTTCCTGCCATTCACCTCAGATCACCACAGACCCTAGGAAGGCAGGGTTGTGTGGGTGGCCTTTTCTCACGGCTTTGGGCAAGGAGAGGGAATGTGTAGACAATGGAGTGGGATAGGACAAGACACTAGGTTTTTGTTGGGATGGGCAAAGGGTAGTTCTAGGTGAATGGGAAATGTAGCAGGACATGTGTTTTTGACATTTGTACACAGGAGGGTAGTTCATATGGTGGTAGGGAGCTGGCAGGATGCTAAGTCATTTTTTCATCTTTATGGAGGATTTAACATAGTGTGGTGAGGTGGTGGGTAGGGCACCAGGTAAGCCAGATAACGTCAAGTTGGAATTGGCTCCCCAGTGACTCCTCTACTCTTGTCCTGCTCATCTGAGCAGGGGAAGAAGATTTGGGAGAACATATACAACATACATTTATAGCTAGTTCGTTTTCAATAACAGAGTTTACTACCACGGCGTAGAAAGTGGTAACGTAGACAACTTCAGCTTCTCTCCCTTCATCTCTCTGATACGTTACGTTATGGTATTCATTTTTATAAAGTTCTAAATTGACCCTGGGGGGTCTTGGCACTGCTACTGTATGAAGCTAGCTTAGTCTTCGGGCTCTGCTATTACTCTGTATTAAGCAGTGCTTAATTTGAGACAGTTGTTTTCGTTGCTATGCACGGGCGCTTAATCTCCGGAAGCTGCACTTTTGCCAGCTGCCACATGGTGGCGCTTTTTGTGTAATTTAAACATGAGCAGAAAAACAGCTGTTTGTTAATTCAATATACATTAAAAACAACTAATATCTGCCACCCAAGCCATTCTTACAGCTTTGGTGGCCTTGAACAGTCTGAATTGTCACACATGTTGCAGTGTGATGGTTAATTGTTGTGTAAGTGCAGTGGAATGTGTGGTGCAAACTGAGGTGGCCTCCTGACGAGGGCCCCTGCACTTATTGTTTTTACAAATGAAGCACTGGTAAGAAAATGCTCAACCCACGGGCTAGCAAATACTGGTAGTGACATGGCATGGTAGTGTTGAGTGCAGTGTCCACTCTACATAATTGCTGTAGGAATGTTGTGCAACAGTGAGGCTTTGGTAGCCAATCGCTGGTCTGCACCAGATTTGCAGCACAAGGGCTGCACAGGATTTGGACAAACTATTTTTTATTTTGATTTTATACTGAAAACTTTGGTTGAACCAGATTACAGCGATGTAGTGAAAACAGGATGTGGGAACTTACAACAAGGTTAGTATTTGAAGATACATTTGCTTTTTAAATATTTACATGCGTTCATATCGGATAGCACTTCATTGCAAAGGTTTATATTACATTGCTTACAATTTAAGTCCCTTACAAGTTGTGTGTTGCCAACATTCACAGTGGGCAGTGTACTGACAGACATTATGCCTTCACATCTGTAGAGTGACCTCGCCTTGCTGACATAAAAGAGGCCCAACTCACTTATTGTTTATTTACATCTGAGATTCAGGGCACGGTAGCCAACCTTGCGGAGGTGCCTTCTGTGCTCCACTGGCAACCACAAACACCATCTACACTAGGGCACCTTCACTTATGCCTACATGCGATGCCAACGGATCCAGGACAAGTATCCATTCCCTCGCTGGCGATACCACATAGCAAGTCATGTGCTCCCAATTATCAGAGAGAGAGAGCTGTTGTGGACAATGTGCAACATCAACTACATGTGATGGAGCATGTGGGTCCGAATGAGGTCGCACACTGCTCGTCCCATCGGCGTGTGACCCCGGAGCATGATGGTCGATGTGGTCGGTATCAGCGGGTGCGCTTCTACCCGAGTTTAGAGTCTTGAGGGTGTTCACTGGTGTGCTTGCCATCCCTGGAGACGTGTTTCGCGTTCATTAATGCTTATCAGCAGGGATTAGGCGTGTGTACGGGGTTGCTGCGTGGGCTGCCGAAAATATTCATTGGTCCAGATACCTCTTAAGGCGCGCAGGTGCGTTGTCTCGAGGTCGTCACCTCCACCGGCTCAAGGGAGCTATATAAATAGTAAGTCCGAATGAGGTCGCACACTGCTCGTCCCATCAGCGTGTGACCCCGGAGCATGATGGTCGATGTGGTCGGTATCAGCAGGTGCGCTTCTACCCGAGTTTAGAGTCTTGAGGGTGTTCACTGGTGTGCTTGCCATCCCTGGAGACGTGTTTTGCATTCATTAACGCTCATCAGCAGGGATTAGGCGTGTGCACGGGGTTGCTGCGTGGGCTGCCGAAAATATTCGTAGGTCCAGATACCTCTTAAGGCGTGCAGGTGCGTTGTCTCGAGGTCGTCACATCCACCGGCTCAAGGGAGCTGTATAAATAGTAAGTCCGAATGACGTCGCACACTGCTCGTCCCATCAGCGTGTGACCCCGGAGCATGATGGTCGATGTGGTCGGTATCAGCAGGTGCGCTTCTACCCGAGTTTAGATTCTTGAGGGTGTTTACTGGTGTGCTTGCCATCCCTGGACACGTGTTTCGCGTTCATTAACGCTCATCAGCAGGGATTAGGCGTGTGCACGGGGTTGCTGCGTGGGCTGCCGAAAATATTCATAGGTCCAGAAGCGCACCCGCTGATACCGACCACATCGACCGTCATGCTCCGGGGTCACACGCTGATGGGACGAGCAGTGTGCGACCTCATTCGGACTTACTATTTATACAGGCTCCCTTGAGCCGGTGGAGGTGACGACCTTGAGACAACGCACCTGGGTGCCTTAAGAGGTATCTGGACCTATGAATATTTTCGGCAGCCCACGCAGCAACCCCGTGCACACGCCTAATCCCTGCTGATGAGCATTAATGAACGCGAAACATGTGTCCAGGGAGGGCAAGCACACCAGTGAACACCCTCAAGACTTTAAACTTGGGTAGAAGCGCACCCGCTGATACCGACCACATCGACCATCATGCTCTGGGGTCACACGCTGATGGGACGAGCAGTGTGCGACCTCATTCGGACTTACTATTTATACAGGCTCCCTTGAGCCGGTGGAGGTGACGACCTCGAGACAACGCACCTGCGCGCCTTAAGAGGTATCTGGACCTATGAATATTTTCGGCAGCCCACGCAGCAACCCCGTGCACACGCCTAATCCCTGCTGATGAGCGTTAATGAACACGAAACACGTGTCCAGGGATGGCAAGCACACCAGTGAACACCCTCAAGACTTTAAACTCGGGTAGAAGCACACCCGCTGATACCGACCACATCGACCATCATGCTCCAGGGTCACACGCTGATGGGACGAGCAGTGTGCGACCTCATTCGGACTTACTATTTATACAGGCTCCCTTGAGCCGGTGGAGGTGACGACCTCGAGACAACGCACCTGCACGCCTTAAGAGGTATCTGGACCTATGAATATTTTCGGCAGCCCACGCAGCAACCCCGTGCACACGCCTAATCCCTGCTGATGAGCGTTAATGAACGCGAAACACGTCTCCAGGGATGGCAAGCACACCAGTGAACACCCTCAAGACTTTAAACTCGGGTAGAAGCGCACCCGCTGATACCGACCCCATCGACCATCATGCTCCGGGGTCACACGCTGATGAGACGAGCAGTGTGCGACCTCATTCGGACTTACATGTGATGGAGCATGTGGTACCATTACTGACACCCTCTTTTCGAAATGAGAGTGCACTGAAGAAATTCTTATGCCTTGCCCCAAAGGGCCTTAATCATAACATACTGATTACAGATAATAGTGTTAGACCAAGCATCTTTTGGCGTGTTTCCCCTGTCTTTGTGCTTTCTGACCTCTTTGTTTTGACTCTGTTTTTGCTGGTTTAGTGTCTCTGTGCACTTTCTCACTGCTGTTCAGTGTTAAAGTGCATGTGCTTCTATTGTAAATTTTATTATGGATTGGTGTTTCCATTATTGACACATTTAATTTACTGGTAAGTCCTTATTAACCCCTTCCATGCTCATGACGAGCTCAGCTCGTCATGCAGTACACTGCTCGTGTGCTGATGACGAGCTGAGCTCGTCATGAACAATGGATTTACATATTATTCAGCACAGGAGGGGAAAAGTCATAGCACCCAAGGTGTTAAAGCGCACTGAGGGTGCGAGGGCTTGTAAATCAAATGCTGCTAGTGGGTCTGCAGCACTGACTGTGCCACCCACACGAGCCACCTCTCAAAGGGTTCTCATACCTGCCACCACAGTTTCTGCAATGGCGACTTGGCCAGTGCACCCACTTGCCAAGCCCTAACCTTCCCTTTTATTAGATGTGAGTCACCCGTAAGGTAGGCCCAAGGTACCCCTATGGGCAGGGTGCAGTGTATTTGAAAGGTAGGGCATGTACTGGTGTGTGTGACATGTCCTAATAGTGAAATACAGCCTATTTTGTTTTTCACTGTTGAAAGGCTATCTCTCCCATAGGATAGAATGGAGAATACTTGGTAGCATTTTACAAGTATGTCTTCCCAAGTATGTCTTCTCATTGGGACAAGATGGAGAAATGGAGTTTAGTATGCTGGAACTCAGAATATAAAAATGTATCTTTTAGTAAAGATGATTTTTATGTTCTGTTTTTGAAAATACCACTTTTGGAAAGTAGGTATTTTCTTGCTTAGTGATCTTATGTGCCTCTGCTGAGTTCTGGATTGACTTTCTGGCTTTGGAGTGAAAGGAACTGGGGATGTGCATTCTCTTCAGACAGTTCCTAGGGGTGGTTGAGATGTGAACTGCCTTTCCGGGATGAGTCAGGGCTGGGTTGAATAGACCTTGGCTGCATTTAGAGTAGTTGGAGGAGATTTCCTTTCACCTGAATGGACCTGGTATGCCTTGGAAAAGGTTGTCTCCACCTCCTGCAAGGAAGCTGGACCAGAGAGGCCAGAACTGCTTTAAGCTGAGCACGGACACTCTCTGCCCAAAAGAACAAAGAGAAACTGAGTATAAATATTGGCTTCCAGACCTCCAGAACTTTAGAATTGGCTTGGATTAAGGAACCTGCAAAGAATTGCTGGAAGAACTGCCAGGAGGACTACTCCCCCTTTGCTTTGTTGTTGCTTTGCTGGGTTGGCCTGCAGTTTCTGCTTCTGCCTTGGGCAGTGAAAGGACTGGACTGAACTTTCGTTACTTGTTGCTGAGTATCTCCAAGGGCTTGAAATAGAGCTTTCCTCCTGTTCACGAAGCCTCTGGGACAGCAAAGACTTCACTTACCTCTGGGTACTGCCTCTGGAAATGTGGGTTTCAGTTGCCACAGAGGGGAAAAGTAGCCAACACCATCACTGCTGCTGGCTCCGTTTCCTTAAGGCACCGCAGAAGGCACTGCGCCATTTCGCACCACAACCCTGATTTCACCAACGATGATCACCGCCCCACTGAGCCGCAGCTTACACCACGACCTGTGGGCACCGTACTCCACACCATCTCACTTCACTCTGCTGACTTGTCTCACCGACAGCGTCGCTACATACTGACCTCAACACACATGACTGCACCGTAGTTTGGGGGCTCCACTCGTAAGTCACACAATCCACCACCTCATCCCACACCAAAGTCTGGGCCAACCGACGCCAACTCCCATCAACGCCCTCTGTTGCTTGTACCGTGACCTTTCAGTATCGTCACGAGCACCACCTCAATCCACATCAGAGCTCTGGTTACCCAGCCGCTGCTTACACCGCAACTTGAGGTCACCGCACCACTACACTCACATCGCAACCGCAATGGTTGCCACGACCAGCCCGCACTGACGCGGTCAGGCAGAACCAAAGGTACTCTTTATGAGTCTGCTGACACTAACACCAGTCCGCACTGACGCAGTCGTCCAGACTGTTGGATTCTGTTGTTTTCAGCACCTAGGTAGCCCCAGACGGAGTTTCCGGCTTCAAGGAGCTGCATTATAAAGTCCTCCTTGCAAGTGCATATTTGTGATTACTGTATGTTGATCTTTTGTCGCTTCGGTCTTGTTTGCACAGATAAATATTGGTTATTTTTCTAAAACTGGTGTAGTGTCCTTTTGTGTATTACTGTTGATTGTGTGCAAATGCTTTACACACTGCCTCTGAGATAAGCCTGACTGCTTGTGCCAAGCTACCAAGGGGGTGAGCAGGGAATATTTCACTAAATGTGTCCCCTTATCTTGACTACAGGAAGGGTCCCTATTTGGACACAGGTGCAAACCATTGCCAACTAGAGACCCTATCTCTAACACACAGGCTTAACAATGTTATACAATGCTACCAAGATCTTTTCATAAACACTAAACGAAACACAAATAGGCCCATTTTTAATGAGAGAAAATGTAGCTGAAATAGGGTTCGGTTTGTGATTCTCATATTTCTGCTGATTATCTGGTCGTTTAACTCTAAACTCACTTCACGTGTTGAATTGGCACATTAATAAGGTCGCACAGATAACATTTCTTATATTATTTTCAACATAACCACTAACACTGCTGCCAAGAACACCACGTTCATTTCACTTCTATCAAGTAGTAAAATGCATGCTCATTAAACAACTGCACCACTAGCGAGCCAGAAGATGTCTGTGTAGAGAGGGGTCAGCTAATGGCTACTGAGGAGGCCAGTCCAAATATGTCAGAGTAAAGGTACAACATCATGTCTGTATTCCCTCCAAGGTCGCTACATAAAATATTTAAACCAGTCACTTTTATGCTCCAAAATTAATTTGTGATAATAAATCTGTCACAAATACCATAATTTTGAATTACCAACCTTCCAACATGTAAAACACAGTGTGGCTGTATTACACCGGAATGTTGGTGCATGAGTTTTATTAATATTAGTTGGCTTCAGACGTTGTAAAACTTAAAGGGAATTAATTTTTCCAAGGAAAACAAAACGGGGAATTCTGCAACGTGGCAGACAGATTCCTCAAGCAGCCATTTTTGCATATTGTTTTAACAGAGGCTGATGTTGATCAGTTTGAGTCGGTTAAAAAGTAAAAATCAAAAATGACAAAAGCAACATTTTCGAAGCGTACAATAAGACCCTCATTACAAGTGGGCCGATCATGCCATCTCCTACACAAACCACTGTCCATGCAAGGGACGGAATAATGAGTTGTGAGGAGTTATCACACCAGATAAAAGATTTGATAAAGTCCTATTCCCCCCACCCCCCCGCTCCCTCCATTCCCCAGTTTCAGTTTTATCAGGTTAAACCTGCTAAATTTAACAAGGAAAAGGCTCAGAAAATAAAGAGCGTGAGGATTTTGGTGAAGCAAAAAACTAAAATCTGCATTTTAAAGGGATAAAACTCATAATTAGTGGTAATTATCACACTTGATAATTCTGGCCCCCACAATATCAGATTACCTACAAAACCCTACAGGAAAGGGCACTTGTAATCAGGAAAGAAAATTGACGCTAAACTATCATTTAAGAGGGCGAGAGAGAGAGACCCGACATGCAGCCATCCGGTAAATCACAGGGGCATATGTAAACAATGCTCAAAATAGGATCAAATGCTACACTTGGGTTCCCTCACAGAGTGTGGAAGCTTCCTTTCTTCCAAAATTTTCCTCACTGCTTCTAGATAAATGACCCACCCATTTGGCCCCCGCCAGTCTATAAGGGGTTGGTAGCCAGCTGTTATATGTGCCCCGGTGATCCATGCTCATGTGGTCACCCAAGAGAGGTGTGTTTTGTGTCTTCCCTTCAATCAATCAATCAATCAGAGTACTTGTAGAGCGCGCTACTTACCCGTGAGTGTCTCAAGGCGCTGGGGGGGGGAGAAGGGGGTGCTACTGCTCAAAGAGCCAGGTCTTGAGGATTCTTCTGAAGGCAAGTAGGTCTTGGGTCTGCCTTATGTGTGGTGGGGAGGGTGTTCCAGGTCTTGTCGGCGAGGTAGGAGAAGAGTCTGCTGCCGGAGGTTGTTCGTTGGATGCGGCGGACAGTGGCAATGGCGAGGCTGGTGGAGCGGAGCTGGCGGGTGGGGGTGTAGAAGCTGAGTCTGCTGTTCAAGTAGGCTGGTCCGGCGTTGTGGAGTGCTTTGTGTGTGTGGGTGAGGAGCTTGAAGGTGATCCTCTTGTCGACGGGAAGCCAGGTGTAATTCTCTCAGGTGGGGGGTGATGTGGCTGCGGCGGGGGACTTTGACGATCAGTTGAGCGGAGGCGTTTTGGATGCGTTGTAGTCATCGTAGGTGTTTAGCTGGGATTCCTGCATAGAGTGCGTTGCCGTAGTCCAGTCTACTGCTGACGAGGACCTGTGTCACCGTTTTTCTTGTTTCGTCGGGATCCACTTGTAGATCCTGCGGAGCATGCGGAGGGTGTTGTAGCAGGAGGAGGAGATGGCGTTGACCTGTTTAGACATGGAGAGGGAGGAGTCGAGGATGAATCCTAGGTTGCGTGCGTGGTCGGTGGGTGTTGGTGCTGTTCACCAGGAGTTGTCCCAAGCTGAGGGGGTGGGTCCGAGGATCAGTACCTCCGTCTTGTCCAAGTTCAGCTTCAGACGGCTACTCCTCATCCAGTCGGCGACGGCCTTCATTGCCTCGTGGAGGTTGGTTTTGGAGGTGTGTGGGTCCTTGGTGAGGGAGAGGATGAGCTGGGTGTCGTTGGTGTAGGAGATGATGTTGAGGTTGTGGTGGCGGGCCACTTGTGTGAGGGGGGCCATGTAGATGATGAACAGCATCGGGCTGAGGGATGAGCCCTGGGGGACGCCGCAGATGATGTCGGTGGCTCCGGATCGGAAGGGTGGGAGGTGGACGCTCTGGGTTCTGCTGGAGAGGAAGGACGTGGTCCAGTCAAGGGCCTTCTCTTGGATTCCGGCTTCTATGAGTCGTGTCCTTAAAGTGCGATGACAGACCGTGTTGAAGGCGGCCGACAGGTCCAGGAGGATGAGGGATGATGTTTCGCCATTGTCATTGTCTAGTTGGCGCCTGATGTCGTCTGTGGCTGCGATGAGGGCTGTCTCGGTGCTGTGGTTTAGTCTGAATGTGTCGGTCCCAATAGTCACGACCGTGACAGAGGGACGTGACGATTTAACTAAAGGAAGTCAGGGCATTACCGAGTTAGTTCTTACTAAATCACTAAACTGTGCCTGTGTTTTTTATTGCCTGCTCAGGGATTTTGTTTGACGTCATTGAGCCTGTATCCACGGCCGGAGTGCAGCCCGTAGACATAACAAATTGGCAATGAGGGAGTGTACCAGCGACCTACCTTAGTGGAGCCTACATCAGCGTGGGGGGTCTTACTCCAGGCCGGTGGTCCCTGCCCAGTGTCCGGTGCCAAGCGTGACGGTGCTGAGGAAGAGGTGAGTGCGCGACCACTCGTCACCCGAGGTGGTGTCCAGCGCATTGAGAGGTGTTCCTGTGGGGCGCATCACCCCCACTGCACTCCATGTCTGTGGCCGCAGTGCGGCACCCGGCCGCAATGTTTGTGGCCCACCCCTGCATGACAGATTTGTCAAGATCATGTGGGGTGTTCTGGCCTCCCGTTGTAGTGGAGGAGGCCTGATTGACACCTGAAGGCCCAGGGTGTGGAGCGAGAGGACCACTCCCGCACAGATTTGCTGCATTGGACACGCTGGTCCCTGCGAGTGCTCAGGACAGTGAATTTTTTTCTCTACAAAATGGAGTGTATGCAGACCCCAGAAGGCAAGTGATTTAGTTCTCAAAGGGGACTACCTGCATGTTTTCCCAGCATACCCCCACAAAGCTGGTGGTGGTGACACGTCACAGATGAGATCAATATCCTTGGGGCTGCCTATAAGCATTCTTACAAGTCCTAAGAGGTGAACTGTGTTCCTTTACAAAAGTTGTCACTCGCCTGAGGTATATCTGTGGCATTTCAGTTTACAGCAGCCAGGACATACTTGGCTCCCCAAAACCAGCGCTATGTCTGCCATTCCCCCCATGGAACCATTTCTACTTGATGGCCCTCCCTCAGCCCAGGCGGCCAAGTGGAAGGACTGGGTGGATCGCCTAGAGACTTACTACACTGCCCTTGACCTAGATGACAACAGAAGATGTCCAATGCTGCTACACTTAGGGGGGGGCAGCTATCCATTAGTTGGGGAGATCAGTGGTCGAGGCTGGGCCACCACACATGTACACTATGTTGGAACGAGTGCTGGCAGCTCATTTTGAACCACTATCAAACCCTGACTATGAGCGTTTTCTGCTATGTCAAGCCAAGCATTTACCGGAAGAGTCCATCAACACTTTTTATGCGTGACTGAGAGAGTTAGCTAGCACATGTGCCTTGCCAGACGCTGCTGATGAAATCCAAGCACAATTCATCCAAGGCTGCTCATCCACGAAATTACGGGAAAATATTTTGAAGGTTCCGGTCATGTCTATGGCAGACATGCTGACCATGGACAGATCGAAAGAACTGTCCAAAGAACGGGTCGCCCACATGGAGGCAGCGCTTCAACACTCTGTAAAAGTGGAGCGGGTAAATGCAGTCACTGCCAAGACCCAAGATAAGAGGAAACTTAGGAAAAAGCCACCATCCGAACCTAGGGCCTGCTACAGATGTCATGGACCTTACACTCACAGGGGTTCTTGTCCTATGTGAAAAGATGTTCAACTTGCAACAAGGTGAATCATTTTGCAAACATATGCCACTCTGCAGCATCATCAAGGGACCCAAGACCGAAGTCAGTCAACAAGGTGTATACCACTGACAGTCCCGTAGAGGAAGGCGACATGGACGATGATGATGTCGAAGGAACCGTTCACGTCATCCATGCCTTGCAGCTGGGGGTATCTATGAAAGCACATTCCAAAGTGTAGCGTGTTGGTCGAGGGCCACCAAGTGCAAGCACTGATCGACACGGAAGCGTCTATCAATATCATGGCACAGTTAATGATGCTCACTTTGCCCGTCCCACCGGTCCTAAGCCACATTACTACCAAAGTCCATGCTTATGGATCCACTGCTCCACTCCCCCTGGGGGGAGTGTTCAGAGCCGAGGTTGCGCATGGATCTCGAGGACCAAGATATATGTCACAAAAGGAGGCCAAGGGATATTGCTGAGTTGCCTGACCCACCGAACACCTCCAGCTCCTAGCATTCGCACTCAGTGTGCATCAAGAAAGTGTGGATGTCTTAGTAACCCAGTTTTCACCACTATTTGAAGGCAAAGGCTGTTTGAAAGATCGTTTGATAAAGCTTCACACTGATGAGTCGATTCAGCCAGTAGATTAAGACACCGACGGGTGGCATTCCACCTTCGGCCAAAGGTGGAGGAGGAACTGGTCAAACTGGAACAGGCTGATATCATTGAAAGAGTGGATGGCCCGACTCCCTGGGTGTCTCCAATTGTGGTGGCCCGCAAACCCAAGCAGCCTGGAGAAGTTTGTATCTTTGTAGATATGTGTCTGCCAAACCTGGCTATAAAACAAGAATGACATATCACACCTACAGTGGATGATATTGTGGCTGAAGTCAGCGGTTCGAATGGGGTTTTCAAAGATGGATCTACGTGCCTGATATCACCAGTTGATGCTGGATCCAGCATCCAGAGTCATCACCGCTTTTTCCACTCATGCGCCTCAGTTTTAGAATCTCAAGTGCTGCGTAGGTTTTCCAAGATACCATCAGGAGTGTACTTTCATCCTCGAAGGAGTGTTTGACGTCAGTGATGACATTCTAGTTCACTCCCCCACATTAGAGGAACATTTTGACTGCCTAAAAGCTGTATTTCAACATTTGATGGAAAATAGATGAATGCTTCAAAAAGAAAAGTGTGACTTCCTCTAAAAGGAAATATCCTTCTTTGGCTACCATTTCGCCCAAGATGGAGTGTCACCAGACCCCCTCAAGGTCCAGGACATCCAAGCTGCTCCTGTGCCCATCAACGTAACCGGAGTAAGACTCTTTCTAAGGGTTGGCAAATTACTGTGGCCTGTTCATCCGCAACCTCGCCGATCTTACTTCTCTCCTGAGGGAGTTGGTCACATCTAATACCGCATGGAACTGGGGACCTGAACTGGAAAATGCTTTCCAGATAACAAAATGGGCCCTTTCGACAGATGCCACCCTAGCCTATTTTGACCCAGCAAAAAAATCCGAGCTGTCGGTTGATGCTAGTCCCGCAGGCCTTGGAGCGGTGCTGTCTCAACGGCAGGGCAACGGGGAACGGGCCCCGCTAGCATATGCCAATCGAGTGCTGACTGTGACGAAACAGAGATAATCACACATAGAAGAAGAGGTTATTGCTATCCACTGGGGTTGCTGCCATTTTCACTTATACCTTTATGGACAGCCTTTTACCCTACATACTGATCACATACCTCTCATTCTGTTGTTCATCTAAGCCCCCACCTCTAATTGAAAAATGTTTACTTCAACTGCAAGACTATCACTTCACAGTTGTGTTCCCTCCAGGAACTAAAAACCCTGCAAACTATCTCTCTAGAAATGCCCGTCCTGCCACCAAGATCGAGGAAAAGGATGCAGAAGAGGTGGAAGAATATGTCTGTCTGGTTGTGGAATGGTCCAGGCCCACCCTATCTCACTGGAGAAGATCATTAAAGCCACCAAAACTGACGAATGTATCCAGCTCTGCATTTCCCCTGTGAGATCAGGGAAGTGAAACACCCTGCTGGACAAAACTGTATATCGCACTGAGAAGGTGAGATCAGCATTGATGTCCCTACACAACGCGAGGCATGAGTTAGTGATATCTCCAGAAGGCTGGCTGATAAGGGGTCCCAAATTAGTGATTCCGGGGTGTTTGCAACAGAGGATACTTGATCTGGCACATTCAGCTCATCATTCATTATCAAATAAGGCTCCTTATTGTATAAAGCCTACCTCCTCGCCATGTGGGATATACTCCACAATTCGAAGCCAGAGAAAACAGAAAAACATACTCTGTAATGTCCGTTCCCTTCCCAAACACTCAACTGAAATTTGGGACCTACTCTCCTCAACACAGCATGAGCTGGGGTTTTTAACGGAAACCTGGCTCAAACCCCATTCCACGCCCTCTATCGCTTTGGCAATACCGGAGGGTTACAAGCTTATTCGAATGGACAGACCAGCTAAGATGGGGGAGGGATTGCCATTATACATAAAGATAGAACTAATGTCTTTGTTCTGGAGGAATATTGTGATTCAAAGATGGAGGCTATCATTTTCTGAATTGATCTGTCAGCCCAAGTCAGTTGGAAGGGGGCCTTGGTCTATCGCCCTCCTGGCCCCTTAGCAGACTTTTCAAATCTATTCACGGAACTTAAAGCCCCTCATGTACTTGCCAGCACTAACTTCTTATTACTAGGCGATTTTAACATTCAAAGTGAATGTTCCAATAATATGGAGTCATCAGCCTTTTTGAATAATCTTGCACTTCTAGGCTTAAACAAACTGAATGAAGGTCCCACCCATAGGGCTTGCCACACGTTAGATATTATTCTGTCCAATTCCCCTAACATACAGTGTGAGCCACCATTGCAACTTACATGGATTGACCATGCCCTACTTGAGTTTGCTATTAAGAGCCATAAAGTAGAACACAGGGGTCAACGTCAAGATACTGGTATGATCCGCAGGCTAGGGCAGAAGGTTTCCCCAGAGAACTTTCAAGTCTCTCTGAAAGTACCTCGAAACAAACCCTCAGACAACCTAGAAGAAGCGCTAACTAATTACAACCTAGCACTAACTCAAACCATAGATCACCTGGCACCAGTGAAATGTTCTCCTACTCATCCAAAATGCCAGCAAGCTGTCTGGTTTACCCCTCAGTTACTTACACAAAAAAACTATGTAGGAAACATGAGAGGAAATGGCGTATCACTCACAAGGGAAGTGATAAAACTCAATTTTTAGCTTCTATGTCAAGCTATCGTAGTAGCATCAAGATTGCACGAAATAATCACATTTCTATCCAACTTACATTGGCCAAAGGTTTTATATAACATTCTTCAGTCATTTATAAAACCTAAGGCTTGTGAGAATGTAGAAGCACCATCACAAACACTTTGCGATAATATTGCATCATACTTTTCACAAAAAATTGAATCCTTCTATGACAATATTGTCTCTTCGGGTAGTTTACATCAAATGCCTATGACAATAGATGCACCAGTATTGACTCCTTCTATGCTGCTTGAGAATTTCCCTCCACTTACTACTACAGATGTAGAAGTTCTAATGCACCAAGTGAAGTTCGGCTCTCCTTGCGACTTGAGCCCTGTAAGAATAGTTAGCACCCTTATTCATCAACTTGCCCCATTGTTTGAACATCTTTTGAATGTATCACTAAAAGAAGGTTATGTTCCATCGGAATGAAAAGCAGCACAGATAATGCCAATCCGAAAGAACACGAAGGCCTCTCTGATCGATCTGACCAATCTCCGTCCCATCTCACTCTTGCCATTTCTGAGTAAAGTACTAGAGGGATATGTCAACAAACATCTCGAATTTTCAGGCGGCCAAAAGCCTTCTCAGTCAGGTTTCAGGCCCAAATATAGCACCAAATCAGCCCTGCTAGTGGTCACAGACAACATCAGAATGACCCTAGATAAAGGCCACTCTATGAATCTGGTGCTATTGGACCTATCCGCCGCATTCAACACTGTCTCCCATCAAATTCTACTCAGAAGGGTGAAGGAAATGGGACTAAGAGACTCCGTCTTTCGTTGGATGGCAAGTTTTCTATCCGGTCGGACTCAGACGGTTAATCTAGGCCCGTACCGTTCGGCACCCATGGAACTTACAAAGGGAGTCCCACAGGGCTCCTGTCTGAGCCCCACTCTATTTAATATCTATGTGGCTCTCTTGGCTAATGTTCTAAGGAAACATGGGTTCATTCTGATATCATATGCCGACGATACGCAGCTGCTCTTTCCCTTCGATGAACTCACTCCTACCATTCAGGAGACCTTCTCTTTGGGCATGAACGCCATTTCACAATGGATGAGGAGTAACTTTCTTCAATGTAATGTCGGGAAACCCGAGCTCCTACTTTTTGGGGAGGCTCTCATATTATGGTCCCCTAATTGGTGGCCCATTAATCTTGGAAAGCCTCCTGTCCCAAAAACAACTGTTAAAAACTTGGGAGTTTGGTTAGACCATGCCCTCACCTTCAAAGAGCACGTTGACCAGACAGTTGGTACATGTTTCCATACTTTGGGCCTACTTCGACAAGCCTTCCCTTTACTTACAGACTCTGTTTGAAAGACTTTGACTCAGGCACTCATACTGAGTCGCCTAGATTATTGCAATGGTTTGTTGCTTTCTGCCAATGAAACTTCAATCAACAAACTACAAGTGTTCCGGAATACGGCAGCACGCCTGGTCTTGAACATGCCGCCAGATCAGCTTCCCACCCTCTTCTTTTAAAACTCCATTGGCTACCAATAAGCCAATGGATAAAATGTAAGATCTGTTGTACCATTCATAAAGCACTGCTCAATCTTGGCCCCAGCTATCTGTCAGAAAGGTTCACTTTCTATGACCCCCGAGATCCTTGTGTTCCAGTACTAAACATCTGTTGACTGTTCCTAGAATTAGGAGAGCGAGATTAGGAGGCAAATCTCTATCATCCCTCGGACCGAAATACTGGAACGAACACCCCCTTCTTCTAAGAGAATGTTCGAATCATCTAGTCTTTAGGAAATTACTTAAAACCACTCTGTTCTGTTTTTAAAAAAATTTCATAGTTTCCACACGTACAGTTGATACTCTTCCACAAAAGCGCAGAGATACTCCTCTGAGTCGATTCTGGCGCTATACAAACCCTTAAATAAAATAAATAAAACTAAGAGTTGTCAGACTAAGATGCAAGATGTGGTTCTCCAGTCTGGATGCCCTAGTGTAACAAGCGGGGCGTCCGTTCTCGCTCTGTCAAATCACAGGCCCTGCTGATCCGCCGGCACCCGTTATCGCTGAATTATTCCGCCATTTCCGTGGCAGCGAGCCAGTGCTGATTTCGGAAGTTTCCCCGACGGGTGTCATATGCTCGTGGTAATTGACGATTTCTCAAAGTATCCCAAGGTTCAGATTCTGGAGTCTATCACCACCAGCCAGACCATTTCTCATTTCTAGAAAATCATGGCCACTCATGGATTGTTTGAAGAACTGCTCACTGACAATGGTCCTCCTTTTTCAAGCCAAGAATTTGCAGAATATTTACGATCCAGGGGCATCCATCACTGAAGGGTTACACCCCTATAGCCTCAAGCCAACGGAAAGTAAGAGCACTTCATGCGCACTCTTAGCAAGACCATCAGAATTGCATTTGCAAAACTGCAGGATGTGGACTGTGCTTTTTATGTTTCCTACGAGAGTATCGGATGACCTCTCCCTCCACCACTCAAGTTAGTCCCATGTCTTTGTGCATGAACCGCCCATTCGGACATGTTATTCTACACCTCGAAATTGTGTCAGCCAAGCAAGAGCAGGTGGCGGAAATGCTACAGAAATGCCAGCTGAGAAATGGACAAGTATCCAGGAGTCGTGGGGCTAGACAAAGCTACTTAAAATAGGGGATACAGTTATGGTGAGGAATCGACATCCCCGGAGAAAATGTTATCTGCCCTTTGAACTTGCCACCCTGGACAATACAGAAAGTGCAGGGAACCAGGTTTACTGCAATGAGAGATGGAGGGACCATCACCCGGAATGTGTCATTTTTCAAGGCTCACCAAACTCCTGACAGCAGTCAACCGGTGGTTCCTCAAATCTAGAGTAAGTCAGAACCGACATTGGAGGATGAGTCAGGAGCTTTCAGATAAGTTGACAATCCTGAGTTTTCAAGCCTCATGCCGTCGCCGTCCGGAAGGGGAAGTACCTGGTCACCAGAGGAGTTAATAATGCGGGTCGGCTGAGAGAGACACGTCGCCCGCCTGGAAGAATCCCCAGAACACAAGGATGGTGTCCGACGTCGGGGGGGCTGAGAGGTACCATCTTGGGCCTTGGCCAGCGATATCATCTCGTATGAAGAACTTTGTGGTGTACTGAACAGAACTGCTGAAAGTGAACAAGTGTTTTTTGAGTTATTGTTCTCAGGTGCTGTGATTTTGTGTTTTACTTTTGGTTTTGTTTTTTTTGTTGGTTGGGGAGGAATGTTACATGGGCTCTGGTGAGCCAGTTCATGTGGTCACCCAAGATAGGGGTGTTTTGGGTCTCCCTTTTCATGCGTCGGTCCCAATAGTCAGAACCGTGATGTAGGGACGTGACAATTTAAATAAAGGAACTCAGGCGTTACAGAGTTAGCTCTTACTAAATCACTAAACTGTGCCTGCATTTTTTTATTGCTGGCTCAGGAATTTGCTTAACCTCAGTGGGCCTGTATCCACTTCCGGAATGCGTCCCATGGACATAACACCAGCCATACTTTCGCTTTTCATGCTCTGTCACTTTCTGAGGCCTAGCTGTCCAAGGAGTTTCCATAAGCCACTTGTTAGATTAGTGCAGTCAAGGAGCGTGCAAGCAGGCCGAGGGGCGCCAGTTCCATGAATATGATCTGAGATGGTTCTGAATCTTATAATTTCCTAGACCAGAGGTGTAATGCAGGCCCCATAAAGACTAGCGGCCCTGGGGGCCCCCACAAAGCCAAAATCAATGAATGTCTGTGTGAGGAAGGATACAAAATGTTCCAGCTATCCCGAAAATAATTTTAGGTTCTATTAAGGACACGGAGCGAGGATTATGCTTTCTCAATTTCTTTCCTGACTCAACAGCAGCCAATGAAAAATAAACTACACTTTAGTAAAAACATCATTTCCCATGAGGCTTTGAACCACACCTCCTCAAACAGCCAATGGCAGCACATCAAAGTGAACAAAATAGGGAGGCACTATCTTGGCATCCTCTTTCTTTGCAAACCCAGTCTATAATGTCTGCAGAAAGAAAAAGTTCCAACTCTCAACGGAGAGACAAACAGCAGAGTCCAAATTCTCAACGGAGAATATAGTCCATGACTCCTGGGAGCATCTTCCATCCGCCAACAACAAGGTGGTCCATCTCCATCCGGATCAGCAACTTAGTTCTGTTTAGAATTGTTTCCTGAATCAGAAATATGTTTGAAAATAGGGAACCCACAAGGTTTGATTTCTAGGGGTGGGTATTAACAACTTATGAATATAGAAAAGTATATACAACATAACAGTTGATCTTACGGATGGGATAATCCTCGCCTCAATGTGCTTAATAGAATCTAAAGATTCTTGTTGCAATAGCTTGAAAATTTTGATTGGTATGTCAGGACCGGATGCTTCTGATTATGCTGGTTCAAAGCTCATAAATAACTACAGAGGAAACATGAGAAATAGGCTTGTAATAAAATACTTTAAACATTGAATCAGATGACCAGTCAGCGGCTTTCAAGAAGTGAGCACCATATACAGAAATATCAATGCCTGCCTCTGACATTGCCCATCTGACCCACCTAGCCAAGGTGGCAGCTGAAACCTGTCTAAAAGGCTTTTGAATCGCTAACAATAATTGACCCAAGGGTTCAGACCTATGCGCAAGAGTGCATTCCTCATAAATCTTTAAACATTGCAAAACACATAATTTAGCATTGTGTGGAAAAGCAGGATACTCAACCGAACGTGACATAGTGTTGGTCCGTCTTGAGATGATGAAAGCGACAACCTGTGGGGGAAACATTCTCCCTGCCAAATCCAAAGCACACACATCAGACACTCTGGGACATGAGATCAAACATAACAACATTGTGAGTTTGGCTGATAACTGCTTTAGTGATAGATCTTTATTATCCGGCCAAGACTTTAGTAAGCACAGAACCTTAGAGACGTCCCATAATGTCGAATACCTGGGACGAGGTGGATTAGCCACCCTAATATCTTTGAGCAACTTACATACTAGGGGATGCATCCCCACCGGCTTACCATCAACGGGATCATGTCCTGCCGAAAGAACTGATCTGAAGTTGTTACCTGACCTGTATGAAAGACCAGATTCAGCACATTCTGACAGAAAATTCAACACCTCCTTTACATCTGATCCCACGGGATCCACTTGCCGTTGAAGGCACCAACCCACCCATTACTTCCAGGAAGCTGAATATCGTTTGCGGGTGGATGGAGCCCAAGATTGTTGTATAAAGCCAGCAGCCGCCGGTGAAAGGCCGTCAATGCTCTCATGTCTCCTGAGAGCGTCCACACCATGAGGGACAATTGGTTCTGCAGGACCAGTGGATGGGGCGCTCCCACTGGGTCCTGGAGAAGCAACGGGAATACCGGGAGTTGAAAGGGTAAATCCACTGACACTTCCAATAGTGTAGAAAACCAGGACTGAGTCTTCCACAATGGTGTCACCAACACTACTGAAGCCGCCTGTCGACGGACCAAGGCCGCCACTCTCGGAATCAGAGCGAAGGGGGGAAAGGCATAATTCCTCTGAGTCCCCCAATGCTGAAGGAACGGATCCGTTCCCATCGCCATCGGGTCTGGTCTCCAACTGAAAAATTGCGGGAGCTGGGCATTGAGACGAGAGGCAAAGAGGTCTATTTTGCAAGGACCTCGCATACCCATGATCTCCGCAAACAAGGAAGGATGAAGCTTCCAGTGGCTGTAATCCCCTAGGAATACAGAGTTCCAATCCGCTACCTGATTGAGTTTGCCCAGCAGGTACTCCGCTATGACATTGATCCTGTGATCCAGGCAGTAGTGCCAGAACTCCCTCACTATGCTGGCCAACATACGAGATCTCGTTCCTCCTAGGCAATTGATGTATCTCACCGCCGACACATTGTCCATCCTGAGTAGGATGCAACAATTGCTCTTCAGAGTAGATATTGATTTTATGGCGAAAGAACCTGCTAGTAGCTCGAGGCAGTTGATGTGCAACTTTAACTCGTCGGCTGACCAGCGTCCGCTAGTGGCAAAGTCTCCACATCGAGTGCCCCAGCCCCATCGACTGGCGTCGGACTCATCAATGACGCCCGGAGAGGCACTAAAAATCGCTCTTCCGTTCCAGGCCGCCATGTGCTCCAGCCACCAGAGAAGCTCCTCTTGAGTGTCTGGAGATAGGAGAATGAGATGATCGTAGGAAAACCTCTTTTGTATGTAATACATTTTGAGACGTTGTAGTGGAGGGGGCCTGGAAAAATGGCCTGGATGGAGGATGCCAAAAGGCCCACAATCCTTGCCAATACTCGCAATGAAATCATTTGTTTGGACAGGGTGATCTCCCGCTTGATAGATCTGAGTTTGTGCAGTGGAAGAAGCAATTGGGCATATACTGAGTTTATCTGAAAGCCTAGGAAGACTATCTGCTGGCTTGGAATGACCATGGATTTTTTGTTGTTTCATGACAAACCCTAACTCCTGTAACAGGGACATTATCCAGTCCAGATGCGTGAGGAGAAGGTTTTGATCCTGAGCCAGAAGCAGCATGTCATTGAGGTAGACAATCATGCGTACTCCCATTTCCCGAAGATGGGTTACAACTGGTTTCAAGAGTTTGGTAAAAACCCACGGGGCTGAAGACAGTCCAAACGGTAGTGCCATGATATCGGTACCATTGCCCCTTCCATTGCAACTGAAGGAATTTCTGATGAGAGGGGCAAATCGGAACTGTGAGGTAGGCATCTTTTACATCCAGGTGGGCCATCCAGTCCTGCTCTTACAGGAGATCTCTCAAAAGATGGATTCCCTCCATCTTGAAATGCCTGTACATCACGAAAGTGTTGAATTCTCTGAGATTTAAAACCAGCCTCTGACCACCTCCCTTCTTTTGCATCAGGAAAACGTTGCTGCAAAACCCTCCGGGGATGAAGGGTCCTACGGCAATAGATTGCTTGGCCAAAAGATCTTGAAGCTCGGAGTCTATAAAATTCTGTTCTTGAGGGGAAAAAAGGAGAGGACAGGGAGTAGTCACCTGACAGGGGGAGTCTAAAAGTTCTATCTGGTACCCTTGGACCGTGTGAAGAATCCACACATCGGTGATCAGACGTGTCCAGTTCACCACAAAATGTAACAGTCTGCTCCCGAGGGAGATCAGTGGAAACAACAATGGACTAACCAGAGGATTGCTTATCGTAGCCCCTGTTAACGCCTTTGTTGAAGCGGCCTCTGAAGCCTCGAGACCTGGATGGGTAGAAGCCCGCTTGGTCTGGCTCTTGTGTGTAGCCTCTGCGCCGGGGTGGCAAAACCTCTCTGAGGACTGGGATTGGTGTGGGGGGCGTGGCTAGCAGGCCAACATGGCGGTCGGAGTTTGTTAGAGCTCCGGTGCCGCCGGGGGAGTAATTATCCTGCAGCCCGCGTCGAGGGGCCGTTTTCACCCGAAAACGACTGTATCCTGAAGCTGAGACCCCCTGCCTACTCCGCTGAAAATCCTGGAGATCTGGCGGCAGGAGGTTCGGTGCTACGCCGTGACCGATTCTGGGGCCTAGTGTCACGCTGCAGACCGGGGATTCGAGTGGCGGAGGTGCTCGGAAGGTGGGGACCGAGCGGCGGTGGTACGGCGGAGCCTCCGAAAATCGGAGACGGACCCCCGTGACGAAGACCCTGCCCCTGCGGAGGTTGGGAGGTGCGGACGACGCCTGAGGGTCCTTGATCCCCGAAAGGGAGAAGACGACTGAAAACGGTCCTGCGCTGTGAGCCGGGGCTCCGGTGCGCGGGCGCTGAGGACCGACCCCTTACACCGCCGGCGGTGCCTGCCGACTGAGGCTCCCTCCGCATAGCCCCTTGACCACCCGCGGAGCCTGGAGGTGAGGAGCCTGGAAAAGAGGGGGGAGAACCGCTGAGGACTCACGCTGCGAGGTGCACCGGGGCCTCGGGTACAACTGCAGCCCTGATTGTAGGAGGTGGCGGACGGTAACGAGCAGGGACCCACGGGCTCGGGACAGGACCCTGCTGCAGAGCCCCGATTGCTCGGTTGAGAAGCGACAGTGCCGCAGTGATACCAGACCTGCCACCACACGAGGGGTCGGGGCCCGGGGCCCGGGGCGCCACCAACAGTGCACCATCGGCCAGCCCTCCTGTACCTGCCCCTTGCTTCTTCATAACTGGGGGAGCGCACGCGGCGGTGCCCACTTGACCCTACTGCCGGTCTTGGGCCGCCGGTCCCAAATTGGTTGGGAGAACGCCATATCGCCCTGAGACGCACCCCTGCCGCTAACTGGACACCCGACGTCTAATATGGGGCGTAAAGGCGTGAGGACTGTGGAGGGCAAGGAGGGACCGGTTACGGAACCCACTTTGGATGCGGAACCGGGGGCTCTGCGCCGCTGACATTGACCTCCACCACCTCGGAGAGCCAGCAAGGCGACAAGCTGGATCTCATACTTAAAGAGATCAGAGACTCCAGGACGGTGATGGAGACGCAGATGGGCACCCTCACCACCAACCTTTCCTTGCTGAAAGCGGATCATGAGAAGTTAGCGAATAAAGTCAAAGATCAGGGTCTGATATTAGCTGAAATCGCCCCGGCGGTGGCGGAACACACGGACTCCATCCACTTGATCCAACGCCAAGTAAAAACCCTGATGGAACGCGTGGAGGATGCGGAAGGGCGTAATCGATGCAATAACATCCGCGTTATTGGCCTGCCGGAAAAGAAGCGAGGGGTCCCGAGCGGCGGAGTTCATGGAACAATGGTTCCGAGATAACGTCGCCTCTGAGGGTCTGTCACCGTTCTTCTGTGTAGAGAGAGCTCATAGGATCCCAACTGGCCAACCACAACCGGGACGATCACCACGGCCGCTTATTGTCAAGATCCTAAATTACCGAGACAGGGACATGCTGCTACGCCAAGCCAGAATAAAATCGGTCATACAGTGGGAGAACACCAGAATATCACTGTATCCGGACTACACCACTCAAGTGCAGAAACAGCGGTCCTCCTACTATGAAGTGAAACAGAAACTCCAAAGGGCAAAACTGCGCTACGCCTTATTATTCCCTGCGCACCTGAAGGTGATCCATGACAAAAAAACTCATTTTTTCGAAAGCCCCGCCGACGTGGAGGAATGGATGGAAACGATGGAGATCGAGGAACATATGGACCCGACGCAGGACTCTACAGACAACAGGTCCAAGGCAAGCTCGACTCAGGAAGGGAACGGGAAAGGCGACCGACGCAACCACCCGAAACAGCGCAAACCTACTGCCCACCAACAGAAACAGGGACAAGATGAGGCAGTGGCAGCGGTGGGCTCCTTCAGAGTCGATCGAGAGACAATTAACACAGATACTGAAGATAGCACCGTCCACTCGGACTGGGACACCAGTATGGTCCTGTTCCCGACTGTGACACCCAGAGCTGCGGACGAGCTTATCGACAATGCCCAAGAATGATACCTCCTATGGGTCAGATCTGTGACTTGAGTACACCATGATATCCTTTTTTGTATGAACTAGGGGGGAGGCGGAGGTGAGGAAGGGGGGACACTATGTTTGTTTGAAATATCTATGGGGTCCTTATTTTGCTGGCGAACACTATGTGGACTGGACATGGATGGGGTAAGAGACTCCGGTCCGTGGCTCGTAGGGTGGGGCTCGTCCACCTCCTGTGCCCCTGGGACACGGGACTGCAACCTGTTGACTGTATCAGAAGGTGGCCGGCCTGCTTCCCCCCTTCCCTCCCCTATCCCTCTGCTTCCCCCCCATCCTCCCCCCCCCCCACAGGACGTGGCTACATATGCCGAACAAATTCGAGAGAACTCTCCCGGCGGCGCCGTTGAGCCGGCGGCTTGAACGAGTATGGCTCTATGGACACGGCGCTTGCTTAGTCGACCCCCCACTAGCGTATGCACCGTTACTTGTTTACTTACGGTTCAAAGTTTATGGTTCGGCACAGCAGGGTTTAGAGGCTGCGCCTACACAGTTGGGGTTTGGGATAGGGAGGGAACTTTCTCCTGGTTGTGGATGAAGAATCACTTGTTAGAACATATGGGAACACTCCTTGCGACACCTACTGAGGGATATGGCTGACGTGAAGGGAAAGTATAGACTGGTCACCTGGAATGTGAGGGGCCTAGGGGCAGTGCAGAAGAGACACAGAGTGCATGCTTTCTTGCTTAGGCAACAGGCACATATAGTGTTCCTACAGGAGTCACACATGACACACTCCGAGGCACTCCTACTACGGAAGAAATGGAGGGGTACTATATTCTCCACAACGTACTCTGCCTTCTCCAGGGGAGCCACGATATGGGTACGCCACGGCACTCCGTTTATGGAATTAGAGAGACGAACAGACGAACAAGGGCGCTATGTATTGGTAAGGGGCACCCTTGACGGAGAGGTGGTCGTCTTGGGCAGCATCTATACCCCGAATTTTGACCAAGATAGATTCCTGGCTGCTGTGGGACGGGCATTGGCGGACTGGGTAGATGTCCCCTGGATATTGGGAGGTGACTGGAACATGATCTTAGATGTGGCCCTCGACAGATCACACCCCCCCCTCCAGGCGGCGGGAATACATAAACTGTCAGAATCATTCGGGACATGGCTCCAGGGTTGGCGATTGGTTGACATTTGGCGCGCACTACACCCAACACACAGAGAATACTCCTGCTACTCCCCAGTGCACAACCTACATACCCGATTAGATAGGTTTGTATGCTCCAACTCCGTGACGGCTACATGCGTCACATCGTGTTACCTTGCTAAAACATTCTCAGACCACCGACCGTTAACACTTGATCTACACTGGGGAAAGGTACCCTCGCCAGTCCCTACCTGGAGACTTAACCCCAAGCTGCTTGAGAATGGCCCGTTTAGGTCACATATAGCTGACACCTTGACTGACTACTTCGACACCAACTGGGACTCTGCGTCCTCGAATCTGATTGTGTGGGATGCAATGAAAGCTGTCATACGGGGGGCTGCTATAGGCCGCCTAGTGGGAGCCAGACAGGAAATCCATGATAAGTTATGCGAAGTAGAAAAGCGCTTGCGAGACCTTGAAAGTGCGGCAGGGCAGGACCCCGACAGAAAAGCTGATTTACAATTGTGTAATATTGAGCATGCTGAAGTGCTGGACACCCTGAGGGTGATGGACTACAGGGCCTATCTGAAACGCCAACAGATGGAGGCGGACAGATTTGGTGCTCTGCTTGCTCGACTGGTTGGGATGCCCCAGAGAGCCCTACAATAACGGCTATTCGGAACGCAGAGGGCGAACAGGTGCATACACAACTAGGAATTAACACTGTATTTAGGACTCACCTAAAGAACCTCTACGCTCCTCCCCCTGTAGATGCCAGGGCCGAAATCGCGGAATTCCTGGGAGAGCTAACGCTCCCAAGGTTGGCCCCGGGGATCCAGGCGGCCCTAGCTGGGCCTATCACGCAGCACGAAATAAAGATAGCAATCCACACCCTTAACCGAGGCAAGACCCCGGGCCTGGATGGCCTGCCAGGGGAGTTTTATCAAACATACGCTGACGTGCTGGCCCCCGTACTGGAGAAAATATACAACACCGCTTATGAGGTTGGCCATCTCCCGGCTACCACCATGCAGGCCTTGGTGATTTCTATCCCGAAACCCGGTAGGGACACCCTAGATGTGGGTAATTACAGGCCCCTCTCCATGCTCTCCACGGAATATAAGATCCTTAGTAAGGCTCTTGCCATGCGGATCCAACAACACCTCCCTGACCTGATCCATACTGATCAATGTGGCTTCCTCCCAGAGAGGAGCACCTCCCAAAATTCGAGACGAATCCACGCCCTTATGACAACTACCCCTCATAACTTAACGCACGCTGGCTGTATAGCCCTGGATCTCCGCCAGGCGTTTGACTCCCTGACGTGGAACTTCATGTTCGAAGTCCTGCATCGCTTTGGTTTCCCGGAGGCCCTTATAAAATGGATCCGCTTATTGTATACAGGTCCGACGGCCAGGGCGCGCACGGGAAGACACACATCTGACAGTTATGAAGTCCACAGGGGCACCCGACAGGGCTGCCCACTGTCGCCACTACTGTTTGCTCTGACGCTGGAGCCCCTGGCTATTGCGCTCCGCAATAGAGCTGGGGAGGAGGGCATACCGGTGGAAGGCACCAACCACATGGTCTCTATATATGCCGACGATATCTTGGTGTTCCTCCGGAACCTGCGGGGGGACCACTCGCTCCTGGCGAATGTTTTCAGACGCTTTGAGACCATATCTGGCTTGGCTATAAATCCGGGAAAGTCTCTGGGTTTCTTCTTCCGAGAGGGACAACAGCCCCCCCACATACAGTTCGGGGCCTGTGAAATCCAAGTGGCACCGACCACGTTTAAATATCTTGGAATAAATGTATACCGGGACCCGGAGGCCCAAATTGACGGTAATATCCGGAAGGCCATTGCCGGCCTAAGAGGCAGTATAGGCTTCTGGACGTCCCTACCCCTATCGGTAATGGGACGAGTGGCGGTCTCGAAGATGGTCCTGCTCCCCCGCATACTGTATTATTTTGTAAACCTGCCGGTCCTGCTCCCGCGACACATTTTCACCACACTAAATACACTACTGATCAATCTTGTATGGGGTTCGGGGAGAAGATGAATCAGCCTCAAAAAGCTACAACTGAACACCAGGCGGGGTGTATTGGGCGTGCCGGACCTACGGAGTTACTACTATGCCAGCCAGCTCCAATGGCTGACCCGATGGGTGGCGGGCAGAGATCTACATGAGATCGCTTACACGACGGACAAATTAGCCCGTGGGGACCTACACCCCCTCCTCTTGCCCAACGCTAGGATCCCCAGAGACTGTCATCCCCTCCTGCATGTGGCTCTGACCTGCTGGAGGAAGGCACTGTCATATACGGGTGGGACCTCTCCATACGCAGACAATATACCCCTACTGGGGCTCCCGACACCACAGGGGACCCTGACACAGCGCAGACTACGTCCCTGGACGGAGGCCGGGGTGGACAGGGTGGGAGATCTGTTTGGGGACGACACCATGCTAGATCACGTCTCATTTGTGCAAGCCACGGGGGCGCCCTCGCGCTTATACCTGTTACATGCCTCGGTGACGCACTTCGTGCGACGAACGTGGGCTCCACAACGTACGAAACCAGAACAACACGAACTAGTACACCTCCTACATTCTATGGGCACGGGGGACACCTGGTGAAATGGCTGTATGTCGGTATCAGAGAACATGTGTCGTCGCCGGTCACCACACTTAAGGAGACTTGGACTGAGGACTCGGGAGAAGACATAACGGACGGGGAGTGGAAAATAATTTTAGGACATCATAGAAGGGTATCTAGAAATGTTAAGTTTCAGTTCATACAGGCCATGGTTCTCCATAGAGCTTACCTTACGCCCCAGAGACTTCATAGGATGTTCCCTGCCGCTACACACAGTTGCCCGAGATGTCAACAAGATGAGGCACATATCCTCCACATGCTATGGTCATGCCCGAAGTTACATACTTACTGGGGGACGATCAAACACACGCTACACTCCATAACAACGCTCCGGATCCCTGAGGGGGCATTACCCTGCCTGATAGGGAACAGGAAACGACCCAAAACAGGCAAAGCACAACAGAAATTTACGGACCTGGCACTAGTATTGGCGATCAGGGTACTCACTATGAGGTGGAAATCGCCCAGGGCCCCGCAGGTAGACATGTGGCGAACTGACTTGCTGAAATGGGGCAAAGCCGAATCCGCGGCACTGAGGGAAGAAGAGGACAAGGGCCTTCGCAAATACCCTATAGCACAGGACTGGGATGTAATGATGATCGAACTGGAAGAAATAGACCTGGCCAGTTCGGGAGACCCAGTGGGGTGACCACATGCACATAGACGGGGGCGGCCGGAGCTCGCAAGCACCATGGCCACTCACAAGGGATAGACCGGGTCTGGAGCCTTTAACAGTTTCCAGTTAGCTAGAGACACCTTGGACCGGAATGTGGCCTGTCCAAGAGAGAACGACCAGGAGACGGGAGGGGGGCGGTGGGTAGGGGGGGCAGTTGGGGTTTAGCACTTATGTAAGACATGTTCATGATGTTTACAGGTCATTACTAAGACATATCCGAGAATGGAAAAGAATAATACCTCATGATTGTAAGGATCTGATGCCAAAAATTACTGGTAAAGAAAATGGAAAAGACTGATGTATGGTATGCCGAGGAAATGTAAAAAACTGTGTAACATCCTGCGACAGTCACGAATAAAAGGTTTAAAAAAAAAAAGGACTGGGATTGGTGTAGCGGCCGGTCGGGGGTCCCCTGCCCACGATCGGCCCTACCAGACACCTGGTGGAAAACTCTCTTCAAAGACGACTGGGACTTATCCAGGGAGGCAAAGGTACTCACAAATTAGGCAATGTCTTTGACACATTTTTCGCCAAAAAGAAGACCTTCGGCCAGTGGGCCCGGTTTGGCTGTGGCTAGCTCCACAAGCTGTGGATCAATTCTGAGGAGCACAGATTTGAGGCGTTCGGAGGACAGGGCGCAAATAGCGTTTCCAAGGAGGCAGGTTGCCCTCTGGGTCCATCCAGCCAGTACCTCCGGAATGAATAGTGGCCCCTGTCTCCTGTGCCTGTAGGGCTAGCTCGAGAATTTTGGCCAGGGGAGCAGCAATGTCCAGCATGCCCGGAGGATGCGGTCAATGCCTTTTTTCGGATCCTTTTTATATTTTTTTTAAAAGGTGGTCATGGAAGAATCAATGTCTGGGTTAACAGCCATCTTGTGCGCTAAGTCAGGTGACGGACATTCTGATTTAAGGCGGGCCCTAACTTCCTTGTCAAAACTCTTCCTCAAATAAGTTTGCAAGTATTCCGCTACGGCTGGGGGAGGTTCCCAGTTGGCCGAGCGAGGGTGGACAATGTATGAGGGATCAAAGGAGAAGGGGGAGGGTTGGACAGGGGAAGATGAGTGCTTGCACTTTTTTGCACACTTACGAGGCCTAGACTCCTGGGAAGAGTCTGTTTCAGTACCAGTGTCAGTGGTGGTGTCCAGAATCTGGATAGGGGTGGACGGGAGGGGGAAGGGGGCCAGGGCGCTATCCTGGAATTACTCCTTGGATTTATAGAGCGAAGAGTAAACTTGCACATGGGGCCAGGGAAGTCCGGGAGGTTCTGGAGGGGGGAGTGGTGTTGGAGCTGAAGGAGCACCGGAAGGGGCTGGGTTATTAGCTACCAAAAGCTCTAAACGTTGAGAGATAGGTAATAAGGTGGAGGAGAGCACCTTATCCAGTTTGGCATCTAACCACTTATCTATAATGTCCTCCATGGACTCACCATAGTAGAATGTGTCATCATCAGGGGCATCACATGCAGCTACCTCCTCTTCGTAGACCTCGCAGTCTGACATGACTCAGCCGAATATAAAAATATTCAATTATAAATCCCCAGTGGGAAGCACAATAATCAGCTCACACTTTCAACAAGCTAGGGCGTCAAGTGGAAGCAAAGCTGGGGCAGTGGAGCAAAAGGAGACACCACAAACTGCAAAAGCACAGGACTAATGGAGAGTGATAACCCCTACTTGCCTGCGCAGAGCAGGGGTGCCAAAAATTAATTTCCAGCCAAGCTGGAATGTCCAGGGTTAATGTCCTTGATCACCAGAGTACACACACTGCCTTAATTGTGGAAAACAGGCCTGGTATCTGCTCCAATATGCCAGCTGCGTAGACCCCGATCTAGCCTGGGGCAAGGCATCTCTCCGGCTATTCCATGGAGCTGCACACACACACACGCGCGTGCAGGCTCCCGAGAAGCATGCTGGCTGCCCGGCCGGGCTCCGGCGTGCGTCTCGCTCCCTGCGGGGTGGGCCAGTCTCTTCCAGAAGCGCGCAAACGGGAGAAATGCCAGAAGCGCTGGCGGCAGCAATGAGAGCACATGCCAGGAAAAAAGCTTACGTGCAACACGCGCTCAATATTAGGGAAAAACTGCAAGGGGCGCGCGCCTGAAGTGGAGCATGAAACGCCCAATAAAACCAAGCAATTAAACGCGCTGCACAGCTCAAGCCGAAACTACAGCAAACATCATTAACATAAGCACAATCCGTGCATCAAAAATGCCAATAACATTCAAATTAATAAGTATTAAACCAATAATGACAAAGCAGAAACAAAATAGAGAGGCACTTATCTTGACTGCGCAGCAGCAAAGAAAGAGGAAGCCAAGATAGTGCCTCCCTATTTTGTTCAGTTTGATGTGCTGCCATTGGCTGTTTGAGGAGGCGTGGTTCAAAGCCTCATGGGAAATGATGTTTTTACTAAAGTGTAGCTTATTTTTCATTGCCTGCTGTTGAGTCAGTAAAGAAATTGAGAAAGCATAATCCTAAGCCTCCGGTACTGACATAGAATCTGGGGTCCCTCGGCACATTCTGCAGGGGGCTCATCATTTTGCTTTACGCTACTGTCCTAGACTTGTAGCATCTCGGCCAATGTTGGAAAATCCAGAAGCCGAATGTCCTTTAGAGCTCAAAGCGCAGCGTTCCAGCCGCAGAAAACCCGGGGAACAGCATCCGTCACTCGACAATTCCATCTATACAGCATGCTTATTATCACTTTACAAGGTGTCCTACTTGCTGACAAACCGCAGTGCAAGCTGTGATGTGCGCAAGTATCTCTTCTATTTGGAACTGATTAAAATATCTCTTACTTTCCAGTGTAATAGTGTGGGGCCCTAGGCCCACATGGTGTAAGAACTGCGACACAGACACTGGAGGTATAGTGGGTTAGTGAGCCACGAGCACGTGCACTCGGCTCCTTTTATTGACTGATGTCACGTGCCTCGTGACATCAGTGGTGGGGTGGTGTTTAGTGTAGGCTTACATTGTTAACCCTTAACAGTGTCAGCTATGACACTACATTCCTCCCAAACTTTAATAAAAATTAAGGAAAGGCACAAAGTCCGAGCCTGTGGGAGGAAGTACATAAATATACAGTAATTACAAATTTACAGTGAGTCTCTTCAGCTGCTTGCTTGATGACGGTGATGGAAATTGCTGCTGAGACTATTTCTTGGCTCGACGTCCTGGTTCTCGGTGGGCGTGTTCTTCTTTGCTTACGCCGTGGACGTGTGGTGGTCAGTCCACGGAGATCTTGCTTTTGAGGATGACGTCAAACAGGATGACCAGGAGTTAGACTTGGATGGGGTTGTCTTCAGCTGGTCCGTCGGTTTCTTCACTGTAGGCAGCTTGGCTTCACTTTTCAAAGGGTGGAGTGTTCGAAGGACATTCTTCTCACTAGGACGCCCCTCTCGCGGGTGTTCTCCTGCCACGAGATATCACCGGAGGCCCTTTTACCAGGTTTCCACTGGGCCGGGTATTATTCCACAGCATTGCTCCAACTCCACAGTCTGCGTGTGAATGGAGGAGTCGATGGGGTACTACCTCGCAAAGTCCGTAGCTCCACCTGAAGGGTAGTTGTTGACTCTTGCCTTGGTGCACAAGTTCCTCATCTTCCTGGGACGTGCAGGTTGGACGGCGATGGACTCATCTCTCGTGTTGGGACCCTCTGCCACCGGTGTCCCTGAGGCCTTTGCCCCTTGGATCTCCACGGTCTGGTGTGGATTGGTCAGTTCTCCTTGTTCAGGACATCTGAGCTCCCTCAGCTTCCAGACTTCCGCTCAATCCCAAAGGTGGGTGTTGCCAATGGTCCAGCCTGTGCTCTCCTACCGTCCACGGGTCGTCGGGGTCTTGTGAATAGGTGCCTGTTCTGTTCTTGGTGCTATCAGTGTTCTCCAGGACGTCCGGGTCACTGTACACGATGTTGTAGTGTGTCACCTCTTCTTCTTCTTGTAGGTGTGTGGACTTGTTACACCTCTCTTCACCTTTTCCAGAAGTTGTTGATGATAGCGTCGTGCCACATGACTTCTTACTTCAGTTCTCTTCTTCATGGCATCGTGCCACTCTTCTCCTTTTCATGACACAGTGCGGTCACCTTTCTTTCTTCGTCTTGCTGACCAGGCTTCTTCAAGCAGCATGCACTCCGCCTGTTTCCTTCTGGTCTTGTCCTGTCTTTAGGACACTGTCTTCTCTCCACTCTTCGGTGACTGGACCGGTCATTACGATCTTCTCTCTGATTACTTCTAGTTACTCTTGGTGTTGCGTCCGTCTCTCCGGGTCTTCTGATCTCTCGGTACACGGACGTCTTCTGGCAGGACATATTCATCCTGACTTGGAAGAATTTCTTCTTTCATTTCTGGCGATCATTTTGGGTGATCGGCTTTTGTTTGGGCACCCCTCTGGCTTGTCGGATCATCCTTTTCTTTGGGCGATCTTCTTTGCTACCAGATGGGGTGGACAGCTTGCTCTTCGTGAGTCTTCTTGCTATCCGCGACCGTTGGGATCGCTATTGGTTCTGCTGCAGTGCTTTTGCGTTGGCGCAGTTTCTCCTGCGCTCTTCTTGTGCTCTGCTTTTCCGGAGGGTTAGCTTCACCTCTCCTTGGACCTTCTCCGGTGGATGCACTTCTCGTGCTCGCTTCCGGTGAGGCTCTTTAGCTTCTTGGGGCGTTCACCTTGCTTGGTTGTTTCGCCTCCTTTTGGCTGCGGGGTAACTTTGCGTTACTCTTCCGGTGCACGTCAGTGTGCAGTGTAGTGGCAAGTTCTTGCTTCACTTGGTACCGTCGTGATACATCTTCAGTGTAGCTTTGTTCCTTGCGGTTCAATGGATTCTTTGGCATTGTCGCTTTTCCACTTGCGTGTCACATTTTTCTTCTTCACACTTGGGTACTTGCCTCGCACGTCTTCTGGTGCTTTGGGTGTGGCTGCCTCTCTGTTAGGCGCTGTCCTGTACTGTCCGCGTCCGGGGTACACTTGCGCTCTTCCAGTCGGTTGCCTTTGGATCTTGCTGCTTGCGGTAGACTTCTTGACTCTTCCTCTCCGTCCAGCGTGAGGTTGTCTTCTGCGATTGCGGTTAGCACCTGTGGCCACAGGCGTCACTTCTGCAGTGATGATGGGTCTCCGTCTTGATCCGCGTCGCTGCAGGCTTGCTTTCCTTGTAGGCTGTCCCTTGTGCTTACTTGTGCTTGTTTGGTTCTTGTGGCTTCTTTTTTTCTGGTGCAATACCACCTAGTGACCACTAGATGTCAGTGTGGGCTGGATTCCCTTCAGCAGCTGCTTGCTTCTTCTTGGTGACTTTCTTTTTCGTGTTATTTGGAGTCCTGGGCTTGCAGGACCTGCTGTTGCCATGAAGTATGCAGGAGGGGGCTGGAGCCACTGCTGAGCCAGGTAAGTCCCATCTTTTTGTGGTAGCTGGGGCAGTGTGGCACAAGAATGTTGTTGGTGCGAGGGGGGGGCCTGACGCTTTTTTTTTTTTTGGTGACTGCGTGCTTCGCTTTCCTTTCCCTGCCCCACGCAGCTGGCAAAGTGTTCACGGGCTGCCAGGGGTCGTGTCCGGTACCGTGGTGCTGGTGTGCACCGCTAATTCTTTCCAGCGCCGGCAGCTCTTCACACGCTGCCGGTCACTCGCCACTTCATCTAGGCCGGGCAGCATCCCTCATCAAAGCGGGTGGGCTCCGCTTCACCATTTTCACTCTCCCCGCCCGCGGCAGCTCCTCTGCTCACACGCTGCGCGGGTCGGGGGAGAGAGGATGTCTCCAGCAGGCCGCGGGTGGGCTCCGCTGGCGCTGCTTTGGTCAAAGTTTATTTGCAGCTCCCTCTTACGCCCGGCGGGGCGCTTGACCATGCGGGTGGGCTCCGCAGTTGATTACAGCGCCCCTCATTCTCTCTCTCGGGGGTGTGCAGCGGCGGTCGGCGTCATTGCAGTCCGGCCCGCTTGCTTTCAGAGGCGGACAAGGTCTTCTATTACAGCGGGTAGGCCCCGCTTTCTGTCATCGGCGCCCCGCAGCTCTTCACACGCTGCGGGCGCTCTTTGTATAAAGTTAATTCCCCCGGCGGGGGATGGGGGACACTGCCGGCAGGCCGCGGGTGGGCTCCGCTGACGCTGCTTTATTTAATGTTTATTGTCGGGCACCATTTCGCGCTCTGGCCATGCGGGTGAGCTCCGCTTATGGGCAAACGATGAGGGGGGTCTGGCATACGCGACCCCCCGGGGCCATACGCAGTCCCCGTGCTCACCTCCGGCCTACGGGCCATACAGTTGGGCTCCGGCCGCGGCGGGTGGGCTCCGTCCGGTCTCTCCTCACCGGGGCAGTCGTGGCCGATGCGGGTGGGCACCGCACGGTCCGCTTGGCGCAGAGTTGCGGCCGGTGCAGGTGGGCTCTGGCCGGTCCGCTTTTCTAAGCCCGGGGCAAAAACACACGCTCCTCAGGCCTCTCGGCGGCCGGCGCCGCCTCACCAGGGGGTGCCCTTCACACGGGCAGCATTCTCCTCCCCTTGTGCAGTGGCTGCGTCGCGTGGAGTTCGAAACACTCCCTCGTCGCCATTGTAATAGTGTGGGGCCCTAGGCCCACATGGTGTAAGAACTGCGACACAGACACCGGAGGTATAGTGGGTTAGTGAGCCACGAGCACGTGCGCTCGGCTCCTTTTATTGACTGATGTCACGTGCCTCGTGACATCAGTGGTGGGTGGGTGTTTAGTGTAGGCTTACATTGTTAACCCTTAACAGTGTCAGCTATGACACTACATCCAGCAGTGATGTTTAATGCAAATGTAAAATTGCTGCTCATCAGAAATCTCTGATTTTATTCTCATTCAGGAAATGCTTCACGACTACATATTGTGAAAGTTATAAAGTTGGCACCAAGCAAGGATTAAAGAGTTTTGGAGCAAGGTCTGCTTTTTATAAATCACCACGGAGAGATAGAAACATATCTAGTACTATCTATCTGCCCTGCAAAATTCTTAGTGGCCAGGTCTTAAAATATTGTTTTTGAGAGGAAATCAGATTGTTGTGCTTGTTGGACAGTCACAAGTATGTTGTCACTCTGTTTCATCATCTGAGAATATCTATACTGACGTGTATATATGCACACACCCCATTGGTTGAAGATCAATGTCATCATCTCACTTGTCAGCAGTGAGATGGTCTGGGTGCCACCGGTCCTAATGCAAGCAAGAAAAAAAATTACATCCCTGGACTTCGGTGTCGCTACACCTGCTGCACTGATGATAGCTGGCCCATTTCTTTTCCTCTTCTGTTTTCTCTTTTGCTCGTACCTATCTCGTTTCTCATTCTCTCTGATCCTTAACTCCGTTCCCACTCTGTTACATTTTCCTCTGCTTTCTTTTACCCTCTCATTTTGTTTCATCCCTTTCCTCTCTTACATTTCTTTCTTACCTTCCACTTCTCGTAACGCCCTCCCCTAAGAATAAACACACAGCAAGTCCCCAGGCAGGCTCTGCCATTGGAAAATTCTGAAATGGCAAACTCCAATATATAATATAGGTGCAAGGGAGACTCTGCCCCCTCCTACCTCTGCGCCCCGGTGCCACTGCACCAGCTGCACCACCTGTAGCTATGTCCATGTCTGTCATCGAGCTCACTGAGGGTGGGCCATCCATGACTAATTCAGTGCAATTTGGCAGAGGAACTGGATACCATGAAACCCTGGCCATCCTCAGTTAGGACGCTGCCCTTGTTTGTGTTTTATTATAATTATTTTACCCAGATAGCAAGTGTCCTTACTGCAATAACAGTGAGTAGCATGGAACATTCCAAAGGCGGGGGTGGATGGTCTCATCTCTGTCCTCCAACATCTGACGGTGTCCCCAGCTGGAGAATAGTGACCTAATCAAGCTGCACTGTAATACCACTCCAGAATCTATTTAACCTCGACCAAAAATAATATTTAGAAGGGAGTATCCCTTTAATATTCACAGTTTGTGAGAAGAGAGCTATTATCATATCTGTTCTTATTTTTTCCTGACCTAGTTACTATATTTCAGGATGACTGTATCATAAATTATTCATTAAATGTGATTCACCCACTTTCTCACAACCAGTTTTCCATATAAGTTCCCAAGGAAGGCTACGCTACGTCGTGGGCCAAAACTCTGAATAGTATATACTGCCGTAGTGGCCTGAATTGGTTTTTTTTATTTTTTGTTTTTTTATTTTTGATTTATGGATTTTATACATATACATACAATGCACAGTGATTCCGTCATATGGTCAGCCATCCTGTGTGGTGCAAGGTACATGGTAAACATTATTCGGATGTCGCCCCTTTTCCGGTTATACAATAAGGGTGTGCTAGAAAGGAGGAGAGGAAAGTGTGAATAAGTAAAGAGAGAGAGAGAGAGAGAGAGTATCCTGTAGCTTAGGCAGGTTTAGCATGTGTAGTTGCTAATCAAGCAATGCCCAAAACGGAATCGTTGATGTTCCCCACTAAACAAGACACCGGGAACTCAGTCAGTGCTAGAAACGTAGCTTCACAAGACCTATGAGGGATATGTACAAGAAAATGTTGGAGCGCGGTGTAATGCCAAATTTGGAAACGCCACTCTCCAACATTTTCAAAATGGAGGGATATACTGTATTTACTAAAACACGGCACAACCCTGCTTTTCCCCTAGCGCTGGTGCTAAAAAAAGCTGCCTAGGGCCAGCGCAGGCACCCTTGCGCCATATTGCAAGGGTGCCTGCGCTGCAGGGGCGATTGTTTATGTGCAGGAAGGCACACCTTCCTCCACATAAACAATCTTTAAAGGTGATTTGCTGTTTCTATGTGTGTTGCAGAATGCAGCACACATAGAAAGAGCAAAATATGAGAATAAATTAATAATTTCTCCTCGTATCGCCATCCTAAGACCAGGTGTTGGCGCAGCCCCATCCTTGTAAATATGGGGCATCATCAAAAAGCAATGGGTGTAGCGGAATACTTCGGAAAGGGGCATATTTACAAGGTGGCATTAACTCACGTTAAGTGGCTTAATGCCACCTTGTAAATATGGGGTATGGAGCAATGCCACCGGAGTAACAAATAAAGTTTGATACTGCCGCTTGCTGTGGACACATAGTCAAGGCTTAGCGCAAGGATCTGGCATGATGGCGACTGTAGCTAAAGGACAACATGGCTGCCACATCTACCATAAAGATTCAGATGTTTAGGTAAAGGTGTAGATTTTGTGAAAGGCACTTGACTTGAAGAATATATAAATGGGTGTATGACTAAAGTGTAGTGGCAAAGCTGAAAAAAGCGGGCAATTCAAAATATACAAATACAGTAATGAAATAGTGTAAAACAATGCATCCCTCACAATCACTAGAAACTAGCAAACACCAGAACACTCCTTCCAACTTAAAACAAAATGGCAATACAATGCAATTACCAGAGAACAGATGGATTCTCCAAGTGAGCAGTCATCAGCCCTCAGTGTAAGCTCAGAGCATAACATTCTGAGGAGAATGGTGGGCCATAACCAGATTGGAGCCCATCATACTCTAGGAAATATCCTCATTGTAGGATGTAGCTACAGTTTGCTGTGTCTGTAGATTGGTTGAGAAGAGCTAACAGATTTACTCTGCTCCCCATTTCTAAGTATCTCACCATAGACCCGAAATGTAATGCATCATCACAAATCCAGTGGACTTCTCCATGCTACATCTGGGTGGAATCCCTAGAACCTTTACTATGGTAGGTTGTATAATACACATTCTTAAGGGTTGTTTACTGTCACTCCTGGGTGGACTTTCAGGCACATACTATGCTAGATATTAAAATGGCTCTCCTCTCTTGCTTCACAGTGTACCCACCAGTGCGTATACTATGGCTGGTGTTATAATGACCATTCCTATGCTTTGCCCCTTGCCACTCTTGGATAGACTCCTCAGAGCATGTTCTAGGGTTAGTTGTACAATGGTTGTTACTTGCTTTTCCAGTATGTACTCTTCAGAGAATATACATAGGACTGGCAGCATAACACCCATGTCTTGGGCTAATCATTGCCACATCTGAATCCTTCAACATATACCATGGCTATATTCCTCTGGGTTGCTTTGAGCTGCTCCTGGGCAAACTCATCAGAACATTTACCATGAGTTAAACCTATGGGTTTTTCCGTTATCACAACTTGGTAAACACCCTGCAGAGTATACTATGGCTGGTTGCATAATTTTAACTCCTTGCCCCACCTGAGCGGACTCCACATAGCACAAATTATGGCTGTTCTTAAAGCTTGCTTCTTGGCACAATTTAATTTCCTCCACATGCATATTGTTTTGGATGGTCACTTAATAGATGCTCCACTCTCACTCTAGGGAGGAGCCATCAAAGCATATACTAAGGCTGCTCGTATAATTCTCACGCTTACTGTTAGGCCTGTCAGCCTTAGGGTGGTCTTCCCCCAAACTTGTTGCCTTTACTGCTCCTGTTTAGCTGAATTCGTTTTTGTTGACCTTACCACCTTGCACACTTTACCACTGCTAACCAGTGCTTGTGCTCTCTCCTTTTTTCACCCAATTGCCATATTTAATTTACTTGTAAGTCTCTAGTAAAGTGGTTCCATAGGTACCCAGCACTTGTAAATTAAATGCTATGAGTGCATTTGCAGCACTGATTGTGCACACATATTTAAGTAGCCTTTTAAAACATGTCCCAGGGCTGCAATTGCAGCCTGTATGTGCAATTTAAACTGCCAATTCACTTGGCAAAATAAACCTGTTGCCAGCCTAAACCTTCCTTTTTAATACATATCAGTCACCCCTAGGTGCCCTTACGGGTACCTATGGGTGACTACACCCTAAACAGCCCAGAGGGCAGGGCGTGTTGCATTTAAAAAGTTGGACATGTACTTTTAAGTTGTACATGTGCTGTTAGTGAAAACTCCCTGAAATTGATTTGCACATTGGTTTCCTTGTTACATTGAATACGTCATAACCTTTGATTTGCAGCAGGTAGAAATGTCATGCCTGGTGTCTGAGGAATTGTAATTTAAAACCCTCTTTAGTTTTAAGTCAGATTTTAAGTCACAATTCTGAAAATGTCACTTTTAGAAAGTTTCAAAATCAGAGGGAAATTACCTGGCCACCAATTCACATTACTGCTTTCTTATTCAGCAGATTTTAGGATACAACACAATCTATTATTGTACCTTACTTTACTAATTGTATTTTATTTAAATCACCTTCAAATAGCATCATTTGTCTTTGATGCATTCAAAAGATACAGAATCCATTTTTGAGAAAATAATTAATCAACAAAGTAAAACAAATTTGTGCTCAATATAAAAAACATTAAAATATGTCAATATATTCCAAATCATGCACATTTTCACATGGTTACACCAGTCAAATTTACCAAAGTTATTTGCACTTTGCCTTTTTTTTATATATATGAAACAGACTAACTACGGGGAAATTATTATTTTTGTTCTCTCTATGGGTAATTTTTTTTGTTAATAAACCCTCACAGGAGTCCAACACAATTTGATTCCCTCGTAGGTTGAAAGGAATAATGCCGACGCGTTTCCAATCGCCTTCTAAATTTGGGGATTATCGTCAGGGCTGAACCACGGTGTAATCTATAAATGTTTCAAAAAAACATAAAAGGGGAGGGTGAAAAAAACAACACCACAAGTTAAAACTCTATTTTTGTACTTCCCTTCTCTTTATATTTTGTTTTTAAACAACAGTAAATGTACCTGATGTTTATCGTATCTGGTACTGGCTGTGCACTTTCTTTTAAGTTGGAACACAATGGCCTGGTACCTAAATGTATTGAAATAAGCAGTATAAATAACTGAGTCTGATGTTTACTGTTTTCATTCTTAAAGTTTGCTCATTAAGAACTTACTTTGCCAATAAATATTCACATGCGTATTTTCAAGCAAATTTTCGTGCCTCAACTTTTCGAAAGTTGGCATTTTCTTGATCTAACAATTAGGTGGTGCCTGTGGCTTGTATCCTGGGTCACATGACTAGGTGTAATTGACAGTTTGCCTTTGTATATTCCTCCCAGACAGCATCACAATAGAGGGTCTAGATGTTTGCAGGCAATCTCTGGTAGAATGAGGGGGCGGAACTGTCACCAAGCACATTTGCACTACAATGGGGTTGCCTCAGTACACACACATAGGACTTCACACAAGCCTACTGTTCCCCCAGACAGATTGAGACCAGGTGATGAAGTCAGGCTATTCCAGACACCTCTGATGGGCGGGGGGGGGGGGGGTCAGAAGCTTCTCCCACTTCAAAGTGGGCACCAGGTATAAACAGGGACCCTCAGACCCACTTGTCAGTACACTCCTGGACATGGTAATGCTACAGAAGAAGGACCCTGTGCTGTTTGAGGCCTGTCCTGCTTGCTGAGGAGGAAGACTGGACCTGCTCCCTTCATCCGAGGCAGAGTGACTCCAAGGGTCAGCTGACTGTCCTCCTGTTCTGAGCTACAGGGACATAACAAGCTCCAGAGCCTTAATACATCTGCCCCACTGGCCTACTGCCTGAATCTGAAACTGGAACTGCCTGAGCCCTGCTGACCTCAGCTTGAGTGAGTCCCTGATCCCCTAGAGGTGCCTCACACCCCACATCCTGGAACCTTGGTGTGGCATCAGATTGCACTCCTCTGACTTATAAAGGAGAAATCCGGAAGTTTTGGGCTTTTCGGCAGAGTCATTTGCCCCAAGATATGGCAATCGCAGACTCTTTGTGCTACAGCGACTGCCAGCAACAACCAACAACAAGAGATCTGCACTTCACGTCGACAGCTCGCAGTGACTGCTAATGCGAAGCTCTAGCAACGCCTATAAACGACACCTGACAGGATTTTCGGGCTACATCAATGATTGCCTGCGGCACCTGGTCTGCTCTTCGCACTACAGCGACGACCATGCACAATTCTCTTCCTGCTCCTCACAGACTTCTGCACCACGAACTAAAATCTGACTTAGAATGTAACTTTTTCAACTGAATTAACCTGGTCCTTGTATCCGACCCATGCTCCATTGCGGTTGGCCTGAACTTGTGGCTTTCACACGGCCTGGCACGACCAGATAACCGCGTGAAGCGCTTTGTGCTTTTAGGTGCATACTAGTGGAGTGGTGTGGCTCACTGGTTAGAGGCGGCAGACCTGTAAGCAGAGAACGGCCCGGGACCAGGGTTCAATTCCCGATGCGGCAGGGTCGTGGACCATGGTCAAAACGGACTCGATAATTCTCGCCTCTGTGCCTACTCTAACCAGGGAACACACTCGGCAACTCTGGGCATTAAGCTTGCCTCATCTCTACAACGGCCCCCCACAGACGCTGGGATGCCTGGTTTCACCTTGGAGATACCCAGAAAGGGACCATCTCACAGGGAAAACCAGGACGGATTCCCCAGCGGTCTTCAGCGCCAGGATACTCCATGGAGTCGCAGTGCGCTTTACAAGTACACCCACATTTACATTTACTTACCTGAAATATTTGAAACTGCATATCTCTGGTTCTACTGATTGGATTTTTGTCATTTTGGTGTCAATTAATTTATTAAAATGTAGTCTATTTTTCTGAATTGGTGTGGATTTTTTCTTGGGGTGTGTTTTCACTTTAATACTGGTCAAGGGCTGCATAAATACCTTACATATTGTCTCTAAGGTAAGCCTGACTGCCTTTGTGCCAAGCTACCAAAGGGTAAAACACAGGTTAATTTTGTGACTTTTTGTAGTTCACCCTGACAAGGATTGTGGCTGTTGTTTCACCCTTCTCAATCAACAGCCCAGTTTCTCACATTGATGTTTCGTGGTGGGATTCAGTGCTTGTGTTTTTTAAGTGCCATATGGTGATTTGTGGAACAGTAAAATCCCATTATAAAAAATTTGATACCAATTAGCTTTTTCCAAATTCACTCCCATTCTAGCCGACTGTAGGTGCCTGTGACCTTATTTGCAAGGACAGAGTTTGAACGTAGCCAGTTGCAGAGCTACAGTGCAGCTGAGCTCAGAGAATTCTGCAAGGAGAGGGGGTTGCCAGCCAAGAGGAGCACCTGGAACATGGAAGCTGGAGCTCCAGAAGGCCCTTAGGGCCTTGGTGGGAGTCCTTCAGTTGCTATCCACATCAGAGAACCAGGATGAGGAGGAGAAAAAGGATGAACAAGAGGAGGAGATGCAGCAGCATGGAGAGGAGGAGCTTCCTATCAGGGCATGAAGTGTTTTGTTTTCCAGTGGTCTGCCCACAGAGGAACTGGAGGACAGAAGAGAGAAGAGGGAATTCTGGCTGCAACTGGGCAAATTAAAATTGGAGGCAGCCAAGAAGGAGGTTGCTACTAAGAGGGGAGGCAGCCAAAGAGAAGGATGCAGCCAAGAGGGAGGCAGCCGAGGAGGAGGCTGCTGAGCCACGGGGGCCCTGGAGGAGAAGCAGGCCCCAGAAGAAAGGAGATTGGTCCATGAGCTGAGTCTCAGAGAGTTGGACATCAGAGCCTAACAAGTAGAGGCCAGCAACAATTGTGGCAGCATACCTGCAGAGTCCACTTGAGGTAAGTGGATCTACATTCCCAAGGATCTAGTGCCTAACTTGTGGGGATGACATAGATAAGTGGTTTGAAGACTATGGGGTTGTCCTGAAGATGCACAAGGTCCCTGAAGAGGACTGGGAAGCCAATCTCTGGAGAAACATACCTAATGAGGGGAGGGATGCCCTGCTGATCCTAGTATAGGGGGACAGGATAAGGCACACCCCCATGAAGAACACCCTTATAAGGAAGTATGAGCTTACCCCAGAGAAGCATAGGCAGATGTTTATTGACAGCCAGTAGTTGCCGGACCAGTGCTTGGTGGATTATGTGGATTACTTTTGTAAGGTACTGAATGATTGGGGGAAGAGCAGTGATGTGAAGGATTATCAAGGATTGTACAATGTATTTGCTAGGGAGTACATGTTCGGCACTTGTTTTACAGATCTTAGCAACAGCTCATTGACCCTAGGGAGCTTCCAAAGGACTGAACTTCCACTTGAACATCTGAAGAAAAATAAGCCCCTTCCTACCTCCTGATGACTTCAAATCAGCTGTTCAAACCCTAGTAATTCCCAGGTTGGACTATGGAAGTGCAGCACTCTAAACCTCTTAACAGGCTACTATTTGAGGCAAGGATTCACTTAAAAATTGCCTGCATGACACATAAATCCCTACGCTTTAACACACTGAGATACCTTGCACAGAAAACTGGAGCTATCTGGTGGTTGTAGACCACTCTAGCACCTTACTGCTGAAGCCTCCGAAATGCTATAAGGTGAAAACATATAACCGGTATTACCGGTATCAAAGGTTTTGCCCCGAAAATCTGGACCTCCCTATCCCCTGAAGTGAGACTGAATCCCTCAATTGCTTCATTCAAGAAAGAAGTTAAAGTGATATTGATGAATACATTTCTGTGTTAGATATTACAAACCTCACTCTTCGATGAACTCTACTCTCAGACACGATATATCCCATATTATTTACTCATGTTTATGTTTTGTATATTAAGTTTGTAGTCATAGTTTTTATAATGTGGTCCCTGAGGGGATTTCTTTGAGTATTTTGTTACACTTGTGCTGCCCTAGAAGATGTTGCTGTCTATTCTACCTATGTCTAATAACTGTAAAGTGCTCTGATACCCGCAAAAGTCAAGTTTGCGCTATATAAAACTTTATAAATAAATAGAATAAAGAGGCGGACCATTGGTTCAGCACCAGGGTCCACATGAAAGTATCTGGGGGTTGCCCCAAAGGGTGGATAGAGTCTCGACAATAAGAAAGAAGGTGGAGAAAAACTTACAAATAAGGAGTTCTCTACAGACCCCAAAATAGTTCTCAAGGGAAAGATAACCAGTCCCAACCTGATCAAAAGAGAAATGGATTCTTTGACCAAAAGGCAGGAGGGCTCCTCCCCCAGTGTACTGAGTGCTACAAGCATGGGCACAAAAAAGGAGACACCAAATACTTCAGGAGGGAGCCCCACTGATGGGCAGACACCAATATTGGACAGTGTAGTGCTTGGGGAGGAAGTGATTCAACTTAGCATGGGGAAAGAACAGAAGGTACCTTATTGTCCCTAGGAGGATAACGAAAGGATGCCTAAAGCCCACATCCCTTCAAATACCTCCAAATACAGGCAGTGGGTCATCATCTCAGTGGGTAGAGGGAGGGCCCCGAAGGAGACAGCACGACTGCTGTAAGTTGTCTTCTGGTGTCCGCAGACCAGGTGGTACCCCATACATTCCACTAGGTCATAGCCGGAGACAACTGTAAGAGTCACTCTCCAGTGGCTTTTGTTCCCTTTGAGTGGGGAGTCTCAGGTTCTCTAAATGTAGCTGTGAGTCCTGCCATGCATTTCGGTTGTCTGTAAGGTAAGGACTTAGAGCACACTCTCTGGAAGGAAGTGGAGCCCAGGTCATGCCTGGAAATGTTAGGTTTGCCTGAGTGGGTCTGCATGATCACATGGTCCATGGCTGTCCAGGAGGGGAGTCAAGGAGGCCTGGAATCTGGAAAAATGGTCCAGGCTGCTACTAAGAAGAGGTAGGGCAATAGGCGTGGGATACGAGTTACTCAAACTCCTGCGGACTGGGTTGAAAGGGTGCCTGAGAAGGCTGCCGCAGAGCCTACCAGGGAAGACATTGCCATTCTGGGAGACCTTCCTCAGCTTACTCAATGGCAAGTTAAGGGTGGACTTTACAAATAACAAGGGAGGGAGGGAGAGGAGAAGTGGATCCTGTCTCTCCTAACGTTATGCATAAACAAAAGGGAATCCACAAAATGGGACAGGGTGGACCCTACAATGGAGGGGAGCACCCAGTGTGGTTTAAATACCCCTCACACACCAAAAGGCCCCTTGGTGTCATGCTTCATCATCGGGGTCTTCGCAAACCTCTACGGAATGCGGCGTGCTACGACTCACGGCTACGCAGGAGCACTTTAAGGTGAGCTATGTGTAAACGTGTGTGAGGGTAGGAAAATGTGAGTGAAGGTGAAGAGAAAGGTTTAAAAAATACCTGGCTCGTGGGCTAACACAAAAATATTTTATTTAAACCCCGGCTGGTATTGTTAAAAAGTGCAAGGGTGGCGGCCTTTACTAGTTAGGGTAAGGCAACCTCACAAGTGCGTCGTCAACATGTTTCAGGGTAAAGAACTCCTTCTTCAGGACAAGGATATGCACTAAGTATCCCCACCTTACTCACATGGATGTAGATTTAAAAGTGTGCTCTACAAAAATAAGTCTAGGTGTAATGTACCTATCAAATTGATACAAGTTCGTTGCGCCCAATTGGCGAGAAATAGGAACCTGTGAAGGAACAAAAAGACAGAATAAACCATATTGTCACAATGGGTGTGGAATCACACTACAGGGTAAAAAAGAACCCAGTGTCGGTCCAGGAACCCTAGAAAAAATTTAAAAGAACGTATAAAAAACACACAGACACACACATGGACAGGGACACACATTATTAGTCTCTGAAAAGACATCAGGTATCACACTATGGAATATAAGGCATGCTGTAAGTAAAAGTGTGGCTTACTTATGATCACAAGTTTAATAACCGCATGAGCCCGATGCATGATATTGGGGGTCAGCTGTCCTGCCTACTGTGGCGACCTAGAGAATGTTTAAGCATTTAGGTAGTTAGATTTGCTGATCTTAGACCCAGATCTAGGTAGGAAGAGACACCCTGTATCAACATTTGAACTCACGGTTACAGCATAGCCTGCTCGACTTCCTCCCCTCAACGTGGCTCCGACGAAGTGTCGGTTCAATGGGAGGTTTAGCGTTTTTATATTATCAAGGTAATTGAATAATTGCCCCAAAATTGAAAACGGGAGATGCCCAAACAAGGATATGTATCCATCGTTTTCCCGGTATTGCGCGAGAAAGCAGGGCGCGACCAGGATTGAACTGAGCCTGCGTGAAGACATGGACACTACCCGTCGGTACATGCATACGGCGGTAGTGTCTCAGGCAGGGCTCAGCAGTGCGAGGGCCATCCTCAAGCGCATGCGTACGGGATGGGCATTGCAAGAAGACACGCGCGTGCAATAGCAGTGTCTCTGACTGAAACCAGCCCGATTGTTTAGCGCATGCGCAAGTCGGGGTTATATTGTTGTTGCCACTTTGAATAAAAGATATCTCCAAACATCCTAGACTCTTAGAGTTTGTTGTAAAGGCAGATAACCAACAGTATGAGGAATTAACGCGCCTTACTTCTATCATCCAGTGGGAGGGACATGAGATAGAAGTATAAAAATATTTCCATAAATTTACTTATAGAAATTATTATTGGTGGCGCTACCTAGATGGAATTAATATAAGAACTGTGTAGGTCATTCTAGCCTGGTGTAAATGTTACACACCCGAGGTTTAGCAGATTAATGCGCCTCAGTTCTACCCAACATAGTTGAATATGCGTGGGAAGGGGGGCCATGAGATGAAAGTTAAATGGGCTGAAGCCTATTGTAATAGGACGTAAAGGTACATTTAGCTGGAGTCCTAGAGACCAATAGATTTCATTCCATCAACGTAATTGGCTCCATGGGATGGAGTCATTAAGCCCATTCACATCTGAGCCCAGACGGAAAACCCATCTCTGCTCCTTCTCGAACAGGCCCTTGTCCGAAGGAAGTTGCTCAATCACTGTCCAATGTATTTCGTTCACACAGTGTTGTGCCTCGAGGAAATGTGATGCCATCTTGGTGGTCTGTTTTTTGCACCTCACGTTGCTTTTATGTTCGTTGATCCTGGTTTTGACAGGGCGTGTAGTCATCCCTACATATTCCTTTCCACAGGGACATGTGATCAGATATATTACGTTTCTGCTGTTGCAATTTGTGAAAGTACGTTGATCCCATCTGGTGCCATTCCTAAATACAAGGCTGAGACTTTTTCCAGTAAGGTGACAGTTATTGCAGTTGCCACACGGGTGATGCCCATGGAGATCTCGTAGTCTCGTCTGTTCGGTCACTGGGGTACAAGGTCTAGTATGTACCAAAATATCCTTGAGGTTTCTTCCTCTCCTGTGGGCAAACAGCGGTTTCTCTAATTCCAGATTGCCACTCGTCAGGATACGCCAATGTTTATTAACAAGTTTGGAGACTTGGTTAGAGACCGAACTGTATGTTGTTACACAGACTGTTCTATTCCGTGTCACTTCTTTTGGGGGATTGTCTTCTAACAGTGCTTCCCGGTTGTTGTTGCGGGCCCTTTTCATTGCCTGTTGTATTATCCTTCCTGGATATTTCCGTTGTTGTAATTTCTTGCTTAGGTCTAGGGCTTGGGACTTATATTTTCCCACATCGCTACAGTTCCGTCGGAGGCGTAGGAACTGTCCGTAGGGCAGATTATCTCTTAGATGGCGTGGATGGAAGCTATCGTACCTTAGGAGACAGTTCCTGGCTGTAGGTTTAAAGTGTGTCTCAGTTTTCAGAAAACCCGCCTCATGGTAAATGTTTAGATCTAGAAACACCATAGAGGCATTGGACACCTGGTGCGTGAATTTAAGAAAGTTGTTCTGAGTGTTGATCCAATGCATGAAATCGGTGACTGTTTGGCCATCCCCTGACCAGATAACCAGGACGTCATCGATGTAGCGTCTCCAGGACAGGATCCTGTTCCTGAACGGGTTGCTGGGGTGCAGAATTTTAGTGGCCTCCAGATGGTGTACATAAAGACCCGCCAGGCTCGGGGCAAAGGTGCTGCCCATACTGGTACCATGGCATTGTAGGTATAGGGTTCCTTCGTATTCAAAAAAGTTCTTAGTCAGGGCCATAGAGATACATTCCATCACTACCCCACGGGGTGTGTGATAGTCCCATTGTTTGCTGTGTAACACCTCCTCAATGATGAGGAGGGTCTCGTCGTGGGGGAGGCTCGTATATAAGCTTTCCACGTCGAGGCTCAGTAATAACTGGGAATTGGGATCGAAAGGGTGGTCTTGTAATATTTGGAGCACAGCTTTGGTTTCCTTCAGGTAAGTATCTGTGGCTTGAACCAGAGGTCTCAAGAATGCATCCGCAAACTTGGAAAGTGGTTCAAGTATTGAGGATATGCCGGACACAATCGGGCGACCAGGTGGATTTTGCAGGTTCTTGTGTACCTTAGGGATCGTGTAGAAATATGGTATTCGTGGATCTTTTTGTGTTAGAAAATCTGCCTCTTTTTTCGAAAGCCAGTCGTGGGCCAGGGCCTCCTCAGTCATAGCCCCAATGTGAACTCTTATGGACTCCGTAGGGTCCTCAGTCAGAATCTGATAATTTCTCCTGTCCGCGAGGAGTCTTCTGCATTCCTGGTCGTATGCAGCGGTTGTTTGAATTACAACCGCCCCGCCCTTATCCGCGGGTTTGATCACTATTTGTTTATTCTGAGAGAGTTCTTTTATAGCTTCATTCTCTTTTTTGCTTACGTTCTGGAACACTCTTTGGTTTGTATCCATTCTGCTCAATTCCAGCATTACTGCTTTTTCGAAAGCTAGAACTTCTACAGGGAGTTGGTGATCCAATGGTGTAAAGGATGATTTGGGTTTCAAGCCTGTGTCAGATGTCTCAACCGTGGGTTCTTGGTTGTAAAAGAAAGCTTTTAATTTGATAGTTCTGACAAAGTTCTGGACCTCTTGATGTAGACGGAATATATCCGGTTTGTTTGTAGGGACATATCCTAGACCTTTATTGAGTACTTGTATCTGTACATCAGTTAGGGGCCAGGGAGATGTATTTATAACTAGGTCCCTCTCTTGCTCGTTGTCGCCCTGCTGGCTGTCATGCTCCTGGTGTTCATTCGGGGATCTGGTTCTGGCGTTTGCTGCCAGTCACATTGTTCCCTCTCTTGTTGCGGCCCCTGTTGGATCCCGGGCCCCAGGATAAAAAAGGCTGCTGGTTTTGAGGTGGTGCACTGGTTGGACCTTCCATCCATTGTGGGTACATAGGTCCCATTTGTGGAGGGCCGTATTGGTATTGTGGCATTTGGTACTGGCCTTGGAAAGGGTTAAACGGTGGTGGTCCTTGGTAGCCTCTCCACCCTCTTTGGCGGGGGAACTGGGTTCTTTGTTGGCGATAACCCCCCCTCTGTTGTCTTCTATTTCTGAAACCCCCTGAGTTAGTACTGCTTGTACTACCATCTGAATTCACGCTATCAGCATCACTTGTATTGCCATTAGAGACATAGTCCGCTTTTGTGTATGGGTAAGCCCATTCAGCTGTGAAGCGGTCTTTGTCTTTTTTGAACTTGTTGAACTTGCTTTGTTTTAAAGTGGCCTCAAAATCTGCCATCTGTTGATTACGTTCATCCAGTCCTTTCTTAAGATCTGCTGGTGAGATATATGCTTTCAAACGGACCTCCAGTCTTTGTATCTCTGTTTTTAACTCTTGAGATTTACGACTAGCAGTTTGTACTATCAAAACTAGCCAGTCTCTGGTACAGTGCCAGGAGATCAGTGACCATGCTTTCTTAAAGGTCAGATCATCCTGGAAGATGAAGGGTTCATTTTTAACTAACAGGCCTTGAGGGGCCAGTTTGTTTCTTAAGTATTCCCTCATCAGTAGGCCGTGGAGGGCGGCTCTTATCTGTACCTTCCGTACATTGGTTAATTCATCCCAATCTCCTACCGTGGGGGCAGGGTCATTAGTGCTTAGTCCTTCAAAAGGGTTGTCTGCGGCCAAAATTCTGTCAATATCATCCTCACTGAACGTCAGTCCATGTTCATCCTCCATGTTGGTGTAGAGGGTTGTTTGGTGTGAAGTGTGATGTGTGTCGCCTGAACAAAAAGTGTGCTGTTATATTGGGAGGGGCTCCCACAGCTGTGCGCTGTCTAAACTTTACAAATAACAAGGGAGGGAGGGAGAGGAGAAGTGGATCCTGTCTCTCCTAACGTTATGCATAAACAAAAGGGAATCCACAAAATGGGACAGGGTGGACCCTACAATGGAGGGGAGCAGCCAGTGTGGTTTAAATACCCCTCACACACCAAAAGGCCCCTTGGTGTCATGCTTCATCATCGGGGTCTTCGCAAACCTCTACGGAATGCGGCGTGCTACGACTCACGGCTACGCAGGAGCACTTTAAGGTGAGCTATGTGTAAACGTGTGTGAGGGTAGGAAAATGTGAGTGAAAGTGAAGAGAAAGGTTTAAAAAATACCTGGCTCGTGGGCTAACACAAAAATATTTTATTTAAACCCCGGCTGGTATTGTTAAAAAGTGCAAGGGTGGCGGCCTTTACTAGTTAGGGTAAGGCAACCTCACAAGTGCGTCGTCAACATGTTTCGGAGTAAAGAACTCCTTCTTCAGGACAAGGATATGCACTAAGTATCCCCACCTTACTCATATGGAAGTAGATTTAAAAGTGTGCTCTACAAAAATAAGTCTAGGTGTAATGTACCTATCAAATTGATACAAGTTTGTTGCGCCCAATTGGCGAGAAATAGGAACCTGTGAAGGAACAAAAAGGCAGAATAAACCATATTGTCACAATGGGTGTGGAATCACACTACAGGGTAAAAAAGAACCCAGTGTCGGTCCAGGAACCCTAGAAAAAATGTAAAAGAACGTATAAAAAACACATAGACACACACATGGACAGGGACACACATTATTAGTCTCTGAAAAGACATCAGGTATCACACTATGGAATATAAGGCATGCTGTAAGTAAAAGTGTGGCTTACTTATGATCACAAGTTTAATAACCTCATGAGCCCGATGCGTGATATTGGGGGTCAGCTGTCCTGCCTACTGTGGCGACCTAGAGAATGTTTAAGCATTTAGGTAGTTAGATTTGCTGATCTTAGACCCAGATCTAGGTAGGAAGAAACACCCTGTATCAACATTTGAACTCACGGTTACAGCATAGCCTGCTCGACTTCCTCCCCTCAACGTGGCTCCGACGAAGTGTCGGTTCAATGGGAGGTTTAGCGTTTATATATTATCAAGGTAATTGAATAATTGCCCCAAAATTGAAAACGGGAGATGCCCAAACAAGGATATGTATCCATCGTTTTCCCGGTATTGCGCGAGAAAGCAGGGCGCGACCAGGATTGAACTGAGCCTGCGTGAAGACATGGACACTACCCGTCGGTACATGCATACGGCGGTAGTGTCTCAGGCAGGGCTCAGCAGTGCGAGGGCCATCCTCAAGCGCATGCGTACGGGATGGGAATTGCAAGAAGACACGCGCGTGCAATAGCAGTGTCTCTGACTGAAACCAGCCCGATTGTTTAGCGCATGGGCAAGTCGGGGTTATATTGTTGTTGCCACTTTGAATAAAAGATATCTCCGAACATCCTAGGCTCTTTGAGTTTGTTGTAAAGGCAGATAACCAACAGTATGAGGAATTAACGCGCCTTACTTCTATCATCCAGTGGGAGGGACATGAGATAGAAGTATAAAAATATTTCCATAAATTTACTTATAGAAATTATTATTGGTGGCGCTACCTAGATGGAATTAATATAAGAACTGTGTAGGTCATTCTAGCCTGGTGTAAATGTTACACACCCGAGGTTTAGCAGATTAATGCGCCTCAGTTCTACCCAACATAGTTGAATATGCGTGGGAAGGGGGGCCATGAGATGAAAGTTAAATGGGCTGAAGCCTATTGTAATAGGACGTAAAGGTACATTTAGCTGGAGTCCTAGAGACCAATAGATTTCATTCCATCAACGTAATTGGCTCCATGGGATGGAGTCATTAAGCCCATTCACATCTGAGCCCAGACGGAAAACCCATCTCTGCTCCTTCTCGAACAGGCCCTTGTCCGAAGGAAGTTGCTCAATCACTGTCCAATGTATTTCGTTCACACAGTGTTGTGCCTCGAGGAAATGTGATGCCATCTTGGTGGTCTGTTTTTTGCACCTCACGTTGCTTTTATGTTCGTTGATCCTGGTTTTGACAGGGCGTGTAGTCATCCCTACATATTCCTTTCCACAGGGACATGTGATCAGATATATTACGTTTCTGCTGTTGCAATTTGTGAAAGTACGTTGAGGGGAGGAAGTCGAGCAGGCTATGCTGTAACCGTGAGTTCAAATGTTGATACAGGGTGTCTCTTCCTACCTAGATCTGGGTCTAAGATCAGCAAATCTAACTACCTAAATGCTTAAACATTCTCTAGGTCGCCACAGTAGGCAGGACAGCTGACCCCCAATATCACGCATCGGGCTCATGAGGTTATTAAACTTGTGATCATAAGTAAGCCACACTTTTACTTACAGCATGCCTTATATTCCATATTGTGATACCTGATGTCTTTTCAGAGACTAATAATGTGTGTCCCTGTCCATGTGTGTGTCTGTGTGTTTTTTATACGTTCTTTTACATTTTTTCTAGGGTTCCTGGACCGACACTGGGTTCTTTTTTACCCTGTAGTGTGATTCCACACCCATTGTGACAATATGGTTTATTCTGCCTTTTTGTTCCTTCACAGGTTCCTATTTCTCGCCAATTGGGCGCAACGAACTTGTATCAATTTGATAGGTACATTACACCTAGACTTATTTTTGTAGAGCACACTTTTAAATCTACATCCATGTGAGTAAGGTGGGGATACTTAGTGCATATCCTTGTCCTGAAGAAGGAGTTCTTTACTCCGAAACATGTTGACGACGCACTTGTGAGGTTGCCTTACCCTAACTAGTAAAGGCCGCCACCCTTGCACTTTTTAACAATACCAGCCGGGGTTTAAATAAAATATTTTTGTGTTAGCCCACGAGCCAGGTATTTTTTAAACCTTTCTCTTCACCTTCACTCACATTTTCCTACCCTCACACACGTTTACACATAGCTCACCTTAAAGTGCTCCTGCGTAGCCGTGAGTCGTAGCACGCCGCATTCCGTAGAGGTTTGCGAAGACCCCGATGATGAAGCATGACACCAAGGGGCCTTTTGGTGTGTGAGGGGTATTTAAACCACACTGGGTGCTCCCCTCCATTGTAGGGTCCACCCTGTCCCAAGTTAAGGGTGGACCCATCAGGAAGGAATTCTGCAAGGTGCTGAAAGAATGCCCAAATCTAGACCGCTTGAGGCAGCAAGCTGAGGCCTGGCAGCTTGTGACACCTCTGGTGATCACCTCATCTACTGGGTGATTGACATCCTATATAGCAAGCCTAAGGCTCCTGAGGCTGGAGCAACCTGTGCATTTGGTGTCTCCCAGTGCTATAGGCCCTTCCTACTGGGACTGCCTTACGAAATACCCCAGATGGAACATCTGCACAGGACAAGACCTTTGCCAGGCTTGTCACCCACTTTTATTAGCCACAGATGAAGATGGCCTCAGATACATTCTGCAGGTCATGTCCCACTTGCCAGGCCAGTGGTAAAGCAGGGAAGAAGCTAAGTACTACCCTGGTTTCCTTTCCTGTCATTGGGATCCCCTTTGACAAATTGGGCATCAACATCATTGGGCCTCTGGTTCCCAAAACCACCTTAGAGAACAGATGTCTCTTGGTTTTGCTGGACGATGCTATTAGATACCCAGAGGCCATCCCTTTGAGGTTTGTAACTGAACCTGCAGTAGCTAGGACTCTGATGGGGATTTTTACCCAATTGGGGTTCCTCAAAGACGTGGTATCTGACAGAGGCACCAGCTTAATGATTGTGGACATTAAGTCCATGTGGTATGAGTTTGCGGTAAACTACAAGTTCTCCACACCCTATCAATCGCAATCAAATGGGTTTTTTGAGAGATTCAACAAAATCCTCATGGGCATGATTATGAGCCTGCCTGAGCACATGAGGGTCAGTAGGGCATCCTCTCATTATGCCTGCCCTTTTCCTACAGAGAGGTACCACAGGGGTAGGTTTAGCCCGTTTGAATTCCTCTATGGCCACCCTGTTTTGGGACCTCTCAGTCTGGAGGGGCCAGAGCAGGCTCCCACAAAGCCTCCCCAACATGTAGTCAGCTACATGCTGGCTCTCCGAAACCAGATGAAGTGCTTCTGGATGAAGAATAAAGAGAATCTTGAGGCCAGCCAAGATGATGAAACTCTGGGATGACCAGAAGGCCACTCTGGTTGAATTCAACCTGGACAAAAAGTGTGGGTTATGGAGCACATGGTACCCAGGGCCCTCTAAGACCACTGGTCTGGACCCTACGAGGTGAAGGAGCAAACAGGGGAGGTCACATACCTGGTGGACCTTAAGACCCCTAGGAACCCCTTGTGGGTACTCCATGTCAACCACCTGACATCACACTATGAGAGGTCCCGGGTCACCATGCTCCTGGAGACACATAATGGGGTGGAAGAGTAGAGTGAACCTCTCCCTGGCCTCCTATCCTCCAAAGAGCAAGATGGGTCAGTAGAGAGGTCAACCTCTCCCCTACTCTGATTCCAGTACAGCAGTGGGACATTCACTAGTTGCTGGGACAGTTTGCCCCCTACCCCTGTGCTTACACACCTTTTTATCTATGATATTGATACAGGAGGCAGCATGTCTGTAAGATACAAAATGTATAAACTGTCAGTGAATGTGGGGGCCAGCATTAAGGAGGAAGTCTCAAAGATGCTGGAATTGTGGGTGAATAAGCGCTCCAATAGTCCCTAGTTTAGTCCAGTGGTACTAGTATCCAAAGGCACCCCACCGGGTGCCACCCCAGAACTCAGGTCTCCGTGGACTACAGGCAGCTCAATTCAGTTACCAAAACTGATGGTCTCCCCATTCCCCAAGCTGATGAGCTTATCAACAGGCTGGGACCTGCCAAGTTCATGAGTACCTTTGATGACACATCTGGGTACTGGCAGATTACCCTGACTGAGAGGCATAAAGAGAGGTTGGCATTTTCAACCCCATAGGGCCACTTCTAATTCAGCGTGATGCCCTTTAGATTGTGAAATGCCCCTGCCACCTTCAGGGATTGGTCAAGTGGGTCCTGGCTGGGATGGAGGGATTCTGTGCTGCCTACTTGGACAACATAGCTGCCTTCACCTCCAGCTGGGTAACAAATGCATTACCTCCAGAAGTTGCTTTAGCTCTCCAACAGGCACACCTGACTATCAGAGCTAGAAAGCACCACATAGGGCAAGGTACTCTGGTGTATATGGGACACCTGATGGGCGAAAGCAAGGTGCAGCCCTCCAGGGCAAGATATACACTATCCTGGAATGGGAGTCCCTCAAGACTCAGACCTGGGTGAGGCCTTTCTTGGGCCGCACCAGTTACTACAGGAAGTTTGCTAAGGGCTATGGGACAAATGTTAAACCCTTAACTGAGCTGACTTCTAAGAAGCGGCCCAAGAAGGTGATCTGAATGGAGGCCTACCATAAAGTATTTGACAACCTCAAGGAGGCAATGTGCACAGCACTGGTGCTTAAATGTATTGCGCAGACAGATGCTTCAGAGCATGGCATAGGGTCGGTACTAACACAGTTAAATGAGATAGGCCTAGACAAGGCTTATCCAACGAGTAGCTCTCCTGTGTGCAGCCCAGCCTACTAAATTAAACACTTTTGATTGGTTGAATTAACATACATAAACCAAAATTGAGACTGTATATTCAATAGGAAAATGTGTTTATTTTCAGAACTCATAAGCTGATATTTGTAGAAAAAAAAGATGAATTACTAAAATCTATTTAAAGATGATATTTGAGTGATAAATCATGTGGCCTTGGAGAGATGTGCCAGAGGCATTGTAGCTATGGCTGTTATGTATTGCCCATGTGAGGGGGCAGAGCTTGCCTGAGCCTAAGATGGCCGCCTAAACCAAGGGCTCCGTTGAGCCATATAATTATTCATCAGGAATCCTGCATTAGGAAGAACATCGTCGCTGAAATCGCGCTGCCACGAGTCCCAAAAAGTTTGCTCCACACGCCGATTGCCTCTGCAACAGCTGATGGTGCCGCAACAGTGTAAGACACAGCCTGCATTGGTGCCGGGAGCTGCATCAGGAGGCCTCAGCAGACGCGGAGGGAGACGCCCCGCTCGAGAGCGTAAGTGCGGAGCAGCTGGGTGCCGACTGCTGGCTTGACGCGGTTGGAATTACGGAGCGGCCCGGAGATGACCTCGGAGATAAAGTGAGACACGCTCCTGTTGCACGCTTACACCGGACCCCCGGGAAAGGACAGAGCAGGGCCCGAGGGATATCAGCCACACTGCAGCCACACAATAACTCCCGATCGGAAGTTAGGCTGCTGAGTGGAAAGCGGAGTGATTTGGCTGCCGCAGCCCCCTGTAACATCTAGCACCGAAGGCAACCGAGCGAGGAGGCGGCTGCAGGGGCACCTCTGCGGTGGGAGGACCCACCAGACCTTCAAAATAGGCAGCCTGGATTGTGGAATTGAGATGGCACACAATCGAGAATACAGGCACACTTGTGATATGTGTTGGATGCCCGGCGGAGCTGCAACACAGGGCCTGGTTTGGAGGCTTGAGAACCCACTGCACATCGCGGTATTTGACTTTGTAAAGGTCCTGGGGTGAACAGCCACTAGAACTTAGTCCTTTGTCTGAGATACTTGTTCTTAAGTGGGTGGAGGAACTGACTTGCCGTCAGCTGGGGCTCATATAACTGCGCAGCCTGTAAACATACCTGCAAGGGTCAGCCTGGGGCCTGAGCTCCAACTACAGAGGGGTGAACTCACCAGCCGGTGAAGCTGCTGCAGAGAGAAGAGGGACCGCGATTACAACGCACATTTTTTAACAAAACAGCCAATGAGGGGAGAGATAGGCTGGGACTCGCATCTATTGTGTTGTTGCATATTGGATAATATTGATCACTGTTCTCACATGGCAGGAAACTCCCTTAGAAGGTCACTCTCATAGACGCTGGGGGTGAAGACTAGTTTGACATCTTTGTACATCGGTAGGGGGGGCGACAGCCAATTCCCTCGCTCACTCACTATGGGTAAAGTAGATAAAGCTCAATTTTGAGCAGCGGAAGCTCAGGACAAGGACAAGAGAGACTACACTGGAGGGGGGTCACAGCGCACAGGAGGAAGCAACGGAGCAGGTGGAGGGCGACATTCGGACTATGCTAGTAGCCATGCAGAAAAGTCTGCAGAACAGCCTGATGGCTATTGATAAAAAGCTGGATTCAGTGTCATATAGGATGGACAGAATGTCAGAACGATTGGATAAGCAGGTAGAGAGGATGGACATGGCCGGACGCGGGGTAACTGAAGTGCAGTAGGCACATACTGAAATGGATACTACACAGATGAGCAGAGCACTGCAAACTCTGCAGGACAAAGCGGGAGATCTTGAAGCCCGAACTTGAAGCGGTAACAAACAAATTACGGGCTTACCAGACTCCATGCAGGTTGGAAATATGGAGCTATTTGTAGAAAAGATGATGGTCACCATGCCAGGATCGGACACGTTTTCTTCAATGTTTATGGTAGAGAGAGCACATCGCTCGCTCCACCAAGACCAATTATTGCTAAGCTCCTAAACTACAGGGAACAAGAAGCTGCCCTGAGAGTTGCGCGGGAGAAGCAATCACTGCAGTTCAAGGGTCCGCCATCTCCATCTACCCGAACTTCACGATCCGAGTGCAGGACGCACTTAGGCAATTTGTACCACTTAAACAACAGCTGTGAGACCTGAACATTGACTACTCAATGTTGTACCCGGCAAGGTTACGAGTTAACAGGCAGGGTAATTCCAGGATTTTACAGACCCCAAAGCACTGCAAAAAGCCTTGAAGCAGTGGTCGAAGGAGCGACAAAGAAGTCTGGAGGAGAGCAGCCCGGAGGGCGCGACTGGAGGCAGTCTCGAGGACCAGGACTACAGAGTGACCCATACGGACTGTCAGATAAGATGGGGACTTGTGGGGCGGGTTTTGTGAAATAATTGAATATTGCAAACTTTGCTGTGGGATGTACAGCATTGTTTGGGATTTTGCTAACAGAAGAAATCAGAAAACCTATAGTGACATATGAATATTGTTAGGGGGTAGGACCAATAAGAACACGGGCGGGGCACATGCTTAGGAACGATGGGACAAGACCAAGTCAGTTTACTTGGTACCTGATGCACTAGATAGGCCGGATGGCAGACAGTAGTGGGCAGTTAGCCCAATAGAGCTAAGTTATAATACGGTCAGCCAACATCTGCCCATGTGTGTGCTCCACAACCTGGGTCTAAACTTACTTGTTTCTGTTATAACTCTGGTAGATGTGAATTTGTTATGATTTTTGGGGGATTTGAGGGGGAAATTCGCCGTAGCAAAGTTGGGGAAAGCTTAGCGTGGGTGGGTGGAGGAGGGGAACAAAGACTGACGCACTGCAAAGTTTTCAATAATGCAATGTTTAGACTGCACAGTAGTCTGAGAGGTAACAGCATGCGCGACACGGTCACTCACAGTAGGCTCAGAACCTTAGCCCGGAATATCCGGGGTATAAATGACCATAGAAAGCTGAGGAAGGTAATGGCATACTTGCTGAGACATGAGATAGGCATAGCAATGCTACAGGAGTCACACTTGCCATTGGAAAGCAGCATGCTACGCAGCAGGTGTTTACTGGGAAACACGCATGCGGCTGGTTTCACCACACATGCATGCGGGGTAGTCACATGGGTGAATACTAAATCTAATCTAAAACTTGAACCGCTTGACTCTGACCAGGAAGGCAGGGATTTTATATCAAGATGTATACGAAAAGGTATGGACTTGACTTGATCCTGGTTAACATCTATGGCTCTAACTATGATAACCCGAAATTTTATACCTCATTTACAGAAAAGATGCTGAGTTATGATGGTAGAACACAGCTTTGGGGTGATGATTTTAAATCCTGTGCCCTCGTTTAGATAGGTCGGACTGTCCAGAACGACGCATTCTGCATCGACCCACGCTATTGTAGATGCAATGACGCAACTGGAGCTAAGCGATGTTTGGCAGCAGCGGCATCCGGATGGTGGCAGATACACACATTATTCTGCGTTCCACGACTTACATACTAGGATTGATTACTCGCTAGCTTCCCGGGAACACCTATGATAGAATACGTGATTGTGTTGTGCTCCCTCGCACCTTCACAGATCACTCCACTATTCTTTACATAGTAGACAGTCCACACAAACATATTCCTCCTTTTACTTGGTGCTTCCCTCCATACTCACTGTTAGATATGGCCTTTAAGTTAGAGATAGCGGAAGCAATAGACACTGACTTTGCTTGCAATGTTGGCTCAGTGGATACTTTTGATACTGTCTGGGAAACATTTAAAGTCGACATCCGTGAGATTGCCATATCTAAACACTCTGGAATACGTAAGTCACTACGAAAGAGACCATTGGACTTGGAGAGCGCTCTTAAATCACTTGAACAAAAATTATTAGACGGTGTGAAGGAAACGGACTCAGAGAGGTTCAAAACGCAGCTAGAAAAATACGATGATACAGCGGACGCTGAACTTAAGCACTTAGGCAAATATGCAACAGCACGTTCGTATGGTGAAGGTGAACGCCCGGCCTTGGTCCTGGCCTCTCTCCTGAAGAAGCGCAGGGAAACTGCAGAGGTGGCGGAGATTAGGGGCGCTGAGGGGGAGACTTTAATGAAAGAGACTGAGATAGCTGCATGGTTTAGACAGGCCTACTCGACTTTATATGGTTCACAAGAGGCGGGAAGCGAGACTGAAATATTGGCATATCTGATGCACATCAAGATGCCCTGGCTAACCAATGACCATTGTGAATACCTAATGCGCCCATTGGAACGGGAGGAAATCATCTCAGCGCTATTGGGGATGAAATCAAATAGTGTGCCTGGTGTAGATGGCCTCACAGTCACTTTTTATGAAGCATTTTAAGAACAGCTGGTCACACACCTAACTTTGAGGAGATGTGTGTTGACGGAATCATGCAGCCTTCAATGAGAAAAGCTGTCATTGTGGCTATACCGAAACAGGACGAATCTCCAAATGAGTGCTCCTCGTATCACCCTTTGTCGCTCCTCAATATAATGGGTCCAGAGCAAGCAGGCTTTGTTCCTGATAGAAACTATACCTATGATCTTAGAACGGTATTCAGAGCGATACAACACACCTGCCAGGACGTACAGGCAGTTGCGGTATTTTTAGATATGGAAAAGGCCTTTGACTTGGTCGAAAGGCTATTTATAAGACTAGTGCTGATGAGGATGGGCCTGGGAGACATATTTTTACAAATGGCAGGGGTCTTATATAACTCCCCAACTGCTATGATCAAAATTGGCAACTTAGTAAATGACCAAATAGAAATCACTAGGGGTACGCGCCAAGGGTGCCCATTATCACCGAACTTATATGCGCTGGAGGCAGAGCCATTGGCTTGCGCTCTACGAGAGTACCATAAACATAGAGGTATACGATTCCCAGAGTACGAATTGACAGTTTCTGCGTATGCTGATGACACCTTGCTATATGTTCGGGACCCGGACAGTAATCTGTCTCCATTATTGAGGGAAGTTGTAAAATTTGGTACACTCTCGGGACTAAGAGTTAACTGGACAAAGTCGATAGTGTTTCCTCTCACTCCTGCCACTATGCTCTTTGTATCTGATTATCCACTGCAATGGACTACGGAGCCGGTGCGATATTTAAGAATCAAGATACACACTGACTTGCAGGTGGTCTTCCGTGAGAACTATGGAGTGGCAGTTAGCAGACTAGAGGCAATATAGAGAACTGGATCCGACCGCCGTTGTCACTGGTAGGACGGACCTCGCTCATGAAAATGGTAATACTCCCTCGATTTCTGTTCCTATTCTCTAATGTACCTATGGTACTTCCGGGAATCTTTTTTTGCGCCCTCTCATCGCTTCTGATAAAGCTAGCGTGGGCGGGGAAACAGGCCAGGGTACGGTGGGAGGTCCTCACACTCCCTTACCGTCTGGGAGGACTATGTGCTCCGGACCTTGACTTATATTATAGAGCGGCACAGGGGGCTCATGCTTATTATTGGATGCATGGCCTCCCAGACATTCCCCATATTCAGATTGAGAGGGTGGCGGCGACACCACTCCTGTTACATGCTATGTTGTTTACCCCATCAGACCGCAGGACAGGGATTCTAGAATCTATAAATGCAACTAGACATGCATGGCAGCACCTGCTGAAACTACAAGCGGGGGCGATACTTTATTCAACACATGCCCCCTTAGAGTGGTGCCGCTGGCTAACTTCGTGCACAGAGGGGTGACGAGGGCACTAGGGCCCATTGACGTAATAACAATGGGGGATTTGTTCGATGAGGGGAAAGTTAAGACATGGGAAGAGCTGGAGAAGCCGGACCAAAAGATAACGCTTTTGCATAAATTTCAATTTCATAGAACGAGCCAGGCACTGGTAGAAACTTTGGGCAATGATTGAACCAGAGGTTGCACCACTCACATATGTGATAAAAGCTACCACTCCAACTCAAATTGCGTCAAAAATTTACAAATTAGCACTGGGATACCGGGAAAACTTCTACACCAAGGCTAGATTTGCGTGGCAAACTGAGTTGGGTAAATAATTAGATGATGTGACCTGGAGGTATTGCTGCGAAAATACAAAGCGGATCTCGCTAAACGGAAGGCACAGGCTCATGCATTTTGAATGTTTGAATAAAGTATATAACACGTCTGAGAGACTATGCAGCTGTGGACTGCACGACAAGGCGCAGTGTGAATGGTGGGGCGAAAGCCTGGCAGATTGTGTGCACTTAGCTTGGATATGTCCTGGGATTGCTAATTTCTGGGCCCAGGTATTTCAAGAGATAGGCAACATGATAGACATACAACTAGCGCCGGATCCCTTGCTCGCTACACTGGAGTACTCCAAGCCGCTGGCAAAGGCAATTCAAAGATTTGTCGACACGAGTATGTTAATTGCTAGGCACAGAGTGGCGATATGCTGGCCCAACAATTGCAGACTGGAGCAGAGACATGTTGTATTGCAGCACGCAGACTGAAATTTATAGTACACTACTTAAACCGCACAGTCATCCTAAAAACATTTGGGCGTTGTACAAGACATACCTAACGACCAAAGACAGTGATGCTGCAAGGTCTGATACTGCCAGGCGCAATGAAGAGGAGGTGCAGGCACAATAACTCTGTAAAGCCACTGGTTAGGATACTGGGGGTCGAGGTGTCAGACTGCTGGTGGTCGCTGAGACAGCAGGCATAGGAGATAGTTTGACTGTGTTGTGAACTACACTACAAACTTTGACGCAAAACATGATTGTCATTGTGGATTATTGGAATTGTGCAGTAACAGTGGTTGAGACTAACTGTGGCATGATGTGCTGAAGACTGTTTTCCTTTTGTATAAGCTGGTCATTAGGCAGCATAATGTCAGATCCCTTGGTTACTAAAAAATGCTAATAACGTGTTTAAAAAAATGTATTGCCCATGTAGAGGTATCCCATATTGACAAAACCTTTTTTTCATTTCTGCTGGCAACCATTCCTGATGCACTGAGGTGATCACTGCCAGTAATCTTTCATATGGTGGCCACTAATGTAATCTTGTCTTACGTTGTCCCTTTTACAACACTAATAATAAAAGTAGCTCTCAAGAGGTTTCTTTGGACATAAGTTGCTCCTATTACCGAAAAGGTAGGATACCCTATAGGAGACCCATGACCTAGACCAACCAGAAGCCTTCATCAACAGGTTACTCCCCTGGGAACAGAGTTGGAGCGCTATTGAAAGAAAAGCTTTTACTGTGGTCTGGGCATTGAAGAAGCTGAGACCATACCAGTTTGGTACTCACTTCCGGGTTCAGAAAGATCACAGGGCCCTCAGATCGCTAATGCAGATAAGGGGTGAGAATTCCAAATTGTTAAAATGGTCCATCACCTTACAGGGAATGGACTTAATCACCACCCTGGGTCAGACTACACCAATGCTGATAATCTATCCAGGTTCTTCCACCTTAGTGATGAGAACTCCCAGCAGGATGGGTAATTCCCCTCACTTTCAGCTGGGGGATATGTGCTAGAGCTTTCTGCGTGGGGCTTTGGAAAAGCAGGATAGTGACGCTCGAGCAGGTTCAAGTAGTGGTACAATGAGTAAATGAGGAGCAAGTGTTTTCACGGTGCAACCAGGTCAGGGGAACACCTGTAGCTCCTGTATATACAGTTTGGGCACAGAAACCCACACAAGCAAAATCAAAACCAAGTCCTGGGCACACGTGTAAGGATACAGTTATTACAGTTGTGCTGTTAAATTAGTACGGAAATCAAAGGAAATCGACACCGGTGGTTCCATGTATTGTAAGATGATTATGCACTTTTTTTTTAGAATTTCGTCAAAGAAAAACGCCAGCCGACACGTGTTTCGTCAACAGGTAGTTACCTGTGACTCTTTAGGGCTGGGAACAATACAAAATGAATAATCACATCTATGGTTAAGATTCTACAAAAGAGAGTGTCAAGCATATTACAGTGTAATCAGTGGGGTGACATTACACGACACCCTATTAACAGTGGAAACCCTAAACGAAATCAATTAAGGACAAAAACCAAGGGGAGACAAGAATTCAAAGAAGAAGGTGCGTGATAACTTGAAATAATTTACTAGGCAATGCGTTTGTCCCGAAGTAAAATAGCGTTACTAAAACTATAACTTGGAGGAAAAAGCGTGACTGCTGCTAAAGTTGAGCATTTGTCAAAGACCCAGAGTATGCTTCAAATGGCAGGTGACATACGAAGTGGTATATGCTAAAAGGACAAACATGAGATACCGCATGACAATAATAAAGCAAACTGCAATTGGAGCCACATATCGTAGAAACAACATTTAAACAGTATTAGATGTACCAGCCAAAGCTCGGACCATTCAACAATGAAATGGGGGTGGTATAACCAGGTGCTAAATCTAACTGCATTGGAACAAGGGTCCAAAAGTGGAGGCTGCCAGAAGAAGCGGATCCATTATAGTAAAGTGCAAAGATGTGAGAGTAGGAACGAAAGGTGCATGTGGCATGCACGGCAAGGAGGTCAGGGGAGAAATGGGCTCAACGCATTACCTGATTCAGCGTTATTAGGACGTAATCTAAAGTGAAGGGAAAAAAATGGCAGGTCACGAAAGTGTTGCGCCCGGGAAAAGGGCAAGTGTGAGTACAAGGAGCGCAAGATGGGAAACAATAACGACACAAAACGAGATGTACGGGCTGAAATAACTCTCCAAAAGACCGGTGATAATTCCGACCCGGTCAACGGGTGTTACTGCGAGCGAATAGTGAGTAGATCAAAAGGTTCAGGAATCACACGGCGGGTGCGTCCGTGTACGGCATGGCCTGGAAAGTAGGAAGCGCTTAAGTCAGCACTACGGTTTCTTAGATAAAGAAACTCTGTAGGGTTAAGGGAGGAGTAGGTATAGTACCTGTATGTAGCAGGGCCTAGCCTTTGTGCATTTCGTCGTGGACTGTAATAACTGTATCCTTACACGTGTGCCCAGGACTTGGTTTTGATGTGCTAGAGCTGTCAGCCTTATTATGGTTCCGCAAACTTTTTGCCTTTGTCATGTATTCCTATAGGTTCTGAATCGATCCCCCTATTCCTGACCCTATTCTAGTTAAACTAACCAACAAGTTAACTAACAGTCAGCCCATGAGGCAAGGAAAACCCCCATGATGCAGATACCGTTATCTGACGCAGTCACACTACGGCACAGGAACGTGTTATCTGATTAGGTCATAATGCTTGAGATCTAATTAGACAAGCGATATTCCTCCAGCCCCTGATAAGGCATACGGAGTTCTCATAACAAATCAAACCTATGACAACCTGGAAAATCCGTGCGGCCATTGTTTTGATTTCACCGAGAACTTCAGCGAAAGAATGTGCTAACGAGCAAGTCGTATGACATCTTTATTGACGTATCTATGTCCATCCTTACGTCAATCTCGGCACCTTAAAGGTATAAATATTACCGATCTTGCCCTATGCAAAACACACGCGTGGTGACGAGACGGAGCAGCCATACTTGCCGAAGCCCAGAGCAGAGCAGACCCCGCTGGCAGCAGCCCCGCCTTCCTGACGCGCTGAGAGAAGCTGCTTTCTCCTGCCGAGAGACCCAGCACCGGCGCTTCCGGGTAGCCCTCGCAGGCAGCCTGGAATATCGAGAGCAGAGAAAGAGATACCATTCCTCATTCATCCTAACTTCCAGGTACAGAACTGAATAACCCCTCACAGAGAATTCTTTAGTTATTCACTTGGCAAAAACAAACTTAACTTAAACTGTAACTTTCTATTCCCGCCCACGTATTAGGCTTAGGTCAGGTACACGGGGTAGGCGTATTTAGAAACACCAGTTGAGTACGTTTAGTCAAATGTATATATGTATGTAATCTATTTTAATCATTTTAAACATCATATGGCTTAGAAACCATATCAATGTTTTTACAGTATTATTTTATACTATTGCTTTTAATGTATGCACTTTACTTAACTATAAGTATTGCAATAATATCGATCCATTTCTCTTGTATGAGAAAAGAGACTGATCAATAAATAACACCTTTTTATTGAACACGCCCGTCTCTTCCTTTTCTCTACATTCTGATGAGACTAAGAATGCACGTACTGACTGAGTAAAATAAATTGCCTTTTGTTCACACGACTCTCGAGATTTACTCTTGATTAGGGGAGAGCAAAGTTGTCATGTTCTATGGTTGTCAGAAACTAAATCCCTTCTTGTCTAATCAGGGAAGTTAAGTCCTCCTTGAACATTCGAGAAAGTTTCTAGTGAACTCTGAGCTAAGCTGGCAAACCCAAAACTTTAAGTCTAGTATCGACAGTAGTAGACCTAGTTAACGTCTGGTCTAGGCCTTTACTGCTGTAGGTATTATTCCAATGCGCAGAGCCTATTGGGATGATAGGAGCTACACTACATGGCGCCCAACGTGTTTGGAAAGGGCGATAAAACTAACGTAAGACATTTAGAGTAACTCAGTCGTGCTTTCTCACTCAGACCCCTTTTCCCACAATACTCCAAAGACGTCTGGAGTGGGTGAAAGGTTATATCCGCTAGACCTCGCAGGAGGGAACTCCTATGTATGGTCCTTGGTATAGTCAACGTTGAAGGATACACTGTTCCAAAATATTGTGCATCTAATCTTTGTTTCCATAAGAAACCTGATCTGCAAACAAACAAAATAACCTTCTGGACAATACAATGTCAGACAGTGAAGGAGACAGAGAGGCAGTTAGATTAGCAGCTGAAATAGCAGCAGCTGATACTGCACTGCAAGACGCGGACGGGGATATAATACTCATCCCGGTCATCAAAAGGAGATCTATAACTCTAAAACTTATAGAAAATGGACTGACACCTAGAGGTGGCACAGTCATATTCGTAATTGAGGCACACGAATATCGGCAGACAGAGGTATACTATTCATGGATACATTTTCCAGCAGCAAATGCTGTAACAAAGTACTTCCACTATTACAAAATAGAGGAACCTCCTGAAACGTACACTCCTTTCGAGGAGGTGGAAGTACCACTCAAATTTCAAGAGCATTTGCTCTTATTTGATGGCGCCCTAAAACATAATAATCACATCACCAGGCTCGGTCCTTTAGGTAGACCAGGAGCAACGTGGCCGGTACTAGCCGGATACACACCACATCCAGACATCGAAGGGATGTCTACAGCAGAGCTGTTAACACAGCTAAAACAATTAATAAAAATTCATAGACAATTAGTACAGTATGTGATGCGGACTTCAACAATTCAGCCAGCGATTAAACTTCCACAGCTGACCCCTCACCAGGGGAACACAAATAAAATTACACCACAGAACATCCAATCCTGCCTAGGTAAAGTACCGACTAAACGGGAACAAATACCATTCTGGTTGGCACAAAAAATCACCCAAATAGAGGCGGTGTTTCCTGACACCACCCCGTTAGAAAAACACAGGATTCTGACTATATGTCTCCCAATGGGAATCGCACCACACATAGAGGACTGTGACACTTGGGGTACAGTCTTTGCTTCTATCTACACAAAAACGCACGGTGTTCCATCCATTTCGGTAATACCAGATGTGCTAAAACAAATTCAAGACGAATACGGTCCAGAACCCGCTTTAACTCTTGGTATGAAATTACTGAAAGACTTCAAGCAGGTCTCGGCTATACTATTAGCCAACATAAAGGGAGAAGCAGCGAATGTGGCGATCCGCCAGAGGTTAAAAGAGACAGATATAGCAGACCAACCAGCTGAAATTGCCATAATCATAGAAAAATCCTATGAGGAACTAGGTAGAGACAGTCTAGGTGGAATACCAGTAAAACCGCAACTGACTGAAAGTCCAGAAAAAATATTTTTTTATAATAATTCACCAAAAAAGAACTGGGATGGAAACAAACAATCCAATCCTAAAGAAAAGAAATTCCAGTCCAGAGGGAGGTCTCCTAGGCGAAGAGAAAAATCTCCAAACCAGAGACAAAGGTCTCCCCAGAGTGACCCTTCTGGGAAAAGATATAACCTTAGAAATAGGGATAATATAAAAAAGCCTGATAGATATCAAGACATTGATATACGTCCCTCTCAATCTTTTCAGACTTCCTCGCAGAAATCGGAAAGAAGAGGACGATCAGAACAAAGAGAAGAGCACGCCAAGTCCAAAGACAAGGAACCTGCTCAGCTAAAAAAGAAATTACAATTTCCAAAAAGAAGGTAGCCAGTATCAAGGTAGTTAACAATGCCGAGAATACTGAGGACACAACTGAAAAACGGAGAATGGGCTCAGACAATGCTAGACAGCGCAGCAGAAGTGAGCATAGCTCGCAAAGTCCTTATGAATCATCTGGAGACAGTGGACACGAATGAATATCTTCAAGTGGAAACTGCGGACACCAGAGTTAGCAAACCTCACAAAATATACGAAATAACACTACGTATAGAGGGAGATAAGACTAGGAAAATAAGGGGACTATTTTGGGATAATCTCTCCAAGGGCTATGATATCCTTCTAGCTGAAAAAGACTGGCCACCAGAGTTTGTTAGGGAGTGCCCTCATGGCGAAGAAGTAATTATGCCAGCCTTCTCAAATCAAATTCCAATTCATAAAAAATACACACTTGCTAGAAAGTGGGCAGTGGCTCTAGCTCCTGCTTTATATAAAAATCACGTAGGATGGGATGAGGACTCCCCTCCTCACAAAATCCAGTTAAAATCGCAACCTGCTGCACAAAGGCAGTACCCAATTAAGCAAGAAGCTAAAAAACAGGTAAATGAAATACTAGATCAGCTAGAATACCAGGGGGTGATTGAAACTTGCACCTCACAAATGAACAACCCTTTGTTTCCGGTCTCCAAACCAGACAATTCATATTGTCTAGTTTTGGATTACCGACACCTTAACACATGTTGCAAAACCTTTGCAGTGTAAAACTCACACAGTGCTGCACTAATGAATAACATAGTGCGCAAAAAATACAAAACAACCATAGACATCTCTAATGGATTCTTTTGTCAAAACATAGCACCAGAGAGCAGATATTTAACTGCATTCTCAATAAATGGCACTCAAAAACAATTCTGTCGGTTAGCCCAGGGGTACAAGAACAGCCCGGGAGTATTCTCAGCGAGAGTAACAGAATTACTACAAATATATGATGATGAAGCATTATCTTATGTCGACGACATTTACTTAACAGATGATGACTTGGATACTCACTTGAAGAGAGTGAACACCATAATACTTGGGTTCGCAGCAGAGGGTTACAAATTCAACTTTAAAAAGTCCAGAATTGCCCATCTGAAAGTCCTGTTCTTAGGATATGAATTATCAAGTGAAGGCAAAAGCCTGGCTGACAATTTCCTAGAGAAATGTGCCGTAATCCAAGCTCCTAGAACACTAAAAAACCTACAGTCAATTCTAGGCTTCCTAAATTTCGGAAGAACATACATTGCAAATTACGCAGAAAGGGTTAAACCCCTTTATGATCTAATAAAACCAGATTTTAAGAAATCCAATTGGACTCAAATACACACAGAAATTCTGAGATCCTTACAAACAGACATGCTAATTAAAACAAAATTAGAAACACGTGACAATACACGAAATCTTGTAATTCGAGTCATCCCAGGGAGATGCGGATTCACATACCTGACCTCTAATGAGGGAGATAAGGTACCAATTACATTCAAATCACACCTGTACACAGATTCTGAACAAAAATTCAGTAAAAAAGAAAAAATTGTTCATGCAGTTCAAACCGCAATAGCTAGAGAAAAAGATCAAGCTGACGGTAGACATATCACAATCAGAACAGCTGAATCATCCTTTGAGGCATTAACAACACCATGTAATTTGCCAACAACACCATTGAATCCAAAGTGGATACAATGGGTGAATTCAATCACAACGGACAAAGTATACTATTATTTTGATCCAGAACTAGAAGAATTAAAAAATTTAGAATATGAAAAAACATTCCCTCTGCCAATCGACATTCTGCCTTTACGACAATACGCTTGTGTAATCTATACAAACGGACATGCTCAACCCTCCGTTTGGGGAGAACAAGCATACAACCCCACATGTGAGATTACAAAAGAAGTGTGGCGCGGAGGTAAACTGAGACCTCTATTAACAAAAACACACTCAGTAGAAACTAATTCAGAACAACAAACTGAAATAATTGCATTGAAAATGGCGCTAGATAATGCGGATCGCGAATTCCCGACACTTATAGTGTCCGATTCATATTACTGCGTCAAATAATACAACAAGGATTTGCAGACATGGATTCGGAACGGTTACAAAGATGACACAGATGCACCAATAAAGCAGAAACTGCTCTGGGAACAAATAGCTCTTTTACAAAAAGAACTACCAAAGACTCACGTGACACACTCACTGAGTCATCAGCGTGATGGCGTTCACGTTGCAGGAAATTCATTGGCTGAAACAGCCGCAGCGGCAGCCACTAAATCGGCTCCCATAGTTCGAGAAAAGCGTACATTAAAATACATTGACGGTGAAACAGTGCTGGCGGTGAAAACGTCATCAAAAGGCGACTGCTCAGCGTTACCAATTAACTATCCACTCAATTACACATACATAATCGATGCAAACTCCGTCCCTTTTGCTCGAATCCCTGGAGTGGGGGATAGAGTGATTCCAAACATGGACAGGAGAAAGTTGTTAATCACAGACGCACATATGGGCGAGGGTCTCAGACACCTCAAACTGAAAGATTCTCTGGAAGAATTACAATCAAGGTACTGGTGGCCAGGCATGAGCCTGCATCACACCATGTTTGTAAAAAACTGCCCAAACTGCAACAGAAATCGCAGTGGGGAGAGAAGAAGTGTAACACGGTGGAATCTGATTGCAGATAATATCACCAGTAAAGAGCATGGCTTGCGATTAACATATACAGGCTAGTTTCCACTTATAATGTAGATCCTCGGCACTCGGCTGACGTCTGGACTGTTATACAAAGATTTGCGAGTCTAAATGGCATATACGCTAAGAGCGTGCTACGTCTGACCATTGTTTTCAATCTAGCCCTCCAGCCTGAAGGGAAACATGGCCAAATGAGCATAGCACAGCGGGAATCTTCTCACTTCTTTCCTGAGGGATACGGGATGGTGTAAAGAAAAAACCAAGGCATAAAGCAATCTATAACGGAAAGGATATTAGGTTCGGGAGCTGGGTGGGTCAAACATCTAATAAGTGTCCAACGTAGTCTAAATAACTTGCCAAGAAATTCTCTGAAGGGATTCAGTCCATACGAATTATTATTCGGAACTAGGATGATTATCTCTGACCTTGACAGTCAGACTTCAGTGGTAAAAGAAAAAAGCTTTGATATCAAAGACCGTTTGGCTATTTTACAGGACTTAAACAAAACAAGAAAAGACCTGAGCAACATAAAGTTGAAACAACAGCCAACAACCACTGAAGAACCACCACCTGTCCCAGCAAGACCTGTCTGGATTCCAAAAGTCGGGGATCTAGTCAGGGAAAAGATCGCGGTAAAGAAGGAATTTGGGCCTTCTTACAGAAAAGCAGTTCCTGTCTTGTCTGTCAACGGGACAAGATCAGTTGTACTACCGCCACTTGCTGGTAAAAAGGAGAACCGAGTTGTATCCATCGACCTGGTAAAACCACAATCATGTGGCCGATAACAAACAGTAGGCCAAGTGGACTCCCAATAAGTAGCAGAACACCAAGGTTTGCTACCAATACAGAGGTCTTAACAAAGAGGCTCATCACATTCGAAACGCCTACAGAAGAACAACAAGGACTATGCAACAATGCAATAGAACTCAGACCTCTGAAAACCCAAATAAAAACATTTAGCAGAGACACACCAATCTACAGTGAAGTACCAAGTGAAAATGCAAGAAACAGAAATCCTGAAGCAATTGGAACAATTGACAGAACTGCATCCGGCTACTTCATAAACTTCGATGATTCCTCTGAAGGCTTCAGTGAATCAAAGACACAGCCATCATCAAAAACCTTTAAAGATAAAGCTAACGAACTTTTGAAACAACTGAAAGAAACATATCTGATTTCTCCATGGATTGAATTTTGGGTGGGTTTTGGTGCATTTATCCTCATACTTTGGCTCATCATGATACTAACTTTGGGACGCTTCATTGAGGGAAAATATGCTAAAATGGACACAGCAAGTCAGAAAATCCACTTGATCCTCAAACCACACACATCTTCACACGTCGAGAAAAGAGAACTTTCTTCAGCCAACTTCACAGCCAATCCTATACCGGGTGGGGTAGCATGGGACAACACTGACTATGAAATTTATGGTCCGGTCGAGATCCTGAAATATCCACACCAAATTAAGATCTCCTTGAGTGACTTTGTGAAACCGAACTCATTTGCTGATGATTGGGACTTCGAAAGCATTAATAATATGATGTCTGACTTAGTAATGTCTGCTAAATTTACCAAACATGATTATTTGCAGGGTTCTACAAATTATGATAGTATGTATTGCTATAACCACTATGGTAACCATTTTTTACATAGATCTGCACAGCCTAGAAATGTTTTAAATTATAATCAATGGGAACATTGTGCTACACCTCCAAAAGGGAGCTCAAGAACCGTTTACGACAAATATTCATATTTTTCAGGTTTTAACACAAGTAATGCTGAAACATTTTATTTTAAATTGTCGAACAAGACAGGGATGAAAACCATGATAACCAACACAAAATTGATATATTCAGACTCATTCTTTGAAAAAATGAATACTTTTGGTTTTGATTACTGGGACAAAAATGTTGAATTGAAAAGTGTTTGGGGTACAAAAGAATGGCAAGTACAGGGTATAGAATCACTGTTTAGAGCCTGCATGATCCCGGAACAAATTATATTTTTAAATGACACTGTCCAACAAACCACCTGTCTTGGCTTAGCCAAAATCAAAGACTTAAATAAACCGTCTATTCCAAAGCCAACAATGTTTAGCAATAACTCTGATACAGATGAAGAGATAGACGTAAACCATATATTAAACCAAAACAGAACACATCCTGATTGGAAACAGTGGTTGATCTGGCCCACAGATACTAATAACTGTCAAGACAGATTCCTGAACAAAACACAGGGGTTCAAAATGACCAGGCCAGACCCTAGATATCCTCAAAGACATCACCCAGGGATAATAACCACCTACAGTGTGGGCAAATTCTGCCTTCAATGGCTACAAACTTCCACACTGGCAGAAATTAAGCAACACCTAACTTTACTTACTGATGGTGCTGACTTGCGTGATTTCATAATGGGACCACGCAAACAGCGTCAAAAGCGTTTCATAGCAGCCTCTGTATATGCAGCATACAATGAGGCCTGGAAGGTTACTCAAATTGAAACAGCAGAGAAAATACGGGAAATTGACCGTATTAATTTGGAAAAATCACTTTCTGTAGTGGACAATGGGTTAATGACTCTGTCCTCCAGAATTTTTTCTTTGGACAGCATTGTGTCTTCAGCAATCGACATATTATCGCAGGACTTACTGTTATTACAACACGGTCAGTCTCAATTGCGTTCTATTGTACAGCTTGGCTGGACGTTACAAAATCTGCGTTCAGGCTATGTGCCTTGGCGTTTAATCAACACAACGTCACTATTCCAAATCTTTAACCTTACTGATAGACAAATCAGTATGGCCCAAAAGGGTGCTGATTATACAATCTTGAGCATTGAAAAACTAGAAAGATTACCAGTGACAATGTCAGAACGACCTGTCAGTGAATGGATAATACATGGGATAATTAATATTCCAATCTCAACCTTCAGGTTTCAATACTGCCAAAAATATATACAGGCTGGCATGTACGAGAAATTGGGAAAGGGGTACCTTAAAACAACATGGAACCTGCCCTATTCACATGCATGTGTCAGTAATAAAGGACAGAAAGTGTTTCTTAGTGGCAATAATTGTGCGATGTCACTAAGCGGCACGCTTCTGTGTAACGGAATTAGTTTGCACGGAGCCTGTGAAGGGAATTCATACAACCTTTCATGTCACCAGCAAGGCACACCTGCAACTGAGATAGAACCATTCTTTCAAAGACTCTATAATGGGAGTTACATTCTAATTGTAGACCGCAGATGCTGTAGTCTTATGCCCGGGACTCCTTATCTAGTAACTACGACTGCGAAGGTCAAGTGCTGTGGACGCTCATTGTTCCCCAGCTCCTTTCCAGACAGGGAGGCAAGGGCATGGCCCAATTTGAAAATTACTTCTATTCGAATAGATACTTTAAGCAGAATGAAAACAGTGCTTCTTCAGACGCCTACAAGGCTCACGTCATCAAAAGAAACGTATGATCTACAAGTTGCAAGGACGACTGCAGAGATCCATACATTATTATCAACTAATTCCCCCGTACATTTCGCGGAAATCCTGAACGAAATCTTAAATATTTCTGATACCAATGGGATCTCAGGGGTATTTAAGACAGTATTTTCGATGGCATTAACACCATTCAAAGCCATACTGGGTATTTTTCCAGATTTCGTCCATTCGATTTTTGGCGGACTTCCCCTGATACTGGGACTAATTGCAGGAATCCTATTCTTAGTCCTTATTTTTCGTTATGGCAACCCATGTCACAGACCAAACTCTCGCGACAATGGAAGAAACAGTCCTAGCCATTGGATACCGGGACCGGATAACAAAAATCCTGGGACTCTCCCGGCTTAGAGACCTGAACATGACTTGGTTTCTATCATTTCGATCAATGTGGCAAAGATGTGTTTTACCTGTACTAAGGTGTCTGCTATGCGGAGAAGAATGCGTGTTAGACACCTGTCTGACGCTACAATCGGATGCGCCAATGGATGCAGAAACATTGTTGAACCCGATAAAGGTTCATGCTTTGTGCTGCCCTCAAAGGCTGCCAATCCTGATGACGGCATTCGTGGAAGCTTCACCACTACGACTGAGGGGTAGTGAAGTTCAAGATGAAAGCAGCATCGATCAGGTACGACCTTCTGTCATCAATATGAATCAGAATGTCAATGGAGACAATCATGCGCATGAATGCATGATTACACCTATTTCCGAGTTAGTGGAACTTTCCCAGGAAGCTGTTGACAGTTTTTTCGAAAGCCTAAATGATATGATGTTCTCACCCGAACAGAAATAGAGACTTTTGAGCAAGCTCGCACTCAGCGTTCCCTGAATTCGGCCTTCAACTTTAAAAACAAAGTTACATGAACTATTTTTACTCCAGTTCACGGACAGCAATTTTTCAGCAGCCCCAAAATGTTTTTTACAATTTTTCGGGACACTATCTTCTGCTTAAAGTAAGAAACTATTCCTAGAGAACTAAGATTTCTATTTTTAGATACTTTATAGACATTAGCTGCCCGCTGGTATGTTCACATATATTTTATTCTGTGATGGAATGGTCTCGAAACTTTTTTCTGTATTTAAGAAACCATTTCATGTGTAATTTCTCATATACCAAATAAGCAATAATGTATACAAATGCGTGATTACTTTGGCATTATTATACAGCTTGAGTGCATACAATTTATATGCCTGCAATTTTCCGTATATTTGAAAATTTCGAAATGCATTTATGTATTTTGGGGTGGTACGGTATACACACTACTCTATAGTATGTTGTACTATGTTATACTATGCCTAGATTAGTAAATATGTCCATAGTTAGCGTGGAGTGGGTGTCATGTATTCCTATAGGTTCTGAATCGATCCCCCTATTCCTGACCCTATTCTAGTTAAACTAACCAACAAGTTAACTAACAGTCAGCCCATGAGGCAAGGAAAACCCCCATGATGCAGATACCGTTATCTGACGCAGTCACACTACGGCACAGGAACGTGTTATCTGATTAGGTCATAACGCTTGAGATCTAATTAGACAAGCGATATTCCTCCAGCCCCTGATAAGGCATACGGAGTTCTCATAACAAATCAAACCTATGACAACCTGGAAAATCCGTGCGGCCATTGTTTTGATTTCACCGAGAACTTCAGCGAAAGAATGTGCTAACGAGCAAGTCGTATGACATCTTTATTGACGTATCTATGTCCATCCTTACGTCAATCTCGGCACCTTAAAGGTATAAATATTACCGATCTTGCCCTATGCAAAACACACGCGTGGTGACGAGACGGAGCAGCCATACTTGCCGAAGCCCAGAGCAGAGCAGACCCCGCTGGCAGCAGCCCCGCCTTCCTGACGCGCTGAGAGAAGCTGCTTTCTCCTGCCAAGAGACCCAGCACCGGCGCTTCCGGGTAGCCCTCGCAGGCAGCCTGGAATATCGAGAGCAGAGAAAGAGATACCATTCCTCATTCATCCTAACTTCCAGGTACAGAACTGAATAACCCCTCACAGAGAATTCTTTAGTTATTCACTTGGCAAAAACAAACTTAACTTAAACTGTAACTTTCTATTCCCGCCCACGTATTAGGCTTAGGTCAGGTACACGGGGTAGGCGTATTTAGAAACACCAGTTGAGTACGTTTAGTCAAATGTATATATGTATGTAATCTATTTTAATCATTTTAAACATCATATGGCTTAGAAACCATATCAATGTTTTTACAGTATTATTTTATACTATTGCTTTTAATGTATGCACTTTACTTAACTATAAGTATTGCAATAATATCGATCCATTTCTCTTGTATGAGAAAAGAGACTGATCAATAAATAACACCTTTTTATTGAACACGCCCGTCTCTTCCTTTTCTCTACATTCTGATGAGACTAAGAATGCACGTACTGACTGAGTAAAATAAATTGCCTTTTGTTCACACGACTCTCGAGATTTACTCTTGATTAGGGGAGAGCAAAGTTGTCATGTTCTATGGTTGTCAGAAACTAAATCCCTTCTTGTCTAATCAGGGAAGTTAAGTCCTCCTTGAACATTCGAGAAAGTTTCTAGTGAACTCTGAGCTAAGCTGGCAAACCCAAAACTTTAAGTCTAGTATCGACAGTAGTAGACCTAGTTAACGTCTGGTCTAGGCCTTTACTGCTGTAGGTATTATTCCAATGCGCAGAGCCTATTGGGATGATAGGAGCTACACTACACCTTCAATCCTCCGGTTATGCTGAATTCATACTTGTTGGTCTTAGGATTCTGCACACCTCAACACTACTAACCAAAGTTAAAGTCCTAGTGCTTTCTCCTTTAAACATAATGAAATAAACTTACACCCAATTGGCCAATTTCATTTACTTGTAAGTCCCTAGTAAAGTAGCACTACAGGTACCCAAGCACTGTAAATTAAATGCTACTAAAGGACCTGCAGCACTGATTGTGCCACCCACTCAAGTAGCATTTTAAAACATGTACCAGGCCTGCCATTGCAGCCTGCTGTGCGTTTCGACCTGGCAAAATAAACCTTTTGACATGACTAAAGCTTCCTTTCTAATACATATGAGTCAACCCTAGGGAGGGCACTTGAGAGCCCATAGGGCGTTGTGTGTTGTATTTAGTTGGACATGAGCTTTTAAGTTTTACATGTCCTGGTAGTGAAACCCGCCAACATTTATTTTCCACTACTGCCAGGCCTACCTCTCCCAAATGATAGGATTGGGTTACCTTTTTACATTTAATAAGTGATAATATTGTGTAGGAGAAGTAGGAACTTCATGTTTGGTGTCTGAAGAATTGTAATTTAAAGCCTTCTTTAATGGTAAAGTCAGAATTTAAGATGCAATTCTGCAAATGCACTGACATTTTCTTGTTTTAACCATTTGGTGCCTGCAGCCTGTTCCTGGGTCACATGACTAGGTGTTGTAGGCAATTGGCATTTGTATATTCTCCCAGACAGCATCACAATAGAGGGTCTGGGTTTTGGCAGGATGAATCCTCTATGGAAGGATGTAGGGGCCAAGCTGTCACCTTCCACACTTGCACCTCAGTACACACAAAGAACTTCACACTAGCATATTGTGCCGCAGGGCAGCAGGGCAGGGAGGCAGGAAAATGCAAACACCTCTGTCAGGGGAAAACTGCAGGAACTTCTCCGACTTCAAAATGGGGACCAGGTATGAACAGGGGACCCTCAGCCTCACTCTTCAGGACACTCCTGGACCTGTGGATAACCAGAAGATGGATGCCCTACTGCCTTGCTACTTAAGGCATGCCCTGCTTTCTGAAAAGGAAGACTGGACCTACTCCATTCATCCCAAGCTGAGTGATTCCAAGGATGAGCTGACTGACTTCCTGTCTGAGCTACAGTGACATTAGCTGCATATGCACAGTTGACCTGCTGCCCGGACCTGATACAGGAGCCCTGCTGGCCCCTGCAAGAGTGAGTCCCAGATCCACAAGCGGTGCCTCCCCAGAACTTGGACCCTTGGCTGGCATCAAAGTGCACTCCTCTGACTCAGAAAGAAGAAATCCTGAAGTTTGGGCTCTTCAAGAACGGGCCAGTTCACGCCAAAATCTTACTACCCATGCTGACCACCAATGTGAATCACTGGTGAACCCGACTCTTCATGCTACAGCAATGGCCAGCAACAACCTACAAAGAAGGTGACCACCATCGCAAAGTTCCAGCAACAATCATTTGCGACTCCCAACAGGATCTTCGTGCTACATTGACGACTATCTACGACACCCGGCCTGCTTTTCGCATTACAGCGATGACTATACGTGACACTCTCCCTCCTCCTCACAGCAGCCAGCACCGCGACTGTAACTATTCTTGCTAGACTTTAGAAAGTTTTCCAGCGGGACTAGCCTGGTCCCGATATCTGGCCAATGTTCCATCGCAGTCAGTCTGAACTTGTGACTTTCACCCAGTCTTGCATGACCAGATAACTGTGAGAGGCGCTTTGTGCTTTAATGTACTTTACTTCTATACTTCTTACTTCTAGCGCCGAGACGCCTACGGGCAATTGTACGCGCTGTATAAATTTAAAAAATAAATACATAAATTCGGTTCTACTGATTGAATTTTTGTAGTTTTGGTATCAAACAATTTTGTGACATTTGCATTTCTGGTCCATCTATGTCCAAGCGCAGCAATATTCATGTCTCTGCCATAAACTCACACCATAGAAACGCCATATGGGTGACACTGATCTCACACACTGCATCCATGCACTGAAAGATAATGCTGTAGCACCCTCTCTCTTGCATTTTTTCTCTTGCATCTTTTGGTTTCAAATTCAAGCTTAGTCACAGCATCAAAGCACGATAAGAGCACAACTCTGATCTTCATGCTCAATATCAATAGGCCACAGAACAGGCACATAGTCTTCCATCCATAGCAGTTTGACAGAATAGAGTGCCACCCTTCTACAAATGTATGAAGAGGTAAGCGCTCTATAAATGCAACTGCAATACAGAAGAGTATAATGTTCACAACTGTAACATTCACAGTCACTATTCAATTGCAAACTCAGAGCTGTTAAATGGACAATTACAATCCTTCCACCAAAACCTGATTACTTTTTATGGGTGAACACTGAAAACAGGATTTAACAAAGAAATAACAGTGGCATACAAAATAAGAGCCTCTCTGCAAATGATGAGCAATTTCTGGGAGTTCAGAAAAGTGGAGTAGTGGGACAGGAAGGTTAGATGATATCCTGGTTTGGGTGAGACCTTGTTGGTCTCCTAGAATGTAGATATCTCCTAATCTAGGTGTTCCAAGGACTGTGTCAAAGGCTCCAGTGGAGCTGCTGACTCAGGGTCGACCGAGGTGAACCGAATGCAATGATGAAAGGGGCAGTCTGCGACTGACCTATACCTGGTTTGTGAGCCAAGTAGGACACAATGGCACAAACACAGGAATCACTCTGGTCATTCTTGATCTGACTGGTGTGCAGGCCATCCACATGATGAAACTCTGCATACAAGAGCAAATTTAGGGGAGCACAAACAATAGAAAGTGGTGCAAAGAGTTGGTGTGTTCCACTGGCAGAGCCACCACTCAGCACACACGTACTTTTAGCAGTTGGTTATTGATGTAACTGCCCCACACCCACCCATTTCAGAATAGAGGTTGAGAGATGTCCATGATGCTGTATCCATATATCAGGACTCCTTGGGCTGACTGAAGGCTGCCATGCATGCACGGTCAGAAGTACAAAAGGCCTGAAGAAGGGAAGCTTCAGCCCTTCTGCAGTTAGGAATCAGCCCACTTCCAATCAGGAACATGTATTAAAAATATTTGGGAATCCAAACATCCTGGTTGGAACTGTTATCCATCCATAGAGAGTGTTTCTGGTAAGACCTGGCCTGGCTTTTTGGGCTAAACTGTTCCCATCAGGAGCATCTTAAGGCTGATTTGCATATGACTGGGTCCAGACAGAGGTGGCATAGCGAGCAAAAGAACTATGAATTCAACCCAGATCTGTGACTGTGGGTGAGTGGTTGAAAGGTTTCAGCACTCCGGCCATCATCTTGTTGTGAATGCTATGTTCACCCTAAGTGGCTAAGGGTATGATCGAATGTGGGTCCCTTGATCACTTTGCCACTGGATTCAAGCTAGCCTGGCTGATGAGGGTGATACCCAGAAACCAGTTTCAGGATGCTTGTTTCCGGTCCAGGGAGGACCTGGCCTGGCAGTTTGGGCTGGACTGTTCCCATGAGGAGCAGGGTCAAGGCTGATTTGAATATGGCTGGTCCAAACTGGGGTGGCACCGTGAGCAAAAGAATGATGGATTCAACCCAGATCTGTTACTGGGGGTGAGTGGTTGAAAAGTACCAGCTCTCCGTCCATCATCTCCTTGTGTTTGCAGGATTTCCAGAAAGGACATGCATTCACTCCATATCCGCAGCTGGCCATGTAAATACCCAGTGTCCTGCTTAGTTGGAAAATATGTTCACTGCCTTTGGACATGTAAGGGAGACAGAAAAGCAACAGAGAACGAAGAAATGGGAGGCGGGCTCCCTTATTGCCACTGTGAGCTGCAGTCATCAACCATCTTGCAAACTACATTGGCACAAGTATAAGGATGTTCCCAATCAGCTAATTGATACTATGCTTAGATCTGCCCACCTAGCAATAGTGACAGTGTTCTATTTTCATTTATTCTGAAATTAATGATCATTCTTTCTGAACCTATGCACCTAATGATCACAAACATTTCCACACTTTAATTAAATAAACATGAATATGCCCCCATGTGCAGTAGGCCCCGTGAGATTACTTTAGATGGAAAGACCAGTAGACATCTTTACTGCGTTCAGCTAATGCACCACAAACATATAAATATGCTATCATTCATGGCCCGTGGAAAGGGAACACAGGGCTAAGTGTTTGCAACTCTAGGATGGGAAGACTAATGGAGGATCTCCTCAATTCCAGGTCAGATAAGGATGTTCCTTGGGATTAGAAGTCCCATTAGCTATCGCCAAAAACAGGCCGATGGAAACATGGTGAGGATTGTACTTACTGCACAAATTAAGACTTTCATAATTACAAACAGTGCACCTATTTAAGGGCATGTGGCTGAAAAGATAAAACATATGTATGCTGGCCTTGCACATGCACAATACCGATTTCCGGTTTTGGTTAAAGCTGTTTCATAATGTAATGATGTTCACCTTAGGATAGTAGGAAATGCAGTTTCTCTCTAATACACGGTTTGTTCAATGAAACCCAACCAAGGAAACCCCAAGCATGTTCTGTGAAAAGGATTGTTTTCTTCATTCAAGTAGAGGAAAATCGGAAAAGGCATTGAGGTCATTGAGGGGGTGTCACCAGAATCCACATACATTCTGCCCCACCAAACCAGTGGTTCATCTGTCTTATTCAGTGTTTACTGGCGGCAGATCCTCAGCTGGCTGTGTCATTGGTAACCACTGACAGTCGCCTATCCATCACACGGCTGCCATTGAACGAACAAAAGGAAGCCTAATCTAGTTAGCCCAGCCTTCAAATGCAGAAAAAATCATCAATGGCCCGTAATGAACAGGGATAAAACTCCATATGGACAAGGCACATGTATTTGTTTTGTTCTAGAGAAAGATGCCCCCAAGGCATTGCATTTCTGCAGAATACAAAAAGTGGCCAGAGAGCCGCCGAAACATGGCAGCCCATGACGCATCAGGAAGATCACTATATATATTATATATACGTTATTCATCAAATATAGTGAGCCTCGTCCTAAGGGGTTGGTGGAACTGGGGCCATTGTTGATCCAAAACAGGGACACAACTTTACTGTCTTCACAAACTATTTGACTGAGAACGTTCATCAGAGATGCAGGGCAGGAGTCCTACCCATTTCTTCTCTGCCAAAAAAGCATGGCCTCATTTAGAGTGTGGTAGAGGAGAAAGCAAATTCACTTTTCTGCATTGCATTTGGATGTGGGAGGGACCACCAGATTGCTGCCATCATCTCCTCCACAGCTTTGCTGGCAGACACCCTTGACCCAGTTGTCCATCCACTACTAGGCCACCTGGTCAAAGTGGTGGAAGCCCCAAACGATTTTGGGCAGGAATTACATCACTGACCTTTCCAGGTCAGAATATTCTTGCAGGGCAAAGAACTGCTGGGCAGAAAAAGAGAAAAATATCCATGGTGCACAGGAATTTCATTTGTTTCACAGAGGCAAATCCCTGCATTGTTGTTGGTTTATATCGGCAAAGCAAATATGAATGCCAAACAAGCTGCAACAACATGGCACACTGTGAAACTGTAAAGCGCTTACCATTCTGCAAAATATTCACAAGGTGGCCATTCATTAAAATGGGTGAGCGCCTATGAGGATATTCTGTTACTGACCACCACGATTACAGAGTTCCAATTCAAGGTCAACTCTGCTCCAACTAACATCTACCTGAAATGGTGCAGGTATTATACAGTCAGTATAATCAAGCATGTCGACTAGTAGGCTTCTGGCAATGCTCCTGTCAAGAAAGCTGTGTTAGTAAATATGTAGGAGTCAAGTTGGCGACTGAATGTGCAGCTGTGCATGACTGAAATGGACAACAGGCCAGGTCCCCATGTACAGTTCCCAATTTAGAATCCAGGGCACAGACATTGTTTATTCAAAAAGAAGTGCAATTTTAATGGTGCCAGGTTTACTTTAAGAAATGAGGTTTATAGTGGGTCATTATTTATTTATTTATTTATTTAAACTTCTAAAGCGCGCAGCTACCCGCAGTGGGTTCCCCGGCGCTCAGGGACAGACTGAAGGAGGAAGACTAGCAAACTGATTTTTACAGGGCCACAAATTACTGCTGAAAGAGCCAAGTTTTCAGTCCCTTACGGAAACGGAGACACTAACACTAACATTGTCATTATTTAATTTAATTAAAATAAGATCTAAGGAAAAATTATCATGGTGTTTGAGTTAAACTATTATTTGGTGTCTTCACTTACTGTCAATATCTTCTTCTATGAACATTTCACTTGTTTTCTATGATCTGCTTAGAGAACAAATGTTCACTTGACCAGTGTCATGAACTCTAGGTCACTGAATTGATTTTTTTCTGGGTTAAAGAATGATTTTGTGGACCGTCTGATCTATTTTCTACCTCTGACTTCTATATAAAAATGTCTAAAGGCTCACATTTTCATACCCAATGTTAGTAAATGAGTGGTTCTTAACCACATTGTATTCTGTTTGCTGAACTTGTGTTGCTCCCTAGATTCAAGCTAAGTATACCAACTTAATTTTAGCATCCAATTTCAAATTCTTTCACATTTACAGAATATTTTTCAATTTTACGTTTTCCTTTCAAATGTATACATACTTTATTAAACTACTAATATTATTTAATTTTCTAAACAGGCACAGATCCCCAGGGGTCCAGGGACCACAGGTTATGAACTGTACTAGATTATATACCTCAAACAGTTTCCCGAATGTTGTGAAAGATCTATATTTGGTCAGAAAAAATCAAAATGAAAACAAATGTGAACCCTGTAGGTATTGACAATATCCCAAATAATGTTAAGCATGGTTTAAAATACTGGTACTTGAAGCACTCCCAGGGATCATTACAATAGAATATTTAAGCTCCAAACACATAGACATTATGACTTCATCATTTATTGCGCAAAATGCGCTTACAGCATGTAACAATTGGCATTCTAACTAAATCAATTTCATATTTGAAGATTGTGTTTTCTAACAGCATAGTTTAACAGAGTAATGCCTTGTTCCAATTGTACATAATGCACAGCGTGCAAAAAGGGCAATTATGAATATCTGCCACTTCCTTGCTAAAATGTTGCAGTTTCCTGCCGCTAAAGCGGCAATAATTTTAACGCCCTTCTTGATAATATGCCCCGTATTGTTTTCGAGTCCGAGCTCCTTTCACTTCCCTTTCTAAACTTACCTTTAGACTTCAGAGTCCAGTTGTTTGTTTGAGAGCTGGATAGGATACCCAGGGATACACTAATGTACATGCATTTTTAGATCAGGCTTGACTGTGCAGCTGGTGCCAGACCTTATATGATCTACAAAAAAGAACTTTCAAAGTACTACTGAAAGAGAGCCTTAGGCTTCACTCACATGTGGGTTCCAAGGAGTATAGGATTTGATAGGGCTGCTGTTCTGTGCTACTAAAAAGAGTGGAATGCAATTTATTTATTTTTATTTGCTTTTTATCATAACAGCGATGCAAGCTAAACTGTAATAAACTCTACATACATTGCCTATTATTCCACGCCCCCTCCTGAAGTACTTTCAACCCAGTTACATGTACAAATCACCACATTCAAATAGAACATTTTACATTTCACAGTTCTTCTTGTCTTTCAGCCTATGTACAGAATTCTTTTTTTCATTTCCATTTCAATGTCCCACTGAAATCTAGCACAAACCTTTTCATATTTCGTCATACATCCTCTTCCTTTATATACCTCCTTTTCAATGCTTCTACAGTATTCTGTTCCCATTTCCCAAGTCTGCTGTGCTGGGATAGAGCCAGATCCCCATTTTCTAGCAATATCTCGCATAGTCATCATGCATCCTATATTGACGAGTAATTTTTGGTAGCGTAAATAATCTACTGCCTCCCATATCCCCAGTAATGCCAGTGGGGGTGACAAAGTCAATGTTTTTCCCGTTGCTGTAGGAAGTGATTTCTCCACCCCTTCCCAAAACTTCCAGACACTAGCACAATTCCACAACATATAGAGAAAGGAACGCTCCATTCCACAACCCCGTAAGCAGCACGCATCTTTCACCAAGCCTATTGCACACACCAGTGTGCAATTTTTAATACACTCTATGTTATATCTTCAGCTGGAACAATCTAAAGTTTGCTTGATTGCCACTGCTGTCGGGAATTCCCATGCCTCTCTCCAATTTTCCTCATCCAGTTCACCTATATCCTGTACACATCTGTCCTTCAATTTATCTAGTGCGGTCTGGGCATTTCTCATTACTGTAATAGATGTCTGGGACACTAGATTCTTCTCTACTCATCCATCTAAAAGTCTATTTTGATAACTGTCTATACCTGAACCACTGCGTATTTGACATTTGATATTCTTGCTGTAGATAAGAAAAGGGAACGACTCCATTGGCATTCCACACATCTACCAGAGTAGACAGCCCGGTGTCATCCCATTTTTTAAACCCTTGCAGTGTGCCACTTCTTTCAATTTAGTTCCTTCCCAAAGTGGTGGCTTGGGAGTTAATCTACGAGTCCATCCCATGTCCTTTGTCAATATTTTCGAGCTATCTACTACCATCTGTGTTGTCAGGAAAGCTTCCAAAGATAGTTTGCCTTCATATATTGCATTTAAGGAGCGGTGTGTTCCCATTCCCCTCCTATCTATCCGAAATGCAGGGTTAACAATGGCTGTACATGCCCATTCATACACCATGCACAACTGCACTGCCTCATAATACTTCCGTACATTCGGTAGAGCTATTCCCCTGTCATATTTCAATCGTTATAGAGTTTTTAAGGACTTTCTAGGTGGCTCACCAGCACACAACAAGTTTCATAATATATGATCCACTTTAGTGAAAAAACCCTTCCATATTGGATACGGAGTGTTTTGAAGTAAAAATGAATCTCAGCAGTGCTACCATCTTAAACATGGCCGCCTTTCTCAGTAAAGAGAGTGGCAGCGCCTGCCAGTGATTCACATCTTGTTCCAACCAGTGTAGAATAGGCCTCAGGTTAGGCTTATGGTAGTCATCTGGATTAGGAGTCACCCAGATTCCCAAATATTTGAATTTCATCTCTCTATTCGAAGTGGCAATGCTAGTTGCAAACCCAAAAGATCCTCTGCCAATGGAAATAGCAATGATTTATCCAAATTTATGGAGAAACCAGAATGCTCGCCAAATGTTTGAAAGATTTGTCTTAATCTATCCAGTGTCCGAGTCACAGTGGTCAGGTATAGCAGAATGTCATCTGCGTATAGTGAAACATTCTTCCTCCCCTACATCCCCCAGCCAGCTCCATACTTGCGAATCTACTCGTAAGCATGTTGCCAGTACTTCGATCACCAGAGCGAACAACAGTGGGGAGAGTGGCTACCCCTGTCTAGTGCCTCTTTGTATACAAAACTCCTGTGATGTATAGCCATTTACCCTCATCCTCACCCTGGGACAATCGTAAAATAATCTAACCCATTTAATATTCTTGGGTCAGAAACCCCATCTACTTCAAAATTCCAAATATATCCATTCCACCAAACCAAAAGCCTTATTAGTGTCTAATGAAGCTGTTAGATTATTTTGTAGGCATCTCAGATTCAGCCTTGTAGAGTGTCCGGGCATAAATCTGTTCTGATCCTGGTGCTCTAAGTCAGTCACTACCATCTTCAATCTATACGCCAGTAGCTTCGCCAATATTTTAATGTCAATGTTTATCAGGGAAATGGGTCTGTCTGAATCACAGCTGTCCGTGGATCCCTGCTTTTGAAATTACTAACACCATTGCGGTTCGTATGTCGTCAGGTAAACTCTCTTCTCGGAAAGCTGTCTGAAAGGTAGCATGGAACAAAGTCACTATGGCCCACATGCATCAAGCATTTTTGCAGTCGCAGACGGTGCGATTCCTTAAAATCGGCCGTTTGCGAATGCAAAAGTGCTTGTTGGGATGCATCATGCCATTTTAGAAGTCGCATCTTTTTTACGATTTCTAAAATTGCGTCAGCATTTAAGAAATCGCAATTGTGCGATTTCTGAAATGCTATGCATCATTATAGAAAAATATGCGTTTTTTAAAATTGGAAGTGCAAATTACCACGAAGTTCAACTTCGTGGTAAATTGCGAAATTGATTAAAAATGCACAAAAATGCATTTTTTAAACTGTAAAGTTACACACACACATGTCCTTAGGACATGTGTGTATGTAACTTATGCTGAAAAGTACATTTCAGGGGTGCATGGGGGGGTCCTTTGGACCCCCCCCGCACCCATGAAATTTTCTAAGTGCCACTCGCAATTTCCATTGACTCCTATGGGCCTTTTGGCCCATAGGAATCAATGGGAATTGCGAAAATTAAGTTAAGAAATCGGTATTTCTTTGGGATTCGGTAAAAAATGCGATTTTTACCGAATCCCACAAGAATACCGAAAATATTGATGCATATCATTTTGCATTTCTTAATTTGCGATTCCTTATTTTTCGCAAATTAAGAAATGCAAAAAGACACAATGATGCATGTGGGCCTATGTGTCTTCGTAATCATTTAAATAATTCCGCCAGGAATGAGTTCAGTCCACTTTGGATTTGTCCCAGCGCTGTACTGATCTCTTCTTCTGTTATGTCAGCTTCTAGAGTTAGTCTTTGGTCTTCCCCAAGTGATTTTATAGGACTATCTTTGACTAAATCTAATACATCTTGTTCGGGGTGTGCATTTGGGAGTCATAAAATCATTCCAAGTAGTGAGCAAACACTTCTGTTATTTCTTCACTAGTTTTAACTACACTTCCGGAGTCATTCTTTATATCCCTGATTGTCATTTTACTTGCTCTTTGCTTCCCAACCATGCTAGCAATTTGCCTGTTTTATTCCCCCTTCATATATTCTCTTTTGCTATGCCAAGCATGATGTCCTGGCCTCATGTTTTGCCTGCGTCTGATATTCACCCTTCTTCAATTCCACTGCTCTTTTACCTGAGAGAAACTCAGTTATTGCATAATGCCTCAGATGCCTCAGCTCATCCTTTAAGGTGTTCATCTCTGCGTGTCTTATTCTCCTACCTCTTATTCCTCCTGAGATAACTGTCCCTCTTAATGTCACCTTATACGCCTCCCACAATGTCACTTGAGATTTCACAGTATCCATATTTTCCATTAAAAAGCATTTGGAGGTCCTGTTCAGAGGTTTCATTTCTTGTTTATTAACGAGACGTCACGCCTCCATCCTCCACAATTGTTTATGCCATAGGATGTTTAAATTCAGTGTTATCAAAAGTGGAGAATGGTCGCTAAGCCCTCTAGCTAAACATTTTGCTTCGCTAAACCTCATGAGTGATTTCCAAGTCAAATAATCCAATCTGGAGTGTATAGAGAATGCTCCAGAGCAATTTCTAGTTTGCAATTTCTAGTTTGCGGCAAAACGTACACTCAGTACAGCAGGACCTAGTTAGATATAATGGCAAGCAAACAATCAAGGCTAAATGCCTGATCTCTTTATTATGAAATGTTACAATAAAGGTAGTATGCCTGATGAATTTATTGTGAAATACATACGTTAACAGCATTCAAACTTGAGGGTGGATTATTATTACACCGTACAAATGTCTGCAGAGAAGGAATTTGTTACATGAAATCTTACAGAATGTTTTAGGCAATGGTTTGGGTGCTGGTTACACCCTATGACAAACCGTGGTTATAGATGATTTGTTCTATGAGCATCCTTGTTAGTTCCTTTTGGGAGAGAAAGTATTCTACATTGACAACTGTAATTGTGTACACCTCTGTGATTTTATGACTGTGTGCCTGATGGTTGCCATGTGGAAAAATGTATCCTCAAAACAGTAGGTCTGAATTGGTTACACTGTGATTGGTACACTGGAAAATGCTATGTCTGATGTCATAGGTCTGATCAGCATATTATGAAATGTTTTGACTAAGGTAATAGGCCTACCTTGGTTATTGTGGAAAAACCTCTGCTAAAGCTAGTAGGATTTTTGACAGTGGGTTGGTATTATATTGTGTGACAGGCGATAGAAAGGTATTTTGTTACATTAACTCTCACAGATTTCCTTAGTAAGCAATGACTTTGATGAGGGCCACCCTCTCTGCCAAATCCAGGAGTTCTTTTTTTTACTGTGATGATTGTTTTTAAGCCCAAATGAGAGGGGTTGCATATTGTTTTGAAAACTGTACTTATTTGCATATTTTTTATTTTATAACTATAGGTATGGTCATTTTCAGTTTATGTGCATTTGAATAGGTCGGTGTTGGTTTGTGTTGGTGATGGTGTCACACCAATGATGTTCAGTTTGGCTGTCATTTGTCTGTTTGAGTGTCTTTTACACTTTGATTCCATCCATGGCAATGAACTCCCGGGGGAATGGTTCAGTCCTCATCAGTCACAGGCTCTCTTGCCATGTGAAAGATGACATTTTCTGATCACGTGCACAGCCACCTGAAAAAGAATGCCCTTCAGTGTCAGGACTTGTTGGCAATACTTTAGTTTTAATTTTCTTGCTTTATAGTTCCCCTTTCATTTCTTTACTTCTATTCTTTTGAGTTTAATTTTTCAAAAGAGGATACTGCAACTCCTCAGGCAAGGCTAAAAGGACACTTGCTTGCCGTTCATTTCATCCTAAGTGAACCGGAAGCTGCATGACCACTTCTAAAACAGGCAACCATTATGTAATGTTGTTTTCCATAGTGCATCATTGCTTTACCATTCTAAGATGAGATTTGAAGGAAAAAACTTTAAAAATTAAATTTTGACTCCCAAACCATTTTAGATTTGCTGCTTAGAATTTGTATAACTGATGCTGAAATGTTTTCATAATAGGAAATGGCACGTATAAAAATGTGCTTGCTTTATAATGTGAAATAATTCTAAATTGCATCATTAATGTCGCAAAATAATCCAGTAGTTACTCACACACAGGAGAAATTTGCTAATTTAACTATAAATATATGAAAAATCGCTTAGAATTTTTTTTTGTACAAAGCTATTATTCTTAAATGTTTCCCTATAGTAGGCCCAAAAGCCGTTTTTTTCAACTCTTGCTCAAAGCTTAATAGACATTTATTTAGGGCATTTTGCCTTGTACCAGCATCCTGTTAAAGAATGTACTGAATTTAAATTTCAGTTTCTTTAGCTTCATCACACCATATTAAATCACTTATATAACGATACGCCTTCCTGTAATGCATAACGAATAGCCGGATAGAATGAACTATGATTTAGATTTTTTTTTTATGTATGCTCAACTAGAACATCTTGATAGATTTGTTTTGTCCATTTGACTAGGTCTATTGTTTTCACAGTAAAATACTGAACGCAACTTTAGCTTAGGTAAGAAGGTTCTCATGAGAACTTTCCTCCGTGTTGCCTATTGTGAAGAAGTACCAGGGAGGCAGGATGTAGATAAGAGGTTTTTCTTTATTTTAAGATCAAATGTAGAAGCGTCCTAACCACAGGACCCCCAGCAGCAACTGACAAGAGAAGACTCGGTAGCTAGGCACCAAGCACATTCCACATTCTAGAGCTGCCTGCATGAGAGATACACATTGACTAGATAGAACAACTAAAGCATGTAAAGCAATAACATAAGTGAATTCCACACACATTCCACCAAACACAACATGTGAACAATAGCTGATATGCTCAGTTATAGACATAATCATGAAATTTCCACAGGAGTTGAACATGTGCGAGTACTCCTATGCAGAGGAGGAATACATTTTGAAGAGGAAGGTTGTGTATGAGAAATAAAGGGAGCAAAGCAACATACAAGAGCAATTCTGCCCAAGTTCCAAATGCAACCATCATCAAGTTTCACATCGTTAAGAAATAACTTAACTACTTTGCGAAGAGTAGAGAACTTAGTACCTCCAGTTTTCTATGGAAATAATACTCTCACACATTCACATATATTAACTAGAGTTGAGTAACCGCATGTCTGGCATCAAAATTGGCTTTCCTTTTTTCTGACTTGACATCCTGGAGAGCCCTCCACTGAGGATCCTCAGGAACACTAATGTCAGCCCCGTTCCCTCTCATCAAAGATTGAAATAAATGAGTGTTGAGTGTAGGTCCCCTAAACAACTCGAAGGGAACATTCTCAGTAGTAGAATGAGGAGTCAAACGGTAAGTCATAACTTTCTTGAGTATTGCGCTTCTCCACTCACGACCTTGCACCTTGGCTGACTGAATAGATTCTTTTAAGACACATTTGAATCTCTCAAACATCCAATTACATTCTGGGTAGTAAAGAGAGCACTGTTTATGAGCAATTCCTTTTTTAGCTAGAAAGTCCTCCATCTCTCTCAACACAAGTTGCACACCTTTGTCAGTCGAGAGACTCACGAAGGCCCTGTGTATTGATAGCGTTCTATTGTTAATGTTATGCAATACAGAATGGTAATATGTTATGGAATGTATTTACTTGAATGTTTGGAGTTCTCTGAAGCCTTGGGTTCGACGTGCAGCTTCAGTTGCTCGTCGTACTCCGGACTGAAGAGGCACTCCTCCCGTGGTTGGAACTTCACAATAAATTACTCTTTAATTTATATAATCTGCCTTTTGGATTTAATAACAGATTTATGACGTCCTCTGCATGGTTCTAGCATCGAACTGACTGTGAGCCTTCCTTTGTTTGGCTTTGAGTTCAGCATCGTCATTTCAGCTGGTGTTCGGATTGGCTGTGGAGCTACGTAACTACACGCTGGAAGTCGTAGAGCTGTACGTGAAGAAACGTGACTCTACGATTTAAGTCGACCTCAACTACGTCATTCCCTCTTCAGAAGGCATGTAATTACGCACCGTGAGCCATCTGGCAGTGTGTGGAAAACGTGACTCCATATTGAAAGAGGGGAGGTTTATTATTGTGCTCTTTCATCTTTCCGGCCGTTGTCGAAGACTCAATGATTTGACGACCAGTATTGTTTCACATTCTTGTTATGTCAGTGTGATTTAAAAAATTGTGAAACGACAACTTTGACAGTTTAACACTGAGGTTATTCAATTTATGGTACTTTTTATTATTTTTCCAGATTTTGTTATTTTTTGCTTAGGAGTGTTCTAGTGAACCTCTTACATTTTATTCATTATTTGAAAGTTTTTTTTAAATATAGTGTAAAATGTCTTCAGTAAGGGAAGTGACTCAACATCCTCCCTTTTTAGAAAAACCTGGAAAACCTGCGTTACTGTGGTCAGAATGGTTTGGTCTATTTGAAAACCATATTGTAGCTATAGACGCTGCAGACTATTCTCCTCCTCGTACATTTGCGTTGTTATTTGGCAGTCTAGGTCTGGCTGCTCAACGCATTTTTAACAGTTTAACACCTATTCCTCCTCCTTTGGGTCAGTCGGGGGACAGACAGTGAATGTTTATTTGGAGGCAATTGCAAGATTAAAGAGTCAATTTGAAGAAACATTATGTTAGAGAGACATACGTTTTATAAAAGAAAACAGAAGGAAGACGAGAAGGTTGAAGAATATATGTCTGCGTTGAGGGTCTTAGCGATTTCCTGTGATTTTGGCCCACTTCTTGACAACTATATAAGAGATCAATTCGTTTTTAATTGTGCTTCATCTAAAGTTAAAGAAAGGATTCTTAGTTGTAAGAATCCTTCTTTGTCTGAAGTTGTAGATTTAAGTCTTAGTATTGAGAGATCTATAATTTCAACAAAAGCGATGATGGCAGATTCTTCTTCTTCCCCTAAAGTGAATATGGTGTCTGATGAAATTGAGGAGGAAGGATTGTATGCTGTTGGAGGTAAAGATAAAGTTATGAATAAGTCATATCAGTCTAAGCAAAACTTTTGTTTTAGATGCGGTTCTAAATTTCATATTGGGAATTTTAAAGGCTGTTCAGCAGTGGGTAAACATTCCTCTGTTTGTAAAAAAATTGGGCATTTTCAGAAAGTGTGCAGGTTTCAAAAGAAGTCAGTGAAAGTCAACTATGTGGATATAGATGAATGTTCGGAGTCTTTTGATAATCTTTTATTGATGTTAGATACACAAGAAGAATCAATTTTAATTAAAGGTCCTTTGTGTGATGCTACTATTAATGACACTGAAATCCAGGTAATGGCTGATTCTGGATCACCTATCACTATTCTTCGTGACACTACTTTCTATGAAAAATGGGGCAAAAATATGAATTTGGGTCATACAGATGTAAATCCTAAATCGTTTGGTGAGAAGGATATCGACATGTTGGGATTCTTTATGGGAAGTTTACAAATACTTGGAAGGTCAATTGTTACAAAAATGTATGGAGCTATAAAAGGCAAAAATATTGTGGGTTGGAAGGATCTTGCGAAAATGGGCTTATATCTTGTACCTGGTGATGAGAATCCTATTAAGGTGCGTGAGTTACCTGTGTGTTTTATAGATGAGACAAATATAGATCGTGTGGATCTTTATTCAAGGAATTTAAAAATGTGTTTAGCAATATAATTGGGCTGGTAAAAGGCATTGAACGCAAGATTAAGTTAATTAACGGCGCAAAACCTGTGACACATAAAGTACGTCCAATTCCTTTAAGTGTTAGATCTGAACTTAGAAAGATGTTACAAGATTTGTGTGAAAACAAGATTATTGAACCTACTGAATCATCTCAATGGGTCGCCCCCATTGTAGTCGCACGCAAAAAGAATAATGAGATCAGATTATGTGCGGACCTTAGAGGTCTTAATAAAAATATCAAAGTGGACTATCATCCACTCCCTAAGATTCATGAATTGTTGGCAAATTTAGGAGGGGCTAAGTGGTTTTCGTTGATTGATCTGAAGTCGGCGTATCATCAAATTCCCTTGTCTTAAGAATCTCAGGAGCTGACTACCTTTGTTACCCCATTCGGAGCTTTTAAATTTCTAAGGCTTCCTTTTGGGTTGGCATCGGCAGCCAGTGTTTTCCATAGACTGATGGATTCGTTATTCAGAGATCTATTTGGAGTTCAGGCTTATTTAGATGACATCTTGATTTTTGCTAAAACATTTGATGAGCATAATATTCTTTTAAGGAACGTTCTTTCAATTCTTGGTGAAAGAGGAATGACGGTAAGAGAGGATAAATGTAAGTTTGGTGTGTCAGAGTTGGAATATTTAGGGCACACAATCTCAGAATCTGGTATCAGACCTAAATTTTCTGTGGTGAGAGCACTTAAGGAGACTAAACCACCAAGTGATATGGACTCACTACGCTCATTTTTAGGGCTGGCTGAGTACTATGCCAGATTTGTTGTTAACTGCGCTCAAGTAGTCGAGCCACTCGCATGTTACTCAGAAAGGGGCAGAAATGTATTTGGTCCAAGGATCTGGAGGTATCTTTTGCTAAGGTGAAGGAATTAATCATTTCAGCACAGGCCCTTCACGCTTTCAGGGATGATTGTTAGTCTATTATTTCGGTGGATGCAAGCATGAGTGGTCTAGGAGCTGTATTGAGTCAAGAAGTAGACGGGAAAGAACAGACTGTGGCTTTTGCCTCTAGGTCTTTGAAAAAGTTTGAACGGCAATACAGTACAATCGAGAGAGAGGCTTTGGCTTGTGTGTGGGCGGCCTAAAAATTTAAGATGTATATCTGGGGCCGTAAATTCGTAATGTTGTCAGATCATAAACCACTTTCATTTATTTTTAGCAAAGTGGCTGGTAATAATAATTTGTCTCCTAGGCTAACCAGACTTGTATCTAAACTTCAGGAGTACAATTTTGAGTTGAAACACATTTCAGGTGGTAAAAATTTCCGGGCTGACTGGTTATCTAGATTGTTAATGTATAAGGATGATGAAGATGATTTGGTGGAGGAGGATGTGGAGTGTGTGACTGTGGTTGATGCTATTGAGGAATGGAACTCGGTGATTTCTGAAAAAGATTGGATGGAGGCTTCTTTGAAAGATGTTTTGTTGGCTCAGGCTTTGGAGTTTTCGTCTAAGGTTTGGCCTGATGTGAGGAATTTATCTGGGGAGTTAAAGAATTTTGCTCAAGTGGCAGATGAACTTTCAGTGAAAGACAACATTTTGTTGAGAGGAGATAAATGTGTGCCACCAAGTGGGTTAAGAATGTTATTGTGAACCTGGCTCACAAGGGTCATTTAGGTGTAACATAAACTAGTATGAGGATTAAGTCGCATTACTGGTGGCCTGGCATTGATGCTCAAGTTAGGTCAGTGGTAGACAATTGTGGAGAATGCTTGATGTCGGATAAGCATTGGAAGACTCATGATTCTCCTTTGCAGCCCACTCAATTTCCAGGTGGGGCATGGGAAAAAGTAGGACTGGACTTTTCGGGCCCTTATAATGTTTTGCCTGAGGGAAAGAAGTACCTGATTTTGGCGGTTGATTATTTTACTAAATGGATGTAATATAAATTTGTAGATGCTCCTAACTATGATAATACCATTTCATTTTTGGAGAAAGTGTTTTTACTGGAAGGAGCTCCTCAGGTTCTGGTAACGGATAATGGTACTCATTTTGTGTCGGATAAGATTCGTAAGTTTCTGGATTTACAAGACATTAAGCAGCTTAAAGTGGCTCTTTATTCACCTTCCTCAAATGGTTTAGTAGAACGTGGGAATACAATTTTGAAGGAGGGCATTCAAAAGGCTTTAGCATCCGGCTTGGACGTGGGCAAGTTTTTAGAGGAAAAAGTTTGGAATTATAATACAACCCCACATTGTACAACTCAGGTTACACCCTTTGAATTGTTAAGAGGCAAAAGAGTACACTCTACTTTATTTCCTTCCTGGCTTTGTAAGAAAAGTCCTAACTGGAAGGGGTGTAATACAGATAAGTTAAGTAATACTGTTAGACAAAAACAAGAAGTGATGAAAAAACATTTTGATAAACAAAAGAGTGTGAAGGTGTTACAATTATCCATTGGTGACTGGGTAATGATAAAAAACCTTTTAGAGTGTCTAAAGGGAACTCAATTTTTACAAGGCCGGAACAAGTGGTTAAAATTAGTAAAGGTGCGGTGTTCTTGGGCGAGAAAGGTTGGTGGAATGCAAGACAGCTAGTAAAATTGTCTAAAGATCAAGCTATTCTAATCAGTGAAAAGAGGAATAGTGTTGATCAGGAAGGGTGTAATTGGATGCATTGGCTACTTCAGGATACTAAGAACAGTTCTTGTTCTAATATTCCTGAAAATACTCACAGTTCTGAAAATATGACTGTTCCTTTTTCTATTGATAACGCTTCAATTCCTTCCTGCATTCGAAATTGTAGAATTAGAAAAACTCCTGCAAGGTATAATGAATTTATCTCATATTGATGTTAAATTTTTTTGTTGTCCATGGCATTTTATGATGAATTTAATATGTATTGTTATTTTCATTTCCTATTGTTTTATGTTAAGGGGGAAGGTGATGTAGTGATGGTGTTCTATTGTTAATGTTATGCAATACAGAATGGTAATATGTTATGGAATGTATTTACTTGAATGTTTGGAGTTCTCAGAAGCCTTGGGTTCGACGTGCAGCTTCAGTTGCTTGTCGGACTCCGGACTGAAGAGGCACTCCTCACGTGGTTGGAACTTCACAATAAATTACTCTTTAATTTATATCATCTGCCTTTTGGATTTAATAACATTCGGTCTTCTACACACTGCCTGTAAAAGATGTTTTCTAAAAATGTTATGACATCTCTGATTTCAATACCCTGAGTAACCTTTACTTCTGACCATCTAGAGTACAGATCTATAAGTACCAAGACATAAAACTGTCCAGTCTTAGAAGAAACAGGACCCAAAAGATCAAGCGCATTGTGTTGCCAACACCTAGTCGAAGATTCACCGATAACCATTGGTTGAGTTCTAGTTTTGCAGACTTTGTCACACATTCTACAATCAGAGCAGTCTCTGACCAACCGTTCAACCAGAATGTCGACACCTGGGCACCAGAAGTGCAAACAAACCCACTCCTTGATTTTGGAGATACCCTGGTGACCATCATGTGCCAAATGGATGATCTTCTCCCGAAGAGAGAAGGGCGGGACAGGGCGCGTTACTCCCCACAAAAGATCATTACATAGTGAAAATTCATGCCTTACGTTCCAAAATTTTCATGCATCATCAGACAGGGAACTAATACCTGTCCACCCAACACAAACTTGTAAACGTCAAGCAATACTTTGTCATTTTTTAAGGAGTCTCTCCATTCCATCTCAGATAAAACACCTTCAACAACCTCACACACCTTGAAGTTGTCTATCTCCCATGAGTCATCAGGGCCAAGATCAGCAGAGCTTTTGGGTATTAAACAGGAGAGACAATCCGAAACTTTGTTGTCCACCTCTTAGATATACTTGACAACGAAATCAAAGTCTTGGAGCACTATGACCCATTTGCAAATCCTAGAGGAAACTGCATCAGATCCCTCTTGCAAAACAGCGGTGCACGACAAAAGAGGTGACAAAAGAGATGACCCAGAAAAATTTCTCGAGCTTCCGTATTCCACAAAAAAAGCAAAGTGCTTCTTTTTCAATCACTGAGTACTGCAATTCTAGGCCAACAAGATCTCTCGAAAGAAACATAATAGTTTCCTCTTTCCCATCTTTAATTTGCTTAAGGACAGCTCCCAAACCTCTAGAACTCGTGTCTGTGACCAGAAGAGAGTCCAAAGAAGTGTTGAAGCTCTGCAAGGACGGAGCTGAATTAAATGCCCTTTTGATTTCCTCAAACTCTAATTGACACTGAGGCAACCACAAAAACTTTACATCCTTTTTCAGGAGGAACCTGAGAGTATGAGTGCAGCAGGAGAAAAGTGGCACAAACTTATTATAATATTCAGCCATACCCAAGAATGTTACCAGCTCCTCCCTAGATTGAGGAACAGGCAGTTCATCAATAGTTTTTACTAAACAAACCCTAGGTCTGACCCCATCACGTGTCAAGCGATGTCCAAGATAATCGATTTCAGTAAGATTAAACCTGAATTTATTTTCATGAAGAGTTAAACCTCTCATACAAAATCGTTCAAGCACACATCTCAGTCTTGCATCATGTACAACTTGTGAAGAACCATGAATCAACACATCATCTTGGTAGATCTTGACTCCCTCTACCCCTTTTAACACATCCTCCATGGCCCTCTGAAAAACAGAGACCAAGCCGAAAGGAAGACGTGTGAACTTGCAAATCCCAAAAGGGGTAATAAAGGCAGTCAAATCCATGGAAGTAACATCTATTTCAACTTGATGATAGGCAGCACGTAAATCTAGTGTGGAAACAATCTGTGAATCTCTCAATTGCGCCAGTATTTCAGCGATGTTTGGGAGGAGTACCTGTCCGCAACAACTGCATATTTAAGTGCACGCAGGTCCACACATAAGCGTACCTCACCTGAGGCCTTGCATGCAAGAACAACTGGAGCCAACCACTGACTCGCCTCAGTTTCAATAATATTCCCATCACTCTTCAATTTTTCAAGTTCTAAAAGCATAGACTCTTTCATGGCTTAAGGAACATTCCGTACCTTACACGTGACAGGAATAGCATTTGGTTTTAGAGTAATTTTGTGAATATAATCAGAGAGACAACCTAACTTTTATTTAAAGACCTCTTTGAACTCAGCTCGTAATATAGAGCTAGAATCACTCACACCTGAAACCTTGTTGCAAACTTTCTCACACAAGTCATTGTTTTTGAGAGAGAATGTGAAGAGATGTCTCTCACAAAAATGCAGGGATCAGCACCAGGAACTAACCACACTCCCAAATCAGCCTGGTAAAACCATCTGATTACACTGTCGCCACTGCATGATATATACATTTTTCCAGCAGTTAACCTTCCTTTATATTCAATGTTGCCAAGAAAATGACCAAAGAGTTTTATGGGTTGTCCTCCATATGTTGAGGTTTGATGTCTGGCTTATAGATTCTCACTTTACCATGTAGTTTTAAATCAAAGAATTCTTTGGGTATAAGAGAGATTTTAGCACCAGAATCAAAGAGCATTCTAATATTACAGTCATTCACAAGAACCACATCAACAGGCCCATTACACTTGTTTTTTTCACTCGGTGTCATAATCTCCCCACAGTGCAAATCATCATGTTCATATTCAGAGTCATCACTTTCAAAGAAAACTTCCTTGACACGTTTACTTGACTTAGTCTTGTTGGCTCTGCAAGATTTAGCTATGTGCCCAACCTTTCCACAGTTGTGACACTTAGAAGAGAGTGCAGGACAAGATTTGTCATTAGCAAGATGACCAAATAGATCACAACGGTAACATTTGACTAATATTTTCTTTCAATCTGGAAGTAGAAGAAAGGTTATTAGGAGAACGACCCTTCCAAGCAAGTTCACTTTGTTTCCAAAGAGGCTTCACAGGGTTTTTGTTAATGGTGTGGATCTTCTCTTCCAAAACCCCATTCTAAATTTTTATTACTTCCCCACAAGCTAAGGAATGTTCAATTCTCTTAGCTAAGACAATCACCTCATCAAGTTTCGGATCGTCTTTTTGCCACAGTTCCTCTTTTATTTTTCAACATTGCAACCAAGCATGAAATGGTCACGTATGCGTTCCTACAACAACCCTTCAAATTTGCAAGTAGCGCCTAATTTGCCTACGGCTGTGATGTAAGTCTCAGCAGACTCATCGGATTTCTGCACGCGCTTCCCAAAATGATAATGTTCTAATATGGTACTTAGTTTTGGGAGATAATGTTTATTTAGTTTTTTAAGACAAATGTAAAACTCGTTAAGATTGTCAGATTTTCCATCGTTCAAGTCAGGGAGGTGTTCAAACACATCTTGGCCCTCTGACCCCAGACAATGGAATAACAGAGCTGATTTTCTCTCCGCAATTAAAGGCACACCACAGACCCTTGGATAGTTGAGAAATACTTTTTTCCACTTCGACCAACGCAAAGGTGGATCGCCAGGATTTGAAAGAAAGAAGGGTGGTGATGTTACATTTTGCATGTTGGAGACAGATTAATAGATTTATAATCTATTATATTTAATTTGCTTCTTTTAACGTAGAAAGCAAGGCTAGTGAATTAAATAAACATGGAAACCAGTGTAAACAATAATAAAGCAGAAAAAAATGTCAGATAAGTTGTGGGTAACAGTATATAAAAGTGCAATGAAAACTTTTGATGTTCAAGCTGTGTGCATCAGCGTAATGAGCACCCAAAAAACAAAATTTAAAAATTGAAAATTTATAATGATACAAGCTGAGCGCATCGGCATAGTGAGCACACCTTGAACATTACCGTTTTAAACTTGTGAAATAGTATAGCTGTGTGCATCAGCGAGTAATAAACTTGAGAAATGATGCACAAGCAAATGATGAGCAAAGGTTGCTGTGCGTATCAGCGTAGAAGAAAGCAAACAAACATATAAGCCAACACGCAAATGAAGATTAACTGTGTAAGCTGTGAGTATCAGTCGTTGAAGAGCTTCAAGATGCTGTTCTTGTCAGCCCAAACGAAACAACAAGCAATTCGTAATAGCGCGTTTCTCTGGGACGCGTGGCTGGGGTTGTCAAGGAAGTAAATTGTTGTGACGTACAACGTTTCCATAACAGCACATTTCTCAGAAGAAGCATGTCTGTGTGTTGCTAAGGAGACCAATCATCATGACGTGCAGCATGAAGACATATTGAAGACGTGACTGCAATGCTGATTGTGATGCGGTGAAAATGGAGAGACTCGAGCAGCTGAACAAGGCTATACTGTGAGCGAGCAAATTTTGAAAGGCGCAGCAGGTGAGCGCATTGTTGCAAATATGTTATCTTGCAATTAAATTCACGATGTCAAATTGAAAAAAGCAGCAGTAAATGACAACACAAATTGCATAAATCATGAAATATTTGAAGAAGCCAACAATTTCAAGAGAGTCTCGTTTTCTGGTTTGATCACAATAAAGTAATTGTGAAAAGTCCTTAAGACATATGAGAGAGAGGAAATAAAAACATGCTTTAAAGTTGAGCATAGTACCTTTAAGTTCAGTGGGTTGAACTTATCTGTGTTAGGACGCTTGGTTAGTAGTAGATTTCACAAGGTGGGTGACACGTCTTGTGAGGTGTTGAATTTCTTCTTTATCCTAGTGGTAATCATCCACTTCCGCTCATCACCAGTGTGAAGAAGTACCAGGGAGGCAGGGTGTAGATAAGAGGTTCTTCTTTATTTTAAGATCAAATGTAGAAGCGTCCTAACCACAGGACACCCAGCAGCAACTGACAAGAGAAGACTCGGTAGCTAGGCACCAAGCTCATGCCACATTCTAGAGATGCCTGCATGAGAGGTACACATTGACTAGATAGAACAACTAAAGCATGTAAAGGAATAACATAAGTGAAAACCACACATATGTATGATACATTGTTTTATGATACTCCGGCGTGAATTCTTACTGTGGGAATTTAGAGGAGAAGTATCGGAATTCGACGACACCATTGGGCGAGCGGTTTCCATTGGTTGAAGGTATAGAATGATTATTAAGTTGCTACATTTTATTATGTGCTTTTATTTAGTGAGTGTTCCTAGGGAGTCCGCAAGCATTCATTCCATCCTTGATTAATTCAGCATCATTAGTATTATTATTCATTACCGACAGCTACTGCTAGAGGTGACTTTATTCATTTTTCTTCTTCCTCTAATCAATGCTACTGCAAAGATCAGTCTCCTATCACTGATATTCTGACAGTTGCAAATGCAACTGTGGGGAACTCGGCTGAGTTTCCAGAGCTACTCTTTATGGGAAGTTCTCTCTATGTTCCCGAAACCCAGCTCTTTTCTGAAAAAGGGTTCTTCATGGGTTTCTCTGTGTAGGGTAGATTAGGCTCTTAGCTAGTTTAGTGACATTCTTCCTTTCCAGAACACTCTGCATTTCTTTTATGCTGTCACTAATCAATCTTTTCTTGGATATGTTTGTTAATTGTGATTAATCTGAATAAAGATGACAAATCATATTAATCCTTTAAGATAAATAAAGGTTTTTAAAACTCTATCAACCTCTCATCATTGACTGAACATTAAGAACTTGACAGTTGATAATATATGCATCATTTGAATTCCTCGTTCCAGCTCCATTCGAACCATGGTGGCAAAGGTCAATTCACCTGTTGGGAAGCCATCAGAATTTCCAAAGGACGAAATCAGTAAATTGGGGGATTTGGTCTTAAGTGACCCTTTGAGAATCCACACAGGAGCAATTTCCCACAGTATCATGTTGGTTCTAACCATGGCTTCCATGCCGAAATTTAAAACGGACGGAAAAGGCCTCTGATTGGTTAAAGACGATTTCCTGGGCCCTGAGTGCCCAACAGTACTGCTATCTTGACCCCTAATGCTGATTTTGTGTCATAGGTAAACATGGATCATGTTTGTGTGCCATGACACAGGCCTGTCTCATGGATTGCGGGCTTGTTCGACCGGGAGAGGCACCCAGAGTGCTACCCTCATAGGGGTGGAGGGCTACCACCTTCACCAGGAGTTAGCAGAACAAGCACGGTAATGGCAGCATACTGTGTAGTGATATGAAGAAGTGAACAGGTCCTTTATACCCTGGGTCAATGGAGTGAGGTCTACAGACTCACTCACCTTTTTACAGTTCAGCTGCTGTGTGCTTAACTCACCCTTTGCCTACCTCAGGTAGATGTAGAGTGCAGCACAGCACAGTAGTGACTCTGTGCTGGATAAATGTCTAACCAGGAAGGGAACAGTACGGGGATAAAGCAGTTTTGTGCAGGGGGGCTGTGGCTGTGCAAGATGGCTGCTTAGTCGTGCCGGGCTGAGCTTCTGACCTGGACAACAAAATTCTTCCAGAATCCTGTAGTCACCCCAAACAAAAGCGTCCAAACTAGAGACGGTGCCCTGGTGGGTGCGCTCCAGTTCCTGTGACGGGCCGAGCGGCCCAGGGAAGTGACTGAAATCTAGGGTGGGAGGAGCCTGAGGTGACGCAGAAGGTTGGTGCTCCCGGGGCGAAGGAATGGCTGATTCCTGGCAAGAAAGGCAGTCAGCCGTGCGACGGTGAAGGGGACTAACTCACTCCTGGGCATTGGAGATAGGCAGTGTTGGCCCACGGTCCCAACTGCAGACGATCCCTTGAGGCGGCGGTGTCACCGAGCGGAGTCAAGCTTACGAGGTGGGCAGGGACTGCTTATTGGAAGAGGAAAGGAACTGCCCCGTCGGTGGGCTGCTGTGTTGGTGAGTGTGGCCGCCCGTCCCCCGTGCCCTTCACTACATATCGAGAACCTGGAGCAGGTAGGTGGCCCCTGGAGGGTGTCTGCATGGAGAAGCGAGGCCCTTGAGCCGGAGCTGTGATGAAGCTGCAGCTGTGAATCTTACCAGCAGGAGACACCTATTGAGTCATAATCAGCCTTGACACACATGAACAGGAGCCATATGTACAACCATGGTCGGTAGTGACTCCCTGGTGAGCAACTGGATCCACTGGGCAGCGTGACTGTGGTGTGACCCCCCGGAGCATTTGTGGTGAGTGCAACCCCCGAAATTAGGCTTGCTGGGTCCACAATAGGACAGTACTGAACCCCGAACGGACAGGGTGCCTCCCAAATTGCTTTGGGTAACCCGGAGGTCACGGAAAAAGTGACTTGTGCCTGGGGTCTGGGCGCTGACTTCAGTCCACTGAGGGATCAGCATTGGGGCCGAGTCTGAGTTTCTGCCTAACCCACAGGACACAGAGAAGGCCCAGCTTTGGGGCTTGCGGGCTACGGGTTGTGGGTCCCGTAATGCAGACACAAGGAAATGTAGAGCCTGGCGGTCTTCAGAAAGAGTAGAGGGTGCCTCTTGCTCAGACATCCCGAGAGACCAGAGAAGCTCCCAGACAGGTGTTTGGTGAGACCCCCTCGTAGCCGAACTCATCTAGCACAACCATAAGTCTTTGACATCGAGGTTTTTCTGTGTGAGCTAGTCATCATGGCAAAGGATAAACCAGCAAGGAGAGCTCAAACCAACAAAATAGTACAATACCCGTTGCCTGGGGTGGTCCCTAGAAAGGGGGCTTGTACCCTGCCCGCCCAGGGAGCAGGTAGAGCAGCCCCAGGGTACTGCCGAAATCCTAGAAGAGATAAAAGGGTCCCGAATTGCACTCGAAGCAAAAATGGACCCAATGGCCATGAATATTAACCACCTATGCCTCGACCTCAGGACGTTGGTTCGAGAGGGTCACGAACTCAGAGGAGGAAGTGGTTACACTTTGCTCAAAGGTTCAGGAACTACAGACAACTGTGGGGGACCAGAAACGTAGTGCAGCCCACTTGGAGAAGCCAGGAAGACTCGGAAGGCCGCTCCAGGCTGAACAATTTAAGAATTCTGGGCTTTCCGGAGTGCGCCAGCAATTCCTCAATGGAACTATTCCTGGAACACTGGATACCTGCTGTGATGCCTCTCTAAAGTGTTTAAGATAGAAAGGGCACACAGCACCCTGGGACCAGAACTACGACCAGGAGCACCACCGAGAGAAATAATAGCTCAGTTGTCACTGGGACATTATACTACAATATATCAGGTCACATGGCCCCCCACTATACAAAAGTACGGCAAACCAGATATACCCAGACTACACTAAAAGAGTGTAATACCTCCGTAAAAGTTTCCTCTCCATTAAGCCCTGGATGAGTGACCACAGCAATAAGAACAGCCTGATCTTTCCCGCCTAGCTGCGTGTCCAACATGAATGCAGGGCCCACTCCTTTGAAATGTCGCAGGACGCTACGTACGCAATGGACTCCCTAGGTCTGGGTGGGGGGGTGAAACCTGCAGAGAATGGTGTGGACAGCAATGCAAGGGCATTCGGCGCCCAGATAGCTAAAGAGAGTAAAACCCCTGACAGAGAGGGACTCCTCAGGCACAGACTTCGAACGGATCCTAGTGACAGAAGATGTAACTCTAAGGACCGAAAGGCTTCCACTGGAGACTCAGAACCCCTTTACTCCTTTAAGTCAGCTGTCTGAATTTGCTGAACTGGAGTTGTGAATGGCCTGAGATCCTCCATGAACAGTCCTTTAATCGGGGGAATCCAGGATCACAGGTAAATCTGGGACAACACAGGGGGCTTAGGATAGTACGATGTAATTTAAAGGAGCCAGGGCCGGAACAGGACTCAAGAATGTTTAGTACATTCACAGGAAAGAAAAGCCAAAGTCTAATATGCTGGGGGATGACATCTACTGTAGGTCAGAAGACTTCGGGACCCAGGCCTCCATGGATCTCTAAGCTCTTGCGTGGGGCTCGCGATGACCGGAGTCTGGGAGTCTCGGTTAGAATATACACCTTGTAGGAAGTATTGTGTTGAGTTCTATTTCGATTATAAGAAGGGGATCTAGACTGGGATTTTGACAACCCTCTTGACAGATGGTTGACCAAAGAGGATCTAGTGGCCACTGCCTGTAAGTGGGGGGAGTCCAGGGACAATTACTCCAGGCAACTTGGAGGCAAGTTTTTCTAATGTTGCTACAGCTGATGGTTTTGTCATTTGAGATTAATATTATTTCCTGCACTGTTCCCTAATACATGCTTGAAGGGGAAGCATCCATGCAGGGGCGCACAGTGGTTACTGACACCTGCTGGAATCAGAGTTCATGAAGAAGGAACCTTAGATATACAATATGCCCGGGGAGGCCAGAGGAACTTCTTATAAGTTCATAGCATGGAATGTGAGGGGTATGAAGAACCCAACAAAACGTAACTGGGGGGTCACCTATCTTAGACGCTATTGGGTTACAATAGCCTTCCTCAAAGAGATGCATCTGTGGGGACACTGTATTAAATCCCTACAGAGGCGATGGAGGGGTAAGATTTTCACCACATCCTATTCAGTATGTGCACGGGGAGCCCTGATATGGATAGCCCCCAGAATCTCATTTCAAGCCCTCAAGGTGGTTAGGGCATTAGAGGGCAGATACATAATCCTGGAGGGGACACTAGATGCATGCACCCTTTTCTTCATCAATATAAATGCTCCACATCAGATGATGGGGACTTCCTGGGCTCAGTGATTCGTGCCATGCAGATAAGCCCCAATACAGAGATTGTCATGACTGGTGACTTTATATGTGAATTGCATGGGGAGATGGTTAGGTCCCCCCTCGTTGCGTATTAAACCCTGCGTAACGGCAGCGCTACAACAGGTACGACAAAGCCTTGCTTGATTGATATGTGGTGCCAACGTCACTAGCACACTTATACATACTCCTGTTACACCGTGGCCACAGCCACTTATAGTCATTTGGATTATTTTTTTTTACAAATGACGGCTGCACATCGGGTCACCGACGTGCAGTATCTGGCCTGATGCATTTCAGACCACTCTCCGCTGCTGATGTCTTATTCTTTTGCTAGACGGTTCCCCAGATTACCTTTGGGGTGGCTGAACACTGAAACCCTGACTGATTCAGTGTTCAGGACACCCTAAATACTTTCACTAACCTACTATTTTAATGAAAATGGGAAATGGCTGGTAGCAGAGCTGTAGAATGGGATACAATAAAGGTAGGTGTCCAAAAGGTATGTTTGACGACAGCCATGATGGTCCGTCACACACTAGTCCAGGACTTTGTCAAACAGGAAAAGGCCCTAGTGGAATTCGAAAAGCATTTGACAAAGACACATCTGTTAGACAAGCCTGGGATTGACAGAAGCATAAACTATGTGAATTATGGGACCAGTGGGAAAAATATTACAAGAAAAAGGGTAGGCAGCACTAGTATGAGGAAGGGAACAAAGTGGGTAGATTGTTAGCAAGGCTGATTAGATCAGAGTCAGCCCTGCGGCCTATCCTTGCTATTAGGGACCATGGAGGCCATGTAGTCCATATGCAGCATGACATTAACTCGGCATTCAAAGTTCATATCCGTGATGTTTATGTGGCTCTACAGCGGCCAGGTGGGGGTAGAGAGATAATGGAATATTTAGCTCAACTTCTGCTGCTGGTCATCTCTCGGGAAGACAGAGAACTAATGGGGGCCCTTATGAGTAAGCTAGAGCTTCAAGAAGCCTTACAGTTGAGGGCCATGGCAAGGACGCATGGAGGGGATGGCCTACCATCCAAATTCTATTAAAAAATGTCAAATATTTTAGCAGATAGACTAGCCCAGATGTTCGCAAAAGCATACAAATGACATGAACTGCCACACTCGATGTGCGAAGCCCTGATTTCCGTGATACCAAAACCTGGAAAGGATCCTCTTGACACGGGATCTTATTGCCCCAAATGCTGAATGTGGGTCTTAAGCTCCTCAGTCATGTGCTAGCGGTATGCCTTATCCCTCACTTCCCACAACTGATCCACGTTGATCAATCCGGATGTATTCCTCACAGGAAGACCCAACCTAATCTGCGAGGATTGGTCCAAGTCATGAATGTCCCAGTGATCCAGAAGGGGAACTTTGCTCTAGCTTTGTGAGATATCGAACAAGCCTGTGACTCCCTTACTTGGGAGTATAGATGGACAGTACTAGACAAGGCAGGACTGGGAACCCCCTACATAGACTAGGTCAAGTTATTGTACAAAAACCGGAGAGCAAGAGTCCGCACGGGACAGTATGTCTCAGAACAAATAGTCCTCAAAATGGGGACAAGGTAGGGGTGCCCCTTGTCCCCACTGCTTTTTGCCATGGCAATCGAACCCTTGGCATGGGGAATGCCGGTGGGCAGAATCAAACACATAATCTCATTATACGCAGACAATGCCATGGTCTACCTCTGACAACCTAACATATCGGGCCCGATCCTTTTAAATGTGATACGGGCTCCAGGTAAATGTCTCAAAATTGGTTCTGTTGGCCCTCATGACTAGTCAACCGGTGGAGCTTTTACCGGAAACGGGACTACTGTGGAAGAGTGTTAAATATTTAGATATCAATATCTCCTGACATGAGATACAATTCATTGACCTTAATATGGGGACGGTTCTTGCAGGTCTGAAGTCTTCTATACAGTTCAGAAACACCCTACAATTATCTCTAATGGGGAAAATAGTGCTACTAAAAATAGTGGTGCTCCCACGCTGTCTATATGTTATGCTAGATATCTTCTATGAGCTCCTGAAAACAATGTTTGATGAGCTCGACAAGCTGATCACAACACTTCTTTGGCAGGGTAAGAGGTGTAGAGTGAGCCTATCTACTCTAAAACGGGACTGGGAAAGGAGAGGTATGAACTATACTACTTTAAAGAGCAATTGCAACATGCAGTACACTGGTTGGATGGGTAACCAAACTGGGAGTGGACATTGCTAGAGGGTTTCCATACGGGATATCAAATGGAGGGAACTTTTGATGAAAGGTGCTAGGATACCCTCCGGCACACCCCCATGTGATCCGCCACATGGGCAAAATATGCGAGAGAGTGGTCAGATGAGTACTTAAAAGAGCTCCCTACACCCCGGACATGGATATGTGGTTGCTGGTTCCCTTTGCACAAATTACTCACACTATGGCAATGGATAGGTGGCAGGAGCGTGGCTGTATAATGCTGTCTGACCTTTACCCTGAAGACAGATTCATTTCTATGCAGGAAGCCCAGGAAACGTTTGACCTAGGAACCGGGCAATTCCTGCAATATGCAAAGATAGCAACGATGAATAGACAACTATGCCTCTCATTCCCAGAGGCACCGGACCACACTCACATTCTTGCTACATTACTGACGATAGCAGATGATCATAAACTAATAACACACTTATGTGGTGCATTGCACTCAGACAAGCGATTGTAGCTCCTCCCAATAGAAAAGTTGTGGCAGCATCATACCGAGAATCCAGTAACTCAGCGGGATTGGCTGAAAATACATGGGAAAGTTAAAAAGTGGCGGTGTGCGCCTGTTTTAAGCTAATTCAATATATGCCGTAATCAGAATGACTCTGTTGGTGGGAACAATCCAATATGAAAGACAATGTATCTACATGGATGCTCTGGGGGGGAGGTGGGTGAAGGGTTAAATTGGGGATTCAGGAGTTAGCATTAATCAATGTTATAAAAGTGATAATAAGACTGATAGGCTTTTTTATAGGTAAGCTGTCATTCATGGTACTCGTTGGATAATCCTGATGTATATCCCTGAAGGACCTATGTTTAAACTGCCTTTCATGACTAACAAACTGAAAACAAAGATTTAAAAAAACAGTATTGTGCAGTATATGTGTAAGTGCATGTACTGAGCATATGTATGCCTGCAGGGAATACATTACATAAGAGTTGTAGTGCTGTGCAGTGCGTGCGCAATAAAAGCATTTCCCGGGCGTATCTGTGGCTGTGAAAAGTACAATACGTGAAGGGTAAAGTGTTGTGCGGCATGCATATGATGAGTGTGTGTGTTCTGGCAGTGTGTGTGTTTGCAAATTGCACACATGGTACAATACGGCGAGGGGAGAGGATGTGTTCTAACGACTAGGGCGGTCGACCTCAAACCTGGGGTACTGGGTTTGAGTCTCGGCAATGACGCCCAACATCCTGTGATTCTAGGCAAATCACTTAATCTCCCTGTGCCTACCAAAAATGAATGTGTCCTTGTGTAACGCAACTGGTGCTCATGTAAAGTGCTCAGATACCTGTTACCTTCGGGTCAAGTTTGCACTATATAAAACTCCGGAAAAAGAAATACAGAAAGCTACAGGACTGAGCAGTGCACAAGGACTGAATGTGTGTGCTAAATGTATGTGCATCTGTACTGGCACAACGCATGGAGGTAACATAACTGGAGAATGCGTGTGCTGTAAAAGTTCACTGAGTTTAGTCTTGTTATTGCAAGCACACTCACATTATGCTTAGATGGCACTACGTTTTCTTTTTTTATAATTGCATTCTTTCAATTTATCTTGCGTGTCTTGTTGGGTTTATGTGTGTTTTATAGTGGTTATGTGAGAGGGTGAAAGCAAGAATGTCATTAGATGGATAAATGGATGGATGAGTGCAAAGATGAGTGACAGAGTGCAAGTGTGCTGACATATTGAGTGCCTAAACCCATCTATGGCACAAAGAACATTATCAATCATAAACCAGGTGTGCCAATGATGATCTCTGTGAATAGAAAAACTGTATTAGAAACATAGGGGCATATTTACAAACCCCTTGCGCCACTAGTGTGTCACTTTTTGTGGCGCACTGGCGGCGCAGTGTGGCCATATTTACAAGGACACGTAAAGCCACCCTGCGTGTCATTCCGTGTTCTTGTAAATACGGCCCCTTTTCACCTAGCACTTTGAGTAAAAAGGGTGTTCCCATGCAACACCCATGGATTCTGCCGCATTCCCCGATTTACAGCATTTTGAAAACCTGTGAATGCATTAGAATTAAGGATGCATAAGGAGTGCAACGAGGACAAATATTTTTATTTCTCCTCGTTTTTTCCTCTTACTATGCGTGCTGCATTCTGAAGCACACATAGAAAGAGGAAAACACCTCTTATGATTTTTTTTTGTGCAGGAAGGTGTACCTTCCTGCACAAAAACATTCATCACCGCCACGCAGGCACCCGTGCACCATGGTGCAAGGGGGCCTGCGTTGGCGCATGGCAGCCAATTGTGTGCCAATGCAGGGGGGAGATCAGGGATACATTATATTGTTGTAAATAAGAGGTATCCCTTTGCTCTGAAAGTAACGCAGCGCGGCACAGCCAAATGGCTTGCAGCACTGCGTTAATTTGCTGTAATTATGGCCCATAGAGTTCAAGCACAAAAAATGACCACCATTGAGAGGCCTAAATAGGGAATGGCTAACATTTGAATTAAAAATACAAGTAATTAATGAATACAGGACTCCCATATATTAAACTGTGATCAAACATATCTACACAGCGATAGTCAGTGCTTGGTATGGGAAAATAGAAGTGCTAGTACTCTTTACCAGAGTACTTGCTTGTTTATGAGAAGCGCAGGTACTCTCCAATTAAAAGTATTAAATTTGTCTTGAGAAGTGCTGGGGCCTCCCTCTCAAAATAAAAAAGTGCAGGTACTCCGTTCCGGACAGTACCGGCCCATTTAAGCGCTGGCGATAATGAAAAATACAACAGAAATCTAGAGGCGAGAGTGTATGAAAAATAGAGGTATGCTCCAAATTTAGCAAGATTCATTGAAAAGGAGGAGGGAGGAGAGAGGAGTAAGCAGGAAGGGATGATGTGCCCTGAGTCTCTCATATCTCACATATTTTCATTGACCTTGGGTTGAATAGGGCCCCCTGGAAGCATTGAAGGGTTGGGGCCACCCCCGGGGACTGCAATATGCCACTAGAAGTAAGGGGAAATATAGATAATGAGTTGAAACCGAGTGACGGCGATGGTATAAAACGTATAGAGAGGTAGAGCTAAAAGTAGAAATCGTCATCTTAAAGGGAAACAGGTTGAGACGCAGGTCTTTGACCGCATGTGCGTGGCGCCAGCAAACAAGAAAATTACTTTCACGTCACTGGTCAGAAGTTCACGACCTGCTTTAATGTTTGCGTAGGTCTCAGTAAAGGTTTACACAGAATGCTTGCAACTTAGTTATATTGGCTGCTGCTCTATAAATATTTACCCACTGGGAGGGAGCCTGCGCAGTATCTCCAGGAAACAGAGAGATATACAGCTCCGAGTCACAAAAGCTCGTGTCGATCAGAATGCTGAACTCGACCGCCTCACTGCCAGTGTTTATGCCAATAATAACCTCTTTGAAATGGCTGCCAGCGTCGTCCCCACGCCACAGTCCTCAAATGGTTTCATTCAGCCGAGCTCATATACCAGGTACATCTGGCAGGAAGTGTTTAGTGTTTACGACGTTCTCGTGACGGTGCACTTCACTCTCGTGACGACCGTGAGAAACACAGCATAACCAAATGGGCAGCTCCAGGCAAATGAAATGGCAGCCTACTGAAGCGGCTTCCAATAAAATATTCACGGTTTTACCCGGATGTGTGGGAATATAGTAAAACCAAGTTCTCTTCACAGAAAACCATATAAATGCTTAAGGACCTTGTTAATCCAGCTTGGGGGCGACTGATGCATCCACCCCACCGTAAGGCATTGTTTACACGTGAGATGCTGTGTGGAAGCCAATGGAAAGCGTTTGAAGTCAGATACTGTACATTTGAGTACATGTGTGCAGCACACACTTTGCATCACCTTGCTCATGAGAACACTCAACTGCTTTTGGGTAACAGTGAAAACATCCCAAAGTTTAAAAAGAAATCCTTGCCTGAAAGCATACTTCTCGAGTATTTGCAGGGTATTCACCCCATATTGTGACGAGAAGCTTTTTGTATGAAAATTGTTGCTTAGCAGCAAAAATGTATTTGGCGTGCTTTAAATTAATTTCAACAATGTATGTTTTTCTGCCTTTTCTTAGTTCTAGGTCTACTGATATGATGGCTTTCCTCCCCAATCTTGTGTTTGTCCTGCCCAGGAGCATTTTGGTCTCACTATGTTTGACTGGATCGCAGGTATCCTTCCACTGCTGATGTCAGACCTGACATTGCAGTGCATCTGCAGGACTATTTTCTTCCCCTCTACTATCCATGCTCCCCACTTCAACCAACTCCCTCACTCCACTCTTGTATATTAATCATGGTAGCCAAGCCCTAGCAACTACTTGCCATGTCCAACCTTCACGTGCTTTGACCACAGCTTTCCGGTTAACCATTGTAATGTTTTATTTTTTTTACCTCTTTAAGTTGGCTGTCCTTGTGCCTATGCACCCTCATCTGTAGTGGCCATCTTTAAATGTATCTGCTGTGATTTAAGAAAACCCATTCAAAGATCGCTGCCATGGGTGAACACTTATCTGCCACATGCATCTAGGGGAAACACCCATTACAACGACGGTGTTTTCACGCGCTGCCATCGTAACGCGACTTTCACATCGCATGCTTTTCCAACGCATGCTACTAATGCGCATTGACATTAACATCGTAAGCCATGACAACGCGTGCTGCGATGAACATAACAGCACGAACACAGAAGACACGAACACGGAAGCTAACAGCTGATTATGAACAGAAGCTGACAGCTGATTATGACATGATGCATATGCAATATGCACGAACACGGAAGACACCAACACAGAAGCTGACAGCTGATTAAATCAACACGTGCTGTGATGAACATGACAGCACGAACACGTAAGACACGAACACGGAAGCTGACAGCTGATTATGAATGGAAGCTGACAGATGATTATGACATGATGCATATGCAATATGCAAAACGTAACTTGCTCAATATGAGACACAAACACTGCAATATGCAAATAAAAGGAACTTGCTCAATATGAAAAAATAAAAGCAACTTGCTCAAACGAAAAGCGAAAAGAAGAGAAACTTCCTCAAAATAAAAGCGAAAATAAAAGTGCCACAGGTGATGGATTATGACATGATGCATATGCAATAAAAACGCACAAACATGGAAGATTACCGCACGGGGCACGTGACGGATTATGACATGATAAATTATCGGTCTCTCTGTGACAAAGCGCGAGCAAACTATGTCTGCTCTTCGATATCAGAGGCCTTAAACCGCTCCCAAATGTTATTTAAAATGATCAAAGAGCTGGCTGGGTCAAAAACCACAGCTAGCCCCCCGGAATTAAGTAAAGGTCAATGTGAAGCCTTAGCATCGTTTTTTATTCAGAAAGTGGATAAAATCCATCAAGGAATAGTGACAGCTAAACAATGTGACTCATACTCCGGGGCAACTCCCCCTCCTGGAAAGGAGCAAGAGTGTGGATCGGAGGTAGAGTGGCCTTTGAATAAAGGAAATGTCCTAGATAAATGGCCTAAATTGAGCACGGAAATTTTAATTAAACTGCTCAGCTCGATTAAGTCAGGATCCCCGAAAGACCCTTTACCTTGTAAAATCCTGAAAAAACTCTCTCCAGACGTACTGGATATTATCACAAGTTTATTAAATAGGTCCCTGCATGAAAATACAGTACCGTCTGAGTGGAAGCATGCCATGATTCAACCCATTCTGAAGAAAGCAGGAACAGACCCTAATCAGCCCTCCAACTTTCGTCCAATTTCACTATTACCAATTTTCTCAAAAATTCTTGAAAAATATGTAAACCATATCTTAACTGAATTTGTTACCACCCATGAACTATTACCTTCCGGCCAATCAGGATTCAGAGCAGGCTTCTCAACGGAGACCACGCTCTTGGGGGTGACGGAAAATATCAGGAGAGGGCTGGACAAAGGACAAACTGTGGCCCTGGTGTTGTTGGACCTCAGTGCCGCGTTTGATTCGATATCCCATGCGGTCCTGGTTTCAACATTGCAATCATTAGGTATCTGTGGTCCAGCATTGGAGTCGCTTATTTCTTTTCTAAAGGAAAGGTCATTCCAGGTCTTTTCTCAGAACGCATGCTCCGACATCCACAATTTTGAACATGGTGTTCCCCAGGGATCAATTTTGAGTCCTTTATTATTTAATTTATATATGAGCCCTCTGGCCAAGATTGTGGGAGAAACAGGATTAGTGATGTTTTCTTATGCGGACGATTCCCAACTTGTTGTTTCCCTGACTTCTGAGACAATGGAAGATGAGTCCACCCTGAAAAGTGGCCAGAAGAAAATTGCAAGATGGATGCAGGATAATTTTCTCCAACTGAATGGGGACAAAACGGAGGTTATTATCCTAGGGAATAACAAAAATTTGTGGGGCCCCCACCACTGGCCAACTGAGATGGGCAAGATTCCCGTCCCAGTGACTCAAGCACGCAATCTTGGAGTCATTATAGACGATGCGCTTAAGATGCAAAAGCAGGTGGAAAAAACTGCAGGAACACGCTTTGCCATCTTAAAATGGCTGAAGAAAATCTGTTGGATGCTACCTGAGCCAACCAAGAAGACGGTGGTGAATGCTTTGATTACCTCCCGTATTGATTACGGAAATGTCCTGTACTTGGGTGCAAATAAAGCACTAATTCGTAAGCTACAGGTAGTCCGAAATTCTGCAGCTAGGCTAATATGCAGAATTCCCAGACACACCTCAACCACTAAATATCTGCGAGATTTGCACTGGTTGAAGGTGGAAAAGCGGATCAGATTTAAGGCACTTTGCATAATGCACAAAATAAATATGGCCAGAGCCCCGAAATATCTGATGACACTGGTCCACCCGTACCTTCCGTCTCGATCATTGTGCTCCTCTACCCAAAAGAAATTCCCTATTCCCAGATTTAAGCTTTCCCGCGTAGGAGGCAGGTCTTTTTGCTACCAAGGCCCAATGCTGTGGAACTCCATGCCTCTTGCAGTCCGGATGGAAGATAATTATGGCAGATTTCGCAAAAGCCTAAAAACTTGGCTATTTAACATCTACATTTCATATTCCGTAGTGTTGCTTGCCTTTACAAATCTCCGCGCCGGGAAACTCTTTGTGGGTAGCTGTTGCGCATAACAAGTGCAATAAATAAAATAAATAAATGATGATGTCATATACCAGGGATTATGACATGCTGACATCATACCACGGGACAGACATCATGCTTACATTAGGGAAATACATCATATGCAATTACATATGCAATGACATATGGTTGCATTAGGGAAATCCATTAGCGTGGCAAACCCAGCCCGCCCCCAATTTTCAACTGTCTCCGGTCCTATTTTAATCCCTATGAATGAAAATACACTAATCAGGGGAGTTATTAAATTAAAGAGGGGAAGAGAATATCTTTTCAGCATAGCACAGCGTCTCTAAAAAACCAGGTCAATGTCTTATAGCGAACAAATTCGGGTGATTTAAGTACCTGAAGGGGGGAGGGAATCTGAATCTCAAGGCAAATTAAATCAAAAAAGAAATTTATAAATAAATTCTGTCCTCATAGAGAGTCCCTATTGCGATTCGAGGCGTCTTTTTTGCCCAAACGAAGGCTGAGAACAGAGATTCTACGTTATAAAAAAACGCGCCGGGCAAAAAACAGGAGATGGTGGAAAACAAGAAATTAAATAGAGGGAGGACGGACATTTTTATCGGTGCCACCCGACCAAGGATAGATAATGGCAATGAATTCCACCGTGCAAGCCTTATATGAACCTTTTGAAGAAGAGGAACAAAATTAAGTATATACAAATCTTTAACTGAAGCAGAAAAAAAGACCCCTAAATATATTTTAGGTCAATTATTAATACTGCTGCCTATATCAGGATGAAGTTCTGGATCTATACCCCCACAAACCAAAATTTCCGTTTTCTTTTTATTAATCCGGTATCCCCCAAGGCCTCGAGTTCTTCAAAGATCTGTAGAAAATGCATTTGAGATTGCATATCAGGTTTGATTAACAACATGATATCGTCAGCATATAATTTAATCTTGGCCATAGAGGTAACGGGAGGGGAAATATTCACACAGTTCCGGATTGCCACTACTAGTGGCTCAATAAAAAGAACAGGTGACAATGGGCATCCTTGCCTCGTGCCCCGCTTGACTGACACTGATCCCACCATGGCTGTATTAATAATAACATTGGCTTTGGCACCCATGTAAAGATTCTGAATTAAGTTAGTGATTTGTTGTGGGATCCCAAAATGCTGCAAAATAATAAAAAGTGTCGCCCAAACCACCAAATCAAAAGCTTTTTCCGCATCTAATAATAAAATGAACGCAGGGACCTCCCGTGTCTCAATATAATCTAAGGCCTCAATCAAATAATGTGTATTCGTGATCAATTGTCGACCTGCGATGAAACTATTTTGATCAGGATGGATCAAATCTGCTGAAATAATGTTAAAACGTGTTGATAATAGTTTTGTGGTGATTTTATAATCGGAAATTAATAATGTGATTGGTCTATATGAGTTGGGATCCTTGGGTTCTTTCCCCTTCTTCAAAAAGCTCACCACGGTTCCTTCCCGAAAAGAATCTGGAATTGGACCGCCATCCAACATAGAGTTTAGTAATAGCAAAAAGAAATCGGAAAAAGAGCTAAAGAAACTATAAAAACTCGGCAGGGAGCCCATCAGGGCCGCAAGCCTTACCATTTGGAAGGTCTTTTACCACCAGATCTATTTCTTCCCTGGAAAATGAGCTCTCCTTTATCAATTGGTCTGTTTGGGAGAGAGTAGGCAATGCATGTGTACCTAAAACACGATATGCAACTTGATAAAAATACAAGCAACTTGCTCAAAAGAAAAGCGAAAAGAAGAGCAACTTGCTCAAAATAAAAGCAAAAAATAAAAGCACCATGGGTGACGGATTATGACATGATGCATACATGCAAAAATAAAAACGCACAAACACTGAAGATGACCGCATGGGGGCACGTGACGGATTATGACATGATGACGTCAAATACCGTGGATTATGACATGCTGACGTCATACCACGGGACAGACATCATGATTACATTAGGGAAATACATCATATGCAATGACATATGCAATGACATATGGTTACATTAGGGAAATACATCCTCTGCAATGCTTAAAAGCACTTGCTCAAAATAAAAACTTTTGTTCTATCGAGCCAGAAAGATGACAGCACGATGACAACACGTGCTGCGATGAACATAACAGTCAACAAAAGGAGGTTTTGGGTCCTATCCCTGACCAGCCTGGACCTCAACAATCGCTAAACAGAACACAGTGGCTGGTCGGTTCGCTTTTTGACGAATTTAAGCCCCACCCAGCCTATCCAAGCTACTTGGGCCACAATTAATTTGGAAATTATTTATTTATCTTTTTTTGATATTGGTTTCATTGATTTCTTATACGACATGAAAGGCACAATTGTCAAGCAGTTGAATCAACAAACAGACATTGGTGTGCACAATATATACAAGTGACAAATTAATTCAGATGACATAGTAAATCACAGTGGATTCTCAAAATGCAGAACACCAAGAGCCACGTTACTATATGCAATACATATTGAAACATACAAAACATTCCATAAAAACAACACAGTCCTTTAAATTATATACCAATGGATAGGCGGAAAAAACAGATAATACGGACTTCCTGCCTATCTCAAAGAACCTGTGAAAAGGTATTTTTAAGGATTGGACGGCTGGGGCAGGGCCAGTGATACTACTTATTCCCCAGCTGCACCCTTCTTCCTTATCACAGGCTGGGAGTCAACGCGTTTCGAACCAACGATGAGTTCAAGGTTCTCCTCAGGACGTGGATGGTAAAGGTCCTTTTCTGTAAGACATGGGACTTGGTGTAAGTATTGTGTAACACTAGTAAGATGATGACCTCTCTGACTGGTCGCACAAAACAAATGGGTTTACCTGTAATCAGCGCACAGAGGCTGCTGGGCGAGTGGAACGTGGAAAAGGGGCTTGACACAGTAGCGACGTTCTGCAAAAGCAAGAGTTGGTTTAAGGATTGCTTTGGGTCAGGGCTCCTGGGAGCAATGTATGTCCACATTCACAACATTGTGAGGCTATAGCTGGCGCGAGTCCTACCTGCCAATGAACTTGAATGTGGGCGGACGGCGGGAGCCCCGACCGGTACTGGGTCCGGGGATCACCAGGGTTATAGATCTCCTTCAGGAAACGCTGTGTGAAAAACGAGCGTTGTTACCAGGCGTGTGGCTGACCCATTTACCATACGGACGGGACAAACTCGCTGAAAAAATGTACTCACTCAGTTCAGGAATGCAAACACATCATTCGGAGGCGTCTGGCATGTATCGCCGCGGGCTGGCTCCGTTGTTATTTGTTCGCCGGGGAATGCTGGGACCACCAGGTCATGGCAGTAGAAAGAGGACTGGACAGTCTGGTGGACTCACTCTGGGAGTGGTGGTTCTTACAGGTGGTTCTTACAGGATTTGTGGACTTGCGTCACTGCACAAAGGCAATTCATGGGTTGTGAGTGAAATTGGAAAAATTGAATTTAAGAATAAAAATAAAGATTGAGTGGGGTGGGGCACCCTGCCTACATGATTGATTCCGCATGGAGTACCGTACCAATTACATGAAACACAGGTATCGCCGATGCGTAAAAAACGCCACTGGGGGGCGAAGGTATTGCAATTACCAGAGCGGAATTGTGTGTGGAGCTGCCATTCGCTAGGATCTCTTGAAAGCCACTGAACCACGTGTACAAGTTGACACAGTTCTTTGCAGGAAGGATTGGTGGTTTTTTGAAGGGGAAGAAAGTATATCTAAGAAAGCATATCTACGAAAGCATATCTAAGAGAGCAGCACGGCTAAGCACGGCTCACCATTGTTGCAGACATAACAAGGCAAGTGGGAAGGGCACGATGTTAGGTAGTGAGTAAGTTGCCCAATTCAGAAAGTTCGTTCAAACCGGAGTTTGCTGTGTCAAATTTGAGGATTCCGCTCTGGTAATTGCAATACCTTCGCAATACCTTCGCCCCCAGTGGCGTTTTTTACGCATCGGCGATACCTGTGTCCCATGTCTTACAGAAAAGGACCTTTACAGTCCACGTCCTGAGGAGAACCTTGAACTCATTGTTGGTTCGAAACGCCTTGACTCCCAGCCTGTGATAAGGAAGAAGGGTGCAGCTGGGGAATAAGTAGTATCACTGGCCCTGCCCCAGCCGTCCAATCCTTAAAAATACCTTTTCACAGGTTCTTTGAGATAGGCAGGAAGTCCGTATTATCTGTTTTTTCCGCCTATCCATTGGTATATAATTTGAAGGACTGTGTTGTTTTTATGGAATGTTTTGTATGTTTCAATATGTATTGTATATAGTAACGTGGCTCTTGGTGTTCTGCATTTTGAGAATCCACTGTGATTTACTATGTCATCTGAATTAATTTGTCACTTGTATATATTGTGCACACCGATGTCTGTTTGTTGATTCAACTGCTTGACAATTGTGCCTTTCATGTCGTATGAGAAATCAATGAAACCAATATCAAAAAAAGATAAATAAATAATTTCCAAATTAATTGTGGCCCACGTAGCTTGGATAGGCTGGGTGGGGCTTAAATTCGTCAAAAAGCGAACCGGACCAGCCACTGTGTTCTGTTTAGCGATTGTTGAGTTCCAGGCTGGTCAGGGATAGGACCCAAAACCTCCTTTTGTTGACTGCTGTGAAGAGCGGGCGCCAGCTCGCAAGGTTTCCCTCTTTCTCGACAAAAAAATGGTGGTCGATTTTGCTTATTAAGTACTGTCAGGCCCTGTGTGACCTGTATACTCAGTATGGCAGAAAAGGACACTTTGTCATTCAGTGAGGATCATATCCAGAAACTCCTCTCTGACCCCACACTTTTTTCTTCAGTTAAGCTTAGCAGCACGGCGAAGCAGCTCAATGTTGCAGACAAACTTATTAGACTCCAAAAAAAACATGTGAGAACAGAACTTCATGGCCACTTTCTACTTGCCAATCTCAAAGCAGGCACTATACCTTGGGGCCTACAGATTAAGAACGTCCCAGTCATATTTACGGACGACCCTGTGTATAGAAAAGGATTCAGCTTTATCAGCACGAAATGCAGCAGGGATCTGATGGTGCACACTGTGGAAACGGCCCAGAGAATTTGTAAAAAGGAAGAGGAGGAAATTGAAGAACAGCTACAAGCTATCAAAGACAACCACACTGAGACTGAAGCTAGAATCCTCCTGGACAAGATCGAAAAGGAGCTGGCTACATTCAGAGACAACACTATCCATTTCAAAACCTCCAAATTCGAAAAGGATCAAAAGAATTTCAACATCGAGATTGTGTACCCGTATCTAAAAGATGAATTCTATACTAGGGCTGACTCCACCAGGTACCTTAATACAAACCAAGGGAGATCTAGGAGAAAATTCACCACGTTTTCGGAAACCTCCTCTTCAGAATCTACGGAAGACTCGGATGTTGGGGAAGGAACCTCTAACAGAAATCTACAGAACAGGAATACCCCTAAGAGGCCTTTTTTAGGCCAGGGCCAACAACAGAAGAGGACGAGATTCAAACCGCAGTGGGAGATGACAACGCGAAAGCAACATTACAAGTCATAAACTCTTCTCCTATTATCAACATTTCCAACAAGACATTATCAAGAGCGGAAAAGGAGGTGTTGGAACTAGGCCTCTCCTTCGTCCCTGGAACAGTGATGGACTTCACCAGGATAAAACTTGAAGTCATGGAATTCTTCAGAAAGGTACGCCTACGGTGGTTCTTCAGGGAGACACCCAATCAAGTCCAAACTGAGGCCTCAGGCCTGAGGAACAAGTCCACGTTCTGTCCACCGAATCACAATACCTCCAAAAATATCATCGCATTTGAACATTCTGTGATGTCGTCCCTTAATGCACTTGAGAAGAAACGTCGGTTGTACCTGGGAATTTGACAAAAATACAAAAAGAAGCCATTCATCAATTGAAGAACCAGCAGGAAGCCATCATAAGGCCTGCTGACAAGGGCGGGGCAGTCGTCCTTTGGTCTAAAGAGCTCTACAGGACAGAAGGTAGAAGCCATGTCTACAACCAGGAATGGTATCGCCTGATCACACACGATCCTACACCCCAGATTCAGGCAGAAATCATCGCACTAGTGAAGAGTGCCGGAGACGCTGGTATACTAGGACCGAAGGAATCAGAATACCTTGTGAAGAAACATCCCCGGACCCCCCATCTGTACTTTCTTCCAAAAGTACATAAAGATGCCACAAGACCCCCTGGACGCCCCATCGTGTCCGGATGTGATTCAGTCTTAGAGCCAATCTCCCAATTTGTGGACATTTTCTTAAAACCTCTCATTGTTCAAGTCCCATCATATTTGAGAGACACCACGGACTTCATCAACAAAGTTGAGGGTCTCAATTTCGATCCCACCTCCCAACTGCTAGCTACAATGGACGTGTCTTCATTGTACACACAAATACCCCAGCAAGATGGCTTGGATGTCATCGAATTGTACCTGGACACCAGACCACGCCCTCATAGGGTGCCCACTGATCTTATCGTCTCGTTCGCATCTTTGGCCCTTAAGAAAAACTTTTTTACTTTTGAGGATGAGATGTTCCTGCAAGTCAAAGGCTCAGCAATGGGCTGCCCCTTTGCGCCTGAGATGGCGATTCTCTACATGGGCCATTATGAGGAAAAGTTTGTGTTCAACAACAATCCCTATCGAGACCATATAGGGCAATGGCTCAGATATATAGACGACGTTTGGTGCGTCTGGACGGGTACTCCATGCCTGTTGGAAGAATTTCACACGTGGCTGAATAATAGAAGCCCAGACATCAAGTCCAGCCTCTGCTATGACCCCAAATCTTTGCCATTTCTGGATGTAGAAGTATCTGTTACATCAGATGGTTTGTCATGTTCGTTATATCAAAAAAAGACAGACAAAAACAACGCCTTGCACTACAGGAGCTATCATCCGAGAAGTCTAAAAACAATCTCCCTTACGGGCAGTTCCTCCGGGTGAGGCGGAACTGCTCGTCAGTCCAGCACTTTGATGTTCACGGCCAAGCATTGATCTCAAAACTACAGGAAAGAGGATATCCTCGTAAGCTGTTGAAGCACTCTATGAAGAGAGCTAGATGGACTCCTAGGGAGCACCTTTTAGAAAAACGATCGAGACCACCAACTCAAAGGTTAGTGTGTGTGTCCACTTTTTGCCCCCACACTCATCCTTTACAGAAAATCATCAAGAAAAGCTGGCACCTGGTCCAAGAAATCTTACCCGATGTTGGCCAACCACTCTTTGCCCTGAAGAAGAATCGGAGCATTGGCCAGTTAGTAACATCTACTCGTCCTCCGGCCAAAAAAGAGACTCAAAGCACCATCTTCGGTGCCACCCCGGTGATGGGCCACCGAAAATGCGGGACATGTACCGTCTGTGACCTTACAATGGAGGGTACTCTCTTTACAGACGGCAACAAATTCTGGCGTCACAACGAACATACTAACTGCAAAACGAAGAACACAGTATACGCCATCCAGTGCCCCTGCAACAAGGTGTACATTGGCAAGACCACGCAGGAAGTCCGCCAAATAATTATTCAACATAGATCAAGGATCAACAATAAAAATCTAACAGCCCCATTGGTGTCCCATTTTTTACGGCTCAAGCACTCTGCGAATGACATTAGATGGACAGTGCTGGCTGTAATCAGGGGCGGCAGTGACGATTTAGACGCACGCCTCTTGCAGAAAGAGGCGTACCTCATCCTCAAATTTGACACAGCAAACTCCGGTTTGAACGAACTTTCTGAATTGGGCAACTTACTCACTACCTAACATCGTGCCCTTCCCACTTGCCTTGTTATGTCTGCAACAATGGTGAGCCGTGCTTAGCCGTGCTGCTCTCTTAGATATGCTTTCGTAGATATGCTTTCTTAGATATACTTTCTTCCCCTTCAAAAAACCACCAATCCTTCCTGCAAAGAACTGTGTCAACTTGTACACGTGGTTCAGTGGCTTTCAAGAGATCCTAGCGAATGGCAGCTCCACACACAATTCCGCTCTGGTAATTGCAATACCTTTGCCCCCCAGTGGCGTTTTTTACGCATCGGCGATACCTGTGTTTCATGTAATTGGTACGGTACTCCATGCGGAATCAATCATGTAGGCAGGGTGCCCCACCCCACTCAATCTTTATTTTTATTCTTAAATTCAATTTTTCCAATTTCACTCACAACCCATGAATTGCCTTTGTGCAGTGACGCAAGTCCACACATCCTGTAAGAACCACCACTCCCAGAGTGAGTCCACCAGACTGTCCAGTCCTCTTTCTACTGCCATGACCTGGTGGTCCCAGCATTCCCCGGCGAACAAATAACAACGGAGCCAGCCCGCGGCGATACATGCCAGACGCCGGCGGCCTCCGAATGATGTGTTTGCATTCCTGAACTGAGTGAGTACATTTTTTCAGCAAGTTTGTCCCGTCCGTATCGTAAATGGGTCAGCCACACGCCTGGTAACAACGCTCGTTTTTCACACAGCGTTTCCTGAAGGAGATCTATAACCCTGGTGATCCCCGGACCCAGTACCGGTCGGGGCTCCCGCCGTCCGCCCACATTCAAGTTCATTGGCAGGTAGGACTCGCGCCAGCTATAGCCTCACAATGTTGTGAATGTGGACATACATTTCTCCCAGGAGCCCTGACCCAAAGCAATCCTTAAACCAACTCATGCTTTTGCAGAAAGTCGCTACTGTGTCAAGCCCCTTTTCCACGTTCCACTCGCCCAGCAGCCTCTGTGCGCTGATTACAGGTAAACCCATTTGTTTTGTGCGACCAGTCAGAGAGGTCATCACCTTACTAGTGTTACACAATACTTACACCAAGTCCCATGTCTTACAGAAAAGGACCTTTACAGTCCACGTTCTGAGGAGAACCTTGAACTCATCGTTGGTTCGAAACGCGTTGACTCCCAGCCTGTGATAAGGAAGAAGGGTGCAGCTGGGGAATAAGTAGTATCACTGGCCCTGCCCCAGACGTCCAATCCTTAAAAATACCTTTTCACAGGTTCTTTGAGATAGGCAGGAAGTCAGTATTATCTGTTTTTTCCGCCTATCCATTGGTATATAATTTAAAGGACTGTGTTGTTTTTATGGAATGTTTTGTATGTTTCAATATGTATTGTATATAGTAACGTGGCTCTTGGTGTTCTGCATTTTGAGAATCCACTGTGATTTACTATGTCATCTGAATTAATTTGTCACTTGTATATATTGTGCACACCGATGTCTGTTTGTTGATTCAACTGCTTGACAATTGTGCCTTTCATGTCGTATGAGAAATCAATGAAACCAATATCAAAAAAAGATAAATAAATAATTTCCAAATTAATTGTGGCCCACCTAGCTTGGATAGGCTGGGTGGGGCTTAAATTCATCAAAAAGCGAACCGGACCAGCCACTGTGTTCTGTTTAGCGATGAACATAACAGCACGAACACGGAAGATGACAGCACGATATCCAGCTTGCCAAAAATAAAAAACGCACAAACACGGAAGATGGCCGCAGGGGGCATGTGACGGATTATGACATGAGGACGTCAAATACCACGGATAATAACATGCTGACGTCATACCACGGGACAGACATCATGCTTACATTAGGGAAATACATCATATGCAATGACAAATGCAATAACATATGGTTACATTAGGGAAACACATCATACGCAATGACATATGGTTACATTAGGAAAATAAATTTTTAACTACAGGTGACATGCACTTGCTCAAAATAAAAACCTTTGTTCTATCGAGCCAGAAAGATGACAGCACGATGACAATGCGTGCTGCGATGAACATGACAGCACGAACACGGAAGATGACAGCATGATATCCAACTTGCTCAAAATAAAAGCGCCACAGGTGACAAATCTTGCTCAAAATAAAAGCGGCACGGGTGACGGATTATGACATGATGCATATGCAATAAAAACGAACAAACACGAAACATGACAGCACGGGGCACTTGACGGATTAAGAAATGATGACGTCATATACCACGGATTATGACATGAGGACGTCATACCTCGGGGCAGACATCATATGCATATGCAAACGGAAAGACAAGACATCATATGCGCCATGGGGCACACATCATATGCTATGACATATGCTTACATTAGGGAAATACATTTTTAACTAGAGGTGACATCCACTTGCTACAAATAAAAGCTTTTGTTTTATCGAGGCTGAAAGATGATAGCACGATGACAACGCGTGCTGCGATGAACATGACAATACATTTTAAACTATAGATAATTATTATTTGCTCATTTTTTAAGTAATCGATTGGTGAGCGTATGTTGCCATTTAATATTATACTATACAAACTTAACACTACAGGATTATAATACAACAAGCACCAGATACTTAATAAACACAATGGGAAAAACAACTTAATAGCATGCGATTTTGTGAACTGAGCTGTATTTGCATAAAGCAGCAGAGACACTACAATAGCGGGGGAACAGCACGTGCAGTGAATGCGTGCGATGCGATGCCTTTGACGATGTAAAAACTGCGTGGTCTTTGCTGCCGTTGTGGCGGTTAGCGATGTGTCATCATACATCCGCATCTAGGGGAAAAACACATTGGAAAACCAGTAAATTCACCAGTGAGACCTGCTTGTTTTAAATGTACTGAAAAAAGGCCTTTTCTAGCATGTCTAAGATATTGCTAAATGCACTTGTGCATCTGCCACCACAATGATCCCTAGCACGCCTCCAAGTCACGCCCCTTTGAGTATTCCCCTGAAAATGGTAGATGTATCCAGTATTATAGATCTTGGGACCCAGCAGGGAGAGACCTTAGGAACCTTTGCTACGGAAGGTATTTCAACAACCATGACTTCACAAACTACCCCACAGCTCAAAGAACAGGCCTCTTGGAGACTCAACATAGCCAAATTAAAAACCAAGTTTGAAGAGATCGTAAAGGGCAGGGTGGGTATAGATTTTTTATGACACTACAACGAACATGAAGTGCTTTATGTGAGTAAAGAGGCTGCGAAGGTGGCACAAGAAGCCTATGTGAAAATGGAAACAGTGGCAGTTGAATGTGGATTTGATCTAGCGCAAAGGATGAAACTACAAAAGAATATCCAGATGATGTTGGGCGATAAGGACCTGAAATTATTGAAGCTGAAGGGACTAAGGACACGTGAGACAACTGATTGACAACATTAGGGAGTGGAATGATGTGGACAAATTTAGGGAACTGTGATCTAAGAAAGAAAATCCGAAGGTAAAACGAAAGGAGGAATCCACAGGGCTGAATGAGGAGAAAGCATAGAAGGTGTAGCAAAGGACTTCCCTTTGAGGGAAGTCCAGGGAGGAGTGTATGTGCATGTCCCCTGGTCGCGAACAAACCTCTTCTATTTCACGAACATGCTCCTGAGTTTGAGGGAAAATCCTGGCAAATGGTACACAGATAGAGTAGAAATTGACAATTGTGAAGGTTCTGTGGGAGGATTTGGATTTGCTTTTTGAGGTAGCAGTCCCATAGTATCTGTGGGCAAAATGTAAGGGAGCAAGAACTCCCCAGAGTATCAAACACTAACATCCCATCACCATTGGTAAAGGTCAATTATGATGTAGTCATTGCCCACTGCAAAACTAAGGTTTCTCAAAAGAAAATGAATTGGCCCAAGATTTTCAAAACATCCCATGATGGCAATGAATCTATCAATGCCTAGTTTAAGAGAGTAATACAAGTGTACAGGGAGCATAGTGGCCTGAACGAGTTCCTCAGAGACAACATGGGGGTGGGGGGGGGTTCTTGCCTACTTTGTACAGGGGTTACAACCTGAAATTATTAACGAGATCATACATGGTGCTCCCTGCTGGCAAAGCATGCCTGTAGACGAAGTATTGCAGTATGCAAAATATTGACAAAGAGAGCTGAAAGAAAAGTTTATGATAGCCCAGACCCAGAACAGGAGCATAAAAGGAATTAACTTGCCTAGTACAGGGCTAGACCTTGACAGCAGTATAGAACTAAACATGCAAGGAGTCTTTATGTCCGATGGAGGAAATACCCAAGGAATGGAAAGGAGACGGGAATGTATGTCTGGAACAAGATATGTATGGAACCAGTTTCAGCGCTTTGAAGAAGCTTACCACTGGTCACGTTTGAAACAATGTCGGCCACTGAAAGCGGGAATTCTGAAACAATCCTCCCTGGGACAAGTGTCTCTGAATTTGAGAGAGGCATCGACAGAGGACGTTCCTCATCAGAAAGAGAATCAGCTTCAAATGAATCAGAAATCACAAGTACCTCAGGAAGTAGAGTACAACTCGAAGAAGAATGGGTAAAAACTAAGACCAGATAAAAGAGGCTGTTGACAATCACTAGGAGCATACAATGAAAAATAACATTCCCAGGCACTGTAGAACATAAGCAATGTAGAACAAGGAGTACAAACAAAAAAGATGATAAAAAGTTTTTTTAAGTTTTAATCATCATGATAATTATTAAAAACAGAATCAATGACTTTCAATAATACATTTGTAAATCATTATATTTAGAACAATAAAAAAGGAAGTATGTGATGGTATCATCTTTTTTGTTTGTACTCCTTGTTCTACATTGCTTATGTTCTACAGTGCCTGGGAATGTTATTTTTCTATGTATGTTTTACCCTGTCCCAGGATTAATACCTAATCACAGGGGGTCCTTGTTATTTGCAAGTCAATCACTAGGGGACCAGAGACGATAAGGGATGTAAGTGAGTTAGAGGAACAAGAAGAAAAAGACTCTGGTGATGAGTGTTTAGACTTGACAGTCCCTAAAAGCTCTAGAAGGGAGAGAAACATGAACCACAAGTATTTAGGTCCCAATTGGACATATTTCATCAGGATTTACATTGATTCTGATGAATGTCTGACTTACAATGATGAACCTCCATGAATCGAAGACACAAACCAGAAACTCACCCTATGCAAATTGCTGACAAAGTCAAAAAGAAAGCTAATTAGGACAATGGTCAGAGGACCATAGAGCCTTAGGTATCCAGTAGACGAAGAATAAAAATTACCGTACATTTCAAGATAGGGTAGTGACTGCAAAATAACAGTAGAATGACTTATCTCTTCAGACACAGATACAGTGTATTCACTTGATCAGATCCAAGTTGGCATGGCATAATACCACTTCAAAATTATGCTTGTAGTCTTGGTAGTTGTCTTTGCTGTTTCTGTAGTCGGTGCATATTAGATGTACATCTGCTGGAGGGAAAGTGTTCCCATGTGCCAATAAATCCAACTGGCTAGTAAGAAAATGCATGAAGGTAGACTTTTGCATGCCCCTCAATCTCAGAGTGTTTATAGCTATAACATGTATTTGCAAATTTTTGAGGAATAACATGTATTTTCAACTGCTTGCTGAATATGTCAAAATTATGGAAATGGAAAATTGTTTCATGTGTTTCTATCTTGCAGCTTCTGGGGCAGAGTGATCGGCTCACTGTTTCTATAAAAACCTTTAAACAAAGGGATCAGCATTACTAGATCATGAAATTCTTTATCCCTGTAACTAACGAAAGTGTTATTAATCAAGGCATGCATGACTTAATGTGTAAAAAAATGTAAGCGTTGAACTGACTTCCCTTCGAGGCTAGGATTCACCTCAAGCTGGCATGCAGCACGCACAAGGCCTTACACTCTAACTCCCCTGCGTATCATGCACAGAAGCTTGTGATATCCGGAGCAAACAGAAACTCACGATCGGCCAATGCCCTCCTACTCCGGCCTGCACGCTTTAGAAAAATAAAAACCTACAATCGGGCTTTCGCAGGGACTGCACAAAGAATATGGAACTCCCTCCCTCCCGACATCAGAAGAATCCACTCCCTGGCATGAGGCCAAATCCTTTCTCATGGGCAAATTCCTTGGCTAACCCGTCCCACAGCCACCTGAGAGACTATTGCCTTATCCTGCGACCTTGTACATTACTCATGTGATTCCTGCCTATTGTATAACTCTTGTCTCTGTAAATTGTCCTGTAGTATAGTTTATCCTATCCCCCAATGTATAGTACTCTTATGATATCCTGTCACCTACCACCCCTTGACTGTGTAAGCTCTCTGATGTACAGATGTCCTGCATTTTGTATTGACCTGCCTCTTGTATTACTCTATGAATCTGTAAAGCGCTCTGATACCCTCACGGGTCAAGTTTGCGCTCTATAAAACCTTAAAATAAATAAATAAATAAATAAGAAGGGGAGCAAAGGACTTAAATCAGACCATGCTGGAGGAAGGAAAAAAATAAATCTAGAGGATGCGCCCCCAAGGTTAAGCGCCGACTTTGCTAACAGAGGAGCTTTATGTATGATCAGAAGACAGGAAGGTAACAGGATTATCAAGGAAGTGAGTTGTAGCAAATGTAAGTATAGCTATTTGGTAAAAGGTCGAGATTTTGCTGAATAAGAGGTAAGTATTAAGTGTATATATTATGTGTGTGGTAAGGCAGCCTACTTCCAGTTGCCACACAATTGGGTAGGTAGTTGCTATGCAGCTTTCGTTTTTTCAAAGATTTATCACACTAATGACATAGATCACAAACGTGGCCGATACATAAGACAAAGTAGATACAACATGAAGCAGATACTATGTGATATTTTCTGAGCACTAATACCCTAAGTGGGAGTAACACTATGTTAAGATTAGGAAACTGTCAACTCTAGTGGAAAGTCTGCTACTAATACGGCAGGTGCCTCAACTATCATCAATAAAGAAATGCTTGGTAGAATGTGGTAATCCAGAACCGCCTCGCTATAGACATGCTTCTTGCAAAGAATGGCAAAGTCTGTGAGGTTATTCATGCTAAAAAATGGTCTTCTTACATAGCCAAAATAGATAGCCAGATTCACAGTTACGTTGCCAGCGTCACTAATATTAGCTATGAACTAACTGAATTAGATGAGACAGGTGCTTGGGGGCGAATAGGTTCAGTATTTAGGTCTATTGGAGAGGAATTTGCCAAGACAGGTGAGTGGCTAGGAAGTGTAGGCAGAGCAATACTAAAGTTTCCTTTGACCACTCTCTTGGTCATACTAATCGACGTTGCATGTGCGCTTTCTTCCAGAAATTTTACAGAAATTTTGCAAATGGTAGGTTAAACTGGTGGACAGAGAATCTGTAAGCAATGAGTGGAAGAATGGCGAAGAGAGTCGATGTACAGGTTGAAGAGATACAGAATAAACTTTATGATACGATGAAAGAGTTCGGAAGGGGCAAAGAAGAAGCACCACAGAATAATGATGGCTAAATACATGAGTGTGATGACTTAAAAATCATCAGGGAGGGTTGTGGGATCTGTTTTTCTTAACTTGTAGTGTTTAACTTCTGAGAAAAAAGCTTAGGCTAACTTAGACCAGCTTTGTGTTTTCTTCCATCTTGGATGTGGCATCGTAGCATATCGTGTGATCATTTCCATTGCTATTATTTTCAGTGAAATAAAGAATTGTAGTCTTTGCAATGAAAAGACTAAGACCTTCCCAGTCTCTCTGAATGAGATGTATCCATTCAAGGACAACCAAATTGTCCCAGATTGAATAACATACTATGTAACAAGTCATGTCACCTGAATAGAGTCTGGTAATGTACAAGTCTAATGTACAAGAATGTTAGGAGAATCTTCAAATGTATACCATAGTGAAATGTTTCTTCTTACTTTGGTGCATACCCTGTGAACCATATATTGTGTAGTAAAGGAATGAAGCTCTTTGTCTAAAGTCTTATAAAAGGATGAGATTTCTGTATGTTACTGGCTCACCTTTTCCCTTTCTCAGAAGGCGAATCTATACTGGATCAGTTCTTCCTGTATTTTATGATTAATATGCTTATATACTTAATTATTTTGGCGGTCCAGCTTATGCATTTCTGTACTAATATTCTTTGAGTAAACTTTTTAACATTAGCCCTTGTCTGTCGTTCTTATTGAAAATGCTTACAACTCAATTTTAATGAACGAAATTTAAGCCAGTAGAGACGGGTCCAGGGAGAGCAACAACATTTGACTACTACACTGCTCCAGATCCAAGCCGTTGGCGCGCATGTGGAAAGTAAATGAGATACAGGTTTTGGCTCTGACACTATGAAGATAAGTTGACTTTTGGTTACTTACAAATGTTTTGAAACAGAGTAAAGGCATATAACTGAAAACATTATAAGAGGATAGGGAAAATGCAATCAATATGGGCAAACACCTTACTTAAGGGTCAGCAGGGTAGTGTGATGAATGCCAGTGCTCTATTTCTGTCATCTTATCTTTCCTCTCTCCCCAGCAGGTTGGGGAGACATTGAACAAAAACAGACAAAGCCAACCAGTCTTTTATTAAAGTGTTAACTCATAAAAAATAGATTTTGTGCATACCTGTGTTCCCATGCGTTAGCACATTAAACCCAGACCCATTGGTGTTGCAAATACTTGTTAAAATAAAGCAGAAAATGAAAAGTTCAGAGAAAAGTTCAGACTTTGGTGAAAAATAACAGTTGAATTAATTCTTTCACAATGGTTGCATGGTCAGTTTCTCCTTCCTTCAAACATTATATAACCTTTAAAATAAATGACTGTTGATATGACAACTCCATACACTAAACCTACAGCACCATGGAAAAAGGTAAAAGCTTACCTGTGCCTCAGACTCTGAAGAAACTCCATAAGGTTGACTGTGATGACAGCTTTACAGAATTCACTTATTTGGATTACAGTGGCTGAGATGGTTTTTACAATTATTATTGCCTCTGAGAAATGTAAGCAAACTAAATTTTCACAATATCTATAAATAGTTTAAAACATTGAAACTGATCAAACATTTATGCAAGTAAGAAGGGGTGCAATCCATGCTGGGATTTGTAGTTTCGCTCCTAACAGTATACATATAGACGCATGGAGCTTGTGAGTCGGTATTCCTTGTTTTTTGCCCTGTCCTGCACCACCAGGGCAACACTTTCTGCAATTCAAAACTACGATTTTTCACCCCTTCCAAAAAAAAATACTTGGGGAATTTATACTTTTTCCCAAAATATTCCATGAATGGGGTAAGAACAGTAAATAAGCCTTCTGGAATATTTTTGGGTAAAGTTGCTATTTCCCCAAATATTCTAGGAACTGGAGTTAGAATAGTAAATTTGAGCTCCCATTGTCTGCCACGCCTATTGCTGCTGGGCGCAGCTCAGGGCAAGAAACAGGAACGAGCTTTCGCGTCACACTTGACATGGGGCCAATTGGGAGCTACGTGTGACTTGTGAGGTGGCTAAGGTACCTTCAGTCCATCTTCATGACCTAGTCTGCCTGCCCCCAGTTTGATGTATGACATGTTATTTGAGAACCATA